>NC_135901.1:23144233-23849017 GCF_964194155.1 Cetorhinus maximus
GGGATCAAATATGACACCAAGATTGTGAAGAGTGTGGTTCAGTCTCAGACAGTTCCCAGGGAGAGGAACGTACTCGGTAGTTAGAGAACGGAATTTGTAGTGGTGACCGAAGGCAACGGCTTTGGTCTTCCCAGTTTTTAATTCGACCAAATTTCTGCTCATCCATTACTGGATGTCAGATAAGCAGTTTGATAATTTAGTAACAGTGGAGGAATGGTAGGGAGGTAAAACTGGGCATTGTCAGTGTGCAAGTCCAAACTAACATGGTGCTTTTGGATGATGTCGCCTAGTGGCAGCATGTAGATGAGAAATAGGAGGATCCAATAATAGATCCTTGGGGAAAACCAATTCAAGGACTTTGGAGAGGAAAGGGAGGTTGCAGATGGTGTGGTAGTTTGCAAGGAAAGTGGGATGAAGGGTTTTTTTTTCAGGAAGGGTGAGAGTGGTGTATTTAAAGGTGAGAGGAGCAAAACCAGAAGGGAGAGAGAGAGAGAGAGAGCACTGTTAACAATATCAGCAACACAGGGAAGATGGCTGGTCAGCAGTTTGGTAGGAATAGAGTTGAAGGACTTGGAGGTGGGTCTCCTGCAAAAGATGAGCTCTGACAGGGCATGATGGGAGATAGGAGAGAAACTGGAGAAAGATGTGAGCTCAGGGCTCGGACAAGGGGGAACTTTAGAGACAGTTTGGAAGCAGCAGAGGCAGCTGATTGAATTGTCTCAATCTTAGTGACAAAGAAGCTCCATGATCTCCTCACACTTGTTGTTGGTAAGGATGGAGGAGACAGAGGAGAGGGAGAGCCTTTCAAAAGGAATTAACTTATTTTTAAAGCAGGAGGTGCTGATGTTGTGGTATCTTCACTGGATGAATAATCCTGAGAGCCCCTGGTAATGTTCTGGGGACCTGGGTTCAAATCCCACCAAGGCATATGGTGAAATGTAAATTCAATAAAAATCTGGAACGAAAAGTTTAATGATGACCATAAAACCATTGTCGATGGTTGTAAAAACCCATCTAGTTCACTAATTCCCTTTAGGGAAGGAAATCTGCCGTCCCTACCTGGTCTGGCCTACTAGTAACTCCAGACCCAAAGCACCGTGGTTTATTTTTAAATGGCCTAGCAAGGCATTCAGTTGTATCAAAGCATTGTAACTAGGAATGAACCTAGACCTACACCACATGGACTGCAGCAGTTCAAGAAGGCAGCTCACCACCACCTTCCCAAGGGCAATTAGGGATGGGCAATAAATGCTAGCCTAGCCAGCGAGGCCCACATCCCATGAATGAACAAAAAAAATTCAACACACTGCATGTTTAGTACAAAGCTGATTTATTTTTCTCCTGTCAACAATATTTTCCCCTATAACTGGTCAGGGGTTTACTCACCATGAATAGGAACAGACACCACTGAACATGGCTCAGTCCTGGATGTGATGAACAGCAAAATCTAATCACTGTAGTTACTCGTGAACTTGCTGATGTTTCAGCAGGTGGGATGATTGAGTGAATCCTTTCCCACACTCGGAGCAGGTGAATAGCTTCTCCCCGGTGTGAATTCGTTGGTGTACAGTGAGTTGAGATGATTTCCTGAACCCAGTCCCGCAGTGAGAGCACCTGAACGGCCTCTCGTCAGTGTGAATACGTTGATGGGACATCAATTCCCAGGAAGTTTTACAGCACATCCCGCAGTCTGGGCATTTAAAAGGTCTCTCATCAGTGTGAACTCACTGGTGTTTCAGCAGGGTGGATGTTTGAGTGAATCCTTTCCCACATTTACAGCAGGTGAACGGCCTCTCCACAGTGTGAAGTCACTGGTGTACAATGAGTTGAGATGATCACTTGAACCCAGTCCTGCAGTGAAAGCACCCAAACATTCTCTCATTAGTATGAACACGTTGATGGGACATCAGTCCCCCAGAACTTTTAAAGCAATTCCCACAGTCCAGACAGTGTGAACTTGCTGGTGGGTCAGCAAGTTCGATGATCGAATAAATCCTTCCCACAGATGGAGCAGATGAATGGTTTCTCTCCAGCGTGAATGTGTCGATGAGTTTCCAGTTCAGATGGGTAACTAAGTGCTTCCTCACAGCCCCCACATTTCCATGGTTTCTCCCCGTGTATTTGCGCTTGTGTCTTGACAGGCCAGATGATGGGCTGAAGCCTGGTCCACACACAGAACACATGTAAAGTTTCTTCCCACTGTGAACGGTTCTTTTTACTTCCATGTTCAAAATCCAATGATAACCAAGTTACTATAAATTGGGCGACTCCGTCAGATCCTGATGTGATGTTTGGTCTCAGTTTCCCTAATGCAAATCTTCTCCTTCTAACACCTCCTCCAGCGCTTCTCTTCAACTGCCGGCTCCTCTCGCGCTTCTCTTCAACTCCCGACTCCTATCGCGCTTCTCTTCAACTGCCGGCTCCTCCCGCGCCCCTCTTCAACTCCCGACTCCTCTCGCGCTCCTTTTCAACTCCCGACTCCTATCGCGCCCATCTTCAACTGCCGGCTGCTCTCGCGCTTCTCTTCAACTGCCGGCTGTTCTCGCGCTTCTCTTCAACTGCCGGCTCCTCTCGCGCTTCTCTTCAACTGCCAGCTCCTCTCGCGCCCCTTTTCAACTGCCGGCTGCTCTCGCGCCCTTTTTCAACTCCCGACTCCTACCGCCTTTCTCTTCAACTCCCGACTCCTCTCGCTCCCCTAACTCCCGGCTCCTCTCGCGCTTCTCTTCCTTACTATTCAGAACGCGCTTACTATTGAGAAATATTGAAGAAAGTTACTAAAATGATTTGTGTCTTCCCCATCCACCTACATTCCTCACCTCCGGGCCCAACTTCCTTTTGTAGCTTCAAAGCTTATTTCTTGGTCAGTGCAAACATTTCCATTCTATTCTTTCTCCTTATAAACTGTCTTAGAATTCTCCTGATCAACCAGGTCATCGATATAAAGGGAATTAAAATCATTTGTGACATCAGGAGGAAAGTAGAGGCTGCAATCATACCAGGATTGTATAGTCCCAAGACAAGGCCTGAATTGTGTACCATCCCCCACCAGGGCTGATTATCCACAGTGACAATAGACCACTCTGGTTTAGTTGTAGGAGACAGAGGGTGATGACTGAATGATGCTTTAGTGACTGGAAGCCAGTGTCCTATGGCTTACCACAGGGATCTGTGCTGGGTCCCCTATTATTTGTCATTTATATAAATGACATAGATGACTATGTGGGGGGTAGGATTAGTAAGTTTGCGGATGACACAAAGTTGGCCAGGTGGTTAACAGTGAAGTTGAGTGTCTTGGGCTACAGGAAGATATAGACGGAATGGTCAAATGGGCAGATAAGTGGCAGGTGGAATTTAACCCTGAAAAGTGTGAGATGATACACTTTAGAAGGAGTAATTTGACAAGGAAGTATTCAATGAACGGCATAACACTAGCATGTTCTGAGGGACAAAGGGACCTTGGCGTGTGTGTGCATAGATATCTGAAGGCGGAGGGGCATGTTAGTGGGGTGGTGAAAAATATGGGACACTTGCCTTTATCAATCGAGGCATAGATTACAAAAGTAGGGAGGTCATGTTGGAATTGAATAGAACCTTGGTGAGGCAACAGCTGGAGCACTGTGTGCAGTTCTGGTCGCCACATTATAGGAAGGATGTGATTGCACTGGAGAGGGTGCAGAGGAGATTCACCAGGATGTTGTCTGGGATGAAACATTTATGTTATGAAGAGAGGATGGATAGACTTGGGTTGTTTTCGTTGGAACAGAGAAGACTGAGGGGCGACCTGATCGCTGTGTACAAGATTATGAGGGGCATGGACAGGGTGGATAGGGAGCAGCTGTTCCACTTAGTTGAAGGGTCAGTCATGAGGGGACACAAGTTTTAGGTGAGGGGCAGGAGGTTTAGGGGCGATATGAGGAAAAACTTTTTTACCCAGAGGGTGGTGACGGTCTGGAATGCGCTGTCTGGGAGGGTGCTGGAGGCGGGTTGCCTCACATCCTTTAAAAAGTACCTGGATAAGCACTTGGCACGTCATAACATTCAAGGCTATAGGCCAAGTGCTGGTAAATGGGATTAGGTAGATAGGTCAGGTGTTTCTCACATGTCGGTGCAGACTCAATGGACCAAAGGGCCTCTTCTGCACTGTGATTCTGTGATTCACTCAGTAACACTGGTTTGTTGTTACTTCTCTGCCAGATGTTCTTCAATGTGGATTTAAGGTTCAGAGAAAGGTTGGAATTGGATGGTCCAAACAGCTTGATCGGACAGGAAATGTCCCCATGAGAGTGTGTGCTGTGTACAACCTGACATCTACACAATCAGGCCCCACTTCTCCTGGAATAACATGAAGAATCTGCTGCTTTCTAGATCTGTTCCTTTCCCCTCACTATTATCCTCTGATTGTTCATGAATTCCTAGTGTGCGTCATCTGCCAACATGCCTGTGGTCTCCCCTTTAAATACTTCCATCAGTCTTATCAATCAATAGCTGCTCTCACAGGGGTCAGTTCTGAAATACAGTCAGTCTGATTTTAAGGCTTCCTGGAGTAATTCACTGATCCAGATCTTCCCACCTAACACCAATCCATATCCTCATCTGAATTCTAGGTTTTAATATGAGTATGCTAGGTAGAGATTAATAGATTCCTGATTAACAATGACATAAAGTGTTATGGGATAATGTGGGCAAAAGGCATTGAAGTGTTCAATCAGCCATGATCATACTGAATGGTGAAGCAGGCTCGATGGGCTGAATGGCCTTCTCCTGTTCCGATGTGATTGTCCAATATAGAAAACATATATCATTTGATCCCTTTAAACCTGATTCAACACAACCCCTTCACAAATACAAGAGATTGCCTCTGAGGTCAGTTGTTCCTTTACAGTTTGTGTTGTTCTGAATGATGACAGTATTTACCTTCTCCCTGACCAGTCCTAACCCTTCTGCCGGTTCATTTATTGAAACCAGGGACTCTCCTTGTTCTAATGGTGACATTCCCTTTTTGCCCAGTTATTCCTTTAAGTCAGCCCTTTAATTGTTTGTACATTGTTTCAATGGATCAGAGCTAAGCTCTGCAGACCAGCCACATCCAGTCCTGAATGGTAGTGGGAAATTAAACAGCTAATTAGAGGAGGGGGCTCCACAAATACGCCCATCCTCAATAATGGGAGAGCCCAGCACATCATGGCAAAAGATCAGGCTGAAGCATTTGCTACAACCATCATCCAACTCGGCCTCCTCCGAAGGTCCCCAGCATCACAGATGCCAGTCTTCATCCAATTAAATTCACTCCGCGTGATATCAAGAAACAGCTCAAGGCACTGGATGGTGCAAAGGCTATGGGCCCTGACAACACTCTGGCGATAGTACTGAAGACTTATGCTCTAGAACTTGCCACGCCCCTAGCCAAGCTGTTCCAGTACAGCTACAATACTGGCATCTACCCAGCTACGTGGAAAATTGCCCAGGTATGTCCTGTGCACAAAAAGCAGGACAAATCCAACCCGGCCAATTACCACACAACCACACATCAGCCTACTCTCGATCATCAGTAAAGTAATGGAAGGGGCCAGCAACAGTGCAAACAAGCGGCACTTGCTTAGCAGTAACCGGCTCACTGAAGCCCAGTTTTGGTTCTGCCAGGGCCACTCAGCTCCTGACCTCATTACAGCCTTTATTCAAACATCAACAATAGAGCTGAACTCCTGAGGTGAGAGTGACTGCCCTTGACATCAAGGCTGCATTTGACCGAGTGAGGCATCGAGGAGCCCTAACAAAACTGGAGTCAATGAGAATCAGGGGGAAAACTCTCTGCTGGTTGGAGTCATACCTAGCACAAAGGAATATGGTTGTGGTTCTTGGATGTCAGTCATCTCAGGAGTTCCTCAGGATAGTGTCCTAGGACCAACCATCTTCAGCTGCCTCATTAATGACCTTCCTTCCATCATAAGGTCATAAGTAGGGATATTCACTGATGATTGCACAATGGTCAGCACCATTCACGACTCCTCAGATACTGATGCAGTCCATGTCCAAATGCAACAAGGCCTGGACAATATTCAGACTTGGGCTGACAAGTGGCAAGTAACATTAGTGCCACACAAGCGCCAGGCAATAACCATTTCCAACAAAGAGGACCTAACCATTGCTCCTTGACATTCAATGGCATTTCCATCACTGAATCCCCCACTACCAACATCCCGGGGGGTTACCAGAGACCAGAAACTGAACCGGATGAGCCACTGCAGCTACAAGAGCAGGTCAGAAGCTACGAATCCTGCCATGGGTAACTCACCTCCTGTCTACCATCTACAAGGCACAAGTCAGGACTGTGATGGAATACTCCCCACTTGCCTGGATGAGTGTAGCTCTGTACACTCTGAATAAGCTGGACACCATCCAGGGCAAAGCAGTCCGCTTGATTGGCACCACATCCACAAACGTTCACTCCCTCCACTACCGATGCACAGTAGCAGCAGTGCGTACCATCTACAAGATGCACTGCAGGAATTCACCAAGACTCCTTAGACAACACCTTCCAAACCCACAACCACTACCATCTAGAAGGACAAGGGCAGCAGATAGATGGGAACACCGCCACCTGCAAGTTCCCCTCCAAGACACTCACCATCCTGACTTGGAAATACATCGCTGTTTTCACTGTCGCTGCGTCAAAATCCTGGAACTCCCTTCCTAACAGCACTGTGGGTGTACCTACACCACATAGACTGCTGTGGTTCCAGAAGGCAGCTCACCATCACCTTCTCAAGGGCAACTAGGGATGGGCAATAAATGCTGGCCCAGCCAACGAAGCCCACATCCTGTGAATAAATTCAAAAAGTCCTGTTGTTTTTTTCCTCTCTTCCTTTCTGGTATGAAACTACACAACTAATGTGAATGAAGTTTGGATTTGTGAAAGTGGGGAGCTGAACAACATTGGCAATCTCAAAAGAGGACACACAGATATATAGACCGAGAGTGACAGAGACCTGAGCAGAGACAAGGGTTTCACCAGCCTGCTTCATTTCTGTGACATTTCCGACTCGAAATTTGTTGAATGCTTGCCGATGAACGGAAACAAGAAAAAACGCTGGAGTGTTTGGATGATTTTTTAAATTCCATTTAACTGATAATTAATTCTGCCGGCACTTGGTTAAAATCAGGAATATTGAGAAGTGCTTCTTTCAGGATTAAAATCTAGTGGTGAAACCCCAATGAATTTAAAGTCTACAGCCTTAAGTACTCGGCCACACTGACAGGTCCCACAGGCACACACCCCTGTTGTTCATATAAAATCATAGATGGCTACAGAAGCAGGTCATTTGGCCCGATGTGTCCATGCTGACTCTCTGGAAGAGAATTGCCTCCTAATCAGGTATGATATTTTGTGATTCGAATGTTAGATCAATTTCTCTGCCACATGGCGATGCTTTTCTGCCGAATTGTACTTCCACAAGGAACATAAGAAATAGGAGCAGGAGTAGGCCATTCGGCCCCTCAAGCCTGCCTAACCATTCAATAAGATAATGGATGATCTGCCCCAGGCCTCAAATCCTCTTTCGTGCCAGCTCCTCATAGCCCTCAACTCCCCAATATTTCAAAAATCTACCTACCTGTGCTTTAAATACTTTCAGTGATCTAGCCTCCACAATTCTCAGGGGTAGAAAATTCCAGACATTTATTTCCCTCTGAGAGAAGAAATTCCTTCACGTTTCAGTTTTAAATGAATGTCCCCTTATTCTGTAACTATGTCCCCTTTTTCGAGATTCCCCCACTAGTGGAAACATCTTATCAACATCTACCCTGTCAAACCCCTTCAGAATTTTGTACGTTTCAATAAGATCACCCTTCATTCTTCTGAACTCTAATGAATAAAGGCCTAGCCTGTTTAGCTGTTCTTGATAACTCAACCCCTTCATCCCAGGAATCAGTCTTGTGAATCTCTTTTGAACTGCCTGCAATGCCAGTATATCCTTTCTTAAATACGGGGACCAAAACTGTAGACAGTACTCTAGGTGCGACCTCAGCAACAGCCTGTAACAAGACTTCCCTAATTTTAAATTCCAACCCACTAGTAATACAGGCCAAAATTCCATTTGCCTTCTTAATTACGTCCTGGACCTGCATGGTAACTTTTTGTGTTTCATGCACAAGAACACCTAGATCCCTGTGTGCTGCACTTTTTTGGAGTCTCTCTCCATTTAAATAATAACCTGCATTTTGACTCTTCCTATCAAATTGCACGACCTCACACTTTCCTACATTAAACTCCATCTGCCAAGTTTTTGCCCACCCACTCAACCTGTCCATATCCCCTTGCAGATTCCTTATGCCCTCATCACAACATGCCCTCCCACCTATTTTTATATCCACAGAAAATTTGGATACATTGCACTCTCCCCTGCCTCCAAGTCATTTATATAGATAGTAAATAATTGAGGGCCTAGGACTAATCCTTGTGTCTTTCCACTAGCTACGTCTTTCCAACCTGAAAAGAAGGTTCTGAAGTGCAACGAGACTGCACTGTTTGGCATTCTCGGTCATTCGCCTTAGCGCTGCACAATGTTTGTGTTGTATAATGGTTATCATGTTTACTTCACACACAGAATGACCCTGCGTTGAAACAGCAGAGCTGGCAATGTTGGGCAGATATTCCCTTGGCACTTTAAGAACCCATTCACAACCCAATGTGTGACAATGAATGGTGATGAGCGTAAAACAATGATGGCTTCCTTCCTGGATGTTCTGGAACAAAGATGAAAGACATGGAATTGAAGATGAGCTTTGTTTCCCTGTGCACAGATACCGTCTGATGTGCTGAGTTTTTCCAGCAATTTCAGCTTTTGCTGGAGATGCCTGAGCTACTTTGGATGGCAATTAAATTATGTTTTGGTTGAGCTTTCCTACTTCTGCCAGTTCGTTGGTTTAGGAAGGTGATTCTCATTTTGAGTGATTCTCACAAAGAGTATGTGAGCAGTCCTGGCTTCAAATCCAGAGCGAGCCCTCTGGTGTTGCCTCCTATAGGCCTGTTACAGATTGTGCTTTATTCGTATGTATGTGGTGCATGTGGTAGGGTTGGTTTCCTGGGGTTTGGTTTTGTGAACCTGAGCACACGCTGCAGGGAATCTATCGGCACAACCCGCAGGCAAGAAAATTAAGGTACATTTTTTAAAGGTCTGACCATGTAAATAGACGTTCACTTTATTCCTATTCACCAATTCAGGCGAGCCCAGGCTGGCGGGTTCAGACAGCTGGCTGCATGTCTCCAATTGTAATCCTGTCTGAGACAATAGGAGGACTGACAGAGCTGGAAACCCACAGCTTCCTTCTCCTTTGACCACAGTTGATTTGTATTCTAGGAATTACACTCAGCAGAGTGTGAGTCATTGCACCCTCTTCAGCATTCCACTTAATAGGGGGTTAAGGCTCAGGAAAGTCAGACATGCCTGAAACCAATTGCTAGGCAGCAAGTATCAAACTGCCAGTGTCATTGGTGAGTGTATGTTGGGTGGAAATTTATTAAGAGAGGTAGTGTTTGAGTAGATGTTTGTTTGGATAGAAATGTTTGATGTTAAGCATCTATGTTCACTTCACAGGGATGTGAACCAACTAATCTACAATGCCAAAGTGGAGAATTGAAATGACCTGTGACCCGGATCTTAATGCTGACTTCCCGGTCCCCGGCCTCCAGCAATGTTCAAAAGCAGCTCAAGATACACTCGATGAACAGCACCTCATCTTTTGACTGGGCTTTTTACAACCTTCACAATCAGACTGATTTCAACAATTTTCACTGCAACTGCGGCCCCCTTTTTGTTTTCCTTTGTATTTGTTTTTTTTCTCGTTTACTGTTTCTTTTTTGTTTTCAGATGGCACTTGTTCATCCTTCTGCCATTGACAGGTCCTCCAGGCGCATCTTCTGTTTCTTTGTTTCACCCAATGCTATTACAGAGAGCCAAATAGCCTCATTCTGTGGTGTAATAATTCATGAATATATCTTTACCTCACCCTGAGGCCATGCACCACAAACTGTTTTGTCATGTAGGCATTTAAGCAGTAAGGTGCATGCAAAGAGACAGGCAACTGTGCCAGAGTGAGATGGAGACTGAGTGAGTGGTGAACTAGGCTCACGTAGTAAGTTCTGGTAAGTCCTTTTCAGGTTTAACTATAGATTAAGAATCAAGACCTGACATAAGTAAATTAGGTTAGCTTGTTAAGTAGGGAAATGCCTGCAGTAGCAGCTATCTGTCAATCACCTGAAAGCATTTGGTTCAAATGGTGTTGATTACTGTTGCAGGAAGCTAAGCTAGCTAGTGATTCATCAGAGGTCGAAAAAAGAGACAGGCTTTTCAAACCACAAAGTCAGTAAGGAGTGTGCTAGGAGACAGGTGACTGTGTCAGAGTGAGACGGAGACCAAGTGAGCAGTGAATTAGGGTCACATGGGAATTCTGTGTATGGGGAAAGAGGTGTGGTTTACATAGGAATTATTCTAAGTTGGGAACAGGAGCAGCTGAGCAGAAATATGCCTGGGTGTAAACCTCGGGAAAACAGTAAGTTCATTGGTTCATAAGAAATTGCTTGTTAGGCAGTGTCTTCAAACAGCCTTAAATTAGAGACACCTATTACTTTTGAAGAAGTAGCTACTTGGATTTGAGTAAGAAACACTAGGAATAAGAGGAGATCATGGCCATTAACGTGAATTAATGTAAGTAAACCAATGTAAAATAAAGTTATGACATGCCAGGGCAGCTCAGTCATGTGGAATGCATGTGCTGTAATATGTGGGAAGTCTTGGACACTACTGAAATTCTGCAGATGCTGGAAATCTGAAATAAAAACAAGAAATGCTGGACAAACTCAGCAGATCTGGCTGTGGAGAGAGAAATAGGGTTAACGTTTTGAGTCCATATGACTTCTTCAGAAGAAGTGGAAATTATTCACTTGGCTATCATATTCGCTGACACAACAACACAGTTAGACTTGAGAGAGACCATGCAGATACTGCATTCGTGCCAAGGGATTTACTCCCTTTGCCCTCCTGTTAACACTCCAGATTTAAATGCTCGGAGGCTTTGATCTAAAATTGCTACATTCCTACTGACAACACGGAGTTTGAATGTTCTTTGCATGGGAAGGAAAGTCACTTGTTCACACTGCCGACTGAGACTCCAGTGACTTCACATCTAACAATAGGGGTTTGTTCTGCTGTTAATTATACCCGGGACGGAACATTGGCGGAGGGCCAGTACCCTTTGGTTGCCGTATTAATTGACTTAATAATTTTATATCTTGGCCCTGTGGCTCCATTCAGCATCAGATCACAAAACATAAGTTTCGATTGAACAAAATCACGGTTCAATGGCGGCAGGTTTACCCAGCATTCGCCGCGGGACAGTATGTACCGCATTTTTTAATTCATTCACGGGATGTGGGCGGCGCTGGCCCGTCCCGCATTTATCGTCCAATTATCCTCACAAGAGGAGATCCTTTCGCAGGCGCGGTACCGGGCAGTGTAGGAACATGCGCAATGTGAGTTCAAACTAGAGCATGCGCAGCACCGCCCGTAGCCGTTCGAAAGACTGAGAAATGGCCGAGTACAGGCAAGTGCAGGGAGCCGGTGAGTGAGGAGGAATGGAAGCGGTGCAGTTGGTGGGGAGCTTAATGAACACCCAGTGGAAGCCTGAAACCGTGAATAAGAAGCTACTGGTTCTGTGGTCGCATCGAACGAGGCGGCGGCAGGTGGGGCCCGCTCTGCCTTTGGAGAGAGGCCCGAGTAAATGGCCGCCATTTGTATGTGGGGGCAATGTGCAGTTGTGCTGCTATCGTGAGCAATGGGCATGCGCTGACGCCATCTTTCTAGGGGGCAATGTGCAGCAACGCCCATGCGCGATCCTCGGTCCCTGCCCGCTGGAGGAATGTTGTGAATTTCTATCCTGGACTGACAGGGATGGGTTTTTGAAACTCCTTTGCCGGAGTTTAGAAGCGGAGAATTTACACGCAGCAAACACAAGCCAAGAGAAATATTTGTCTCCTCTGAATGCCTGTCCTGGACTGAAACTCATGGATTTTGGAAATTTCTTTTCCAGGGTATTAGAGGCAGAGGATTGACGGACGGGAAACTCAAACCAAACATCACATCAAGATCTGACAGAGTCATGTGATTCGTCAGGACCTGAATATCATCAAACTTTTAATATGGAAGGTATACGGTTTATCTGTTCTGCCTGTGTGCAAAGATTTCAAGTAAGAGTAGGAATAATTAACTGGGGGAAAGCCAACTTCAGTGGGGTAATAAAAGATCTGACCAAGGTAAGTTGGAATTTCAAAGAAACTGGATTATAAAAATAGGGAAGTATTGCTAAAACTATACAAGGCACTAGTTAGATCACACCTGGAATATTGTGAACAGTTTTCATAAGAACTAGGAGCAGGAGTAGGCAATTCAGCCCCTCTAGCCTGCCCTGCCATTCATTATGATTATGGCTGATCTCATTTCAGCCTCAACTCCAATTTCCTGCCCTCTCCCCAGAACCTTTCAACACGTTGCTAATTAAACATCTGTCTATCACCTCCTTAAATTTATTCAGCATCCCTGCATCTACTGCACTCTGAGGTAGTGAATTCCACAGATTCACGACCCTTTGAAAAAAGTAATTCCTCCTCATCTCTGGTTTAAATCTACCACCCCTTATCCTAAAACTATGGCCTCTAATTCTAGAATGCCCCACAAGGGGAAGCATTCGCTCCACATCTACTTTGGCATCTTATACACCTCAATTAGATCTCCTCTCATCCTTCTAAACTCTAGCGAGTATAGGCCTAAACTGCTCAGTCTTTCCTCATAAGACAAGCCCCGCATCTCTGGAATCAATCTAGTTAAATTCTTCTGAACTGCCTCCAATGCAACGACATCCTTTCCCAAGTAAGGGAACCAAAACTGTGCACAGTTCTCCAGGTGCGGTCTCACCAATGCCTTGTACAGTTGCAACAACACTTCCCTATTTTTATACTCTATTCCCTTAGCAATAAATGCCAAAATTCCATTTGGCTTCCTTATTACCTGCTGTACCTGCACACTAGCTTTCAGCGATTCATGCACGAGGATATTCAAATCCACCTGCACTGAAGCATTCTGAAGTTTCTCCCCGTTTAAATAATAAGTCGCCTTTTTATTCTTCTGACCAAAATCGATAACGTTACACTTATCCACAGAGATGAGGAGAAACTTCTTTAGCCAGAGAGTGGTGAATCTATGGAATTCATTGCCACAGAAGGCTGTGGAGGCCAGATCATTGAGTGTATTTAAGACTGAGATAGATAGGTTCTTGATTGGTAAGGGGATCAAAGGTTACGGGGAGAAGGCAGGAGAATGGGGTTGAGAAACTTATCAGCCATGATTGAATGGCAGAGCAGACTCGATGGGCCGATTGGCCTAATTTCTGCTCTATGTCTTATGGTCTTAAACTCCATCTGCCAAATTCTGGCCCATTCACCTAACCTGTCCATATCCATTTGTAAATTTCTTATTTCTTCATTGCAACTTACTTTCCCACCTATTTTGGTGTCATCTGCAAATTTAACTATTGTACCTTCTACTCCTGAATCCAAGTCATTAATATAGGTTGTAAATAGTTGGGGCCCAAGGACTGAACCCTGTGGCACCTCATTAGTTACAGCTTGCCATCCAGAAAAAGACCCATTTATCCCAACTCTCTGCTTTCTGTTGGTTAGCCAATCCTCTATCCAAGGTAATATATTATCCCTAACTCCGTGTGATCTTAACTTGTGTATTAATCTTTTGTGCAGCACCTTATCAAAGGCCTTCTGGAAGTCCAGATATACTACATCTACAGGATCCCCATTATCCACTTTGCTTGTCACATCTTCAAAGAACTCTAGCAAATTAGTCAAAACACCATTTACTCTTCATAAAACCATGCTGACTCTGATGGATTGCATTTTGACTTTCCAAATACCCCATTAGTACTTCCTTAATAATGGATTCCAACAATTTCCCAATGACAGAGGTTAAACTATCTGGTTTATAGCTTCCTACTTTCTGCATCCACCCCCCCCAACCACCTTTTCTTGAATAAGGGCATTATATTGGCATTTTTCCAACCACTGAAACCTTTCCAGAATCCAGGGAATTTTGGAATATTATAGCCAATGCACCCACTATCTCCACTGCCACTTCCTTTAAGACCCTGGGATGTAGGCCTTCAGCTCCTGGGGACTTGTCATCATTTAATCCCAATAGTTTGCTCAGTACTTTTTCTCTAGTGATGGTGATTGTTCTAAGTTCCTCTTTCTCTATACCCTCTGCACTACCTGTAGTATTGGGGTGGTACTAGTGTTCTCCACTGTGAAAACTGAGGCAAAATATTGATTAAGCGTCTCTGCTATTTCTGCATTCCCCACTATTAACGTCCCAGTCTCACCCTCCAAGGGACCAACATTCACTTTAGCTACTCTCTATCCTTTTATGTACTTGTAGAAGCTTTTGCTATCAGTTTTTACGTTTTGCACTAGTTTTCTTTCATAATTTACCTTTGCTCTTTTTATTATTTTTTTAGTAACCCTTTGTTGATCTTTAAAAGTTTCCCAATCTTTGTCCCTTTATCTAAGGAAAGATATGCTGGCATTGGAGGCAGTCCAGAGAATATTCACTAGGTTGATCCCGGGTATGGAGGGATTTTCTTATGAGAAGAGATTGAGTAGGTTGTGCCTGTACTCATTGGAGTTTCGAAGAATGAGAGATGACCTTATTGAAACATATAAGATTCTTAGGGCTCTTGACAAGTTAGATGCTGAGAGGTTGTTTCCCCTTGTGAGAGAGTCTAGGACCAGGGGGCATAATCTCAGAGGGTTGCCCATTTAAGACAGAGATGAGGAGGAATTTCTTCTCTCAGAGGATAGTGAATCTGTGGAACTCTTTATCGCAGAGGGCTGCAGAGGTTGGGTTGTTAAGTATATTCAAGGCTGAGATAGACAGATTTTTAATCAGTAAGGGTATCAATGGTTATGGAGAAAAGGCAGGAAAGTGGAGTTGAGGATTCTCATCAGCCTCATCTCATTGAATGGCGGAGCAGATTCGATGGGCCGAATGGCCTACTTCTGCTCCTACGTCTTATAGTCTTATGAATCAAAGGCTGGCAGGTGAAACTGTAACTGAGCAATGTACTGCCTTTAAAGAAGAGATAATTCTGACACAAAGACATATTCCCATGAAGGGGAAAGGTACAGTAAACAAATCCACAGCTCCCCCGGTGAGAAAAGAGATAGAGATTGAGATAAAGGAGAAAAAGTGTGCTTATGACACATGTCAGCCGGATAATAAAACCAAGAAGCAGGCTGAATAGAGAAGGTTCAGAGGGATTTGGAAAACCAAATACAAGAAGCAGAGAGAGATCATGAAAAGAGACTGAAAGCTAACATGGAAATAAATCAAGAAGTCTTCTATGGGCATATAAACAGTAAAAGGGTGTTACAAGGAGGAGTGGGGCAATTAAGGACCAAAAAGATGACTTACACATGGAAGCAGTGGGCATGGATGAGGTATTAAATGAATATTTTGCATATGCCTTTATCAAGGGAAAATATTCTGTACAGGTGATTGTAAAAGAGGAGATTGTTCAAACCCTTGTAGGGTTTAAAATTGATAAGGAGGAGATATTGGATCGGCTGTCTGATAAAGTTGACAAAGCCCCGGGACTGGATGAGATGCATCCAAGGATACTGAGGGGAAATGAGAGTGGACATTGTGGAAGCGCTGGCCATAATTTTCCAGTCTTCCTGAGACTCAGAGTTGCTGACACAGGGACTGGCGAATTGCAAATGTTACACCTTTGTTCAGAAAAGGTGTAAAGAGAAGCCCAGCAACTACAGAGCAGTCAGTTTAATCTCGGTGCTGGGGAAGCTTCCAGAAATGGTAATTCAGGACATATTTAATAGTAACTTGAGCAAATGTGGGTTAATTAAAGAAAGCCAGGATGGATTTGTTAAGGTAAAGTCACGTTTAATTAAGTTGCTTAAGGTTTTTGATGAGGTAACAGAAGCCTGTGGGGCTGGGTCACTGAGTTTATTCAAGAAAGAAATTGATCATTTTTTGGATATTAGGGACATCAAGGGGTATAGAGGCATTGAGATAAAGGAACAGTCATGATCATATTGAATGGCGGAGCAGGCTTGAAGGGCCGAATGGCCTACTCCTGCTCCTAGTTTCTATGTTTCTGAAGGACATTCGTGAACCAGTTGGATATTTTGATAATCCAGCAGTTTTCATGGTCACTTTTTCCTTGTGCCAGCCCCATAAATTACCACATTCATTCAGCTCAATTTCACAACCTGCCTTTGTGTTTTTGTGGGTGTTCTCTCACTCCCTTTTTCTGTTTTAAATAAATTTCACAGGGAATTGGGAGGAGAGGATTTGCAGTCGGGCAACTCAAACCAAACATCACATCAGGATCTGACAGAGTCGCCCAATTTATTGTAACCTAAGTATCATCGGATTTTGAACATGGAAGGAAAAAGCACCGTTCACAATGGAGGGAGACCGTATACGTGTTCTGTGTGTGGACGAGGCTTCAGCCGATCATCTGACCTGTCAAAACATAAATGCCGTCACAATGGGATGAAACCGTGGAAATGTGGGGATTGTGGGAAGGGATTCAAATCCCCGTCTGACCTGGAAAGTCATTGGCACACTCACACTGGGGAGAAACCGTTCACCTGCTCCAAGTGTGGGAAGGGATTCACTCGTTCATCCTATCTGCTGATACACCAGCGAGTTCACTCTGGGGAAAGGCCATTCACCTGCTCTGAGTGTGGGAAGGGATTCATTCAGTCATCCAACCTGTGGACACACCAGCGGGTTCACACTGAGGAGAGACCTTTTAAATGTCCGGACTGCGGGAAGTGCTATAAAGGCTCCATGGAACTGATGCGCCATCAATGTGTTCACACTGATGAGAGACCCTTCAGGTGCTCTCACTGTGGGACTGGGTTCAGGCGATCATCTCAACTCACTGTATACCAGCGAGTTCACACTGGGGAATGGCTGTTCACCTCCCCTGAGTGCGGGGAGGGATTCACTCAGTTATCTATCCTGCTAACACACCACCGGGTTCAGACTTGGGGGGCGACCATTCATCTGCCTTGAGTGTGGGAAGGGATTCACTCACCCATCCAACCTTCTGAGACACCAGCGAGTTCATACTGGGGAGAGGCCGTTCACTTGTTCTGAATGTGGGAAGAGATTTAAGCAATCATCCAACCTGCTGACACACCAACAAGTTCACACTGGGGAGAGACCATTTACATGCTCTGAATGTGGGAAGGGGTTTGCTTATTTATCTGCACAGCTGAGACACCAGCGAGTTCACAAGTAACGACAATGGTTGGATTTTGCTGTTAATCATATCCAGGACTGAACTATGTTCTTTGGGCTCTTTTTTGGTGACAATAAACTGCAGTCCAGTTATGGGGACTAATATTGTCGATAAAGGTCAAATAAATTACCTTTGTGTTAAAAACAGTGTCGAGTCTTTTTAATATCTCCAACACAAGTTAGTTCCTTTTGAAGGGCTCTTCCTCTCCGCTGTCTCCTCCATCCTCACCCCTAACAAGTGTGAGGAGCTCATGGAGCTTCTTTGTCACTAAGATTGAGACAATTCGATCAGCTGCCTCTGCTGCTTCCCTCCCGTCTACTAGTCCATCCTTGATGCCAATGCCCTTGCTAACCCCCAGCCCATCTCTAACTGCCCTTTCCTCTCCAAAATCTTTGTCATCTCCCAAATCTATGCCCATAAACCCTGGGACTCCATGTTTGAATCACTCCAATTAAACTTTTGCTCCTGCCACAGTATTGAAACAGCTCTTAGCAAAGTCACAAATTGTATCCGACATGAATGTGACTGAGATTAAACTATCTCTCATTGTCCTTCTCAGCTAGTTTGCAGTCTTTGGCATCATTGAACAAACCACCCTCCTCCAATGTCTCTCCACTTTTGTCGAGCTGGGTGGGATTGCACACTCCTGATTCTTTCTTATCTGTCTCATTGTAGCCAGAGAATCACTGGCAGTGACTGTGATTGTTTGAAATGGATTTTTACATAATCACTTGGTAAGTGATCAGGTGTCAGTGAGCTTTGACAGAAAATTGTTCCATTACCATCCTCACAGTGACTGTATCTTACAGATCAAATGATTATTTATCTCAGCCTTTCTGGAGACGATCACCAGAGAAGAGTGAAGACATTACAGTCCACAACCCAAGCTCAGTGATACAAACATTTGATAAAAATTAAAATGCTGAGTATAGCAGAACAACGATGTGTTAGTCTGCTCCAGGTTTATCAAGAGAGATTGATGATTATCAATCATAAGAAATAGGAACATTATCAAAACATATTTAAGTGTGAACAAGAATTCACCTTTGTTGTTAAATATTAACTGAATGTAACATCTTTCAGCTATGTGACATTAGCTCTTCCCCTCTACAGTCTAAAACTCAACAGAATCTTCCACTTGTTCCTATTTCCAGCCCTGATGGTTCAGAAAGCTTCCCTCAAACCCACACATTCGGGCTGACTAATGTTGATTTGTGTAAGATTATTAAAGGCTCCTGCAGCGCGACTTCCATTACTAACAGTCGGTCAAAGCTACATTTCAGACAGGGAATCAAGCCCAACAATTATTTTCTCTGCTCTGGGACAAGCAGCAGGATTTTTCTCCACACTCTCCAATCACCCGCTGCCAACAGAAAACAGCGACAGCACCTTCAATCAGCGGGTCACTGCCCATCTCTGGGATGCAAGATACTCCAACCGACTGTCCCTTTAGTTCTTTCCTTGTCTCCCCTTTCCCTGTCCCTGTATTTGTTTAAAACCTGTTACATCTCTAACATTTACCAGTTCTGTTGAAAGGTCATTGATCAGAGACATTAACTCTGTTTCTCACTCCACAGATGCTGCCTGATCATTTGCTGAGCACTTCCAGCATTTTCTGATTGTAAAGTCAGGATTCACTCTGTACAGAGAACAAAAGGGAAGGTATGTGATGGAGAGCAAGGCAGGATGGATTAACTGACACAAGGAATGATGGGGAAGGCAACACTGAGCTGGTGATGGTGGACCCCAGGTGGTTCAGAATCAATGCTTTCACCTTCACGGCCTGGGCTCGATGGTCGGTGACCAAAGGTTAACCAAACAAACCATTTTGTGTGAGAAACCTGTCTGTAGTCAGTGAGCTGAAGGGCAGCAATGGGTAAAGAGATGATTATCATCTAATTTGGAAAGCTGCCTGCCAGCTTCCCTGGTTGTTCGGATTCAGCGCTTTTACTGCCATGGCCTGGGTTCAATTGACCAGGGCAATACTCTTTCTTGGTGCTGTGTGGGCTGTCACCATTGACCAAAATTCCATATGAAATGAAACCAGGTCTGGCTGCAACTGTGGAGTGAGAAACAGAGTGAATCTTGCAGCTGGATGATCTTTCATCAGAGCTGGAAAAGTCAGAGATGTAACAGGTGAAAAACAAGGCAGAGGGAGGGAGTGAAAGGGCAAAAGGGAAGGATGTGATCAGTTGCAAGACATGAGACATAAAGAGATGATGGTGCAGGGCTAAATGTGGGTGGAAATGGGATGGATTTTAATTTGTGCTGTTCAAACTGGCACAAATATCACTTCAGAACAACCAATCACAGCAGCTCTTTCAAAGCAGCACACTGGACTGAATGGCCTCTTTCTGTGCTGTAACTTTCTATAATTGGTTCATTTTCATCCTCACTCCGACTGCCTTCACAGTCATTCGATCATCTTACAACCCGTTACAGCAAAATCCACCTTCCTCCCTCTTCTGACCTCAGGAGACAGCAAATTCAGTGAGAAGTTTTCCTGTCATTTAGCATGAGCATGGGATTTGGAATCAGATCTGGAAGGTTTTTATTCCATTTAACCGATAATTAATTTACAGACTCTCAGTTCAAGCCAGAATTCTAACCTACGTGGGGAAATCCCAATGAATTTTAAATCCATCAGCTTAACCAGCCAGCCACTGCTACAGTCCACACAGAGACTTTAATGATGTCTGTACAAAATCAGAGAATAGTTACAGAGAAAAGGAATATCTGGCCATGTCTGTGCCTCTTCCCCCACCTTTCCCTGGTCATCCTGTCACTTAAAAGTACAGGACAAGAATCTATCCAATTCACTTTTGAATACTTGATGACTGAGCATCCACAGGCAACTGGGGCAGAAAATTTCAAAGATTCACCAGCCTTTGAGTGACTCACCTCAGTCCTAAATGGCTGACACATCACCTGGAGAATGTGAGCCCAGTTCTAAACGCTCCAGCCAGGGGAAAACAGCTTCTCAGAATATCACACTTTGTAAAAAGGAACAGAGGGACAAATGTCACAGACACAGACAGAGAGAGCAAGGCACGTCCCAGGAGTGATGCAACTTTTACTCACGCTTAGATAAGCAAACTTTGATATTGCTTCTGGATAGTTTTGAACCTGAGATTTTACACATGCTGGGCAAATATGATAACCACTGCACTACAGAAACAAGTGAAGGCCTTGGCTGCAATGAGCATATCTGGAATATTAAACTGTGCTGTTACGCAGCAGCACTCTAGGTCCCCGTTTCGGAGAAATGGAATTCAGCTGCTATTATCAGGAATGCTGCAGACAGATGTAATCATAAAATGGCATAGCACCATGTATCCATACAATGGCATAAGAGGCCCTTCCATCATCCGATCTCTGTCTCCTTTTTAAAAGAGCAAACAAATTAATTGCAATTTCCTTCTCTCTTTCAAAAAACCTGTGTCTTTTCTCCCATTCATTTAATTTCCCAATTCCCTTTTGAAAAAGGAGTTTCTGCAGAATCCATGCCTAGTTTGCCTTAATTCGCAGGGTTTCCCTGACCCAATGACATGAAGATTTGGACTTGGGTTCCGAATATACTTTGATCAAAAAAATAACACTTTTGTAAATTCGATATGAGATCAGTTGCATAATTATATCATGGTCATATGGCAAACATCTCATTATTTCCGAGTTGATTTATACAATCTTATTACTTTTGCTCCACAACCCGTTAATCGAGGGTGTTATATTACAGAGGAAAATGATTATTAGAGTTTAACAGAGCCCTGCCAAGATCACGTGTAAAATATTTTGTTTACTTTATTTGGTTTAAAATATTCTTGTTCTTGGAACAAAATCTTACACAGAATAAATATTTGTGTAGCAAACAGGGCAGTGCTCTGCTACCAGAATGTTTGGAGGATCCCAATGGTTAGACTGAGAGGCTATGTCACTTGTTGCAGGGAGACAACTGTTGGTTTCACCCTGGTGCCTCAGCTTGTTTTGAAATTCAAAATGTAGAAGTGTCCATCCAGCAAATGTCTCAGGCAGCAATGCAGTTAGCTTTTAAACAAAATTCAAGAACTTTACTGGGAACAGTTTTGAGAATGATGCGTTAATTATATTTGATCCCTCTTTGTTCCAGGTGAGAAGCTTTCTGGCGCATAAATCGCGTCCACATAGAAGACAGGAAGGAAGCCAGCAGATCTGCATTGCACCTCAGTTTCCATGACTCCCTTGGTCGCTTTTCCTGATACTCTATTCTGAAGACCGATTATTTAAAGGAATGATTCTGTACCAGCTCTGCCATTTCCTCTGGTTCAATTACAGCATCATTTGCGTCTGTCTTTATGAGCACACTTTACTATGTGACATCTTACAGATGGTGAGCAACAATGTTTATCTGCATCGAAAACCCATTAACTTCTGTTGTTGACTGAATGAACTGCTAATATGCATGCCAAGTGAAACCAGGCAGGAACATTATCCAAGCTTGCTAATTTAGAGTGAGGAAAATTTGCATAATTCATATTTGCTGATCCCAATTGTGGAGAACAGAAAGTCCAGAGGTTAGTTCAGAACTTCCTTCTCCCGAGGTCTGTTCTAACAAGCTGTGTCCATCTGAGTTACATTTATACAGACTCACTCACTCAGTCACTGATCGGGTCTGACTGAGATACAACAACAACTGCAACGGCTGATATTTATATTGAGCTTTTAACATAATAAAATGTCCCAAGGAGTTTCACAGGAGCATAAGGACATATTAGGTCAGATGACCAAAAGCTTAGTTAATGAAGTTAAGGTGTGTCTTAAATGAGGAAAGTGAAGTGAAAAGGTGGAGAGGTTTAGGGAGGTAAGTTCCAGAGTTTAGTGTCCAGGCAGCTGAAGGCATGGACACCAATGGTGGAGCGATTAAAATCGGGGACGAGGGACATTATATTTAAATTCATTCATTGGATGCGGGCCTCACTGGCCAGGGCAGCATTTATTGCCCATCCTTAATTGCTCTTGAGAAGGTGATGGTGAGCTGCCTTCTTGAACCTCTGCAGTCCACAGTGCTGTTAGGGAAGGAGTTCCAGGATTTTGTCCCAGCAACAATGAAGGAACGGTGATATATTTCCAAGTTAGGATGGTGAGTGGCTTGGAGGGGAACTTCCAGGTCAAGATGTTCCCATGTGTTTGCTACCCATGTCCTTCTGGAAGGTGCTGTCTAAGGAGTCTTGGTGAGTTTCTGCAGTGCATCTTGTAGATGGTACACACTGCTGCAACAGTTTGTCGGCGGTGGAAGGAGTGAATGTTTGAGGATGGGTTGTCAATCAAGTGGGTTACTTGGAGTGGGTAGTATCGAACTTCTTGAGCGCTGTTGGGTCTGCACTCACCCAGACATCCGGTAATGGTGCTCCATGTATTTACATATTCAGTTTGTTGTCATTTTCTCCTTTCTCACTCCAGATTACTTCAGTTCTCAAACCTTCCGTTACAAGTCCCAGCTCCCCAATCCTGCCACTGAATTTCCTTTCTCACTCCACTGTGTTGTTCCTTCAAATCAACCCTGCTGTCTGTCCTGAATGAATCCATTTCACTAACAAATGTTGAAATGTTTGCTCCACACCCACAGGGTTTCATCTGGTTAAAGCCACAAACAGAAAGATCCAGTTTTCTCCTAGAGTTTGACACAAATCAGCTTCCAAAATGATGCAGAAGTTACAGCCAATGAAGGAGATCCGGGCTCAGCCCCGCCCCTCATTCGCTCCGATTGGTTGGAGGGCCATCCGTTCCCTCGCAGTCCTCGAACCCCGCCCCCTCTTCCTATTAGTCCAGAGCTGCCGTCAATCACTCCCCAGTTCCTGTGAACTGGAGCATGCGCAGTGCGGGTGATGGCGGACAGTTGAGGCGGTTGTGTGGAAATTCTCAGCCGGTAAATTGCTGCCGGGCGGGTCATGAGGGAGGGAGGCAGTGGGATGGGAGTCTTCATAAACACCAGTGCGGGGCTTCTCCCTCCCGGGAACAGGTCCAGGTTAACGGACGCCATCCTGGGTCAGCGAGTGGAGGATGGTTCACATCAGAGGATGGGGGAGGGGGGACAATAAATAAGAGGTTACACTTTGGGCTCAAATCAATGAGGAATCTGGTCTGTGGGAAGGAAGGAAACCCTGGGAGGTGCGCGGGGAGGATTCAGAAACACCCGCTGGAGGCCCCAAACCCCTAACAACAACCTACACTGGAATCCTTACTTTCTGTGCCGCCATCTTGGTGAAACAACAGCGAGTGGGCGGGGCTACAGGGTCCCAGTGACCAGGAGAGAAAATGATTGATTCATTGATTATATTCTCCCTCTGCACAGAGAGGCTTGAGAACTCAACCTAGCCAGAATGGAGGGAAGGAGAAAACTGGCAGTTGGGGAAAGGAATGTTGGAGATGGTGTGATGAGTTTGGCAGGCTGACCAACAAAAATTAAAGGACACCCTGCCATGGGAGTCCATTTGAGTCGGTGGGAGGGTGTTGGGTGAGATGCTGACAGAGCTGTTGGAACAAAGAAACAGTAGGGGACAGGGTTCTGCACAATGAAAGGGGTCCAATTTAGGAGACAAACAGTGCCCAGCACCATGCAGCCTAGGATAGTTGACTTAAATACAGGGAAATCCCATAAATTAAGGGATGGCTGTTCACTCTGAGGTTTGGATTCCAGTACGAGGAGGAGGAAGAGTGTGTGGGATGAGGATTTACGGCTTTGCAGGAAAAAGTGAGGAAAACCGGTTCCATAGAAACTAGAATTGTCTGTTCAGAATTTCTGTCCTGCACTTACAGTGATGAGTTTTGTAAACTCCTTTTCCAGGGTATTAGAACTGGTGGATTTACAGACAGGAGGCTCAAACTGAACATCACAACATGATCTGACAGAGTCACTCAATTCACCTTTGAACGTGGAAGAAGAAATGTTTGTTTGTTCTGTCTGTGGGAAAAGATTTCAAACATCAGCGTGACTGGAAAAGCACCGAGACACACACACCCGAGTGAGAGTGTTCCAGTGCACAAACTGTGGAAAGAGCTTTAACCAGTTACACAGCCTGAAAAAAAAATTACACTGTTTACAGTGGGGAGAAACCATACACGTGTTCTGTGCGTGGATGAGCTTCAACTGATTGTCCAACCAGGAGGGAGACAAACATACTGGCATCATGGAGAAACTGTGGAAATGCGAGGACTGTGGTAAAGGATTCAATTCTTCATCTCGGCTGGAAATCCATCGACGCATTCACACTGGGGAGAAGCCATTCAGCTGTTCCGTGTGTGGGAAGGGATTCACTCAGTCATCTGGCCTTCGGTCACACCAGCGAGTTCACACTGAGAAGAAGCCATTCAGCTGCACAACCTGTGGAGAGAGGTTCAAGTCTTCATCCATCCTCACTGAACACCAGCGAATTCATACGGGTGGGAGACCATTCACTTGCTTCGTGTGTGGGAAGGGATTCACTCAGGTATTCGCCCTCCAGTCACACCACCGAATGCACACGAAGGAGAATCCATTCAGCTGTACTTCCTGTGGAAAGAGCTTCAGGCAGTCAATCGACCTCAATGAACACCAACGCACCCACACTGGGGAGAAGCCGTTCACTTGCTCCATGTGTGGGAAGGGATTCCGTTGGTCATCCCAACTGCTGACACATCAGCGAGTTCACACCGGGAACAGACCGTTCACCTGCTCCTTGTGTGGGACGGGATTCACTCAGTCACAACACCTTCTGAGACACGAGCGGGTTCACAAGTGACTGCAGTGATTGGATTCTGCTGTTATTGCTGCTGTTAATCACATCCAGGTCTGATAATCTGACAATATTTGGGTTGTTTCTGCTGATGTTAACAACCCTATAACTGACTGCAGTTTAATATTCTGGAGATGTCACAATGTCTCTTTTTAAAAATGCCATTTACAATCTTTCTGCTGAATTCAAGAATTCTCACCAGGAATTAGTTTGCAATAAAATTAGGAACTTTTGCTGCAATCCTAAATTGATCTTTGATGCAAAATCTACAATTCAATGTCTGAGAGGTTCCACTGGTTAACATCACCAATTAGAAAGTGCTGATTAATCCTTGCTAACAATTCTTACCGATTGCCACATTCTTCACTTGCCACCTCCATTTTGAAATTAAATTATCAAGGAACATGAAACAAAACAGTAAAATATTTTACAGACACATCAATAAAAGCTTCATCAATCAACATTGATATTGATGAAGCTTGGAAGTCGCTGACTCAATCATTTCTGACACAGCAGCAGCAACATTTGGTAAAGGTGGAACCCACAACAAAGGCTGGTTTGAGACCTACTCAGCAAAGATGACATTTGTCTTTGAAGCAAAAAGCAAAGCCTACCTGATGCACAACATAAACCCAACAGCTAGAACACTGCATAACTTGAAAGTAGCCAAGACATTTGTGCAAAAGACAGGGAGATGCAGTGTAAATAAACACTGGATCAGCCTACACTAAGAAATCCAAACTGCCTGTGGAATCTCCATGCTATGTATGATGGGATCAAGAGGGCGCTTGGTCCGACCATCACCCAAGTTGACTCCCTGAAATTGGCAGATGGTGAAGTACTCACTGACAGAAGTCCTGCTGGGTTGAACACTATTGTGAGCTGTACTCCCATGAGACAGACACCTCCCAGTCTCTGTTTGACTCTCTCCAGCAGCTTCTTGTCATGGGTGAGTTGGACAAGGAAATTTCATCACGAGCTGGAAAAGGCCATTGATTGCTCAGCAAGCAGAAAGGCTCCTGGCTAGGATGGAATTCCAGCTGATATGCTCAAGCATGGAAAGTCCTATTTACTGCCACACCTTCATGACCTCAATTCCACAGGACATGCATGATTCAAAAGTCAGCATATTATGCAAAAACAATTGTGGCGAAAGAGATTGCAACAACTGCAGGGTCATCTCACTCCTTAATGTCACAGGAACGACCTTCGCTAGGGTCACGCTTAAAACACTTTATCTACTTGCAGACTCAGTGTGTCCAGAAGCACAGTACGGTTTCTGTGCTGGCAGATCGGCAGTGAACATGATCACCATACGCCAGTTACAAGAGAAAGTTCAACTGGTATTTAATCTAAAATGCTGCCAGCTTCTGTGCTGAGACAAGTGAAATGTTATAAATACTGTGTGAAAGTAAACCTTTAAGTATGAATTACAATTGACTTGTAGAATTGTCAAAGGCTCCGAAAACTTGGATTCCCCAAAGATCAGCTTTAGCTTTGAAGTTATGTTTCTGAGATCACAAGCTGTGGGAAGCTCCATCCTCTTTAACTGCTCTTTGTCCTTTTGTCTATGACATCTTTTGGCTATCTCCACCTTTCACTGGCCCTCTATCCAGCTCTACTTGTCCCACCTCCCCTCACCCTTAAACCAGTTTGTATTTCGCCTCTCTTCTATTTTTCCTTAGTTCTGTTGAAGAGTCATACGGACTCGAAACGTTAACTGTGTTCCTCGCCGCAGATGCTGCCAGACCTGCTGAGTTTTTTCAGGTATTTTTATTTTTGTTTTCTCTTTAACTCTTTGGTCTAAGGAGGTTGAAGTTTACCCGTGAAAGCTGATTTTGTTTGTTTTATTTTTCTTCAGTTTTATTACAGTCATTTGGAAAGGTGCCTGAAGGAGAATGAAAAAAAAGTAAAATTGGGCAAAGCTGAAAAAAAACAACAGAATTGGAAACGCAAAGTTTAAGATGGTATTTGGTTTGTCTTTGACCTGAAAGGAAAAGTTCCGTAAAGTCAACATAATTGTGCACAATTTGAGAATGTTTGCTCCAAACCCTTTGAAAACAAGCAGAGGAGTTAACCCTCTCCACTGACAACATGGTGACGGATTGAACTAAAGACTTGCCTTTTAAAGATTTGGTTTCATCCTAATTATTATCTTTCAAGACAAAGTGCTTGAGGAGGAGAGATATGGAAGTTATCTCCCAACTGATTGCAAATACTTGTGTCTCTGCTCTACAAATAACAGATTATGTGAATATTGAATTGGACAGTAAAGTTTCTCCAAAGCTCCCGAATGAGATAGAATGGTAATTAATGGGATGTCACAGCTAGAATAAAAGATAAAGAAAATCACAACACCAAGTGGGAATTGGAATAACTCACTCTGGGTATAGTTCAATAGAATAGATCAATCTGGTATCCATATCCATTCTAGTGAAAGTCAGGAACATGTAAATGAGACTCGTAAATTGATAGCTTTCTCTTGGAGATACTTGTATTCTTCCCTCTGAACTTTTTTAAAAACCTGAATTTGATAGTCTGGCCATTACGTGAGGCATTGGAACTTGAAAGGGGAGTTAAGTAAAGATGTTCAGACAGAGACCCCCCCCCCCTAATCTTTTGGTAGGATTACCTGAAAGCCCAAAAGTGACTTGTATCAGATGGTCCATGGGGCATGATACTGGGATACCGCTGTGAGTGTGCAGATGTGATATGTTATTGTGGTGTAATTAACATGCGGAAATGCATGGTGAACCTGCACTGCAGACCAGACCCCGGACATGCTCAGCTGCTCAAACAGGACAACATAAAGTGATTCATGTGGTCAGTATGAGGCAACATTTTAAATCATTAAGGTATTGACACATAGTCCATGGAAAAACTGACCTTAAACAATCAGAATAGAATTAAACACACTGGCATCTATCAGAGGGAGTAAAATTAAAGTGAAGACGGATTTAGAATATGGATTTAGAAAATATCCACAAGGTGGATGGCAGTGAACAGAGAGCTGGAGAATCTTTAAAGTCCATGCATGAACTTTTGTTTGAACCATATGTATTTATGACATGCCAACATGGTTTTGTGAAAGGGAAATCATGTTTGACAAATTTGCTAGAGTGCTTTAAGGATATAACAAGCAGAGTTGTGAAAGGGGAGCTGGTAGACTTGGTGTATTTGGATTTCCAGAAGGCACTCAGTAAGGTACCACATAAAAGGTTATTGCACAAGATAAGAGCTCACGGTATTGGGGATAATGTATTAGCATGGATTGAGGATTGGTTAACACACAGATGACAGATAATTGGGATTAATGGGTCTTTTTCAGGTTGGAAAGACGTAACTAGTGGAGTGCCGCAAGGTTCAGCTCTAGGGCCTCAATTATTTACAATCTATATTAATGACTTGGAGGAGGGGACAGAGTGTATTGTATCCAAATTTGCTGGTGATACAAAAATAGGTGGGGGGGCATGTTGTGATGAGGACATAAGGAATCTGCAAGGGGATATGGACAGGTTGAGTGAGTGGGCAAAAACTTGGCAGTTGGAGTTTAATGTAGGAAAGTGTGAGGTCATGCACTTGGTAGGAAAAATCAAAAGGCAGACTATTATTTAAATGGAGAGAGACTCCAAAAAAGCACAGCCAGTGGGATCTGGGTGTTTTTGTGCATGAAACACAAAAAGTTAGCATGTAGATGCAGCAAGTAATTAAGAAGACGAATGGAATTTTGGCCTGTATTGCTAGGGGTTTGGAGTTTAAAAATAGGGAAGTCTTGTTCCAACTGTACAGGATGTTGGCGAGGCCACACCTGGAGTACTGTGTACAGTTTTGGTCCCCGTGTTTAAGAAAGGATATATTGGCCTTGGCGGTGGTTCAAAAGAGATTCACTAGACTGATTCCTGGAATGAGGGTTGACTTATTCAGAACGGTGAAACAAGTTAGGCCTTTATTCATGAGAGTTTAGAAGAATAAGGGGTGATCTTATTGAAATGTACAAGATCCTGAGGGGGCTTTACAGGATAGATGTTGAGAAGATGTTTCCACTAGTGGGAAATCTTGAACTAGGGGACATAGTTACAGAATAAGGGGACACTTATTTAAAACTGAGATGCGAAGGAATTTCTTCTCTGAGAGGATAGTGAATGTCTGGAATTCTCTACCTCAGAGAGTTGTGGAGGCTGGATCACTGAAAGTATTTATAGGTGAGGTAGATAGATTTTTAAAACATCGTGGAGCTGAGAGCTATGAGGAGCTGGCATGAAAGAGGAATTGAAGCTTGGGGCAGATCAGCCGTGATCTTATTGAATGGCGGGGCAGGCTTGAGGAGCCAAATGGCCTACTCCTGCTCCTATTTCTTATGTTCTTAATCATTTAGAATTTTAAAAAAAATTCTTCATGGGATGTGGGCATTGCTGGCTCGGCCAGCATTTATTGCCCATCCCGAATTTCCGTTGAGAACTGAGTGGCTTGCTCGGCCATTTAAGAGTCACCACATTGCTGTGGGTCTGGATACACATGTAGGTCAGACCAGATAATCCTTTCCTAAAGAGCATTAGTGAACCAGATGGTTTTTTTTACAACAATCATCATTAGACTTTTAATGCCAGATTTTTGATTGAATATATATTTCACCATCTGCCATGGTGGGATTCATACCCGGTGCTCAGAGCATTAGCCTGGGTTTCTGGATTATTAGTCCAGTGACGATACCATTATGCCACTGTTGGTGGGGAGGATGAATCGAAGTTGATAGTTATCACATTTACTGGAAAAGGTTTTAATATTTATTCTTGGTGGCAGCTCAACAGTTTGGTTTGCTGATTCTGATAATTCTAGTAGCTTTAGTATGTTATCTACGGTATGTAATCAAGAAATTGGGAAAACAATTTCGTAGTTTAGGAATAGCTGGGTTAGTCAGAAATCAGTTATGAGGAATCAATAAGGATATTCTCTTCTCAAGGTGTGGCGATCTGTAAAAAAATTATTGAACATTATAGGAATAGCTCCTTCCCTCTCGCTCATGGAGAAAGATTCCATAGCAGCTTGCTGGGTGACAAACACAGGACAGACCTGTTCTCTCTGCCAAGGACATGTCTCTAGCACAGGCCCTGAAATGGAACATTTCTAACTCTGATATAATTCAATCTCATAACCCATACGTAAACCATTTGTCTGTGTAAAGGTTCAAACAGGCTCTTTTTGGACAAGTAAGAGGTTTCAAGGTGATCCACACTTTGGCTTCAATATCCCCACACTCTGGCTTCAATACCCCCACACTCTGGCTTCAATACCCACACACTGGCTTCAACACCCACACTTTGGCTTCAACGCCCACACACTGGCTTCAACACCCACACTCTGGCTTCAACACCCACACACTGGCTTCAACACCCACACTCTGGCTTCAACACCTCCACACACTGGCTTCAACACCCACACTCTGGCTTCAACACCCACACTCTGGCATCAACACCCACACTCTGGCTTCAATACCCACACTCTGGCATCAACACCCACACTCTGGCTTCAACACCCACACACTGGCTTCAACACCCACACTCTGGCTTCAATACCCCCACACTCTGGCATCAACACCCACACTTTGGCTTCAATATTCCCACACTCTGGCTTCAATACCCCCACACTCTGGCTTCAATACCCACACACTGGCTTCAACACCCACACTTTGGCTTCAACGCCCACACACTGGCTTCAACACCCACACTCTGGCTTCAACACCCACACACTGGCTTCAACACCCACACTCTGGCTTCAACACCTCCACACACTGGCTTCAACACCCACACTCTGGCTTCAACACCCACACTCTGGCATCAACACCCACACTCTGGCTTCAACACCCACACACTGGCTTCAACACCCACACTCTGGCTTCAATACCCCCACACTCTGGCATCAACACCCACACTCTGGCTTCAATACCCCCACACTCTGGCTTCAACACCCACACTCTGGCTTCAATACCCCCACACTCTGGCTTCAACACCCACACTCTGGCATCAACACCCACAGTCTGGCTTCAACACCCACACACTGGCTCACATCAGTGAATTGTTCAGAGAAGACGACAGCCACCAGCTACAGAGACCAGCACTCACTCTGTGTCATCTATTTGTCCCTAGGGACCGGTAAGCCATTCTCATCTGTCACAGATTGTGTGTTTTTTTCTGTCCATTATGCATCATTTTTAAACAGTTGCTTCTTAATAAACCAGCTGAAAATCACGTATGAGCTCGAGCCGCTTTTTTGGGTATTCTGTGACACCTGGATCAAAAATCTTCCTGACCACTGCATGCAGTTCCAGTCACCATATTATAAAAAAGATATTGAGGCTTGAGAGAGGGAGCAGAGAAGATTCACAATGATGATACTAGAAATGTGTAGGTTTATATATTAGGAAAGGATTGACAGACTGGGTCTCTTGAGAAATGAAGGCTCAGGGGGATTTGATAGAGGTCTTTAAAATTATGAAAGGGTTTGATGGAGAAGATACAGAGAGAATGTTTCCACTTGTGGGGAAGAGAATGACTAGAGACCATCAACGTAAGATAGTCAGTGTAAGGTAGAAAGAGGGATGAGGTCCTGCAAGCAGAATTTAAGGAGCTAAGAAGCAGATTAAAAAACAAGACCTCAAAGGTAGTAATCTCTGGATTACTTCCAGTGCCACTGACTAGTGAGTATAGAAGTAGGAGGTTCGTCCAGATGAATGTGTGGCTGGAGAGATGGTGCAGGAGGGAGGGCTTTAGATTTCTGGGACATTGGGACCGTTTCTGGGAGTGGTGGGACCTGTAAAAGGCAGATGGCTTGCACCTGGACCGGAATGGGACCAACATCCTTGCGGGGAGGTTTGCTAGTGCTGTTGGGGAGGGCTTAAACTAACTTGGCAGGGGGATGTGATCCTGAGAGGAGGTTCAGCAGGGGGAGATGCACAGCCAAAATTAGAAGAGAGAGCAAGTGAGTTTGGAAGGAGTAGAAGTTATAGGTCAGTTAAGGCACAAGGGAGTTTGGCAAGATTGGATGGTATTTATTTTAATGCAAGGGGTCTGACGAATAAGGCAGATGAATTGAGGGCACAAATTAACACTTGGAACTATGATGTCATTGCTGTCACAGACACATAGTTGAGAGAGGGGCAGGATTGGCAGCTCAATATTCCGGGATATAGGGTCTTCAGGCAAGACAGGGAAGGAGGTAAAAGAGGAGAGGGTAACGCAATATTGATCAAGAAATCAATTACAGCAGTAAAGAGGGATGACATCTTAGAAGGCTCCTCAAATGAAGCCATATGGGTAGAACTGAAAAACAAAAAAGGAGCAATCACATTGCTGGGAGTGTACTATCAGCCCCCAAACAGTCGGAGAGAAATAGAAGAGCAGATATATAGACAAATTCCAGAGAAGTGTAAAAATAATAGGGTAGTAATAGTGGGGAATTTCAACTTCCCCAGCATTAACTGGGTTAGTCATAGTGTGATAGGTTTAGGAATTCTTAAAATGCATCCAGGAGAGCTTTTTAAGCTAGTACATAGAAGGTCCTTCAAGAGAGGGGGCAGTCCTGGACTTAATTTTAGGAAATGAAGCTGGGCAAGTGGTAGAGGTATCAGTGGGGGAACATTTTTCAGATAGTGATCATAACTCCGTTAGATTCAAGGTTGTTATGGAAAAGGACAAAGACGGGCCAGAAATCAGAGTTCTAAATTGGGGGAAGGCCGATTTAAATAAGATCAGATATGATTTGGCCAGAGTGGACTGCATCAGAGCAGTGGGACTCATTCTAGGAGGAAATAGGGAGAGTACAGGGCCAACATATTCAGGTATTGACAAAGGGTGGGACCAACAAATCCAGGGAACCCTGGATGTTGAGGGACATACAGGATTGGATAAAGAGAAAAAGGGAGGCTTATGGCAGATAACGAAGGCTCAAAACAACTGAAGCCCTAGAGGAGTACAGAATGTGTAGGGGGAAACTTAGAAAGGAAATTGGGAGAGCAAAAAGGTGGCATGGAAAGAACATTGGCAGCGAAAATAAAGGAAATCCAAAGTTATTTTTCAAGTACATTAAACAACAAAAAGACAACTAGGGAAAGATTAAGGACCATAGTGGTAATTTGTGTGTGGAGCTGGGAGACGTAGGTAGGGCTCTAAATGAATACTTTGTGTCGGTGTTCACAAGTGAGACGGACGGCATGGGTATGGAAATCAGGCAGAAGGACTGTGATATAATTAAAGAAATTAGCATAGAATGGGAGGAGGTTCTAAGTGGTCTGGCAGACTTAAAAGTAGATGAATCTCCAGGTCTGGATGAAATGTATCCCAGGCTGTTGAGTGAGGCAAGGGAGGAGATAGCAGGGGCACTGGCAATAATTTTCAATACCTCTCTGGCTACAGGAGAGGTGCCAGACGATTGGAGGACAGCCAATGTGGTACCATTATTCAAGAAGGGAGGAAGGGATAAACCAGGGAACTACAGGCCAGTCAGTCTAACCTCAGTGGTGGGGAAACTATTGGAAGCAATTCTGAGGGACAGAATTAATCTACACTTGGAGAGGCAGGGATTAATCAAAGATAGTCAGCATGGTTTTGATAAGGGGAGGTCATGTCTGACCAATTTGATAGAATTTTTTCGAAGAGGTGACCAGATGTGTGGATGAGGGCAATGTATTTGACGTAGTCTACTTGGACTTCAGCAAGGCTCTTGATAAGGTCCCGCATGGCAGGCTGATAACGAAGGTAAGAGCCCATGGCAATTTGGCAAATTGGATCCAGAATTGGCTGCGAGGCAGGAAGCAGAGGTTGATGGTCGAGGGGTGTTTCTGTGACTGGATGCCTGTTGTCCAGTGGGGTTCCACAGGGATTAGTGTTGGGTCCCTTGCTGTGTGTGGTATATATAAACAATTTAGACTTGAATGTTGGAGGGTAAGCTCGCAAATGACATGAAAATTGGTGGGGTGGTGAATAGTGAGGAGGATAGCCTTAGATTACAGGAGGATATAGATGGGCTGGTCAGATGGGTTGATCAGTGGCAAACGGAATTTAATCCAGATAAGTGTGAAGTGATGCACTTGGGCAGGACAAACAATACGCGATGAATGGTAAGACCCTGGAGAGTACCGAGGATCAGAGGGACCTTGGTGTGCATGTCCATGGGTCCCTTAAGATAGCCGGACAGGTAGAGAATGTGGTTAAGAAGGCATGTGGGATACTTGCCTTTATTAGCTGAGGCATAGAATATAAGAGCAGAGATGTTCTGCTGGAACTGTATAAAATGCTGGTTACGCCACAGCTAGAGTATTGCGTGCCATTCTGGAATCTGCATTATAGGAAGGATGTGATTGCACTAGACAGAGAGTGCAGAGGAGATTTACCAGGATGTTGCCTGGGCTGGAGAGTTATTAGTTATGAGGAGAGATTGGATAGACTGGGGATATTTTTCCTGGAGCAGAGGAGATTGGGGGGGGACATGATTGAGGTGTATAAAATTATGAGGGGCAATGATAGGGTAGACAGGAAGGAACCTTTCCCCTTGGTGGAGGGATTAATAACCAGGGGGCATAGGTTTTTGGTAAGGGGCAGGAGGTTTACAGGGGATGTGAGGAAGAACTTTTTCACCCAGAGGGTGTTGGGAACTTGGAACTCACTGCCTGAAAGTGTGGCAGAGGCAGAAACCCTCGTAACATTTAAGAAGTATTTGGACATGCGCTTGCAATGCCATGGCATACAGGGCTATGGGCCTAGTGCTGGAAAATGGGATTAGAATAGTTCGGTACTTGTTTGACCAGCATAGACTTGATGGGCCTAAGGGCCTTTTTCTGTACTGTAGACCTCTATGACGCTATGAGTTACCAAGAAATCCAACAGGGAATTCAGAAGAAACATCTTCACCCAGAGAGTGGTGAGAATATGGAACTCACTACCACAGGGAATGGGTAAAGTGTATAGTACAGATGTCTTTCAGACAAGCATTTGAGATTTCTACGGCTCACTCAGGATTTTCTTTGAAAAGACTTGAACCAATAAGGAAACAGGAGATATTTTGATGGGTTTGAGAGTGTGTGTATGGTGTCTGTGAGTGTGATTGCTGCTTTTCATTAGCTGCAATGCACCTTCCTCTATCTGAGCAGATGATGTTGTGCAGCTTAGAATCCCATCAAGTGATTTGAATGTTGGTTAATTTATTGAAACCATGGACTTTCCCCGTTCTGAGGATGGCATTGACGTTGGAGTGATATCCAAAGTTAACAAATTTATTGCAGAAACACCTTCAACTGGGAATCAGTGAATTAAGTGGAAAGATCACAGACAAGCGGTTCAGAACAGTGCACTGCGGGCGCAACAGCTCAATCACTAAACTGTAAATTCCTGAAATAATCCCTGCTGTCTGCCCTGAATTAATCCATTTCTCTGACAAATGTTGAAATGTTTACTCCGCACCCACAGGGTTTCATCTGTTTAAAGCCACAAACAGAAAGGTCCAGTTTTCTCCTGGAGTTTGAGACAAATCAGCTTTGAAAATGATGCAGAGTTTCAGCCAATGAGGGAGATCCGGGCTCAGCCCCGCCCCTCGTTCACACTGGTTGGAGGACCATCCGCTGCTGCTGGGTCCTCCAACTCCGCCCCCTCGTCTTATTGGTCCGGAGCTGCCGTCAATCAGCCAGGCGTTGTGATCTGGAGCATGCGCAGTACACATATGAACGGGTCATGTGGAAGCCCGTGAGAAACTGCGGGAGGGATGGAGCTGGAGGGAAAGTGTAGGCCCCAAACCCGCCCTCCCCACAGTAACAAACAGAGGCAGTCGTGTCAAATGTAAAGCGGGTGAGAAACAGCCGAGTGCGGAATAGTAATGGAGCCGGTGGGTTTGTGCCAACCCTTCACACACCCCAGATGGAGGCCTCAAATCCCAGATAAGAAGCTCCCGCTCTCGTGGTTGTAACGAAAAATAGCGATTGTTCCTCGGTCACAGGCCCGAATTAACGGCCGCCATCTTAATAAGGTCAATATTCAGCAGGCGCATGTGCGGTCATCCCTGTCCCTGTCAACAGGAGAGAATGTTGTGAATTTCTATTCTGGACTGACTGGGATGGGATTTGGAAACTCCTTTCACTCCTTTTTAGAAGGGGAGGATTTACACAGCAAACTCAAACCAAAAATGATCTCTTTTGATATAGGTTTTTAAAATTCTGAATGGGGTGGCCTATCCAATACTGGGAGCCTTCTTCAGTTCTCTGCCCAAAGGCAGCTCTGACTGACAGCCTCACAATCTCCACCACCGGTAGGGGAAGGAGGCAGGTCCAGAATCCACCCCAGCCGGAGTTGGGATTTAATCCTGTGCTGTTGGCACCAACATGATCCACAACGGTCATCCAGCCGCATGTAATCCATGTTGTTGTGGCAACAGACATTTCTACATGCATGTTGTAACCTGGAGCTATGGATAGTGATGGGATAGGTTCCAATTTCTTTCCATCTCATGCAGCTGACCAGAAATCTCTCCCATTGTTATTGTCTGCCGTTGGTATATGTTGGCAAGACTTACAGGTTGACACTCAATCTGTTTGGCTGAATAATAAACGCACCACCCTTGGCCATCAAGTCCTTGGGTGGGACTTAAACCTGGAGCTTCAGGCTCAGAGGCAGGGACACTTCCACTGCACCACAACCTCCCGAAAACACAATAGAGACTAATAAATCCAACAGGGAAATAGGAGATCTTTCTTTCCTCAGGCAGTAGTTAAAATGTGGAACTCACTACTACTGGAAGTGGTTGACACAAATAACTTAAGGTGCTTTCAAAAGGAAACGATGAGAATATGAGATAAAAGGGATTTAAAAGATAAGCTGAAAGGCTGAGATGAGGTTGGCAGAACAGCAGGAGACTTGTGTGGATTGGAAACTCTTGCAGCGACCGGATGGGCCAAATGGCCCGTTTGTTTAATGTATATTATGTGTAATTCATTGTGAACTTATCTTACAGGGTATTAGAAGAGGAGGATTTGCAGTCAGGAAAAACAAACCAAACCTCATGTCAAAATCTGAAAGTCACTCAATTCATCGGGATCTGAAGATTTGTACATCTGAAGGGATTTAATTGACCATCTCAGCTGGAAACTGGTGACAGGCCGTTCACCACCTCCTGTGTGAAGGGATTGATACAGCTGGTAAACATGCTGACACGACAGTGAGCTCGCAATAGTGAGAGCCCGTCCACCTGCTCCTGTGTGGGAAGAAATTCATGTGTTCATCTAACCTGCTGGCACACCAGCTCGATCATGATCATGAGGATCCTCTTCAATGCTCTGACTCTGAGAAAAGCTTTGAAACCTCTGAGGAACTGGTCCAACACCAGCTCCTTCACATACACAAGAAGGCCGTTCAGCTGCTCTCACTGTGGGGAGTCGTTCAGCAAGTCAGTGCATCTCACTGAGCACCAGCGAGTTCACACCAAGGACAGGCCGTTCAGCTGCTCCTAGTGTGGGAAGAGATTCACTCAGTCCTCCCATTACACTGAGCACCAATTGGTTCACTCAGAAAAGAGACCTTTTAAATGTACTGAATGTGAGAAGACCTTTAAAAGAAGCATTAATCTGCTGAGACACCAGTGCATTCACATTGGGGAGAGGCCGTTCCCCTGCTCGGTATGTGGGAAGAGATTCACTCATTCATTCCACCTTATGATACATAAGTGAGTTCACACTGGAGAGAGACTATTCACCTGCTCCCTGTGTGGGAAGGAATACAGTCAGTCATCTGATCTTATGATACACAAGCGATTTCACATTGGGGAGAGACCATTCAGCTGCTCCGAGTGTGGGAAGGGATTCACTCGTTCAACCCATCTTTCAATGCACAAGCGAATTCACACTGGGGAGAGACCATTCCCTTGCTCTGTGTGTGGGAAGAGATTCACTCAGTCATCCACCCTGCTAATACACAAGAGAGTTCATACCGGGGAGAGACCATTCATCGGCTTCGTGTGCGGGAAGAGCTTCCCTCGTTTATCCCACGTTTTGATACACGAACGCGTTCACACCGGGGAGAGGCCGTACATTTGCCCCGTGTGCGGGAGGGGATTTACTTGTTTACACCACCTGCTGAGACATCAGCCTGTTCACACCGGGGAGAGGGCGTTCATGTGCTCTGTGTGTGGGAAATGTTTCACTGAGTTGTCCAGCCTCCAGAGACACCAACGCATCCACACTGGGGAGAGGCCGTTCACCTGCTCCGTGTGTGGGAAGAAATTTGCTCAGTCATTTGATCTGGTGAGACACGAGCAAGTTCACACCAGGAAGAGGCTGCTCACCTGCTCCGTGTGTGAGAAGAGATTTACTTGCTCATCCAGCCTGCTGAAACACCAGCAGCTTCACATGCCACCGACAAAGTTGGATTGTGTTGTTGCTGCTGTGGATCATGTCCAGGACTGAACCTTTTCTCCTTTCTAACTTCAGATTATTTCAATTCTCAGACCTTCTGTTACTCTCAAGGACAATTTCCAGTTCCCCATACCTTCCAGAGTATTTTCTCTAGCCTTGGGATCCAGGGAATGTATCGGTAACACACGTGGGATCACTAAACACAAAACCCAATCTATTAATTACTTTCAGGGACTGGAGTTAGTGTGTGTCCCACAGCACCTCTCTCACCTTTGAACATCACACCTGTAAAGGAGGTTTAAATTTAAATCCTCATAAACTTAACAGGAACCAGCAGGCTGATGAGACTCTTTTAAACTGTTAGTGTGCTCCTGTACTGCTCTGTATTTTGCCTGTAATGGAAAATGCCTGAATCCTTTGTCCCAGTGGAACCTTTGCTGTTATGAAATGTGGGAGAATATTAATGAGTCTCTCATCCTTGCCCATGTCTGCTGCAATTGTGTAGAAAGGGGATGTGTAAAAGAGCTGGTCTTCATATGGAGATGTGAACCAAGGAAATGGTATCTGTGTGTGATAGTAACACAGGCTTGTGCTCACACCCAGAACAATGCACAGATATCCTTGTGGTTATGGTTTGAGCAGGGTCAGATCACGGATGTAGTGAACAAGTTAATTATAAATATCTCCAGTGTAGCTGCAGCTTTTTAGATCAGAGCTGGGGAGAAGAGAGCTCTGAATCCACTGTATTATCTGTTCTCTGGATTGGGTAACTACATTTTTTCAATATAACGGTGTTTTATTCAAGAAATACATTCACAGCTGAAAGACTGAATTGTAACTTACAGCAAGAAAATTCATAAAATTTAATGTAGAGATATAAAATCTAGTTAAAAACATGGGGAATATGTGACAATCTGTCATAACAAAATTCGGCAAACAAATGCAGCAGGTAACAGGGAAGCGGTGGACGAGATATTAGAGGAAGGAATATTGAATTAAAATTATATTAAAATTACAGACCAATCCACCATTCCTATATTACAGGCTCTGAAATATATAAATGATGACATTTATAAGTACTTCATTGAGGATTGGAACCATGGAAGGAATTACTCTGTATGATTGCAGTGCTGTTAATAAAGTCAGGAAAAGACAATCTGATGTTGTGAGCTTGATTATCTGGTGTCTGAAACCACAAGATTCAATATTTAGAGTCAACAAGATGAACAAGGAAACACATCACAGCCCAATACTCCAGCTCAATATTCACAGGAGAAAGTCTGTTATCGAACACCTCGAGTGGTCAGAACAGAGGAAGATCCCAACTGTAAGAAACCCTCCAATCATTTGTAAATATCTTTCAAATGTCAACAGGTTCCAACTGTCAGTTTCCATTACATTGAAGTCAATGGAAGGTGAGAGCGGTTGAAGGTTCCATATTGAAATGCAACTTCTTGTTATTGCCTAACATTGGTAGACGCAAGAATATCACACAAACATTTTAAATCCTCGTACCATAATTATCATAGTCATTTTCAGATTGGAAACTTAAACCTGCTGTTTCACTCTCAATCAGGAACATATCACAGTTTTACACCAATCCCTGATTTGACAGCACGTGTCCAGCATTCACCTTTGTTCTTCCTGACTCTAAACCCAGTTGTAAAGGAACTTTCTGTTCTGTGTCTAGGAGTTCTGAACCATGGAAGAGAGCGGCTGTGACACATTTCTTCCACACCTCAGGATTAACCCATAAGTTCAGTCCTGGATGTGATTAACAGCAGCAATAAGGACACAACACAAACCCAGTCATCACTAGTGGACTTACTGAAGTCTCAGAAGGTGGGATGAATCAATGATTCCTTTCCCACACATGGAGCAGGTGAATGGCCTCTCTCCAGTGTGAGTGCGTTGGTGTCTCAGCAGATCACTGCTGTTTTTAAAGCTCTCCTCACAGTCAGAACATTTAAAAGTTCTCATATCAGAGTGAACTCGCTGGTGTCTCAGGAGGTTTGATGAATGAGTGAATCCCTTCCCACACACACAGCAGATGAACGGCCTTTCCCCAGTGTGAACCCGCTGATGTATTGTGAGATCAGATGATGTCTTGAACCCAGTCCCACATTGACAGCATCTGAACGGGCTCTCGTCAGTGTGAACACATTGATGGCGCATCAGTTCCCTGGAACTTTTATAGCAGTTTTTGCAATCTGGGCATTTAAAAGGTCTCTCATCAGAGTGAACTCGCTGGTGTTTCAGCAGAGTGGATAAATCGGCAAATCCCTTCCCACACTTGCGGCAGGTGAACGGCCTCTCCCGGTGTGAACTCGCTGGTGTGTCAGTAGGTTGGAAGAACTGGTGAATCCCTTCCCACACTCGGAGCAGGTGAAGGGCCTCTCCCCAGTGTGAATCCGCTGGTGTTTCAGCAGGGTGGGTGACCTAGTAAATCCCTTCCCACATTCAGGGCAAGTGAACGGTCTCTCCCCAGTGTGATTTCTCTGGTGTGTACGTAGACTGGATAACTGAGTAAATCCCTTCCCACACTCGGAACACATGAACGGCCTCTCCCCAGTGTGAATGCGTTGATGAATTTCCAGGTCAGATGGGTAATTGAATCCCTTCCCACAGTCCCCACATTTACACGGTTTCTCCATGACATGGGGGTCCTTGTGTCTCTCCAGGCTGGATGATCAGTTGAAGTCTCGTTCACACAGAAGATGTGTATGGTTTCTCCCCACCGTGAATGGTGTGCTGTTTTTTCAGGCTGTGTAACTGGTTAAAGCTCTTTCCATAGTCAGTTCACTGGAACGCTCTCACTTGGATGTGTGTGTCTTGGTGATTTTCCAGTCACACTGATGTTTGAAATCTTTTCCCTCAAACAGAACAGACAAACATTTCTCTTTTCACATTAAAAGGCTGATGATATTCAGGTCCTGATGAATCGAAAGACTCAGATCTTGAAATGATGTTTGGTTTGAGTTTCCTGTTTGCCAATCCTCACCTAACAATACCCTATAAAAAGAGTTCACAAAAGTCATCATGTCAGTCCAGGATAGAAATTCAGAACATAATTCAAGTTTCTGTGTAACATGTTTTCCCTCAAAGCTGTAAAACCCCATCCCACACCCCGTCTTCCCTGTGCAGATTCCAGTTAAGTTTTTGTCCTCCATTCCCAGTTTTCTCCCTCCCTCTCCTCTGGCTGGGTCCAGTTCTCCAGCTCTTGTGTGCAAACTGAGAATAAAATCAATTAATCAATCATTTTCTCTCCTGGTCACTGGGACCCTGAAGCCCTGATTACCCAATGTCCCCTCACCAAGATGGCCAGGGATGCACCCGGCTGGCTGAACAAGTCCTGCCCTCCTCTCTCAAATGGCAACCGGTAGTCTGAGTAACCTGGGCATATCACCAGGAAGGGAGCCCCACATCCCATGTCTGCCGATTTCTTAGGCAGTCGATCTGGATCAAGGATGACTTGTCTCCACTCTGGTTTGATGGGTTCTGAAATGGCTTATAAGTCCAATGCCTGATCTGCAGACACTGCTACATGCAGGACAGGTAGTGCCTAAAGGGTTGGGTAGATGGGTGGTTTGGAGGTTTGTGCACTCTCTCAATTGCCTCAACTTCACCTCTGTGTGTTCCCGACCAAGTTTCTCAATGTATTTGATACCTTCCCAAATGAGCCTTCTCCATTTTAACCAGTCACAATCCAGGGTCTCCCATGAGTTGGTGGGGACATCTGATCTCTTCAAGGGTGTGTTAAGGAGATTACTAAAGTGTTTCTGCTGACCTCCTGAGAGTCTCCTGCTGTGACCTGAGTTCCGAGTACAGCAGTTGCTTTGGGTGTCTGGTGTCAGGAATACGAACAACATGTCCTGCCCAGCAAAGCTGCTTTAGAGTGATTAGCGCCTCAGTGATGGGCAAGTTGGCTTGGAAGAGGACGCTGCTGTTGGACTGCCTTTCTTGCCACTGGATTTTGAGGATCTTGTGAAGGCACCGCTGGTGGGACTTCTCCAGTGTTCTAAGGTGCGTGATGTAGGTTGTCCAAGTCTCTGAAGCCTGTAGGAGCACGGGGATCACTGCTGCCCAGTAAACCAGAACCTGAGTCTCGGGTTTGACATCCTGGTCCTCAAATACTCTGTTCATCATTCGGCTGAAGGCTGAGCTGGAACATTAGAGGCGATGAGGAATTTTGTCGTCCATGTCTGCCTTCATCAAGAGGAGGCTCCCAAGATACAGAAAATGGTCCATATTTTGAGGGTTCACCAATGTTCTTCAGCGACGGAGGGGGGAGTGGGGTGGGGGTGCTGGTAGGTAGTAAAACCAACAAGATAATGTGGGGAGATCCAACAACTTGTGGACACCAACATGCGTGGTTTCCTCAGCGCTATTAAGACAACCTATGACCCAAGCACTCAAGGGCCAACCACCGCGAGAGCCAAGCATGGAAGGAACTCATCAAGGACAGAGAGTCAACCAGTGCTCACTGGAGAGAATATTCTGAAGAGCTCCTCAACCAAGACACTGCCTTCGACTTGAATGTCCTCAACTCCACTCCTCAATAACCCGTCTGGCTCAGCCTCAGTGCTGTCACGTCCAGCACGAAAATGAAAAAACATTTGACAGCTGAAAACAACAAGACTTCTAGAGCAGATGGAATCCCTGCTGAAATTCTGAAACAGGGTGGTGTTACACTCCTGGCATGGCTGCACAACCTCATATCCCTCATCAGCGAAGAGGAGTCCATGTCGGGGAATCTCTGGGACACTGCGATTGTGACTATATTCAGGAAGGGAGATAAATCCATTTGCAGTAATTACAGAAGAGTCTCCATGCTGCCTGCCACAGGGAAGATCATTGCAAGGATCCACCTCAATCACCTTCTCTTAATGGCCAAAGAGCCCCTTCCAGGTTCACAATGTGGTTTCCCCCATCGAAAGGCACCACAAACATGATCGTTACTGTGTGGCAAACCTAAGAAAATTGCAAGGAACAGCGCCAACTGCTGTACTTGACCTTTTTTGTCCTCACAAAAGCCTTTTACACAGTCAAACTGTGACGTTTTATCCCGTATCCTCCTCAAATTTGCCACCAACTTCTGCCTACTCCACATTGACATGAAAGCCGTGAACCTCATCAACGGAACCACCACAGACCCTATCTCAGTGAAGACTGGGATCAGACAAGGCTGTGTCATTGCACCAACCCTCTTCTCCATTTTTCTCTCTGCATTTCACCTTGAGCAAATTACCCGTGGGCTTGGAGATAATCTACAGAGCAGACGTGAAACCTACACCACCTTCAAAACAAAACCAGAGTTAGTCCAAGCTCAGACATTGAGCTCCAGTATGCCGATACCGGATTTCTATGTTAAATCCATCCAAATACGTTGATTCCATGACCGTTAATACTCTCTTGCCTCACAAACGTCTGGCAATCTGGGTTATTTATTTTCAATTATCTGAATCTCAACTGAATTCCAAATTTCCACTATATTTTCTGTGAAGTGATTTCTGACATTGTTCCTGAACAGCCGAGTCTCAGTTAAACAAATAAATATCACTGATTTGTGCATTTAAATGGTAACAATTATTTTACGCTTAATTAGTTACGCAACAAAATTTTAAAAAACATAATAATTTTAGTAAAATAGTGTGAATGCTGGAATTCTGAAATAAAAACAGAAAGTTCTGGAAATCCTCAGCAGGTTTGGCAGCTTCTGTGAAGAGAGAGAAACAGATTTAACATTTCCAATCCAATATGATTCTTCTTCAGAACTGAGTATTTCCAGCATTCTGATTTCATTTTAAACACATAATTGATGTAAACTTTATTGTCCTTACAGGTATCTGGATGTAAATCTGATTTCAGACCTTCCTCTGAACAGTTTTCAAACTAACTCCAGCTCGTTGTCCATTCCTTCACTAAAGACCCGGATGGAAAACACTCAGCACAAGTTGGCGGCGGCTGGTTGCCCGGGTAACCCGGGCCTGTCACCGGGGAGGAAGCCCCGTCCTCACTCCTCTCTTCCCACATCAAGATGGCCGCCTCTGCGCCTGGCTCCCTGAACAAGAGCCACCTTCCTCTCCCAAGATGGCGGCATCCGGTGAGCCCGGCTCCCAGTGCGCAGGTGCAGTGAGGGTGTGCGCTCTGAGCATGCTCAGTGTCAGTCATGGTGACAGAGTGAGGAGGAGCGGACGGTGAGGGAGGAGATTGTGAGCACAGGGTAGGAATGGAAACCGCGGCTGGACTGGGAACTGGATCAACTTCTGGGGTAGGCCCCAGGCCCTAGGCCCCGTGTTTACCCCGCGGTGACAGGCCCGGGGGGAGGGAGCGATGGAGCCGCCGGCTGGACGGGGAGGATTTGGAAACACTTTGTGGATCCGCAAAGCGGCTGCTCAGTTAGTGGTTAATGGAGATCAGAAACCCAGAGTCAGAGTGTCGAACCCCACATTGGGTGGTTGTTTTATTAAATATCGTTATTTATTATTTATTTACTGAAGAATATGTTCATATATTTGTTTTAAAGTCATTTTATAGCATTTGTGAAAAGACCTATTAAAATACAATCCCCTGATGTATTTCTGATGAGAATTTGACTGACGAGGTTTTGAAGAACAGTCAATCCTAACATGATTGTGTTTTAATTTACTCCCTAATACCAGATTTCAGCTTGTATTTCAAAACTTAATTTAGAATGTCAGTCCAGCAGCAAATGGTAAAATGAGATATAAGACACCAGTTGCACTTGAAACCATCTCTGACTTTTCGTGTCCGACACTGTCCTTGTGCTGATGCAGGAAGTACTTCCTCTGGTGTTGTGGCACAAATAAATGCAGCCTCTCCCGGGAACAGGCCCATGTTGGTGGTCTTCATGTTTCAGCGGCGAGCAGAGCACGTGTGGTCATTGTGGTAATGCAACACAGAGTGGGTGGGACTTCAGGGGCCTGTGACCAGGAGAGAAAATTATTGACTCGTTGATTTTACTCTCACTCTGCACACAGGACAGAAAACTGAATTCAGCCAGTCTTGGGTGGGGGTGAGGGGAGCTTGGGGGGAAGCTCAGAGTGGAGACTTCAGATGGTGCAACAGGTTTGGATTCCAGCCTAGGGATGAGGGAGTGTGTGTGGGACAGGGATTTATAGCTCTGAGTAGATGAGAGGAAAAATGTTCCACAGAAACTAGAATTGTTTGTTCTGAATTAGTTTTGTAAATTCCTTTTCCAGGGTATTAGAAGAGGAGGATTTACAGACAGGAAACTCAAACTAAACTTCACGTCAAGGTCTGACAGAGCCATTTGATTCATCACAACCTAAACAGGCAGCTCACCACCACCTTTTCAAGGGCAACTAAGGATGGACAATAAATATTGGCCCAGCCAGTGAAGCCCACATCCCGTGACCATGGAAGGAGAAATATTTCTCTCTTCTGTATGTGAAAGAAGATTTCAAAATTCAGTGTGACTGGAAAAGCACCAAGATACACACATATACCCGAGTCAGTGTGTTCCAGTGTAGTGACTGTGGAAAGAGGTTTAACCAGTTATTCTGCCTGAAAAAACATCACAGCAGGGTGAAATCATACACGTGTTCTGTGTGTGGCTGAGGCTTCAACTGATTGTCCAACCTGGAGAGACGCGAGGATGCCAGGTTCATGGAGAAACCGTGGAAATGTGAGGATTGTGGTAAAGGATTCAATTATCCATACCTGCTGGAAAACCATCGACGCAGTCACACTGGGGAGAGGCCATTCACCTGTTCAGTGTGTGGGAAGGGATTTACTCTGTCATCCCACCTACTTTTACACCAGCAAGTTCACACTGAGGAGAGACCTTTCAGCTGCACTTACTGTGGAAAGAAGTTCTCGTGTTCCTCCAACCTCAATGCACATCAGCGAGTTAACATTGGGGAGAGACCATTCACCTGCTCCTTGTGTGGTAAGGATTTCACTGGGCGAACCGGTCTTTTGTTACACCAGCGAATTCACACAGGGGAGAAGCCGTCCACCTGTTCCGTGTGTGGGAAGGGATTTACTTTGTCATCCAAACTGCTCTCACACCAGAGAATCACACTGAGGAGAGGCCGTTCAGCTGCGCTTTCTGTGGAAAGAGGTTCAGATCTTCATCCAACCTCAATGCACACAAGCGAGTTCACACTGGGGAGAGGCCGTTCACCTGCTCTGTGTGTGGGAAGCAATTTACTAAATCATTCAGCTTTCTGTCACATCAGCGAATTCACACTGAGGAGAAGCCATTCAGCTGCACTCACTGTGGAATGAGTTTCAGGCAGTTATCAGCCCTCACTGCACATCAACGCGTTCACACTGGGGAGAGACCATTCACCTGCTCCGTATGTGGGAAAGGATTCATTCAATGCGGCAGCCTGAATTTACACCAACTCACTCACACTGGGGAGAGACCGTTCACCTGCTCTGTGTGTGGGAAGGGATTCAAGCAGTCATCCCACCTGCTGACACACCAGTGAGTTCACACTGATGAGAGACCTTTTAAATGCCCAGACTGTGGGAAGTGCAATAAAAGTTCTGGGGAACTGATGTCCCATCAACGTGTTCACACTGATGAGAGACCGTTTAGGTGCTCTCACTGTGGGACTGGGTTCAAGCGATCATCTGAACGCATTGTGCACCAGCAACTTCACAGTGGGGAGAGGCTGTTCACCTGCTCCGAGTGTGGGAAGGGATTCACTCAGTCATCCCACCTGCTGACACATCAGCGAGTTCAAAACTGTCAAGAAACCTTTTAAATGTCCAGACTGTGGGAAGTGCTATAAAGGTTGCAGGGAACTGATGCACCATCAACGTGTTCAGACTGACGAGATACTGTTCAGGTGCTCTCACTGGGTTCAAGCAATCAGCTCCACTTATTGTATAGCAGTGAATTCACACTGGGGAGAGACCATTCACCTGCTCTGTGTGTGGGAAGAGATTCACTCAGCCATCCCACCTGCTGACACACCAGTGAGTTCACAAGTAACGACTATGATTTTGTTTTGCTGTTAACCACATCCAGGACTGAATCATGTTCATTGGGATCTGTTTTTATCTTCTTCAAAGGAAGATGGTTGTGGCTTTTGGAGGTCAATCATCTCAATCCCAGGACATCGCTGTAGGAGTTCCTCAGGGAAGTGTCCTGGGCCCAATCATCTTCAGCTGCTTCATGAATGACCTTCCCTCCATAAGGTCAGAAGTGGGGATGTTCACTGATGATTGCACAATGTTCAGTACCACTCATGACTCCTCAGATATTGAAGCAGTCGTGTCCAAATGCAGCAAGACCTGGACAACATTCAGACTTGGGCTGACACGGGGCAAGTTACTTTAGCTCCAACAAGAGAATCTAACCATCTTCCATTAATGTTCAATGGCATTACCATCACTGAATCCTTCACTATTAACATCCTAGGGATTGCCATTGACCAGAAACTGAACTGGAAAACCCCTAGATACAGTGTGGTGAAAAGAACAGGTTGAGATTGGGAATTCTGCAGCACGTTTCTTAGCTCCTGACTCTCCAAAGCCTCCCCAATACCAAGAAGGCACAAGTCAGAAGTGTGATGGAATACTCTCCACTTGCCTGGATGAGTGTCGCTCTTGCACGGAGCAGCCCACTTGACTAGTGTCCAATCCACCATGTTCAACATTCACTCGCTCCACAACCGATCCACAGTGACATCATCTACAAGGTGCGCTGCAGCAACTCACCTAGGCTCCTTCAACAGCTCCTTCCAAACTTGCAAATCTACCACCTGGAAGGACAAGGGCAGCAGACACAAGAGAACACCACAACCTGCAAGTTCTCCTCCAAGCCAGTCACCATCTACACTACATGGACTACAGCGGTTCAAGGAGGTGGCTCACCACCACCTTCTCAAAGGCAGTTTTGGATGGGCAGTAAATGCTGACCTAGTCAGTGACATCCATACCTAATGAATGATGGAAAGAGTATTGTTTTGTTGTCCTTCTCCTCTTCCTCCTCCTCCTCCTTCATCTCTTCCTCCTCCTCTTCCTCTTCCTCCTCCTCCTCCTCCTTCTGTAGACCTCTATGACTTGACTAAATCACTTTCAAACACAATATAAAATACCATTATGGCCACTCTTCCCTAGATGGCAATATTTAGAGTCATAGAGGTCTACAGCACTGAAGAAGGCCCTTTGGCCCATCGAGTCTGCGCCGGTCAAACAAGAACCAAACTATTCTAATTGCGTTTTCCAGCACTAGGCCCAGCCTTGTTTGCCATGGCATCGCAAGTGCACATCCAAATACTTCTTAAATGTTATGAGGGTTTCTGCCTCTATCACCCTTTCAGGCAGTGAGTTCCAGATTCCCACCACCCTCTGGGTGAAAAAATTCTTCCTCACATCCCCTCTAAACCTCCTGCCCCTTCCCTTAAATCTATGCTCCCTGGTTAATGATCCCTCCATCAAGGGGAAAAGTTCCTTCCTGCCTTCCCTATTTATGCCCCTCATAATTTAATACACCTCAATCATGTCCCCCCTCAATTTCCTATGCTCCATGGAAAATAACCCCAGTCTACCCAATCTCTCCTCATAACTAAAACTCTCCAGCCCAGGCAACATCCTGGTAAATCACCTCTGCACTCTCTCTAGTGCAATCACATCCTTGCTATAATGCGGATTCCAGAACTCCATGCAATACTCTAGCTGTGGCCGAACAGCATTTTATATAGTTCCAGCATAAGCTCCCTGCTCTTATATTCTATTCCTTGGCTAATAAAGGCCAGTATCCCATATGCCTTCTTAACCATCTTATCTACCTGTTCTGCTACCTTAAGGGACCGGTGGACATGCACACCAAGGCCCCTCTGATCCTCGGTACTTCCCAGGGTCAAATCATTCATTGTGTATTCCCATGTCTTTTTTGTCCTGCCCAAGTGCATCACCTCACACTTATCCAGATTAAATTCCATTTGCCATTGATCAGCCCATCTGACCAGCCTGTCTATATCCTCCTGTAATCTCAGGCTATCCTCCTCACTATTTACCACCCCACCAATTTTTGTGTCACCTGCGAACTTATTGATCAATCCTCCTAAATTCAAGTCTAAATCGTTCATATACACCGCAAACTGCAAGGGACCCAACACTGATCCCTGTGGAACCCCACTGGACACAGGCACCCAGTCACAAAAACACCCCTCAACCATCACCCTCTGCTTCCTGCCACTCAGCCAATTCTGGATCCAATTTGCCAAACTGCCTTGGATCCCATGGGCTCTTACCTTCATTATCAGTCTCCCATGCGGGACCTTATCAAATGCCTTCCTGAAGTCCAAGTAAACTACCTCAAATGCATTGCCCTCATCTACACTCCTGGTCACCTCTTCGAAAAATTCAATCAAATTCGTAAGACATGACCTCCCCTTAACAAAACCATGCTGACTGTCCTTGATTAATCCCTGCCTCTCCAAGTGTAGATTAACTCTGACCTTCAGAATTGCTTCCAATAGTTTCCCCACCACTGAGGTTAGACTGACTGGCCTGTAGTTCCCTGGTTTATCCATTCCTCCCTTCTTGAATAACGGCACCACCTTGGCTGTCCACCAGTCCTCTGGCACATCTCCTGTGGCCAGAGGGGTATTGAAACTTATTGCCAGCGCCCCTGCCATCTCCTCCCTTGCCTCACTCAACAGTCTGGAATACATTCCATCCAGGCCCAGAAATTTATCTACTTTTAAGCCTGCCAGACCATTTAGAACCTCCTCCATTTCTATGCTAGTTTCTTCAATTATATCATAGTCCTCCTGCCTGATTTTCATACTCACGTCGTCCCTCTCACTTGTGAACACCGACACAAAGTATTAATTTAGAACTCTACCTACATCTTCCGGCTCCACACACAAACTGCCACTATGGTCCTTAATGGGCCCTACTCTTTCCATAGTTATCCTCTTACTCTTCATGTACTTGTAAAATAACTTTGAATTTTCCTTTATTTTACCTGCCGATGTTTTCTCATGTCCCCTTTTTGCTCTCTAATTTCCTTTTTAAGTTCCTCCCTACACATTCTATGTTCCTGTAGGGCTTCTGCTGTTTTGAGCCCTCAGTATCTGCCATAAGCCTCCCTCTTTCTCTTTATCTAATCCTGTATATCCCTCAACATCCAGGGTTCCCTGAACTTGCTGGTACCACCATCTTTCTGGAATATGTTGGCCCTGTACTCTCCCTATTGCCTTCTTGAATGAGTCCCACTGCTCTGACGCAGATTTACCTAAAAGTAGCTGCTCCCAGTCCACTCTGGCCAAATCATATCTGATCTTATTAAAATTGGTCTTCCCCCAATTTTGAACTCTGATTTCTGGCCCATCCTTGCCCTTTTCCATAACAACCTTTAACCTAACGGAGTTATGATCACTATCTGCAAAACGCTCCCCCACTGATACCTCTACCATTTGCCCGCCTTCTCTCTTGTAGGACCTTCTACGTATTGGCTTAATAAGCTCTCCTGGATGCATTTTAAGAATTCCGCTCCCTCTAAACCTATCACAACCATGACTAACCCAGTTAATGCTGAGGAAGTTGAAATCGCCCACTTTTACTACCCTATTATTTTTACACTTCTCTGGAATTTGCCTACACATCTGCTCTTCTATTTCTCTCTGACTGTTTGGGGTCTGATTGCTGTGATTGCTCCTTTTTTGTTTTTCTGTTCTACCCATGTGGATTCACTTGAGGAGCCTTCTAAGATGTCATCTCTCCTTATTGCTATAATTGATTTCTTGATCAATATTGCAATACCCCCTCCTCTCTTATCTCCTTCTCTGTCTTGCCTGAAGACCCTATATCCTGGAATATTGAGCTGCCTATCCTGGAATATTGAGCTGCCGATCCTGCCCCTCTATCAACCACATCTCTGTGACAGCAATGACATCATACTTCCATGTGTTAATTTGTGCCCTCAACTCATCTGCCTTATTCATAAGACTCCTTGCATTAAAATAAAAACCATCCAACCTTGCCGAACTCCCTTGTGCCTTAACTGGCCTATAATTTCTATGCCTTCCAGACTCACTTGCTCTCCCTTCTAATTTTGGCTGTGCATCTCCCCCTGCTGAACTTCCTCTAAGGATCGCATCTCCCTGCTAAGTTCTTTTAAACCCTCCCCAACAGCACGAGCAAAGCTCCCCACAAGGATGTTGGTCCCATTCCGGTTCAGATGCAACCCGTCCACCTTGTACACGTTCCACCAGAAACGGTTCCAGTGTCCCAGAAATCTAAAGCCCTCTCTCCAGCCACACATTCATCTGGACTAACCTCCTATTTCTATACTCACTAGTGCATGGCACTGGAAGTAATCCAGAGATTACTGCCTTTGAGGTCCTGTTTTTTAATCTGCTACCTAGCTCCCTAAATTCTGCTTGCAGGATCTCTCTTTCTACCTATGTCATTTGTCCCAATATGTACCACGATCTGTCTGTTTGCCCTCTCCCTTTCGAATGCCCTGCACCGCTCAGTGACATCCTTGACCCTGGCACCAAGGAGGCAACATACCATCCTGGAGTCACATCTACGGCCGCAGAAACGCCTGTCTGTTCCCCTTACTATTGAGTCTCCTACCACTATTGCTCTTCACCTCTTTTTCCTCCCCCTCGTGCAGTTGAGCACTGGACCCTTGGACATTTGTTGGTTGATTTCCTTCTCCGCCGTTGCATTCAGAGCAAAATGAGTCACCAGTGGAAACCACTGCTTGCCTTGCTCTAATAAGAGATTTGGATGTACAATTACTGCATGTCTGGCCAGCTCAACCAGTAAAGCAAAACTTTGCTGCTTTAATGCGTTAAGCCCAACTCTCCATTTCTGTGGCAGTAACATCACTCTGAAACTGAGCTTTTCTCCTGCACGCTTTTGTTAATATCAATATTTCTGCTTTATGAGTGAAAACTCTCCTCTGCTTCACTGGAAGCACAAGACATGTTTGTAGCTGAGGCCGAATGTATAATGAATGATAAAACTTTAAAACAAGAAGTTCCAGTCAAGCCCCTATATCAACAAAACTGCTCTGAGTCACAGAATTAGAATGGCCACTTCCTGGGGGACCAACAGCAGCTGGTGAACATTAAACCTGATCCAGAGTGGAATGATCTGATACATCAGATTGGGGACAGGATTCGGGAGCTCCCCTTGAACATTATTCACATCAAAATGAGCGAGGAGGAAGGATTGGATACAATGGGTTTGTATTCTTTGGAACAGGGAAGGCTCAGGGGAAATTTAATTGTGGTGCATTAAAATTGTGAGGGACATAGATACAGTGGATAGGGAGAACTTATTTCTGTGAGCAATGAGATCAATAACCAGGGGCTTAGATTTAGGAAGAAAGAAATCCTCACATTTATGTAGCACCTTCCACCACCCCTGGAATCCCAAAACACTTTACAGTCAGTGAAGTTCTTGTTGTAAAGTAGGAAACGCAGCAAACTCTCACAAGCAGCAACATAATAATGACCAAATCATCTGTTCTTGTGATGTTGGTTGAGGAATAAATATTGGCCTGAGCGCAGAACCCTGTTCATTGTCAAAATTAGTGATCTTTTACATCCATCTTAAATAGCAGAGGGGGCCTCAGCTTAACATCTTATGGCATAAATGGCAGCACCTCCAATGGTGACACACACACACTCAGTATTCTGCCAGCCCAGATTGCTGTGCTCATGTCCTGCAATCAGATTTTGAACTCATAACGTACTGACTTAGAGGTGAGAGTGTCTGACCCACGGTTGACTAATCAATCCAAATTATCCTAATTGGTGGATGGATTAGAGCAGAGTTGTGGAGTAATTTATTTCTCATGGGGGGGGATGGGGGTGGGGACCTGGGAATCACTGCTTGAGCTGGTGGTGGAGGCAAAATCCTCCTTTGAATTAAAGAAAGGAGCACTTGGGAAAAACACCTGAGGCGCCACAATCTTCAGAAGAGCTAAAACGTGGGATTAGACCAGATTGTTCTGTTTCTGCTGGCATGGACACTATGGATGGAATGGTCTCCTCCTGGCCCGTAAATACTTCTATCTTTAAATCATAGAATCTTGACAGCACAGAAGAAGGCCATTCGGCTCATCGTGTCTCTGCTGGCTCTCCTAAGGAGTAATTTATGTCCTGCCACTCCCCCACCCTCTCCCCACATCCCTGCACATTCCTGCCTTTGAGGTGTTTAGAAAATTCAGAAATTGTAGAAATGTTTATGGCACAGAAGGAGGCCACCCGGCCCACCGTGTCTGTGCCAGATGGAAAACGAGTCACCCAGCCCAATCTCATTTTCCAGCTTGGTCCATAGCCCTGGAGGGTAAGGGACTTCAGGTGCATATCCAGACCCCCTGGTTTCTGCCTCTCCTCCCCTTTCAGACAGGGAGTTCCAGACCCTTTGCAGCCTCTGGCTGATTTCCCCCCCCCCCCCCCCCCCCACCAAATCTCTAATCCTTCCAACAATCACTTTAAATCTATGCCCCCCTCCACCACCACCCCTACCCCGCCCTCTAGTCACTGACCTCTCTCCTAAGGAAATAGTTTACATTTCAGGTCTATGATCTTTTATCAGAAATGTTATCAGAAGTGACCTCAAACATTAACTCCATTTCTCAAACTACAGATGCTGCCAGATATGCTCAGCATTTTGTCTTTTTACCTCCAGTTAAAGAAGTTGCTCCCAAATTGCACATTAGATTTATTGCTGTCTAACTTATAATTATTATCATATTTCCACCATTCTGGGCTTTTAATTCAGATTCCAAGAATCTACATTGTTTTGCTTTTCTTTAACTGTGGAGTGCTGAGAATGTGGAGCTCATTACCAGAAGTGTTTGAGATCTCCATGTGAGCTGGAAACTAATGGGTCAATTCCCACCAAGAAAAGATCATTCACCAGCTGAAATTGGAAAGGGATTCATTCGGTGAATCCATTTACTTAGAGTGCATTCAACACAGCAGGGAGACCATTCAGGTTCCACACGTGTGTGAAGGAATTTACTGAGTTTCCCCATATGTTAACATTCCAGCCTTAGAAGTTTAAAGAATTTGATTCACAATTGGTGGCTTCTTATTGGCGAGGGGCAGTTGAACTGTTCTGTATATGGTTGAAACAAATATTTGTTCACTCCACCTGCTGAGACTCCAGTGAGTTCACATCTGATTGTAGGGGTTTGTTCTGCTGTTCACAGAATTGTTTAGGTGACGAAGGAGGCAATTTGGCCCATCGTCTCTGCACCAGTTCTCCCAATGAGTAAATGACCGAGTGCCACTCCCCCTCCTTCTCTATGTAACCCTGCACATTCTTTCTTTTCAGATAACAGTCTAATTCCCTTTTGAACGCCTAGATTGAACCTGCATCCACCACGCTGTCAGGCAGTGCATTCCAGGCCCTAACTACACGCTGCATGAAAAAGGTTTTTCCTCATATCACTTTTGCTTTATTTACCAATTACTTTAAAACTGTGCTCTCTCGCTCTCGACCCTTTCAATCACACTCAGCACAGAACTATGGTGGAGAGCCCGTGCACTTTGGTTGCTGCATTTGTGATTTTATATCTTGTCCTTATGGCTCCAATCGAAATCGGACCACAAAACATAATTTTCGATACACAAATGGCGTGGCTCTAACCCAGCATTCGCCGCGTTGCAGAATGTGCCTTATCAGCAGAGCAGGAGCTCTGCGCAGGGGCAATGCTCAGTTGCGACTGGAGCATGCGCCTTGCGAGTTGTGTCAGGGGCAGGTGCATTGCTGGAGCTGGACTGAGCGGTTAAATAACCACGAGCAGTTGGGTAATCGAGCCGCTGGGTAAACGGGGAGCAGTAGAACCAGTGGGATGATCTGAAAAACTTCATAAGCACCCCGTGGAAGCTTCAAACCCTGAATGAGCAGGGCCGCGCTTGTAGCTGTGCGGCTTTTCCTGAGGTCAGGCCCAGGTAACCGCCGCCATTTTTATAGGAGCAATGAGAATCAGGGTGCATGCTCGACTATAATCATACGGGACACTGCGCATCAGGGCGCATGCGCAGAGATCAGGAAGAGAGAATGTTTTGAATTTCAATCCTGGACTGACAGCGATAACTTCTGTAAACTCCTTTTACAGGTGGTTAGGAGTTCCAGACGGGAAAGTCATAACAAACATCATGTCAAGATCTGACAGTCACTTAATTCACCAGGACCTGAATATCATTGGCCTTTGAATGTGGAAGGTGAAGTATTTGCTCTGTGGGAGAAGATTTCAAACATCAGTGTGACTGGAAAAGCACCAAGGCACACACACCTGAGTGAGAGTGTTCCAGTATACTGGCTGTGGAAAGAGCTTTAACCACTTACACAGCCTGAAAAACATATTGAACCATTCACTTTGGGGAGACACTGTACTGGTGGATGAGGCTTCCACTGATCATTCAACCTGGAGAGATACATGGACACTACACCATGGAGAAACCATTGAAATGTGGGGACTGTGGGAAAGGATTCACTTTCCCATCCCAGCTGGAAACTCATCAACGCATCCACACTGGGGTGAGGCCATTCACCTGCTCTGTGTGTTGGAAGGGATTCACTCGCTCATCCAACCTAGCATTACACCAGCGGGTTCACACTGGGGAAAGGCCTTTTACCTGCTCTGTGTGTGGGAAGGGATTCATTAATTCATCCAACCTAGTGTCACACCAGCGAGTTCATACTGAGGAGAAACCATTCAGCTGCACTTCCTGTGGAATGAGCTTCAGACTTTCATCCACCCTGCAGCAACACCAGCGAGTTCACACTGAGGAGAAACCATTCAGCTGCACTGACTGTGAAAAGAGCTTCAGGCATTCTAGCAGCTTCATTGTACACCAGCGAGTTCACACCGGGGAGAGGCCGTTCACCTGCTCCATGTGTGGGAAAGGATTCACTCAGTCATCCAATCTAGCATTACACAAGCGAGTTCATACTGGGGAGAGACCGTTCACCTGCTCCATTTGTGGGAAGGGATTCACTGATTCATGCCAATTGCTGAGACACGAACGAGTTCACACTGGAGAGAGACCGTTTACCTGCTCCAAGTGTGGGAAGGGATTTCCTGATTCATCCCAATTGCTGAGACACCAGCGAATTCACAAGTCACTGCAGGAGTTGGGTTCTGCTGTTATGGACACTGTTAATTCCAACCAGGCCTGAATCATGATCATACTGATTGGTCAGGCTTGTTTCTTCTCATAAACTCCAGCCTAGATACAGGGATTATTAATATTCTGTATCTATAGCTGATTGTGTTTTCAGGGCTGCACTGTCCCTTTAAGAACCACTGTCTGTGATCCTTCCCCATAATTCAGGAACTCTCTTCAGAAATTAGTTTACAACAAGATCACGAACTTTTACTTCAATCCTAAATTAATCTTTGGTACAAACTCTACAATTCAGTGTCTGAAAGGTCCACTGATTAACATTCCTGATTAGAAAGTGCTGATTAATCCTTGTTGACAATTCTTACTGACTTGCACATTACAAACAGTGACACCTCCATTATCCAGCAGAAAGAAGGGGAATGGGATTTGGTGGAGAATCGAGAGTCCCCAAATTTACCCCATCCCATCTGGTAAAGTCAAAGTAACAAGCCAGGTAACGGACTGTAAGAAATTGCCATCTAATAACCTTAGAAAATCTTCAGAAATTTATGAAATATTATAAAAATAGCTCACACTCTCTCTCTCTCTCATGAAGAAAGCTTCCATAGCAACTTGCTGGCTAACAACACAGGACAGGCCTGTTATCTCTGCTGAGGTCATGTCTCTAGCATGGGCCCTGAAACAAGACATTTCTCACCCTGATACGATTGGATCTCGTGACCTATACGTAAACCAACTGCCTGTGTAAAGGTTAAAACAGGTTCTCAAGACCAAAAAAAGATTTCTAAGTGATCCATACTGGCTTCACCCCGACACCCATACTCTGGCCATTCAGAGGAGACTGCCACCATCAGCTACGTAGACTGACGTTCGCTCTGCATCATCTGTCCTTTTATCCTCCGGGACCGGTAAACCGTTCCCACCTGTCACAGCTCATATGCTTTTCCTGTCTATTTAACTCCTGCATCATATTACAACTCTTGCTACTCAATAAACTACTTTAAAATCACTTCTGAGCTGGACCCCCTTTTGAGGTTATCTGTGACTCCCGGACCTAAATCTTACAACTGGTGTTAGGAGTGGTCGAGACCATAGGCTTGAGAACCAACAGTCTTGGTTAAATATGAATGGAGAATATGAATCTTGACTCCAAAGAGTTAAAAAACAGATTATAAATGCTTCTGTAGTTATGTAAATAGGAAGAGATGAGCGAAAGTAAACATGCCCCCATTAGAGGCAGATGCAGGGGAAATTATAATGAGGACTAAAGAAATGGCAGAGACATGAAACAAATACTTTGTATCTCTCTTCATTGTAGAAGACAGAAAAAATTCTGGTGATGGGGAACTGAGGGTTCAATGCAGGGGTCAGCAACCTGGATAGAAGGAAGAGCCATTTTTAAAAAATTGGTCAAAAATACAATATCCGAAGAGCCACAATGCTGTTCATCAAATGTTGGCAATAATGGAAAACGAGGCAGAGACAAGTTTCAACAACATTTTATGGATTTTTACTGAAAAGTTGTTAATTTAATGATACTTTCTAACAAGTACAATGTTACTAAAAGTTTTTAAAAATGGATCAAACCATTTAATTACTATCAAAATGGGTTTGATTGATGAAGAGTGGTTGCTGCATGAGTCCTTAGTGAGCTGCACTAGCTTTGGAGACACAGATTACAGACCCTTGTCTACTGAGAAGGAGGAACTTAAAGAAGTAGCACTGGAGAAATTAATGGGAATAAGCGGTGACAAGTCTCCTGGACCAGGTGACCTGCATCCTCGGGATTTAAGAGAGGGAGCTACAGAAATAGTGGATGCATTGTTTTTGATCTTCCAGAATTCCTCAAATTCTAGAACAGTTCCCAAGGATTGGAAGGTAGCAAACATAACCTCAGTATTCTAGAAAGTAGGAAGAGAGAAAACAGGGAATTTTAGGCTAGTTAGCCTAACATCAGTTGTAGGCAAAACACTTGAATGTATTATTAGGGACATGGTAACAGGATCCTTATCAGATCAGACTAGGCCCAAATTTCATAGAGTTTAGAAAAATGAGAGGTGATCTTGTTGGGACATGTGATTCTTAAGGGGCCTGACAGTTAGATGCTGTGAAACTGTTTCCCTGCCTGGGGCAATGCAGAACAGTCCCAGAATAAGAGGTTGAACATTTAAGACTGAGATGAGGAGGAATTTCTTCACTCGAAGGCTGTGAATCTTTGGAATTCTTTATCCCAGGGAGCTTTGGATGTTCAGTATCTGAGTGTAATTAAGACGAAGATCAATAGTTTTTTGGGTATAAAGAGAATTGAAGGGATATGGGGTGAGGGCAGGAAGGTGGAGTTGAAGTAGGTGATCAGCCACGATCTTTTTGAATGACGGAGCTGAATTGAAGGGCCGAATGGCCTATTCCTGCTCCTATTTCTTATGTTCATTTGTCAGTCTGGTTCCCCTCAAGCTGCTGAGTGAATGAATTAAATCTTTCTTCATAAATCACCCGGATACCAGACTACAAGTCAGGCCATGAGCATTGTTTATTGTTTCCAAATCACAGTGAAATGTGGGCACACAGACCCTTTCTAGACGTGTCTAAATGTAATCAGAGTTATCCAGCAGTTCAGCACTAATGGGGAGAGCTATTTCACAAAACAAGGAACAAAGACTCCAGAGGATGTTCAGTGATTCACTGTAAATCAGCACGAATGGATGCTGAGTATTAATTACAGCAGGGAGCAGAGTCTGAGGTTATCAATTGGTGAGTTTATTGTCAGAGTAATTCCTTCAATATCTGACAAGTTAACAGCTTTGAACAGCCCGTCTCTCAAATAGCTCGATCCTATTACAAACATTCAGAGCTTACTGAGCCTCATCCTCGAGTTACAGAACAGACTTTCTCCTGTCAACATAGAGATGCAGGATTGGACTGTGATCTGTTTCTTGTTCATCTTTAGTTCAATACAGCTTCTGAGTGATTTACATTTCAGACAAGGTTTGCAGGTGTAAAGGTCTTTTCACACATGTATGAGAGAGGCTGTGGGGTACACACAAAGTCCAATTGGGCAATTTATATATGCAATGAACTCCAACTATCAGAATGAACACGGTTCAGCTGTGGATGTGATTAATAGCAGCGATAACAGCAGAATCCCACCCCTGTGATCACTGGTGAACTTGCTGGTGTCTCAGCAGGTTGGATGACTGGGTGAATCCCTTCCCACACATGGAACAAGTGAAGGGCTTCTCCCCACTGTGGACATGCTGGTGCCTCAGCAGGGTGGATGAACGAGTGAATCCCTTCCCACACTCAGTGCAGCTGAATGGTCTTTCCCCAGAGTGATTACGCTGGTGGGTGAACAGATCTTTTCTGCTTTTGAAGCTTTTCTCACAGTCAGAACATTGAAAAGGTCTCTTATCTATGTGAACAAGTTGGTGTGAAGCGAGATGGGATAAACAAGTCAATCCCCTCCCACACTCTGTGCAGGTGAATGGCCTCTCCCCAGTGTGAACGCGCTGGTGTACAGTGAGGTCGCCTGATTGCTTGAACCCAGTCCTGCAGTGAGGACACGTGAATGGTCTCTCGTCAGATTCTTGATTTGATATTGTCTGCAATTCCTCCTCTTCTAATACCTGGAAAATGAATTGAAAACAGAAAAAGGGGAACATGAGAGAGAGAAGCCACAACAACACAAAGGCAGGTTGTGAAATTGAGCTGAATGCATCTGGTAATTTGTTGGGCTGACACCAGGAAGAAGTGACCATGAAAATTCCTGGATTGTCATAAAAACCCAACTGGTTCACTAATGTCCTTCACGGAATGGAACCCACTGGACAGCTTTAGTCTCCTTATTTAAGAAAGGATCTAATTGCATTAGAAACAGTTCAGAGAAGGTTTACTAAATTCATACTGGGAATGGGCAGGTTGTCTCATGAGGAAAGATTGGACAGGCGAGGCTGGAGAACTAGGGGTCACTGTTTAAAATTAAGGAGTCGCCCACTTAAGACAGAGATAAGGAGAAATTTTTCTCTCAGAGGATAGTCAGTCTTTGGAACTCTCTTCCACAAAAGGAAGTGCCTTTGAATGTCTTTAAGGCAGAGGTAGGTAGATCTGATTGAATGGCAGAACAGACTTGAAGGGGTGAGTGGCCTACTCCTAATTCGTATGTTCATACATATGCTCGTATCCCGTCTGAGCCTACATAAGACTCCAGCCTTTATGAGAGGAGAGGGAGAGGTCGGGGAGGAGGGGGAAGGAGAGGGACTTTATACATCAGCAACTCAACCAGGATTTTGACAGAATATCTCAAACCCACAATCTGCACCATCTGGAAGAACCATAGCAGCTGGTGCATGGGAAAACCATACATTATCCTAACTTGGGACAAATATCACTGTTCCTTCAATGTCACTGGGTTAAAATTCTAAAGCTGTTGGCATTGTGGGAGCCCCTTCACCACATGGACTGCAGAGGTTCAAGAAGGCGGCCAGCATCACCACCTCAAAGGACGGCTGGTGATTGTAATATATCCCTGTCAGTACAGGATAATAATTGAGGGCAGATACCTGGGCCTTGGGTGGATGACTGGGTGAATCCCTTCCCACACATGGAACAAGTGAAGGGCTTCTCCCCACTGTGGACATGCTGGTGCCTCAGCAGGGTGGATGAGCGAAAAAAGAATTTTTCTTTTCCAAATCTCTATAAAACCTGCAATAAAACAAGAGCAAAACCCTGATGCTGGAAATCCAAAAGATAAAGAGAAAATGCTGGAAATCCTTAGCAAGTCAGGTGAGTTCCTGCAGCATCTGTGGAGAAGGAAACAGAGTTAATGTTTCAGCTGAAGCTTAGTGTGAAAAGTTTCTCTGCAGAAGCTGAGGATTTCCAGCAGTTTCCGTAAGGTTTTGATAGAGACAATACAGTGAGAATGGGGGCAGAACAAAACTGAGACCATCAATATAAGATAGTCACAAGAAACCCAACAGGGAATTCAGAAGAAACTTCTTTACCCAAAGAGTGGTGTGAATGTGGAATTCACTACCACAGGGAGTGGTTAAAGTGAATAGTCAAAATGAATTTAAAGGGAATCTGGACAAGCATATGACAGAGAAGGGAATAGATGGTTACGATGGTAGACTTAGAGGATAAAAGATGAGAGGAAGTTCGAGTGGAGCATAAATACTGGCAGGGAGTGTTGGGGCCGAATGGCCTGTTTATGTGTCGCATACGCTCGGCCATCCCGTGTTTTTCTTTCCCAAGGGTGGGTGGGTGGGGGAGAAGGTGCCACACTAACCATTTAAATCATTGCTGAGTATAAAAAATAAACTATATTTAAATATTTAAACATTCCAGCTTCTAAAATTTCCCTTTAAAGTGCAGGAAGACTGTGGTGTTTCAGTTCTTGAATGGTTCCCAAGAAAATTCCTCCGGGGAATCCCCTTTCTCTCTCCCCGGGCAGCAGCTGGGGATCGGTCTGATCCCCCGGGGCTGCTGAACTGAGCCCAGAAGGAGGGAGAAAATTCCCCCGAGCTACGATCCCGGGACCTGCAGGATCTTATTGGGGGTTTGCGGCCTCCACCGGGTGTTTCTGAATCCTCCCCGCGGTGCAAACGCGGGCCCGGTCGCTTCTTGTTGGGTGTCTGAATCCTCCTGAAGGAATTTGTGAAACCTCCCGGTCCAGCTGCCGGCTCCATTCCTCTCCTGCCCGGGGACATTTCTCACCCCCTGCGGGAGCCACAAAACCGCCTCCATTCGGCTCCAGCACCCGCACTGCGCATGTTCTAGTCACAGACCTATAACCCGCCTGCGCGGGTGTCTCCTGCAATGTTGATAGGGCTCCGCCTCTCATTCACTCCGATTGGCTGGAGCCCCGGCCGCTCCCGCCCGCTCCTCCAGTCCCGCCCCCTCTCGTTCCATTTTTCCGGCTCCGCCGTCAATCAGCCGGGCATTGTGAGGTGTCAGGTGAGAGGTCACTGTCGGGAGCGGGTTAATAAACCCCGGGCGCGGGGGTGGGGGCGGGGTTTACAAATCCCGAGTGCGGCCCCAGAGCCGAATATTAAACAATGAACATTCTCCACTCTCACTATCCGCCGCTTCCGGCTTCTCTCCGGGAACAACCTCAAACAAAGAGCCCAGGGGGAGACAGTGGCCTAGTGGGAATGTCACTGGATCAGTAATTCAGAGACCCAGGGTCATGTTCTAGGGACATGGATTTAAATCCATTAAATTAATACAATCTGGAATATAAAGATAGTCTCAGTGATGGTGACTGAGGCCCCTCTGAGAAAATCTCCACACAGTCAGTTCTGGACACAAGGTAAATGTCTGTTATTCTGCCTGGTCGTCAGGGTGATCCTGGTTAATGTTGTCATGAATGAAGTGAATTATCAAACATGTTGCTATCTCTCATTGTACAAATTTGTTAAAAGATTACAGAAAGAATTATCCAACACTTCATTCAGATTTCAACCCAGGGAGGAGGGAGAGTGTGTGGGACGGGGATTTACAGCTTTGGGGAACCAGGAGAGGAAAAAATGTTCCATGGAAACTAAAATTGTCTGTTCTGAATTTCTACCCTAAACTTACAGTGATGACTGTTTTGGAACTCTATTTACAGGATGTTAGAAGGAGGATTTGCAGACCAGAAACTCAAACCAAACATCACGTCAAGATCTGACAGAGTCACTCCATTCATCAGGGTCTGAATATCATCGGCCTCTGAATTTGGAAAGAGAAATGTTTCTCCGTTCTGTCTGTGGGAAAAGATTTCAAACATCAGTGTAACTGAAAAAGCACCAAGACACAGACACACCCAACTGAGTGTTCCAGTGAACTAACTGAAAGAGCTTTAACCAATTCAACAGCCTGAAAAAAAATCATACCATTCCCAGTGGGGAGAAAGTGTACACGTGTTGTGTGTGTGCACAAGGCTTCAACTGATTATCCAACTTGGTGAGACACAGGGCTCCGGCTTTATGGAGAAACCGTGGAAATGTGAGGATTGTGGGAAAGGATTCAATTATCCATCCCATCTTGAAATCCATCGACGCAGTCACATTGGGGCCGGCACCATGGAGAAACCATGGAAATGTGAGAACTGTGGTAAAGGATTCTATTACCTATCCCTGCTGAAAAACCATCAACGCATTCACACTGGGGAGAAGCCGTACACCTGCTCTGTGTGCGGGAAGGGATTTACTCAATTAGCCGGCCTCACATTACACCAACGAGTTCACACGAGGGAGAGGCCATTCACCTGCTCCGTGTGTGGGAAGGGATTCACAAATTCATCCCATCTGCTGACACATCAGCTTATTCACACTGAGGAGAAGCCATTCAGCTGTACTTACTGTGGAAAGAGGTTCAGATCTTCAGCCAACCTTACTGCACACCAGCGAGTTCACACTGGGGAGAAGCCGTACACCTGCACAGTGTGTGGGGAGGAATTTGCTCGGTTATCCAGCCTCCAGTATCACCAGGGAGTTCACACTCAGGAGAGGCCATTCAGCTGCACTTCCTGTGGAAAGAATTTCAGGTCTTCATCCAACCTCATTGAACACCAGCGAGGTCACACTGGGGAGAGGCCGTTCATCTGCTCTGTGTGTGGGAAGGGATTCACCAAGTCCTCCAACTTGGTGATACACCAGCGAATTCACACTGGGGAGAGACCGTTCACTTGCTCCGTGTGTGGGAAGGGATTCGCTGAGGCAGCTAAAGAGCGGAGACACCAGCGAGTTCATAAATGACTGCAGGGGTTGGATTCTGCTCTTATTGCTGCTGTTAATCACATCCAGCATTGATGGTCTGACAATATTAGGTTTGTTTCTGCTGATATTAACAATCCTTATATCTGACTGGAGTTTAATATTTTGAAGTTGTCGTTGATTTTCAGGTCTGCAATGTCCTTTTTTAAGGGACCATCTGAGATCTTTACTCTTAATCCAAGAACTCTCGACAGGAACTCACTTACAATAACATTATGAACTTTTACTTCAATCCTAAATTGATCTTTGGTGAAAACTCTACAACCCAGTGTCTGAAAGGCTCCACTGATTAACATCTCCAATTAGAAAGTGCTGAATAATCCTTGCTGATGATTATCAATAACTTACACATTCTTCACAGTGGCACCTCCATTATGAGAGTAAATTATCAAAGAACAAATCTGGCATCAGTGTACATTCTAGTGAATGTGTACATGAAACTAGTAAATCTCTTGGAGATGCTTGTATTCTTGCCTCTGAGCTTTTTCAGAAAACTGTCTCTGGCCATTATCTGAGGCATCACAACTTGCAGAGGGAGATAAGCAAAGATCTTGAGAGAGACACCACTGCACCCCCACACCCCTGATCTTTGGTAATTTTACCTAAAAGTCTAGAATGGCTTGTAGCAGTATGAGATCCCGGTGTGAGTGTGCAGATGTGATTTGTTACGTATTGGAGTAACTAACACGGGGAAATGCAAGTTGAGCCTGCACTGAAGAACAGGTCCCAGACATGCTCAATACTCGACAACAGAATCTCATTGAATTGGTTAATGTGGTCAGGAGAATGAGACAACATTTAAATCATCAAGATATTGACACAAACTCCATAGGGAAACTGACTTTAAAACAATCCAGATAGAATCAATCACACTGGTATCTATCAGAGGGAGTAAAATTAAAGTGAAGGGGCATATAGAATCTGGATTTAGAAAATATTCACAAGGTGGATGCAGGTGAACAAAGAGCTGGAGAATCGTTAAACTCCATGCATGAACTTTTGTTTGAACCATATGTATTTACAACATGTCAATAATTTAGAATTGTGTGAGATAATCTGCAGGTGGGGAGGATGAATCGAAGTCAATAATTATCACATTTTACTCGGAAAGTTTTTTAATTTTTTCTTGGTTGCAGATCAAGGTTTTTGTGTTGCTGATTCTGCTAATTCTCGTGGCTTTAGTATGTTATCCACGGTTTGTAATCAAAAAATTAGGAAAACAAACTAGTAGCTTAGAAATAGCTGGGCTGGACAGAAATCAGTTGTGAAAACTCAGATAGAGTGGGGGTTCTCATGAACCATGTTATTTTTTATTATTCGTTCACAGGATGTGGGCGTCTCTGGCTAGGCCAGCATTTATTGCCCATCCTTAATTGCCCTTGAGAAGGTGGCAGTAAGTTGCTTTCTTGAACCGCTGCAGTCCATGTGTAAACCAACTGTCTGATTAAAGGTTAAACAGGATGTCCTAGGACCTGATGAGCCATGAAATGACTTCATGGATTGCTGATGGAAACAGGAGCGATTAACTTGAATATCTGTCTCTTGCTAAAGGACAATTGAATAAGTGATTGACAAAAGACCCCCAGGAATAAGGTACAAGAACTAGCTTCTGAGAAGGAAATCACTTCAGACAAGAAACAGCTTCTCAAAGTGATCCATGCTGGATTTGGCCAAACACTTTGGGTCAAAGAGACTGAGAAAAGATGAGACTGCCACCTCCAGCCACAGAGATCAGGATCCCACTGATCTGGGACCAGTAAACCATTCTGAGGAGACTGCCACCTCCAGCCACAGAGATCAGCATCCCCCTGATCCAGGACTAGTAAATCATTCCGAGGAGACTGTAACCTCCAGCCACGGAGATCAGCATCCCCCTGATCCGGGGCCAGTAAACCATTCCGAGGAGACTGCCACCTCCAGCCACGGAGATCAGTATCCCCCTGATCCGGGGCCAGTAAACCATTCCGAGGAGACTGCCACCTCCAGCCACGGAGATCAGCATCCCCCTGATTCGGGGCCAGTAAACCATTCCGAGGAGACTGCCACCTCCAGATACGGAGATCAGCATCCCCCCTGCTTTTTCCCCATCCACTTGTTCAACCCGGGATCAGTAAACCATTCTCACCTGTTATGGGTCGTATGTCTTTTCTGTCTTTTTAACTGTTGTATCATGTCTAAACTGTTGCTTCTTAATAAAATGCTTTAAAATCGCCTATGCCTTCGACCCTCTTTTTGGATAAACTGTGACTCCCGGACTAAAATATTACGCTTGTCCATGAGAGTAACTGAAGTTATGAGAACTGAAATAGAGAGGAATGATGAGGGGTTAGTTGTGGCTCAGTGGTTGCATTCTTATCTCTGAGTCAGGAGGGTGTGGGTTCAAATCCACATCCAGAAACATGAGCATAAAATCAAGATTGATATTTTGATGCAGTACTGAGGGAGCACTGCTCTGTCAGAGGTCCCATATTCCAGATGAGACCTTCAGCTACGGCCCCATCTGCCCTCTCATTTGGTGTAAAAGTTCCTATAATGTTATTCCAAAGAGCAGGGGAGTTCTCCCTGGTGTACTGCTTCATATTTATCCCTCAACAAACATCACTGAACAGATTACCTGGTCAAAGTCACATTTCTATTAGTGGGATCTTGCTGTGTGCAATTTGGTGACTGCATTTTCTCCATCACAGCAGTGACTACACTTCAAAAGAACTTAATTGGCTGTAAAGCATTTTGGGACATCCTGAAGTTGTGAAAGGTGCTATATAAATACAAGTCTCCATTAATGAAGGAGAAAAGGCCCAAAAATGGAACAGTCGGTAACAGGACATCAATCAGTCTCCTCTTATCTTAGAGAAATCAAGGACTCGAGCACTGTGTGTTTGACACAAAGCTGATTTATTTAATCTATATCCAGAATATTAAACTCCAACCTAGTTACAGAGATTATTAACATCAACTGAAACAAACTTCAGCTGTCAGAATGAACATGGTAACAGCATAACACCAGAATCCAACTCCTGCAGTCACTTATGAACTTGCTGGTGTCTCAGCAGGTACGATGAACAAGTGAATCCTTTCCCACAGACGGAGCAGGTGAACGGTCTCTCCCCAGTGTGAGTGTGTCGGTGTCTCTGCAAGTGAGATAACTGAGTGAATCCCTTTGCACACACGGAACAGGTGAATGGCCTCTCCCCAGTGTGAACTTGCTGGTGATTCAGCAGGGTAGATGATTGAGTGAATCCCTTCCCACAGATGGAGCAGGTGAATGGCCTCTCTCCTGTGTGAGTGCGTTGGTGAATCTGCAGATCTAATTTGCCTTTAAAGCTCTTCTCACAGTCGGAACATTTAAAAGATCTCGTGTCAGAGTGAACTCGCTGGTGTCTCAGCAGGTGGGCTGAAATGGTGAATCCTTTCCCACACTCAGAGCAGATGAATGGTCTCTCCCCAGTGTGAGTTCTCTGGTGTTTCAGCAGGCTGGATGACTGAGTGAATCCCTTCCTACACACAGAGCAGGTGAACGGCCTCTCCCCAGTGTGAATTTGTTGGTGCGTCAGCAAAACCTTTTTGCTTTTAAAGCTCTTCTCACAGTCAGCACATTTAAAAGGTCTCATGTCAGAATGAATAAGATGGTGTGACGTGAGGTCGGTTAGTTGACTGAATCCCTTCCCACACTCAGAGCAGGTGAATGGTTTCTCCCCAATGTGAGTTCTCTGGTGTTTTTGTAAGCTGGATGACTGAGTGAATCCCTTCCCGCATACGGAGCAGGTGAACGGTCTCTCCCCGGTGTGACTGCGTCGATGAATTTCCAGCACGGACGGGGATCTGAAGCCCTTCCCACAGTCGCCACATTTCCATGGTTTCTCCATGGTGCCAGTGTCCTCGTGTTTCTCCAGGTTGAATGGAAGCCTCATCCACACACACAACACGTGCACATTTTCTCCCCGCTATGAATAGTGTGATTTTTTTTCAGGCTGTGTAACTGGTTAAAGGTTCTTGATTGGTAAGGGGATCAAAGGTTACGGGGAGAAGGCAGGAGAATGGGGAAACTTGAGAAACTTATCAGCCATGATTGAATGGTGGAGCAGACTCGATGGGCCAAATGGCCTAATTTCTGCTCCTAGGTCTTATGGTCTAAAGCTCTTTCCACAGTCCATGCACTGGGACACTCTCACTCGGGTGCGTGTGTGTCTCTGTACTTTTCCAGTCACACTGATGTTTGAAATCTTTTCCGACAGACAGAACAGACAAACATTTCTCCTTCCACATTCAATGGCCAATGATATTCAGGTCCTGATAAAAAGAGCGACTGTCAGATCTTGACATGATGTTTGATTTGAGATTTCTCTCTGCAAATCCTCCCATTCTAATATCCTGTAAAAGGAGTTCATAAAAGTCATCACTGTCAGTGCAGGATAGAAATTCAGAACAGATTATTCTAGTTTCTGTGGAACACTTTTTCCTCTGTCTTGTTTGCACCAAGCATGTTGCCCAATCAAACTAAAAGAAATCAAAATCAGCAACATCCAACAAAAGCAAAGGGAACTTTCCCAGCTAAACCAGAATGTTGTTTCCAGTGTCTGAAACACTCTGTACCCTGAGGTGCCCACCAGTTGTGGAATGTACCAAGCATCCCAGTGGACACTGCTCCCTCTCCAGGGCCACCTGAGCACAGACATGACCACGGAAAAGAGGTTGGTGGCCAGAGTGATTCCCACCCACCCCCCCTCCCCTCCCCTCCCTCCCCTGTATCTAACTTCTGTGTGTGAGATACTGTGAGTGAGAAGAGTGATTGAGATGTTGCGTTTAAACATCCAGGGCAAGAGTGTGACAATAAATAACCTGCTTTACTTTTAAAAATTACCAGAAAGCCTGCTGCTGGAATTTATTTTAAGTTAAGAAAAATCACTCAGAGGGTAAGGAAATGACACACAAACATCCTGATTATGGACTGGAAGAGACCACATAAATTCTGTCTGTAACAATGAGAAGATCCTCTGACTTCCCCACCCGCAGCCCTCCACACTGGGTAGTCAAAGATTAGGAGCCTGGGGCTGAAGTGTAACCAAAAGTTGTGTAGCTCATTCCAGTAACTATACAGAGACTGCAACCTCTCACACTGAATATATACATGGCCTACGGACTCCTCTCGGCTGCAAACATCACCTGCAAACTGGGAGTGCGTGAAACTGTTTCAAAACCTGTTGCCCCCACCCCGCAAACAATTCCAAATAGCACTAGGACCCAATTGGGAACACAAATCCTTAAGCCCCGCCCACTCAGTTACGTCACCAAGATGGCCACGCATGCACTCTACCCCCTTCAATCAAGATGGCGGCCGTAAACCTGGGCTTGTTCTCGGGAAATAGACTAAAAGCTGCAAACACGGGAGTTGCAGGTCCGTATTAGAGATTTGAGGGCTTCACCAGGCGTTTAAAAACCCTCCCTGGCAACCCGCTGGCTCCATCGCTCCCTCTGCGTTTGCATATTCTTACCGGCTGCAGATGACACAAAAGAGCGTCTCTTCCCATCGCTATCACTTGTGTTGCGCCTGCTCCCGGCACTGCGCCTGCGCACTGCTCTCCTGTGGTTTGGATAGGGGACCTTCACTACCGCTCGGAATGCTGGGTATAGACCCCGCCATCGAAAATTCAAATAAGTGAATAGTCATTTTTCGCTGTGATGTGGAGATTGGGGCGGGGTAGCGCAATGAATAAAATTCGGAATAAATCCCACTGCATTTCTGTTTCTGGCCACCGCATCTTTCCATCTGGTCTTAGACCTTCCTCTTCTCCTTCTTCCTGACAATCCTGTGTCCATCACTCACCTCACCTCCTTTCCTCTCTCCCCACAACGGATGATCAGGCCATTTCAATCTCTTCTCAGCTACTCCCTTTGATGTTTCCACGATCTTCACTGACCCCTTAATGCACTGGTTCCTGATCTTGTCCTTTCTTATCACTCCACGCATCCATCTCAATATCTGTATCTCATTAGGATCCAGGCGTTGTTCTTCTCTTCTTGAGATTACCCAAGTTTCTGCTCTGTACAACAAGGCTGGTCTCAACTGTCCTGTAGATTCTTCCTTTTCAATTTCAGTGACGATTTTCTATCACATCATACTGCACCGCACTTCTTCCAATTACTCCAACCAGAGCTAATCCATTTCTTAATTTCTGTACTTCCATCTCCTGCCATCACTGACACCAGACACTTGAAGCTACTCACATTCTCCAAGTCTTTGCCCCTAATCTTTACACCTTCACTCTGATTCTCTTCCCTAGACTCGAACTGACAGTCCATAGATAAAAGCAAAATACTGTGGATGCTAGAAATCTGAAACAAAAACAGGAAATGCTGGAAAAACTCAGCAGTAGACCTCAGCAGTAAAATCTCAGCAGCTAGACGCAGCATCTGTGGAGAGAGAAACAGAGTTAATGTTTCAAACCCGTATGACCCTTCTTCAGAGCTCTTCTGACAGACCATAGATTGGGTCTTTGGTTTACCAATGTCCTTTAGGAAAGGAAATCTGCTGTCCTTACCCAGTCTGGCCTACATGTGACTCCAGTCCCACAGCAATGTGGTTGACTCTTAACAGCCCTCTGCAATGGCCGAGCAAGTCAATCAGTTCAAAGGCAATTAGGGATGGGCAACAAATGCTGGTCTTGTCAGTGACTCCCACATCCCATGAAAGAATAAAAACAAAACTAATCTTTATACCTGTGTCTTCCAGTGCATTTCTCCAGTTCTCCAGATATTGTTACCAACATATGAATTAGGGGTAGGAGTAGGCCACTCAGCCCATCGAGCCTACTCTGCCATTCAATAAGATTATGGCCGATCTGAATGTAACCTCACCTCCACATTCCCGCCTACACAACTGCCCCCCGCCACCCCACCGATAACCTGTCACCCTCTTGTTAATCAAGAATCTATCTAACTCTCCCTTAAAAATATTCAAAGACTCTGCTTCCACTGCATTTAGAGGAAGAGAGTTCCAAAGACTGACTACCCTCTAAGAGAAAAAAATTCTCCTAATCTCTGTCTTAAATGAGCGACCCCTTATTTTTAAACAGTGACATCTAGTTCTAGAGTCTCCCACAATAGGAAACATCCTTCCACATCCATCCTGTCGACACCCCTCAGGATCCTGCACGTTTCAATCAAGTCACCTCTTACTCTTCTGAACTCCAGCGGATACAAGCCTACTCTGTCCAATCTTTCCTTATACGACGACCTGCCAATTCCAGGTATTAATCCAGCAAACCTTCTCTGAACTGCTTCCATTTACATCTTTCCTTAAAAAGAAGACCAATACTACACACAGTACTCCAGATGTGGTATCACCAGTGCCCTGTATAATTTGAAAATAACCTCCCTACTTTTGTATTCAATTCCCCAAGCAATAAACAATAACATTCTATTAGCTTTCCTAATTGATTGCTGTACCTGCTTATTAACCTTATGCGATTCATGCACTAGGGCACCCAGATCCCTGTGCATCGCAGAGCTCTGCAATCTCTCACCATTTAGATAATATGCTGCTTTTTGCTCTTCCTGCCAAAAGGGACAATTTCACATTTTCCCACATTATATTCCATTTGCCAGATCGTTGCCCACTCACTTAACCTAACTAAATCCCTTTGTAACCTCCTTATGTCTTCCTCACAACTTACTTTCCTAAGTACTCAGTCATATTCTCATCATCCTCACGACATTGCTCAATATCATCTGCAAATATCATTGATCATGGCATTTCCTGCCATACTTGCTCAGTTAGAACATCCGTGGCCATCAGGAAGAGGAAGGGGTTCAGTGTCCACCCTTGATGCAATTCAACTTTGACTTTGAAACTCTCTCTCTGTCCCCACACTGCTTCTTACTCTTGCCTGGCACTCCTTGGACATGTCCTGTATTAGTCGTACATACTCCTCAGGGACTCCATGAATTCTAACACATCTCCAGACTTCCTCCCTGGGCACCCGATCATAAGCCTTCTGTAGATCAATGAATACAGTCTTCATGTTGCAATGAATTTCCAGATATTTCTCCAACGCTAGTCTTAAAACAGAAATAGCATTGGGATATGTTTCTACCGATGTTAAGAAGCTCTAGCCCAGTTATATGTGTTAATATTCTGGATAAAAGTCAAATAAATCAACTTTTTGTTAAACAGAGTGACGAGTCATTTAAGTATCCCTAATACAAGTCTATTCCTTTAGAAATGTTCTCCCTCTCCCCTGTCTTCTCCATCCTCACCTCTAACAACAGAGGAGCTTATGGACTTCTTTGTCTCTAAGATTGTGACAATCTGATCAGCTGCCTCTGCTGCTTCCCTTCATTCCATTAGTTCACTGGGCTAAATTTCCTCTAACGATCTGACCAGCCCGAGCCCTGAACTCACATCTTTCTTTAGTTTCTCTCCTATATCCTCTTATCCTCTCACAAGCTCATCTTATCCATGAGACCCAGCTTCATCTCTATTCACCCTATTCCCACTGGACTGCTGTCCACGCAGGAGAGTTTTGGACGAGAGTAAGTTTATGCAGGGTGGAAGGTGGAAGACCAGGCAGGAGAGCAGTGGAATAGTCGAATCTGGAAGTAACAATGATGTGGATGAGCAGCAAATGAGTTGGCGTGGCATGGAGACAACAGATATAGAGGTGGAAGGAGGTGATCTTCGTGATAGAGAGGATAAGTCATCGATAACTCAGCCCTCAGCTCAGGGTCAGGTCGGAAACTAAGGTTGCAATGGGTCTGGTTTAGCCTCAGAATGTGGCAGGGAGAGGGATGGACTTGGTGGTGAGAGTAACTGACCCTATGATGGTGGGTTTTTACAGGCCTGAGCATTAATCCACCTCCTGGGCCGCAGCTGTACAGACCTGTGCATTAACCAACCTCTGCCACGTAGGATTACATTACAGTAACAGGCCTCTCATTCCAATCTCGATCTGTCGATAAAAATGTCTGTTCACCAATTGGGCTTTCAATGATGCTGTTACAATCCATAATGTCCATGTGGCAGAATATGCTCCATCAATGACTGCAGAGCCCAGTGTGATTACGCAGTACTGGGTTGTACTCTGAACATGTGCAGTACAAGTGATGGATAGCTGATCAGGAGCCAGTAGGTGATGACATTGAATTACAGAGAATATCGAGTCTGGAAACACTATTTGGTACAATGATTATCTTCAATGAATTTCCTTCCATTCCATCTCCCTCACCTCAGCCTTTCAGCTTCTCTTTCTAATTTCCTTTCTCTCATGTACTCATCTAGTTTCCTTTGAAAGCATCTAAGTTATTTCACCTCAACCACTTCCTGTGGTAGTGAATTTCACATTCTAGCTATTCTCTGAGTAAAGACATTTTCCTGTTGGGCTTATTTTCCTCTTGGGCTTATTAGGAACTATCTTGTACATATGGTCCTGGTTTTTGATTCTCCCCTACGTGGAAACATTGGCTCCACTTTTACCCCGTACAACCCATTCATAGTTTAAAGAATCCTCTGGCAGGTCACCTCTAAGTCTTCATTTTTCTAAAGAAAAAAGCCCTATCCTGTTACTTTTTTTCTAAATAACTGTAATCGCTTTGTTATGATATCATCCTTACAAATCCTTCTTGCACAAGCTCCCATGCTTATTGGACTTTTTAATTGTATGGAGACCAGAACTGCCTGCATGGTCCTAAACAAATTGAATATTATTTCATTGTTTCTTAATTTTGTACCCCTGGAAATACATCCGGGTCTTTTGTGAGCATTTTTAATTGATTTGCTGACTTACAGTAATGTTTGTCATTATTCATCTGTTTCCCGAGATTGCACTGCTCTTCTTCTCCATTCAGTTTCTTATTCTCTAAGGTCTAGGTAATGTTTGTATTTTTGCTCCCAAGGTATATCATTGCATATTACACGAATATATGGGCAAGGAGCAGGAGTCGGCCATTTAGCCCCTCGTTGTTGAAGTTCATTTGCCACTTAACTGCCAGTCTGCAGGTGTTCTAATGTCTTCTTGTATTATGTTGCATTTTTCCTCAGTGTTAGAAATGCTGTTTGATATCAGCTACGAATATTTTCATTGTTCCCAAGTCCCCGTCATCCGTGTAAATTATGAATAACAGTGTTGGATCACCACTTTGAATCTTCTTCCAATCTGAAATTGTGGGTGGATGTGGCGGTGATTGCATAGATTGCATCAGGGAGGAGGGTCCAGACATTCGGGTTTCTACATAATGTAAGCGTTTATTTTTTGTATTCTGCCTGTAGCAACGATCTTAATTGGAATGCCGAAGCATTACATTCTCTGCCCGCAATTCAATCTATCAATGGCAGCTTATTTACCCTGAACACCCCGCGCTTCAGAAAGTCCCCTATCAATGCCTGTAGGAGTCCAGTGCGCAGGTGCAGTGTGGGTGTGCGCTCTGAGCATGCTCAGTGTCAGTCATGGTGACAGAGTGAGGAGGAGCTGACGGTTCGGGAAGCGGGAGGAGATTGTGAGCACAGGGTAGGAATGGAAACCGCGGCTGGCCTGGGAACTGGATCAACTTCTGGGGTAGGCCCCAGGCCTCGTGTTTACCCCGCGGTGACAGGCCCGGGGTCAGCGGGCTCACTGGCCGCCATCTTGCGAGTGGGAGTAAGGGCGGATCCGGGAGGCGGGGCTTCCTCCCCGGTGACAGACCCGGGTCACAGAAACAAAACTTGCTGGAAAAACTCAGCAGGTCTGACAGCATCTGGGGAGAGAGACAGAGTTAACGTTTCGAGTCCATATGATTCTTCTTCAGAATTGAAGAGAAGTATAAATGTGGTGAAATATATACTGTTTAAGGGGGAGGGGGGTGGGGTGGTGGGAATAGGTAAAGCTGGATAGAAGACCAGTGATAGGTGGAGACAAAGGAGAGTCAACTTACCCAGGCCGCCGCCATCTTGGGAGAGGGAGGCGGGGCTTGTTCAGAGAGTGGGGCTCTTGGGCGGCCATCTTTGTGAGGGAAGCGGCAGTGGGCGGGGTTTCAGGGACCCACAGGTCTGTGGAGCATTGTCAGATGGACTTCACTTCCCCAGAGAGCAGTGAAGGCTGGGTCATTGCACATTTTCGAGGCTGAGTTGGTTGCACTGATTTTTGATCCACAAGGCAGTCATGGGTTAATGGGTGCGAGGAGAAATGTGGAGTGAAGGCCAGAATAAAATCAGCTGTGATCTTATTGAGCCGAATTGACGGGCCGAATAGCCTCTGCTGCTCTTATTTCTTATGATCTTATGAAGTTGGGGCCGCTTCAGCGAGCGGAGTGCATGTTTGGCCACCTTATTGGGGAACAGAGTTGGTGGAACTTCAGCATCCCAGTCATCAGGAGATAAGGAGGGAGAGTATGTGGGACACGGAGACACCAGAGAATTCACGAGTGTCTGCAGGAGTTGGATTCTGCTGTTTTTGCTGCTGTTAGTCACATCCAGGACTGAACCTCTGTATTAATCCTGAGGTGTGTAAGAAATGTGTCCCAGCCGCTCTCTTCCATAGCTCAGAGCTCCAGGCACGAAACAGAAGGCCCCTTTACAACTGTATTTGGAGTCAAGAAGAGCAATTGTGATTGCTGGAAACTGTAAGATTTTAGTCCAGGAGTCACAGATTACCCAAAAAGAGGCAACATTTAGATATGCTACATCCGCTAAATATTCAGAAAAGACACACAACCTATAACAGCTGAGAATGGTTTACCGATCCTGATCTCCATGGCTGGAGGTGACAGTCTCCTCGGAATGGTTTACTGGTCCTGGATCAGGGGGATGCTGATCTCCATGGCTGGAGGTGACAGTCTCCTCGGAATGGTTTACTGGTCCTGGATCAGGGGGGATGCTGATCTCCATGGCTGGAGGTGACAGTCTCCTCGGAATGGTTTACTGGTCCCGGATCAGGGGGGATGCTGATCTCCATGGCTGGAGGGGACAGTCTCCTCGGAATGGTTTACTGGTCCCGGATCAGGGGGATGCTGATCTCCGTGGCTGGAGGTGGCAATCTCCCTGGGATGGTTTACTGGTCCTGGATTGGATGATCGAACAGATGAAGCTGATCTCTGCAGCTGGATGTGGCAGCCTCTTCTGTTCTCATTCTTCTGGATCTAGTCCAAGTGTTTGGTGTTAATCTGAAGCCAGATCATTATGGATCAGTTTGAAAAAATCTTTCCTGTTCAAAGTGATGTTCCCTCTCAAGCCTGTTTAAACTTCACTCAGACAGTTGGTTTACATGTGGGTCATCAGATCTAACTTGATCAGGGTTAGAGATCTCTTGTTTCAGGGACATTGATAGAGAGATGTCCTTGGTAGAGATCACAGGCCTGTCCTGTGTTTGTCACCAAACAAGCTGCTGTGGAAACTTTCTTCATAGCAGAGCGTACGAGAGCTGTTTCTATTAATGTTCAATGAATTTCTTCACATCTCATGAAGATTATTAGATGGTGATATTTTTACCAAATATGCTGTCAAATTAGAAATTGGTGTGAAACTGTGATCTGCTCCTGACTGAAAGTGAAGTTCAGTCTGAAGGTTTGCAAGTGTTTATGTGACATTTCGGAGTCTCCCAATGTAAGGCAGTGACAACAACAACTTGGATTTACCCTTGAACAGATTAAAATGTCCCAAGACCCTTCACAGATAGCCTGAATCTCTGGATTACTGCTCCAGTGATATTACCACTACACTACAGTCTCCCTATTCGGAGGAGCACAGGGATGTCGTCGGGCTGGACAGGGTTCCAGAGACTGTCTGTCATGGAGAGAGTGGATGCCTCCATGGAGATTCAACAGCAGCTCTGAAATGGGTCCATGCAGGCCATGACCACGGCCGTGTAGGAGATATCTGTTGTCTTAATCAGGATGACAGATATTGTATCCCTGATCTTACAACACGTCACTGATCTCCACCAAGCTGGTCTGCAGCAGAATGGGAGGAATGATGTGGCGCTGGTCCAGGAGAGGGATGATGGAGAAAAGAGACACAGAAGTGGGAACTCCGGTCAAAGTGCTCCCACTTTTCACCTGTTGCCCCACAAAGCCCCCATCTCCCGACATGCTGCCCCATCTCCCACGTGCTGAACTTGCCCCTGTACAGATACAGGTGGATCAGTCTTTGCCAGGATCCTGAGGGGCTCTGAAACCCAGAGGGTGGAGACCACAAGCCTCTTGGTAGTGAGAGCAGGGATCTGAGCAGCCTGTCTCTCCCTCTGCTGAAACCATGAAGAAGCAATAGGAAGGGTCTGGGCCATAAATTGTAATTCACCAAGGGTGTGCACATAGGGGTTTGACAAAATATTAAGTTTCCTTTTTAAATAATGACACAGAAAATGTATTGATTGGAACCACTTCCAGCTCTTGTCCATTCTGATATCCCGAGGGCCAGCTCACCCTCTCGCTGGGTTCGTGCTGAATGTCAATCCAGGCTGGGTGCCATTGGGTGGATGTGCAATGGGTGGATGAGTGGGTGAAGGAATGTTCAGTGAACAGGGAGGTGGAGGGGGGTGTTGGTGCTGGTGGGAAGTGTTCATTCTGAAGGAGTCCTACCTGAAACAGTGACCATTCATTTATCACTTTGAAATGATCGGCCTGCTGTGTATTTCCCAATTTTCGTCCTTTCCAGTTTTTCAGTATTTGTATTTTTAAAAAAAATTTACTCAAACACATTCTTGTTGTAACACTGAAATCCAGAAAGTTTGAAATCTATTGAAGTCAATCCCCAGGAGAGCTCAACTGGTCCTAACTTTTTATGGTATCAATAAAAAAAGATGTTACAAAATGTCTGTAGGAAGAATTATTTTTATCTGAGACTAGGGACCGTCAAACTATGTCCCAACGTTCAGATTTGGGTCTTGAGCCTGGGCTATCGAGCCCACATACATGGAGCACCATTACCCAATGTCCTTCATCCCCGATTTTAACTTCTGCACCATTGGCGCCTTCAGGGGCCTGGACACTAAGCTCTGGAATTTCCTCCTGAAACCTCTCCACCTTTCTACTTCACTTTCCTCCTTTCAGACCTCTTTGACCAAGGACAGAGGGTTTGTTATTTTGAGGAGGGGGTGATGATGGTGGATTTGAAAGTGAGCAAGCCAGCACCTGAAGAGAGAGAACTGTTAACGATATCAGCGCAAACATAGAGAATGCGCATGATCAGCAGTTTCGTGAGAATATGGCCAATGGAACAGGAGGTGGATCTAACAGAGAAAATGAGCACTGAGCGGAGATGATTGGAGATGGGAGAGAAACTAAAGAAATGTACAGGATAAGGGCTCTGGAAAGAATAACAACATAAGAAATAGGAACAGGAGTAGACCATTCAGACCCTCTAGCCTGCTCCGCCATTCAATAAGATCATGGCTGATCTTCTTGTGCTTCGATTTCCACATTCCCACCTAACCCCGATAACCTTTGATTCCCTTGCCTAACAAGAATCTATCTACCTCTGCCTTAAAAATATTCAATGACCCTGCCTCCACCACCTTCTGAGGCAGAGAGCTCCAAAGTCTCACAACCCTCTGAGAGAAAAAAATTGCTCCTCCTCTCTGTCCTAAAAATGCGACCCCTAATTTTAAAACAGTGCCCGCTAGTTTTGGACTCACCCACAAGAGGAAACATCCTTTCAACATCTACCTTATCAAGGCCATTCAGGATCTTGTATACTTCAATAAAATCACCCCTCACTCTTCTAAATTCCAGTGGAAACAAGCCCAGTCTGTTCAACCTTTCCTCGTAAGACAACCCACTCATTCCAGGTATCAATCTAGTAAACCTCCTTTGAACAGCCTCCAATGTATTTATATCCTTCCTTAAATAAGGAGACCAAAACTGCACACAGCATTTGAGATGCAGTTTCACCAATGCCTTGTATAACTTAAGCATAACATCCTTATTTTCATGTTCAATCCCCCTCATAATAAAGGATAGCATTCCATTAGCCTTCTTAATTACTTACCACACCTGCATACTAATTTTTTGTGACTCATGTACTAGAATACTTAGATCCCTCTGCATCTCAAAATTATGCAGCCGTTCTCCATTTAAGTAACACTGTGATTTTTTGTTCTTCCTGCCAAAATGAACAACTTCACATTTTCACATATTACACTCCATTTGCCAAATCTTTGCCCACTCACTGAACCTATCTATATCCATCTGCAACCTCCTTAAGTCCTCTTCACAATATACTTTCCGACCTATCTTTGTGTCATCTGCAAATTTAGTTACCATCTCTCCACTCCCCACATCTAATTTATCTAAGTAAATCATAAAAAGTTGAGGCCCCGAGTACAGATGCCTGTGGGACTCCACTCGCCACATCCTGCCAATCAAAAAATGACCCATTTATGTATACTCTCTGCTTTCTGCCAGCCAGCCAGCCAATCTTCTATCTATGCTAATATGTTACTCCCTACACCATACACTTTTATTTTCCATAATAAGCTTTGATGTGGTACCTTATCAAATGCCTTGTGGAAATCCAAGTACAGTACATTTACAGGCTCCCCTTTATCCACTGCGCATGTTACTCCTTCAAAAACTCCAATAAATTGGTTAAACATGATTTTCCTTTCACAAAACCATGCTGACTCTTCCCGATTGCCTTGAGCTCTTCTAAGTGCCCAGCTATAATCTCCTCAATGACCAATTGCAATAACTTCCCCACAACAGACATCAAGCCAACTGGCCTATAGTTTCCTATTTTCTGACTTCCTCCCTTCTTGAATAGAGCGGTGATATTTGCTACTTTCCAATCTGATGGAGCCTTTCCAGAATGTCGTGAATTTTGGAAAATTAACACCAGTGCATCACCTACATCATTAACAACCTCCTTTAAGACCCTAAGATGTCATCCATCGGGACCCGGAGATCTGCAGCCCCAACAATTTGGTCAATATCATTTCCCCAGTGATTTCAATTTCACCAAGTTCCTTTCTCCCGTCCACCTCTTGATTTGCAGCTGTTGCTGGAATGCTTTTTGTATCCCCTATAGTGAACACAGAAGCAAAATATGTGTTCATTTCCTCCACCATTTCCTTCTTTATTATCTACCATTAACTCCCCACTGTCACTCTCTGGAGAACGAACACTCACTTTACTTACTCTTTTACTTTTTAAGTACCTGTAGAAACTCTTGCTACCAGTTTTCAAATTTCTATCTAGCTTCCTCTCATACTCTAATTCCTTTCTCTTGATTAACCTTTTAGCCATTATCTGCCATTCTATATATTCTGTTCAATCATCTGTCCTGCCACTCAACTTTGTGGAGTTCCCTGCTTTTTTCTTAAGTTTGATGCTTTCCTTAACTTCTTTAGTTAACCACAGATGGTGGGTCCTCCCCTTAGAATTTTTCTTAATAGTAGGAATGTACTTATTCTGAATACTCTGAATTATCTCCTTAAGTGTCTGCCACTGTTTCTCTATTGATTTATCGTTTAGCCTGGTTTCCCAGTTCACTTCAGATAGCTTAGCTTTTATCCCCACATAGTTGCCCTTATTTAAGGTACTAGTCTTAGACCCACTCTTCTCCTTTTCAAACTGGATGTAAAATTCAATTATATTGTGGTCGCTGCTACCCAGGGGTGCCCTTACTCTGAGGTAATTAATTAATCCTGTCATGTTACACATTACTAAGTCTAATATAACCTGCTCTTGGTTGGTTCTCTAAGAAACAATCTCAAAAGCATTCTAAGAACTCCTCATCCAGGCTACTATTCCCAATCTGATTTTTCCAGTTTATGTGTAAATTAAAATCACCCATGATTATTGCCATCCCTTTATCACAAACATACAAAATTTCCTCTTCAATACTTTGTCCTATACTGTGGCTACTGTTAGGGGGCCTGTAGTCCACACCCACTAATTACTTTTTCCACCAACGATTCCTCATCTCCACCCAAACTGATTCTACATCCTGAACTCCTGAACCAAGGTCATCTCTAACTATTGCACCAATGCCCTCTTTGATTAACAGTGCTACCCCCCCTCGCCTTTACCTAGCTTCCTATTCTTCTTGAATGTCATGTACCCTACAATATTAGTATATATTTATCACAAAGCACACAATATTTTCTCTTGAATACTTTGTCCTACACTATGGATGAAATTTGAAGGCAGTTCAGCCTGATGGGTTAGTGGGAGGGAAGCAGCTGATTGGATTGTTTCGATCTTAGTGACAAAGAAGCTCAATGAGCTCCTCACAGTTGTTGTTGGAGGTGAGGACACAGCGGAGAGGGAGAACACTTCAAAAAGAATTAATGTGTTAAAAATATTAAAAACATTCAAGATGCTGTGTGTTTAGTACAAAAATGATTTATTTGCATTTTATCCAGAATATTTGTCTCTATAACTGGCTGGAGATTGTTAACATCAGCAGAAACAGACCCCAATGAACATGGTTCAGTCCTGGTTGTGATTAACAGCAAAATTCAATCACTGTAGTTACTATGAACTCCTTGGTGTCTCAGCAAATGGGATGGCTGACTGAATCCTTTCCCACACTTGGAGCAGGTGAACGGTCTCTCCCCAGTGTGAATTCGTTGATGTCTGAGAAGGCTAGATGACTGGGTGAATCCCTTCCCACATTCTGAGCAGATAAATGGTCTCTCCCCATTGTGAACTCGCAGATGTGTCAGTAGGTCGGATGACCGAGTATATCCCTGCTCACACACGGAGCAGGCGAACGGCCTTTACCCAGTGTGAATTCGTTGGTGTCTCAGCAGGTAAGATGTCTGAGTGAATCCCTTCCCACACTCGGAGCAGGTGAATGGTGTCTCCCCTGTGTGACTCCGTTGATGAGTTTCGAGCTGAGAAGGGAATATGAATCTTTTCCCACAATCCTCACAATTCCATGGCTTCTCCCCATTGTGACAATATTGTCTGAAGACTCGTCCACACACAGAACACGTGTATGGTTTCTCTCCACTGTGAACGGTGCATTTTCCTTCCATGTCCAAAACCTGATGATATTTAGGTTCCAACAAATTGGGTGACTCCGACAGATTCTGATTTGATGTTTGGTTTGAATTTCCCGACTGCAAATCCTCCCCTTCGAAGACCCTGTGAAATTGATTTAAAACAGATGAAAGGGAGTGAGAGAGAACCCACAAAAACACAAAGGCAGGTTGTGAAATTGAGCTGAATGAATTTGGTAATTTGTGGGGCCGGCACTAGGAAAAAGTGACCATGAAAACTGCTGGATTGTCAAAAAACCCAAATGGTTCACTAATGTCCTTCAAAGATGGGAATCTGCCACCTGATCTTGGTCTACACAAGAATCTGACCTCAATTGGAGGAGAGAGAGGGGGATGGGAGCAGCAAGGAGCAAAAGAGAGGGATTTTACATACATAAAATTCAACCAGATCCTCCACAACCTATAAGGACCAAAGGAGCAGGTGTGTGTGAACACCATCACGTTCAAGTTCTTCTCCAAGTCACACATCGTCCCGGCTTGACTGACATCCAGTACTGGATGAACAGGAATTTCCTCCCATTTAAATATTAGTAAGACTGAAGCCATGTCTTTAGTCCTAACTGCAAACTCCATTCCCGAGCCAATGACTCCATCCGGTCCATCTGTCTCCCTGGCTATCTACAGCTGAACCAGACTGTCACATTTAACCCCCAGCTGAACTTCCAACCACATATCTGTGCCATCTCGAACAGTGCCTATTTCTATCTTAGTCACATTGCTCAACTTTGCACCGTCTCAGCTCATGTTTCTGAAACTCTCATCCATTCTTTTGTTATCTCTAGACCTGGCTATTCTAACACACTTCTGGCTGGATTCTCACATTCAGCCCCTCAGACACTTGAGATTATCTAAATCTCTGCTGACTATGTCCTCTGCACTGAGTCCCACTCACTCACCCACCCATCACCCTGTCCTTGCTGACCTACATAAGCTCCTAGTTATGCAGCATCTAAATTTAGAATTCTCATCCTTCTTTTTGAATTCCTCCATGACTTTCCTTTCCCTATTTCCAGTTGCACAGATGTTTGAATCTATTGCCACAGGACAACATACATTCAGGTCCTGATGAATCGACTGTGCTGTCAGGTTTTGATGCGTTGCTTGGTTTGAGTTTCCTGCCTTCAAATCCTGGTCTTCTAATGACCTGTTCAAAAAAAAGTCACCACTGTCAGTCCAAGATTAAAAATTCAGAAGGGAAAAGCATTTCAATCTTTGATTTGAGTTTGCTGTGTGTAAATGCTCCCCTTCTAACCCCCTGTAAATTGAGTTTCCAAAATCCATCCCTGACAGTCCAGGGTAGAAATGCACAATATTCTCTCCTGCTGCTGACAGGACATGGATGACTGCGCATGCGCACCGCTGCACATTGCCCATATAAAGATGGCGGCCATTAATCTGAGTCTGTTGTCAGGTTCAGTCCCTCAGCTGCAGCTCCGTTTGATGGCAACGCAGGACACAGAGTTTCTTATTCGGATTTTGAGTTCTCCACTGCGTGTTTATGAAGCCTCCCCACCCAGTCCACCACATTTACTGCCCTCCTACAATCGGCCGTTTCTTAGAGGCTGCGGCGTCAAGTTGACCGCCTCACTGAAAAGCCAGCACCAAATATGCGCATGCGCCTTTGGAATAGCGTTGCGCATGCTCCTGTATGAGACGGCAAGGCGCATGCTTACTCCACAACTCGCCACTGCGCCTGCGCGAGAGACTCCTGCAGTGAATTTGGGGCACGTTCTCTTTTGTCGCGAATGCTGGGTAAGAGCGTCGCCATTGAAAGGCAATGTTCAATAGAAAATTACCAACACGAATTGGGAGCAGGAGGTCCATTCGGACCTTCCAATCCGCTATTTAATAAGATATGATTTTGGCCTCAGCTCCAAATAAAAGGGGTCGCCCATTTAAAACAGAGATGAGACGAATTATTTTTCACTCAGAGGGTCGTGAAGCTTTGGAACTCTCTTCCAGAAAGGCAGTGGAAGCAGAGACTTTGAATATTTTTAAGGCAGAGGTAAATAGATCCTTAATAAGCAAGGGGGTGATAGGTTATCGGGGGTAGGTGGGATGCAGATTTCAGGTTACTATCAGATCAGCCATGGTCTTATTAAATGGTGGAGCAGGCTCGAGGGGCTGAATGGCCTACTGCAGCTCCTTGTTCATATGGTCATATGTTCTGCTTGCCCTGATAACCTTTGACCGCCTTGTCAATCAAGAATCTACCTCCACCTGCTTTAAAATATTCACTAACACTGCCTCCACTGCTCTCCGGGGAAGAGAGTTATAAAGATTCATGACCCGCTGAGAGAAAAAAATTCCACCTCATCTCTGTCTTAAATGGGAGACCCCTTATTTTTAAACTGTGTCCCCTAGATCTAGTCTCTCCCACAAGGGAAAACATCCTTTTGGCATCCATCCTCTCAGGTCCCCTCAGGATCTTATATATTTCAATAAATTCACTTCTTAACGTTCAAAACTCCAATGGATACAGGCCCAGCCTGTCCAACCTTTCCTTGCAAGAAAGCACTACCGCCCATCAACCCCACCCACCCCCCGCTCCCCTCCCCCTCCCCCTCCCACTGCCCCACCATCCCAGGTATTAGTCTAGTGAACCTTCTCTGAACTTATTCTGTATTTATATCCTTTCTTAAACAAGGAGACGAAAACTGCATACAGTACTCTAGATGAGGTCTCACCAATGCCCTGTCCAAATGTAGCACAACACCCCGACTTTTATATTCCATTTCCCTTGCAATAAACAGCAACTTTCAATTTGCCTTCCTTATCAATGGCTGTACCCGCATACTAATTTTATGTACTAAAATTATGTTTTGCGATCAGATTACAATGGAGCCATAAGACAAAGATATAAAATTATTAAATCAATTAATACAACAACCAAGTTGCACAGAACCTCCACATAGTTCTGTCCGATGTGTAAATAACAGAACAAACTCCTCTAGTTCGATGTGAACTTATTGGAATCTCAGCAGCTGGGGTGAACAAGTGATTTTCTGCTGATACATGGAACAAGTGTCTTGCCAGAAATAATGTGTCAATTGTGGATCAAATCCATTGAACTTTTATCGCTGGAATGTTGATAGGTGTGGGATCAGTAAATCCCATCATACATTTGATTAATCTTAGTGGTGTTTCTCCAGTGTGTCTGTGCTACTGTGTCAATAAATGGAATGACTGAGTGAATCCCTTCCAACTTTCAGCCTGTGAGCAAACTATTCATTGGTGTGATTTTACCCATAAGTTTCCAGTCAGACGGGGATCTCAACTCCTCTGATAATGAGTTCCAGATTCTCAAATCTCTCCCTTAAAGAAAGGCAAAGTACTTCAGATGCTGGAAACCTGAAATAAAAACAGAAAATTCTGTGATTCTCAGCAGGTCTGGTAGCATTGTGGAGAGAAAACATAGTTTACATTTCAGGCCTGTGACCTTTCAAAACTGCACTGCATCAGTTCACAGAACTGAAACATTAACGATGTTTTCCAATCCACAGATGCTTCCAGATGTGGGATGTATTAGAAGCATTTTCTGTTTTTATACCTGGTTGCAGAAATTGCTCCTGATTTGCACATTAGAATTAATAGTGATTAACTTATATTTATTATCATCTGTCCACAAGTGAAAGCATCTCCCACTTGTCTATCCTGTCGAACACTTTCATAATGTTAGAGTCCTCAATGAGGTCATCTCTCACTTTCCTTTCCAGAGAAAACATCTCCAATTTGTTCAATCTTTGTTGATTGGTATAACCTCCTCGTTCTCGCATCATTCCAGGAGATTTTGATGCAAGCACAGCAAATGCAGCAACCGCCTTTTCACCTCCTCCCTTTCCAGGTTCCAGGGCCTCAAATACACTTTCCGGTGATAGAATGATTTGCCAGCACTTCTTGCAATTTAGTATCATGTATTCACTCTTCATGATGTGATTTCTCTACACTGAGGAGATAAATCAACATTGGATGATTGCTTTGCGGAACATCACCATTCAGTGTGCAAGTATGTTTCTGAGCATCTGGTAATTTGCTATTTTAATTCACCACCCCATTCCTGGTCTGACCTCTCTGTCTTCGGCCTCTGGAACTGTTCCTTTCAATCTTAATGGAAGCTCAGAGAAGAGAACCTCACCTGTCAATTCGCCATTTTATAACCTTCCAAACTCAACATTCATTTCAACAATTTCAGATATTTACCACTGCTCCCATCTTTTCGGACAGTAGGTGCTGATAATGGTTTTGCTGTTACCATTTATGCCTTCTCTGGACCTGTCTTTTGTTTCATCTCTGGCTCATTAGTTACTTTCCTTGTCTCATTATCGCACAATTTTGTCTTGCACCATCATCACCTTTGTCATTTGATCTCTCTCTCTTCCATCATAACACAATGCTCATTGTTGCTCTCTACCTCTCCTTTCCATGATTCTGTACTTGTTTGAAAAAAATTATAGAATCACAGAATTATTACAGTGTAGAAGGAGGCCATTCGGCCCATCTTATCTGCACTGGCTCTCTGAGCATTTTCATTTAGTGCCAATCTCCTGCCTTTTCCCCATAACCCGGCACATTGTTTCTGTTTAGATAATCATCTAATACCCTCTTGAATGCCTCGATTGAACCTACTTCCACCACACTTCCAAGGCAGTGCATTCCAAACCATAACTGCTCGCTGTGTAAAAGAGTTTTTTCTCAGCTTGTATTTGCTTATTTTGCAAAAGACTTTAAGACTGTGCCCTCTGGTTCTCGATCCATTTACGAGCAGGAACAGTATCTCCCTATCTACTCTCTCCAGGCCCCTCATTATTTTGAAAACTTCTATCAAGTCTCCCCTCAGTCTTCTCCCCTCCAAAGAAAACAGTTCCAACTTCTACAAACTTTCCTCATAACTGAAGTCTCATCCCTGGAACCATTCTCGTTAACGTCTTCTGTACTCTCTCCAATGCGTTCACATCCTTCCTATAGTGTGATGCTCGGAACTGTACAAAATACTCCAGCTGAGGTCTAACCAGTGTCTTATATAAGTTCAACATAACCTCCCTGCTCTTGTACTCTATGCCCCTATTAATGAAGCCTAGAATACTATATGCTTTAGTATTCGCTCTCTCTACATGTCCTTCTACATTTAATGATTTATGTATATATACACCCAGGACTCTGATCCTGCACACTCTTTTAGAATAGTATACTTTATATTATTCTGTCTCTCCATGCTCTTTGTACCAAAGTGTATCACCTCACACTTCTCTGCACTGAACTTCATCTGCCACCAATCTGCCCACTCCACCAATGTGTCAATGATCTTTTGCAGTTCTACATTGTCCTCCTCACAGTTTACAATTCTCCCAAGTTTTGTGTCATCCACAAACATTGAAATTGTCCCCTGCACACCAAGATCCAGATCATTTATATATATCAAGAAGTCCCAATACCGACCCCTGGGGAACTCCATTACCAACCTTCTTCCAGCCTGAAAAATACCCATTAACCATTACCCTCTGTTTCCTGTCCCTCAGCCAATTTTGTAGCCACGTTGATACTGCCCCTTTTATTCCATGACCTATAGCTTTCCTCACAAGGTTGTTGTGTGGCACTACATCGAACGCCTATTGGAAGTCCATATACACATCAACGGCCTTGCCCTCATCAACCATCTCTGTTACCTCTTCAAAAAAAACTCTGGCAAATTAGTTAGACACGAGTTTTCTTTAACAAATCCATGCTGACTCTTCCGAATCAATCCAAATTTTTCCATGTGACTATTCATTCTATCCCGAATAATTGTTTCTAGAAGTTTCTCCACCACCAAAGTTAAACTGACTGGTCTGTAAATGCAGGGCAGATCTTTACAACCTTTTTTGAACACGGGCGTAATGTTTGCAATTCCCCTGTCCTCTGGCACCTCCACTGAGCCTAAGGAAGACTGAAACATTATGGCCAGTGCCTCTAGAATCTCACTTCCTTCAATATTCTTGGCTGCATCTCATCTGGTCCCAGTGCCTTATCAACTTTAAGTACCAACAGCTTATCCAATATTTCCTCCTTATCAATTTTAAACCCTTCCAGTGACTGAGTTTCCTCCTCTGTCACCATGGCCTGGGCAACATCTACCTCGTAGGTAAAGGCAGCAGCAAAGTATTAATTTAACACCTCAGGCATGCCTCTTGCCTCTATGTGTAAATCCCCTTTTTGCTTCCAGTCGGCCCTACTCCTCCTTTTACCACCCTTTTACTGTTGATGTGTTCGTAGAATACTTTGGGATTTCATTTTATGCTAGCTGCCAGTCTCTTTATAATCCTTCTTTGCTTCTCATATTTGCTTTTTCACATCCTTTCTGAACCTTCTGTATTCAGCTTGGTTCTCAATTCTATTTGCTACCCGACACCTGTCGTAACTTCTTCTTTAACTTAATTTCTATCTCCTTTGTGATCCAGGGAGCTCTGGATTTGTTTGTTCTACCCTTCCCTTTTGAGGAAACATACCCAAACCATCTCCTCTTTGAAGGTAGCCCACTGTTTTCCCGCCAACCTTTGGTTCCAGTCAATCTGGCACCGCTCAGTTCTTGCCCCATTGAAGTCTGCTCTCTGCCAATTGATTATTCTTATTCTGGATTGACCAATATCCTTTTCCACCATAATCATAAACTTTCTAATACAATGATCACTGTCCCCTAAATGTTCCCCCATTGTCACTTGATCTACTTGGCCCACCTCATTCCCAAGAACCAGATCCAGCAGTGCCTCCTTTCTTGTTGCACTGGACACATACTGCTAAAGGAAATTCTCCTGAACACAATCTAGGAACACTTGTCCCCCACTGCTCCTTGCACTGCCACTATCCCAGTCTACATACGCATAATTAAAGTCCCCCATTATAACAACTCTATAATGTTTACACCTCTCTGTAATTTCTTTGCAGATTTGTTCCACTATATCCTTTCCGCTAGCTGGTGGTCTATACATTACACCGAGCAATGTAATTGCACACTCCATATTCTTTAGCTCTAGCCAAATCGATTCTGTCCTTGAATCCTCTGACACATCCTTTTTCTCCAGTACTGCAATATGCTCCTTAACCAAAAATGCCACTCGTTCTCCTCCTTTTTTCCCTTTCCTATCTTTTCTGAATACTTTGTAACCAGGAGTACTTATCACGCAGATCTGCCCTTCCTTAAGCCAGGTCTCCATTATCACCACAACATCATAATCCCACAAGGCAATCTCTGCCTATAAGACCCCAATTTTATTAACTGTACTCCGTGCATTCACATATATGCAGTGTAACCCTGATTTCGACTCCATTACTTGCTCCTTTACTCCAACACCATTATTAACTTGCTATTCTCTATTTTAGTGCTATCTGCCTCTCCCAACATTCCGTACACACTGGCATTCCTCTCTAATATTCTCTCCTGGTTCCCACACCCCTGCTGAGTTAGTTTAAACCCTCCCTAACAGCACCCGCAAAACAACCCGCAAGGAACTCAGCCCCGGCTCTGTTCAGATGCAACCCATCCGGCTTGTACAGGTGTCATCTCTGCCAGAGCTTGTCCCAGTGTCCCAGGAATCTATAGCTCTCCCTCCTGCACCATCTTTCCAGCCACGCATTCACCTGTCTTATCTCTTTGTTTCTGTACTCACTTGCATATGGCACAGGGAGTGATCCAGAGATTACTACTTTAGAGGTCCTGCTTGCTAATTTTCTACCTAGTTCCCCAAATTCCGGTTGCAGGACCACATCCCCCTTCCTACCTATGTCATTAGTACCACCGTGGCCACGACCTCTGGCTGTTCGCCCTCCCCCTCAAGAATGTCCTGCAGCCGCTCTGTGACATCCTTGACCCGAGCACCAGGGAGGCAACAAACCATCCTGGAGTCATGTTGACGGTCGCAGAAACGCCTGTCTGCTCCCCTAACTAGAGAACCCCCTATCAGTACTGCTCTTCTGCTCTTCTTCCTCTCGTCCTGTAGAGCTGGGCCACCCGTGGTGGCACGGACTTGGCTCTTGCTGTACTCCTCCAAGGATCCATTGCCCTCCAGATATCCAGAATGGAAAACTGGTTAGTGAACGGGACCTCTGGCGACTCCTGCACTGCCTGCCCATTTCTCTTAGACTGCCTGGTGGTCACCCATTCCCTATCTGCCTGCTTGCCCCTAACTTGCGGTGTGACCATCTCTCTGAACGTGGTATCCACGGAGTTCTCTGCCTCACGGACGGTGACTCCAACCACTGCTCAAGCTCTGAAACACAGAGCTCAAGCTTGTGCAGCCGGTGACACTTGCTGCACATGGGCTCGTCTGGGTCACGAGAAGTGTCCACAACTCCCCACATGCCACAGGACGGGCATTCCACTTTTCTGAGCTGTCCTGCCATGCCTTAAACTTTTAAATCACAAACTTTTAAATCTTACTTAATAAACCTTACCAAAAAGTACAGTTCTTACTTTATTCTAAATCTTAGACATATAATAAACCTTAAACATTTATGAAGATACTCACCAGATACTCAGCAAGTAGCCAGCTTCTTCTCCAACCAATCAAATTGCTTCTTTCCTGTGATGTCACAATGTGTTTTTTTTCACTCTCCTTTTGAACTCAGCGCCGGCCGGTTCCGAGCAGCTGACAGCTCCACCTCTCCCACTGCACTTCGCCAAGGTGAAGAATCTCCAAAACTCTTCCAGTTTGGGTAAAGGGTCACTGACCAGAAACATTCACTCTGTTTCCCTCTTCATAGATACGGTTTAACCTGCTTGGTTTCCGACATTTTCTTGTTTGAGTTTGGATTTCCAGCATATGCCATATTTTGAGTCACTGTGGATCAGTTTTCTTTCACTTAATGTGAGCTTTTCAAGCTTCAATTGAGCAAACATTCACAAGATACACAATGAACAATAGAAATGGTTACGTCTTAGGAGGCCATTTGATCCACCTTATCCATGCTGGCAGGAAAAGAGCAACGCATTCTAAATTCTTCCTCCATAGGTCTGTAGGTTATGGCACCTCAAATGTTTTCCCAAGTTGAATTGTTTGTTTTGCTGTGACTCTGTTGATAGCACGTTCACCTCTATGTGGGAAGGTTATGAGGTCAATTCCCATGGTTAAGACTTTGAGAACATCAATCGAGGTTAACACGCCCCAGAGGACTGAGAGAGTCTTGCACTGTCAGAGGTGCTGTCCTTTGCTTGAGACTTTAAACCGAGACTTTAAACCACAACAACAGCATTCGGGAAACTTCAATGATGTATGGAGCACAAAAGGAAAGAGAGAGGCCAGGAGCTGTGCTGAGGGGGTGAGGAGCAGGTAGCCAAGAATGTGCACTCGACACCAAAGCTCTTCAGCCAGTGCTGTTAGGAAGAGAGTTCCAGGAATTTGACCCAATGACAGTGAAGGAATGGCGATATATTTCCAAGTCAGGATGGTGAGTGACTTGGAGGGGAACTTCCAGGTGGTGGTGTTCCCATCTATCTGCTGCCCTTGTCCTTCTAGATGGCAGTGGTCATGGGTTTGGAAAGTTCTGTCGAAATGCCTTGGTGAATTCCTGCAGTGCGTTTTGTAGATGGTACATACTGCTGCTATTGTGCATCGTTGGTGGAGGGAGTGAATATTTGTGGATATGGGCCAATCAAGTGAGCTGCTTTGTCCTGGGTGGTGTCAAGCTTCTTGAGTGCTGTGGGAACTGCACATCCAGGCAAGTGAAGAGTATTCTATCACACTCCTGACTTGTGCCTTGTAGATGATGGACAGGCTTTGGAGAGTCAGGAGGTGAGTTACTCATCGCATGATTCCTGCTCTGGCTACAATATTTATATGGCTATTCCAGTTCAGTTTATGGTTAATGGCAACCCCCAGGACGTTGATAATGGGGGATTCAGTGATGGTAATACAACATCAAGGGGCGATAGTCGGATTCTTTCTTGGTGCTGAACATTGTGCAATCATCAGCGAACATCCCCCCTTTTGACATTATGATGGAAGGAATCTCAATGATGAAGCAGCTGAAGGTGGTTGGGCCTTGGACACTACCATGAGGAACTCATGCAGTGATGTCCCAGAGCTGAGATGACTGACCTCGAAAAGCCACAACCATCTTCCTATGTGCTAGGTATGACTCCAACCAGCGGAGAGTTTTCCCCATGATTCCCATTGACTCCAGTTTTGCTGGGCGTCCTCACTCGGTCAAATGCTGCCGTGATGTCAAGGGCAGTCACTCTCACCTCACCTCGGGAGTTCAGCTGTTTTGTCCATGTTTGAACCAAGGTTGTACTGAGGTCAGGAGCCAAATGGTCCTGGTGGAACCCAAACTTGGCGTCAGTGAACAGGTTATAGCTAAGCAAGTGCCACTTGATTGCACTGTTGATGACCCCTTCCATTACTTTACACATGATGGAGAGTAGACTGCTTCATGACACATCTAATATCCTTATTAACTCTGGGAAGAAAATCGGTCTGGGCGGGTAGGATGTAGATGGGAAACGTATAATGAAAAAGGATAGTGAAGAAAAATGAGCTAAAATAGAAGTAAGAAATAACAAGGGGGTCAACTGGATGCAGAAGCAGTAGAAACAAAGCTCAGAAATAAGAAATACTGATTATTAAAGTTGTTGGAATAATTCTGCCTGGGAAACAATCAGCATCAAGACCTTCAACTGAAATAAATGTGTGTGATATAGCAGACATCAAGTCTATTCCTAACAGATCTACCAAGGCACAGATCAAGCTGAGCCAGATAATCTACTATTTTACATTCAGAGGAGTGATGTACAATTATGTTGGTAAAATATGTGCATTCCCAATTTTCTTGTATGGAAATTAGAGCAAAATTATACCAAATGAGAGACACAAGCACAGACTGTGTTAACATGGGGATTGTTAACTCTCATGTGAAGCATCTCAGGACATTTTTATTACATTAAAGGTGCTGTATAAATGCAAGCTGTTGTTGTCTACTTTAAGGAGCGATTCCATTACCAGTCTAAGCTGAAAAACTATGATGCTGTGGCACCAGGGAGAGGATCTTTATTGGCTGAGAGTGGAAAAGGATTCACTTGGTCATCCCATTTAGTGACACAGCAACACAGTCACAATGGATACACTGCTCAGGTATTTCATGAGTGCAAGAGGGTTTACTCAGTTTTCCCAACAACTTTGAAAGTTCACATAATTGCTCTGGAGAGAGTCTAGAGGAGATTTACAAGAAAGTTGCCGGGGCTTGAAAATTGCAGCTGAGGAGATATTGGATAGGCTGGGCTTGTTTTCCTTAGAACAGAGGAGGCTAATTAGAGGTGACCCAATTAAGGTGTACAAAATTTTGAGGAGTCGAGATAGAGTAGACAGGAAAATCTTGTTTCCCCCGGCTGAGGGGTTAATTGTCAGGCAGCATAGATTTAAGGTGATTGGGAGAAGGATTAGTGGGGATATGAGGAAAAACCTTTTTCACCCAGAGGGCAGTGTGCATCTGGAATTCACTACCTAAGTTGGGAGTTGACGCTAAAATGCTCAACTCATTTAAAAGTTATTTGGATCTGCATCTGAAGTGTTGGAACATGCAAGGACACGGACCAGGTTCTGGAAAGTGGAATTAAAATGAGTGGCTGGTTTCCTTTTCTCTTTTTTGGACGGCACAGATACAGTGGGCTGAATGGCCTCTTTCTGCACCATAACTGTTTTTATGGTTCTAAAGGATTTGATGGATGCAGCACATTCATACCAGAGAGAGACTGTTTAAATGTTCTCTGTGTGTGGGCAGTGATTCACTTGTTTTTCCCACCAGCTGAGACACCAGTGAGTTTACGTGACTGCAGGGGTTGGATTCTGCCGTTTTTGCTGCTGTTCTCCTTCTTTCCGGTGGATAATGGAGAGCCCATGCAGTTGGCTTTCAGTATAATTTGTTCTTTAACTTTATTATTGGCCTCTCCGGCCCCAGTCTCCACTCTGCAACAGGGAAACAAATCAGGATATCCTACTTTGTTCTTTCAACTTGAGAGGGGGGGGGAGGTTACCCAGCATTCGCCGCGGAAGAGAATGTCCCCTATGCACACAACAGGAGGTCAGTGCGCAGGCGCAGTGTCCGAGCATGCGCGGAGCGAATAATGGCGATATATAGAAGCTTCTTTGTTGGGTCCGCGATCAGTAAAGCTGGATGGAGGGATGGGTGGAGCGATGGACCCGGACAGTGGACCGAAAGATTTTTTAAAATATGTTATGTAAGCTTCAGACTGCCGAACTCGAAGCTGCCGGTCCCCGTTTACAAGAGTAGGGATAAAGCTGAGGGGCTTCTGCTGCTGCAAAGCGAGGTTAACGGCCGCCATGTTGATCAGTGGCAATGTGCAGCAGAGCGCATGCGCGGCCATCGTTGTCCCTGTCAGCAGGAGGAGAGAATGTTGTGAATTTCTAAAAGAAAAACAGAAACAGAAATACCTGGAAAAACTCAGCAGGTCTGGCAGCATCGGCGGAGGAGAGCACAGTTGACGTTTCGAGTCCTCATGACCCTTCAACAGAACTAAGTAAAAATAGGAAAGGGGTGAAATATAAGCTGGTTTAAGGCGGGAGGGGGGGTGGGGTGGTGTGGTTGTTGGGACAAGCAGCCAGTAATAGGTGGAGATAACCAAAAGACGTCACAGACAAAAGTGCAAAGAGGTGTTGAAGGTGGTGATATTATCTAAAGGAATGTGCTAATTAAGAGTGGAAAGCAGGACAGATAAGGTACAGATAGCTCTAGTGGGGGTGGGGGAATACTAAAAGTGCTAAAAGGTAGAGATAAACAATGAGTGGAAATACATTTAAAAATAATGGAAATAGGTGGGAAAAGAAAAGTCTATATAAGTTATTGGAAAAAACAAAAAGGAGGGGGAAGAAACGGAAAGGGGGTGGGGATGGAGGAGAGAGTTCAAGATCTAAAATTGTTGAACTCAATATTCAGTCCGGAAGGCTGTAAAGTGCCTAGTCAGAAGATGAGGTGCTGTTCCTCCAGTTTACGTTGAGCTTCACTGGAGCAATGCAGCAAGCCAAGGACAGACATGTGGGCATGAGAGCAGGGTGGAGTGTTGAAATGGCAAGCGACAGGGAGGTCTGGGTAATGCTTGCGGACAGACTGAAGGTGTTCTGCAAAGCGGTCACCCAGTCTGCGTTTGGCCTCTCCAATGTAGAGGAAACCGCATTGGGAGCAACGAATGCAGTAGACTAGGTGAGGGAAGTGCAAGGGAAATGCTGCTTCACTCGAAAGGAGTGTTTGCGTCCTTGGATGGTGAGGAGAGAGGAAGTGAAGGGGCAGGTGTTGCATCTTCTGCGGTCGCATGGCAAGGTGCCGTGGGAGGGGGTTGAGTAGGGGGTGATGGAGGAATGGACCAGGGAGTCACGGAGGGAACGATCCCTACGGAATGCCGCCAGGGTGGGTGAAGGGCAGATGTGTTTGGTGGTGGCATCATGCTGGAGTTGGCGGAAATGGTGGAGGATGATCCTTTGAATGCGGAGGCTGGTGGGGTGATAAGTGAGGACAAGGGAGACCCTATCATGTTTCTGGGAGGGAGGAGAAGGCATGAGGGCGGATGCGCGGGAGATGGGCCGGACACGGTTGAGGGCCCTGTCAACCACCGTGGGTGGAAAACCTCGGTTAAGGAAGAAGGAGGACATGTCAGAGGAACTGTTTTTGAAAGTGGCATCATCAGAACAGATGCAACGGAGGCAAAGGAACTGAGAGAATGGGATGGAGTCCTTACAGGAAGTGGGGTGTGAGGAGCCGTAGTCGAGGTAGCTGTGCAAGTCGGTAGGCTTGTAATGGATATTGGTGGACAGTCTATCACCAGAAATTGAGACAGAGAGGTCATGGAAGGGAAGGGAAGTGTCAGAGATGGACCATGTGAAAATGATGGCGGGGTGGAGATTGGAAGCAAAGTTAATAAATTTTTCCAGGTCCCGACGAGACCATGAAGCAGCACCGAAGTAATCATCGATGTACCAGAGAAAGAGTTGTGGGAGGGGGCCGGAGTAGGACTGGAACAAGGAATGTTCCACATACCCCATAAAGAGACAGGCATAGCTGGGGCCCATGCGGGTACCCATAGCCACACCTTTTATTTGGAGGAAGTGAGAGGAGTTAAAGGAGAAATTGTTCAGTGTGAGAACAAGTTCAGCCAGACGGAGGAGAGTATTGGTGGATGGGGATTGTTCGGGCCTCTGTTCAAGGAAGAAGCAGAGAGCCGCCAGACCATCCCGGGGGGGTGGATGGAAGTGTAGAGGGATTGGACGTCCATGGTGAAGTTGGGGCCAGGGAACTGGAAATTGTTGATGTGACGTAAGGTGTCAGAGGAATCACGGATGTCGGTGGGAAGGGACTGGACAAGAGGAGAGAGAAGGGAGTCAAGATAGCGAGAAATGAGTTCCGTGGGGCAGGAACAGGCTGACACGATCGGGCTGCCGGGACAGTCCTGTTTGTGGATTTTGGGTAGGAGGTCCAAGGTTGGGCGACTATCAGGTTGGAAGCTGTGGAAGGAAGATCTCCAGAGGAGATGAGGTCAGTGACAGTCCTGGAAACAATGGCTTGATGTTCAGTGGTGGGGTCATGGTCCAGGGAGAGGTAGGAGGAAGTGTCTGCGAGTTGACGCTCAGCCTCCGCGAGGTAGATCCTGGACTGACAGGGATGGATTTTGGTAACTCCTTTTACAAGGGGTTAGAAGGGGATTATGTCGACATGATAAGCTGCCACATCAAAGTTTATTGCAAAAAATAAAAGCTCATGGTGTAGGGGAAACATTATAATGGATGGAAGATTTTTTTAATCCACTTCTGGGATGTGGCTTCACTGACTGGACCAGCATTTATTGTCCATCCCTAATTGCCCTTGAGAAGGTGATCGTGAGCTGCTTTCTTGAACTGCTGCAATCCATGTGGTGTAGGTACACCCACAGTGCTGTTAGGAAGAGAGCTCCAGGATTTTGACCCAGCGACAGTGAAGGATCGGCATTATATTTCCAAGTGAGTGATTTAGAGGGGAACTTCCAGATGGTGTTCCCATCTAACTGCTGCCCTTGTCCTTCTAGATGAGAGTGGTCGTGGGTTTGGAAGGTATTGTTGAAGGAGCCCTGGTGAATTCCTGCATTGCATCTTGTAGATGGTACACACTGCTGCTACTGTGTGTCAGTGGTGGGGGGAGTGAATGTTTGAGGATATGATGCCAGTCAAGTGGGTTGCTTTTTCCTGGATGGTGTCCAGCTTTTTGAGTGTTGTGGGAGCTCCACTCGTCCAGGCAAGTGAAGAATATTTCATCATACTCCTGACTTGTGCCTTGTAGATGGTGGAACGGCATTGGTGAGTCAGGTTGTAAGTTACTCGTCACCCGATTCCTAGCCTCTGACCTGTGCTTATGGCCACAGTATTTATATAGCTGTTCCAGTTCAGTTTCTGGTCAGTGGTAACCCCCAGGATGTTGATAATGGGTATTTAGTGATGGTAATGCCATTGGACATCATGGGGCGATGGTTGGATTCTTTCTTTTTGGAAATGGTCATTACCTGACACATGTGTGGCGCAAATGTTACTTGCCACTTGTCAGCCCAAGCCTGGATATTGTCCAGGTCTTGCTGCATTTGGAGATGGGCTGCTTCAGTATCTGAGGAGTTATAAATGGTGCTGAACATTGTGCAATCATCAGCGAACATCCCCACTTCTGACCTTATGATGGAAGGAAGGTCATTGATGAAGCAGCTGAAGATGGTTGGGCCGAGGACACTACCCTGAGGAACTCCTGCGGTGATGTCCTGGAGCTGAGATGACTGACCTCCAATAATCACAACCATCTTCCTTTGTGCTAGGTATGACTCCATCCAGCGGAAAGTTTCCCCCCTGGTTCCCATTAACTCCAGTTTTGCTAGGGCCCTTGATGCCACACTCGGTCAAATGTGGCCTTGATCTGAAGGGCAGTCACTCTCACCTCACCTCGAGAGTTCAGCACTTTTGTCCATGTTTGAACCAAAACTGTAACGAGGTCAGGAGCCAAGTGGTTCTGGAGGAACCCAAACTTGCTGTCAGTGAGCAGATTATTGCTAATCAAGTGCCGCTTGATAGCACTGTTAACGACCCCTTTCATTACTTTGCTGATGATAGAGGTTAGACTGATGGGGCAGTAAATGGCTGGGTTGGAGTTGTCCTGCTTTTTGTGTACAGGACATACCTGGGCAATTTTCCACATAGCCGGGTAGAGCCAGTGTTGTAGCTGTACTGGAACAACTTGGCTAGGGGCGCAGCAAGCTCTGGAGCACAAGTCTTCAGTACTTTTGCCGGAATCTTGTCATGGTTGGCTAGCAGAAAACAGAAACATCATAAATGGCTCTTTTTCTGATTAACAGGATGTGACAAGTGGAGTCCCGCAGGGGCCTGTGCTGGGGCCTCAACATTTTCTAATTTATATCAATGACTTAGAAGAGGGGAGTGAAGGCAGCCAGCTAAATTTGCAGATGACACAAAGATAGGTTGGAAAGTATGTTGTGAAGAGGACATAAGCAGGTTGCAGACAGATATAGATGAGTTGAATGAGTGGGCAAAAAATCTGGCAAATGGAGTAAAATGTTGGAAGTGTGAACTTGTTCACTTTGGCAGGAAGAATAAAAAAGCAGAGGATTACTTAAATGGAGAATAGCTGCAGGATTCCAAGGGGCAGAGGGATCTAGGTGTTCTAATGTATTCGTCACAAAAAGTTAGGATGCAGATACAGCAAGTAATTAAGAAAGCTAATGGAATGCTATCCTTTATTATGAGAGCAATTAAACATAAAAGTAAGGATGTTATGATAAAAGCAAAATACTGCAGATGCTGTAAATCTGAAATAAAAACAGAAAATGCTGGAAAAACTCAGCAGGTCTGACAACATCCGTGGAGAGAGAAACTGGGTTAACGTTTCGAGTCTGCCTGACTCTTCAGAGCTAAAGAGAAGTCTCTTCAGCTCTGAAGAAGGGTCATACGGACTCGAAACGTTAACCCTGTTTCTCTCTCCACAGATGCTGTCAGATCTGCTGAGTTTTTCCAGAATTTTCTGTTTTTATTAAGGATGTTATGCTTCTGTTATACAGGGCATTGGTGAGACAACATCTCGAACCTTGCGTGCAGTTTTGGTCTCCTTATTTAAGGAAGGATGTAAATGCATTGGAGGTGGTTCAGAGGAGGTTTACTAGATTGATACCTGGAATCAGTGGGTTGTCTTATGAGGAAAGGTTAGGCAGGCTGGGCTTGTTTCCACTGGAGTTTAGAAGAGTGAGGGTGACTTGATTGAAGTATATAATATCCTGAATGGTCTTGACAAGGTGGACGTGCAAAGGATGTTTCCGCTTGTGGGTGAGTCCAGGACAAGGGGGCACTGTTTTAAAATTAGGGGTTTCCCTTTAGGACAGAGGAGAAATTTTTCTTTGTGGGCTGTGTGACTTTGCCTCCGAAGGTCATCGAATATTTGTAAGGCAGAGGTAGGGAGACTCTTGTTTAGCAAGGGAATCAAAGGTTATCAGGGGTAGATGGGAATGTGGAATTCAAAACACATACAGATCAGCCATGATCTTATTGAATGGGTGAGCAGGCTGGAGGGGCTGAATGACCGACTCCTGCTCTTAGTTTGCATGTTCATATGTACATAGTTAGCTCAAACCAAGACAAATGTTTGTCTGTTCTCAATTTTTATCCTAGAGTGACAATGATGGTATTTGGAAACCCCTTTTACAAGATATTAAAAGGGGAGAATTTGCCAACAGGAAACTCAAAACCAAGCATCACGTCAAGAAACAACAGCATCACTCGATCCAGCAGGACCGGGATATTATCAGCCTCTGAGTGTAAGCACTGAGTTTCAGATTATTACTACTCACTGTGTAAAAATGTTTTTCCTCACATCTAGAAGGACAAGGGCAGCAGACACATGGGAACACCACCACCTGGAAGTTCCCCTCCAAGTCACTCACCATCCTGACTTGGAAATATATTGGCTGTTCCTTCACTATCACTGGGTCAAAATCCTGGAACTCGCTTCCTAACAGCACTGTGGGTGTACCTACATCACATGGACTGCAGCAGTTCAAGAAGGCAGCTCACCACCGCCTTCTCAAAGGCAGTTAAGGATGGGAATTAAATGCTGGCCTAGCCAGCAATGCTCACACCCCATGAATGAGTTAAAAAAAATCCCCCTCTACCTTTTGCCTAAAACCTTAAATCTTGTGTCCCTTATCCTTTTACGAATTGAATGGGAACAGCTTTTCTTTATCTACCTTATCTAAATCTATTAGAAACTTGTACAACTCTATCAAATCTCCCCTCAATCTCCTGCACTCCAAGGAGAACACCCACAGTTTCACAAACAAACATTGCAATTAAAATCCCTCATACCTGGAACCATCAAATTCTGCACCATTTTTATTCCTCGTAATTCATTCTGCACACCCTGAATTGTTCACTCTTTCTCTCTCCACAGATACCAGCATATATTGCTAATTCCTCAGCATACATTGCTAATTCCAAGCTGCCTGTGGAGAAGATGATATCTGACCTCCTTGAACCGCTGCAGCCCATGTGGTGAAGGTGCCTCCACAATGCTGTTCGGTAAGGAGTTACAGATTATTCACCCAGTGATGATGAAGGAATGGCGATATATGTCCAAATCAATGACAATCAGTTGTTTTTATATCACACTTTTAATGCAATACAACGTTCCAAGACATTTCACAAAGCAACTTCTGACACTGAGCCACATGAGCAGATATTAGGGCAGGTGACCAAAAGCTTGGCTAAAGAGGTGGTTTTCAGGAGGTATTTCCAGAGCTTGGTCCCAGGCAACTGAAAGAACGGCCACCAATGGTGGGGTGATTAATGTCGGGAATATTCAAGAGATAGAATTCAATGAACACATATTTTGGAGAAATGCGTGGGTAGAGGAGATTACTGATAGGGATTGATCTCAAGATTACAGGGAGGTTGAATGTGGCTGACCGGCTGAGAGTGCATTAGGATAGTTAAGTCTAGAGGTAACAAAGGAATGGATGATGGTTTCAACAGCAGGTAAACTAAGACGAGGGTGGAGTTGGGCACTGTGGTCTTGGTGATGATGTGTGTATGTGTTTGGAAGCTCATCTTGGGATGAAATATTTCACCATGGTTGTGAACAGTCTGTTTCAGCCTCAGACAGTTGCCAGGGAGAGGGATGGACTCGGTGGCTCAGGAGTGGAGTTTGCCACTGGAACTGAAGACAAGGCTTCGGTCTTCCCAATACTTAAATGGAGGAAATTTCTGCTCATCCGGTGCTAGATGTCAGACAAGTCAGGATGGTATGTGACTTGGAGGGGAACTTGGAAGTGATGGTGTTCACATACACCTGCTACCCTGGTCCTTCTAGGTGATGGAGGTTGAGGGTTTGGGAGATTCTGTCAAAGTTCTGGTCGAGTTGTAGATATATAAAATCCCTCTCCTTCACCCACTGCCTCTCTAATGTCTCCATGTCTTCTTCCACTGAGGCTATTGTCTTGTGTAGGACCAGTCCGAGAGGCAGGTTCCCTTCCCTGAAGGACATTAGTGAACCAGTTGGGTTTTTAGGACAATCCAGCAGTTTTCATGGTCACTTTTTCCTAATGTCAGCCACACAAATGACCAGATTCATTCAGCTCAATTTCGCAGCCTGCCTTTGTATTTTTGTGGGTTCTCTCTCACTCCCTTTTTTCTGTTTTCAATCAATTTCACAGGGGATTAGAAGCGGAGGATTTGCAGTCGGGAAACAAACCAAATATCACATCAGCATCTGATGGAGTCACCCAATTTATCGTAACCTGAATACCGTAGAACTTTGAACATGGATGGAAAAAGCACTGTTCACAGTGGAGAGAAACCATGGAAATGTGGGGATTGTAAGGAGAGATTCAGTTACCCATCTGAGCTGGAAACTCATCGACGCACTCACACTGAGGAGAGGCCGTTCACCTGCTCTACATGTGGAAAGGGATTCACTTGCTCATCCCAGCTGATTACACACCAGCGAGTTCACACTGGGGAGTTCACCTGCTCAGAGTGTGGGAAGGGATTCACTCAGTTTCCAACCTGCTAACATACCAGCGCATTCACACTGGGGACAGGCCATTCACACTTTTCAATGTCCAGACTGTGGGAAGTGCTATAAAAGTTCTGGGGACCTGATTACCCATCAACGTGTTCACACTGATGAGAGACCTTTCAGGTGCTCTCACTGCGGGACTGGGTTCAGGGGATCATTTCAACTCACTGTACACCAGTGAATTCACACTGATGAGAGACCTTTCATCTGCTACATGTGTGGGAAGGGATTCACTCAGTTATCCCATGTGCTGAGGCATGAAAGAGTTCACACTGATGAGAGACCTTTTAAATGCTTGGACTGCGGGAAGTGCTATAAAAGCTCGGGGGAACTGATGTCCCATCAACGTATTCACACTGACGAGAGACCGTTCAGGTGTTTTTACTGTGGGGCTGCATTCAGGGGATCATCTCAACTTTCTGTACATCAGCGAATTCACACTGGGGACAGGCCATTCACCTGCTCTGAGTGTGGGAAGGGATTCACTCAGTCATCCATACTGCTGAATCACCAGTGGGTTCACACTGGGGAGAGGCTGTTTAATTGCTCCGAGTGTGGGAAGAGATTCACTCAGTCGTCCCACCTGCTCAGGCACCAGCGAGGTCACACAATGGAAAGTCGTTCACCTGCGCCAGGTTTGGGAAGAGATTCAGTCAGTCATCCATACTGCTGATTCACCAGTGAGTTCGCAAGTAACTACAGTGATTGGATTTTCTGTTAATCACATCCAGGACTGAAATATGCTTATTGGGATCTGTTTCTGCTGATGTTAATAAACTCCACACCATTAAAGGATATAATATTCAGGATAAAAGTCAAATAACTCACCTTTGTGCTAAACATATAGTGTGTCGTGTCTTTTTAATATCTCTAACACAGGTTAGTTCCTTTTGAAGTGATTTTCCTCTCCCCTGTCTCCACCATCCTCACCTCCGACAACAAGTGCAATGAGTTCATGGAGCTTCTTTGACACTAAGATTGAGACAATTTGATCAGCTGCCTCTCTGCTTCCTTCCCTTCCATTATCCCACCGGGCCAAACTGTCTAAAGCTCCTTCCTGCTGCAGCCCTGAACCTGCTTCTTTCTTTAGATTCTCTCCAATCTTCTCTCATGCCCTCTCAGAGCTTATCTTTTCCATAAAACCCGTCCTCCCTCACTATTCCCATCAAACTACAGATCACCCAACTTCCCCATGTTCGTTGATATTGTTAAAAGTTATCTCTCTTCAGCTACTGTCCTTCATTCCTTTCAATCTGTCATCATCACCCACTCCTCCATGATACAAACCCTTGACCCCAATGCCCTTGCAAAATACTGCCCCATCTCTAACCACCCTTTCCTTTCCAAAGTCATTGTCACCTCTCAAATCCATGCACATTTTCCCCAGAACTCCATGTTTAAATCCTTTCAATGAGATTTCTGCACCTGTCACAATATCAAAACAGCTCTTACTGAAGTCACAAATTACATTCTGGTTACATCTAATTATAGCCAGAGAATCACCTGCAGTAACTGTGATTATTTTATTTACATTTTTACATACTGACTCTCTGGGTAAGTGATTAGGTGTCACTGAACTTTGACATAAAAATGTTCCATTATCACTCTCACTGTGACTGTATCTTGCAGGCCAAGTCCTTTCAACTACAGCAGCTCTTCTGGATTCGATCAACAGGGAAAAGTGAAGACATGACAGTCCACAACCCAAGCTCACCGCTAATTGATAATTTCCATTTAAATACAAAGCATAGCTGAACATCTGTGTATTGCTCTGTTACAGACTTATTGAAACAGATTCTTTGCCAAGATTGGCCAACAGCTCCATTATTGAAGGATGTGGATGATAGGAGATGGATCTTGGTTTTTCTTATTTTGCAATCCTGATGCCAGTAGAATCTCATCTTCACTTTCCCAGATTCAGACAAAGATCCGAAAAAGGGTCATACGGACTCGAAACGTTAACTCTGTTTCTCTCTCCACAGATGCTGCCAGGCCTGCTGAGTTTTTCCAGCATTCTCTGTTTTTATTTTAGATTTCCAACATCCGCAGGGACTGATTTTATTTTAATGATTAACTGGGACTTAGCCTCTAATGCCGTCCGAATTACCCACAATCCCGTGCGCATCAGAAACCGGTCTATCTGCCACGGGTTGGCCGCGCATGTTCGGAGGGTCCTGGTCTCTTTGTTTGAGGTTGTTCCCGGAGCGAAGCCGGAAGCGGCGGATAGTGAGAGTGGAGAATGTTCATTGTTTAATATTTGGCCCTGGGGCCGCACTCGGGATTTGTAAACCCCGCCCGGGGTTTATTAACCCGCTCCCGACAGTGACCTCTCACCTAACAGGTCACAATGCCCGGCTGATTTAAGGCAGCTTCGGACCAATAGGAAGAGAGGGGCGGGAGTATAGGACAGAGCGAAGCGGTTTGTCCTCCAACCAATCGGAGTGATGGAGAGGCGGGGCTAGGCTGTGAATGATGCATGCGCAGTACTGAAACCGGAGCTGGATGAAGGAGCGGGCGAGCTCAGATCACAAAGGGTGAGAAGTGAAGTCGGCGGCTGGAGATTCTGCACCGGGGGGAGCCTGGGAACCGCGCGCAAGCTCAGAGGGCGGCTGGAGATGGTGAATCGGGGGGAGCCTGGAAACCGCGCGCGACCTCAGAGGGCGACTGGAGATTGTGCACAGGGGGGAGCCTGGAAACCGCGCGCGAGCTCAGAGGGCGGCTGGAGATGGTGAACCGGGGGGAGTCTGGAAACAGCGCGCGAGCTCAGAGGGGAGACAGTGGCCTAGTGGTAATGTCACTGGGCTAGAAATCCAGTGATCCTGGTCTGAGGATATGGGTTCGAATGGCAGCTGGTGGGCTTTAAATTCAGTGACTAAATCAGTCATAGTGACCATAAAACTATCATCGATTGTGGTGAACCCCATCTGATTCATTAATGTCCCTTTAGGGAAGGAAACCTGCCGTGCTTACCAAGTCTGGTCTACATGTGACTCCGGACCCACAGTGATGTGGTTCATTCTGAAACAGTCAAGCCCAGAAGGAAAAAAAAGCAGTTTGGACTAATACTCTTAATTCCCAGTTTTTAACTGCTGTTCCATTCTAAGTTATACAAGGCTATTTCCGACCAGCATTCTTATTTCCCAGGTTTTACTGTTTTTTTCCTCCTGAGAAGTCACACAATTCAAGGGCAATGAGGGATGGGCAACGCCCACATCCTAATATAGAATAAAAAAACAAATGATGAGTGCATAACTGGAGACCCTGATGACTGGCCTGTCTTACTGCGGGCAACTGCCTTTCACCATCTTGGGAGGGAAGGAGGTGGGGGGAGGTGAATGGCTGGCAATATTGGTGAGGGAATTGTCATTTGTGGGAGAGAATTCCAAACTTTTCCCAGCCTTTGTGTCAACAATTGTTACCTAATTTCGCTCTGGAAAACCTGGCTACAATTTTTAGACTATTTCCCTTGACCTAGACTCCCCAGTCAGCAGAAATAATTTCTCTCAATCTTGGATTAAATCACCCTTTAATTTACTAAATTCCAGGAAACAATCTTGAGTTTCAGTCATCTCTCCTGATAATTTAATTTCAGGTATCATGATGACTAGAAAAGCATCTGGATACACAAGCCCTGGTCAGACCACACCTGGAGAACTGTGTTCAGTTCTGGGAAGGATATATTGCCCTTGGAGAGAGTGCAGCACAGATTTACCTGAATGATACCTGGACTCCAAGAGTTAAGTTGTTAGGAGAGATGACACAAGCGTGTGTTGTATTTCCTGGAATTAAGAATAAGGGGTGATTTGATCAAAGTTTTCAAGATATTAATTGGAACTGATTGGGTAAAGAGACATGATTTCCACTGGTTGGGGAATCTGGGACTGGGGGCATAGTGTAAATATGAGAGCCAGACCTTTCAGGAATGAAGTTAGCAAACACTTCTACACACAGAGGGAGGTAGAAGTTAGGAACTCTGTTCCACAAACAGCAGTTGATGCGAGATCAATGTTAATGTTGAATCTGACATTGAACGATCTTTGTTAACTAAAGCTATTAATGGATATGGGGAAAAGGCAGGTGTATAAAGTTAGATCACAGATCAGCCATGATTTCATTGCTTGGTGGAACAGACTCAAGGGGATAAATGACCAAATCCTAGAATCAAAGAAACTTACAGCACAGAAAGGCCATTCAACCCTTTGTGCTTGTGCTGTCTATTTGAAAGAGCAGTCATGTTTCGTCCCTCACACCCACTTTCTGTTTGTAATCATTAAGTTCTTCATTATCAAATACCTGTCAACTCCCTGTTAAAAGTTCCTTATAGAATCAGGTTCCACCACCTTTTGATGTAGAGAGTTACCGATCCTGACAACTCTCTGCTGATGCAGAAACTGCTGAACTCGATGCTGAGTCTGGAAGGTTGTAAAGTGTCGAATCGAAAGATGAGCTGCTGTTCCTTGAGCTCCCATTGAGCTTCAATGGAACAGTTCAGGAGGCCAAGGACAGAGAGATCAGAGTGGGAGTGGGGCAGAAAATTAAATTGACAAGTGACCAGAAGCTCAGGGTCAAGCTCACAGAATGAACAGAGGTTGTTCCACAAAGTGATCGCCCAACCTGGGTTTGATCTTCCCAATGTAGAGCAGGCCACATGGTCAGCACTGAATACAGTAACTAAACTGAAAGCATTACAAGCAAATCACTGTTTGTTATAAGCCGAAGAAAGATACTTCATTTGAAGGGTAAGGGTTACAAAGTAAAATAAGCTGATTTCCCAAATATTAAACCTCCAGTCCAGTTACAAAGGTTATTAACATCAGCAGAAACAAACACAAAGTATCAGAATGAACATGGCTCAGTCCTGGATGTGATTAGCAGCAGAATCCAACCCCTGGAGTCAATGCTGAACTCGCTGGTGTGTCAGCCGGTTGGATGATGGATTAGATCCCTTCTCACACGTGGAGCAGGTGTCCGGTCTCTCCCCAGTGTGAACCCTGCTGTGTGTCTTGGAGCTGATGGTTTTCCCCATGCACCAGCTGATCTTGTCTTTCCAGGTGGTAGGGGTTTGGGGGATTCTATCAAAATTCTGGTTGAAATGCATATCTATGAAATCCATCTCCTTTTCCCCTCCTACATCTCTCACTCTCTCTTCTCCCATAGAGGCCAGAGTCTTGTGTAGGCCCAGACTGGGTGGCAGCTTCCTTTCTGTGAATTACATTAGTGAACCAGTTGAGTTTTTAATGACAATCCAGCAGGTTTCATGGTGACCTTTTCCTCGTGCCGGCCAGATTCATTCAGCTCAATTTCACAACCTGCCTTTGTGTTTTTGTCGGTTCTCTATCACAGTTCTTTGTTTCTATTTTGAGCTCCGTTTACAGAGTATTAGAAGGATTTGCAGTCGGGAATCAAAATCACATCAAACTTTGCCAGAGTCGCTTGATTAATCAAGACCTGAATATCACCATCCTTAGAAAATGGAAGCAAAAAGCACCGCTCACACCAGGGAGAAACCCTGGAAATGTGGGGACTGTGGGAAGAGATTCAGGTCCCCGTCTGATCTGGAAACTCATCGACGCAGTCACACCGGGGAGAGGCCGTTCATCTGCTCCGTGTGTGGGAAGGGATTCACTCAGTTAACCTGCCTTCAGACACACCAGCGACTTCACACTGGGGAGAGGCCGTTCATCTGCTCTGCATGCGGGAAGGAATTCACTCAGTTAATCGGTCTTCAGACACACCAGCGACTTCACACAGGGGAGAGACCGTTCACCTGCTCCGTGTGTGGAAACGGATTTACTCGCTCATCCTACCTGCTGAAACACCAGCAAGTTCACACCAACAAGAGAGAGTTTCAATGCCCCAACTGTGAAAAGAGCTTTAAAAACCCATACATACTGAGGCAGCACCAGCACATTCACACCGGGTATGCACTATTCAGCTGCTCACAGTGTGGGAAGAGGTTCAGTACATCACCCCACCTGCTGACACACCAGCGAGTTCACACTGATGAGAGACCTTTTAAATGTTCAGACTGTGGGAAGTGCTTCAAAAGTTCCATGGATCTGCAATACCATCAACGTATTCACACTGAAGAGAGACCGTTCAGGTGCTCTCACTGTGGGACTGGGTTCAGGCAACCATCTCATCTCACTGCACACCAACGCACTCACACTGGGGAGAGGCCGTTCACCTGCTCTGAGTGTGGGAAGAGATTCACTCAGTCATCCAACCTGCTGACACACCAGCGAATTCACACTGGGGAGAGACCGTTTCCTGCTCTGAGTGTGGGAAGGAATTCGCTCGCTTATTCCACCTGCAGACACACCAGCGAGTTCACAAGTGATGACAGGGGTTGGATTCTGCTATTGTTGCTTCTATTCATCACATCCTGGACTGAATCATGTTCATTCAGACAGTTGGGGTTGATCCTAATGTCAGTTGCCCAGTTTCGACTTGGCATGTGAATCATGTGTGAATAGACCATCATGTCTGCAAACCTCGTTTTCAATGTAAATCACTCAGAAACTGTCTTGAACTAAAGATGAACAATAAACAGATCACAGTGCAGTCCTGCAGCTCTATACTGATAGGAGAAAGTCTGTTCTGTAACTCGAGGATGAGGCTCAGTAAGCTCTGAATGTTTGTAATTACAAGTAGGCTCGAGCTATTTGAGAGACGGGCTGTTCAAAGCTGTTAACTTGTCAGATATTGAAGGAATTATTCTGAAAGTAAACTCACCAATTGATAACCTCAGACTCTGCTCCCTGCTGTAATTAATACTCAGCATCCATTCATGCTGATTTACAGTGAATCACTGAATATCCTGAGGAGCCTTTGTTCCTTGTTTTGTGAAATAGCTCTCCCCATTAGTGCTGAACCGCTGGATAACTCTGATCACATTTAGACACGTCTAGAAAGGGTCTGTGTGCCCACATTTCACTGTGATTTGTAAACAATAAACAATGTTCGTGGCCTGACTTGTAGTCTGGTATCCGGGTGATTTGTGAAGAAAGATTTAATTCACCCACTCAGCAGCTTGAGGGGAACCAGACCGAGGCTTAACGGACATAAGAAATAGGAGCAGGAAGAGACCATTTGGCCCATCAAGCCTGCTGTGCTATTCGATACGATCATGGTTGATCTTCTACCTCAGATCCACACTCCCTACAAACCTTAATTCCCCTTGTACCCAAAACTCTGTCGACCTCTGTTTTAAATATAACTGAGAGCCACGGATCGCTGGGGTAGAAAGTTCCAATGATTCACAACTAAGTGAAGAAATTCCTCCTCATCTTAGTCCTAAATGATTCCCCGTGTTCTAGATTCCAGACGGGAAACATTTTCTCAGCATCTACCCTGTCAGGCCATTTAAGAATGTTTCAGTTAGGTCACCTCTCAATCTTCCAAACTCCATTCAATATAGGCCTAGTCTGCTCGATCTCTCCTCATGGGACAATCTCCTCATCCCAGGAACCAGCCTGGTGAATATTGGTTTCACTCCCTCTAGGGCAAGTGTGTCCTTCCTTAGGTAAGGAGACTTAAACTGCACACAGTATTCCAGGTGATGCCTCACCAATGCTCTGTATAGTTGTAGTAAGACATCTTTACTCTTATACTCAAATCCTTTTGTAATAAAATCTAACAGACCATTTACCATTTGCTTGCTGTACCTGCATGTTAACATTCTGTGATTCTTGTACAAGGACAACCAGGTCCCTCTGAATGCAAATATTTCCCAGTCTCTCACTATTCGAAAAATATTCTTTCTTTTATTATTCCTACCAAAGTGGACAACTTCACACTTCACCATGTTGTATTCCATCTGCCATGTTCTTACCCAACCTGTCTATATCCCTCTGCAGCCTCTTTGTGTCCTCCTCAGCACTTACTTTCCCACCCAACATTGTATCATCAGAAAACCTGGATATGTTACACTCAGTCCCCTCATCCAAGTCATTGATATCGATTGTAAATAGCTGAGGCACAACTACAGATCCTTGTGGTACCTGCTACTCACAGCCTGCCAACCTGAAAATGTCCCGTTTATTCCTACTCTCTGTTTTCTGACCATAACCAATCCTAAGTCCATGCTGAGATACCCCCAAACACCAGACCGAATTTTGTGTAATGACCTCCTGTGTGGCCCCTTATCAAATGCTTTTTGAAAATCCAAATACACAACATCTACTGCTACCCTCATTATCCTCCTTACTTATTACATTTTCAAAAAGCTCAACAGATTTGTCAAACATGATCTCCCTTTCATAAATCCATATTGGCTCTGCTCAATGAGTTAATGATTTTCTAAATGCCCTGTTAACACATCCCTCATATCCTACATTTTGCCAATTACTGATGTTAGACTGACTGATCTCTAGTTCCCCATTTTCCCTCTTCCTTCTTTTCAGCAAAGTGAGATGATGTTTGCTACCAAGGCTTGGAGAGACACTCTGGAAGGTATGGGGAGCTGGGACTTGTCCATGAGAGTAACCAAAGGTCTAGGTCCTGAAATAATCCAGACTGATGATGTGTTAGTCGTGGCTCAGTGGTTGCATTTTCATGTCTGAATCAGGAGGTTGTGGGTTCAAATCCACATCCAAAAAGATGAGCATTTAGGCTGACATTCCACTGCAGTACTGAGGGAGCACTACACTGTCAGAGACAGACTGTCAGAGATGGCACTGAGACAGAATGGACGGGTGTAAGAGATCCATTGACACTATTTCAAAGAGCCGGGGGTTTCTCCCAGGAGTCTTGGTCAATATTTATCCCTCAATCAACATCACTGAAATAGATTATCTGGGTATTATTAATTTGTTGTCTATGGGATCTTGCTGTGCATAAATTAGTTGCTGTATTGCCTGCATTACAACATTGACAACACTTCAAAGAAATTTCATTGGCTGTAAAATGCTTTGGGACATCCTGATGTCATGCAAGGCTCTGCAGAAATACACATCTTTCTTTAACAGAGGAGAAAAGGCCCAGAAATGGAACAGTTGAGAACAGGATTTCAATTTGTCTCCTCTTATCCTGGAGAAAACAAATACTCCACACATTATGTGTTTGACGCCAAGCTGATTTATTTGACATTTAACCAGAATATTAAACTCCAGCCCTGTTACAGGGATTATTAACATCAGGAGGAATAAACTCCAAGAGCTGGACTTTCAAAGAGGGGAGAACCTGACACTGGATGAATTCCAGATCCGGACACTGCACCTGAACTGCATTGCTCTTGCAACACTATTTTTAAGTGTAAATGAGCTGTTTTGCCAGGGGTTGAGCTCAGCATCCAACCTGAGACACCAAGTGCCTCTGGGGAGAGGGAGCTTCCTGTCTGATGCCAGCAGCAAAGGCAGATGGCAGCCATTTTGGGGTTTGCTGCTGCTTTGCCGAGGGGAGCTGGCAGCTCATGAAATGACCAGGACAATAAAGACAACACAAGTGCGCACGGACGTCAAGTCGAGGTACAGCACTCGAACCAGAACAAGTCTACCCCTCAAATTTTACAAAAAGAAAATGAAAATTAACTTCCTTTTGACTCACGGTAACTCTAACAGCTGTGCATTAACATGCACCAGACTGTCTAGCATCATCCTGTAAGTAAGCCTGGGTACTAGATTTTAGTGTGGCCCAACCATTTTCAGGTTCATTTCATGTCATATTCATTGTAATAAGCTAACAAGCTCAAAACACAATTTGCTGCTAACACTGAGATGAGAAGCCATTTTGATGTAAACCTTTTACAACAAACTAACCCAAAGAAATATTATAAAGCAGTCACTGATGAGCAACAGATGATTGGTAGTTAATTAGAAGTCACTTTATGTTATTTCTGTATTTCTCTATTAGCATTTCTTATGAGAGAATTAAAGTGCTGTAACAGCTGGGAAAGAAATGGGATAAGCCCTGGACTCGCTCCCTATCAGGAACATACTATCCTTGATTATTGAGTCTATCTTAATGAATGGACTCCTGTAAAGACATCAAGATGAGAGACATAGCTTAAAGGAAGGAGTCCTAAGTTTAAGACAATGTGGTAAATTAGCTAAAACCAATGGAATTAACTCTTGTCACATTATTGACAAATCATAGACTAATTAGCCATTTCCAGCAGCATCTTTTAAGTGTAAAAATGAAGGTTGCGAGAAGCCATTTTGTTAGCATGTTCTCTGTGTATTGAATGATGGAGGGTTATCCTCACTTCACGTCTTCGGCCTGATTGACCGAGGAATGTTGTGAGAAGTCTGTTTAATTGTTAAAGTTAAACATTCTCCTCTTACTGTTAACTGAAACTTTGATTTTTATCTTTCTAACTTGTTCCCTTTCCACCTTTTAATGGTTAATAAATCTTTTTTAAATGACCATTTAAAGTGTTCATTCCTGCCAGATGGTTAAGTCCTACAGAACATGATGATTTCATTCACAATTGGGGATTTATTACAAACAACCTGTACCCCATAAATCAATTTAAATCCAGAAAAAAAATTGAAAATCCTTTTCTGTTCCAGACAGGTTCCTTAACAAGTTCTTTAATGAGATTAAGGGGCCGTTAATTGGTGGTGAGTGGATTTCCTGTTTCCTCCCCACCACCGGCGCTTTGAAAATTACAAACCGGCTATGTGGAAAATTGCCCAGGTATGTCCTGTACACAAAAAACAGGACAAATCCAACCAAGCCAATTACCGCCCCATCAGTCTACCCTCGATCGTCAGTAAAGTAGTCATCAACAATGCTATCAGGTGGCACTTGCTTAGCAATAACCAGCTCACTGACGCCCAGTTTGGGTTCTGCCGGGGCCACTCAGCTCCTGACTTCATTACAGCCTTTATTCAAACATAGACAAAACAGCTGAACCCCGAAGGTGAGGTGAGAATGACTGCCCTTGGTATCAAGGCCGCATTTGCATGAATGTGGCATCAAGGACCCCTAGAAAAATTGGAGTCAATGGGAATCAGGGGGAAAACTCTGCACTGGGTGGAGTCATGCCTAGCACAAAGGAAGATAGTTGTGGTTGTTGGAGGTCAGTCATCCCAACTCCAGGACATGACTGCACGAGTTCCTCAGAGTAGTGTCCTTGGCCCAACCATCTTAGCTGCTTCATCAATGACCTTCCATCATAAGGTCAGAAGTGGGAATTTTCACTGGTGATTGCATAATGTTCAGCACCATTCATAACTCCTCAGATTCGGAAGCAGACCATGTCCAAATGCAGCAAGACCTGGACAATATCCAGACTAAGGCTGACAAGTGGCAAGTAACATTTGCGCCACACAAGTATCAAGCAATGACCATCTCCAACAAGAGCGAATATAATCATCACCCCTTGATGTTCAATGGTATTACCATCACTGAATCCCCCATTATAAACATCCTGGGGGTTACCATTGACCGGAAATTGAACTGGACTAGCCATATAAATAATGTGGCTGTGAGAGAATGTCAGAGGCTAGGAATCCAGTGACGAGTAACTCACCTCCTGACTCCTCAAAGCCTGTCCACTGTCTACAAGGCACAAGTCAGGAGTGCAATGGAATACTCCCCACTTGCCTGGATGAGTGCAGCTCCCAGAACACCCAAGAAGCTTGATGCCGCTGAGGACAAAGCAGCCTCCTTGTTTGGCACCACATCCATAAACATTCACCCCCTCCACCACCAACGCACAGTAGCAGCAGTGTGTACCATCTACAAGATGCACTGCAGGAATTCAGCAAGGGTCCTTTGACAGCACCTTTCAAACCGATTACCACTACCATCTAGAAGGACAAGGGCAGCAGATAGATGGGAACACCGCCATCTGGAAGTTCCCCTCCAATCCACTCACCATCCTGACTTGGAAATATATCGGCCATTCCTTCACTGTCACTGGGTCAAAATCCTGGAACTCCCTTCCTAACAGCATTGTGGGTGTACCTACACCACATAGACTGCAGCGGTTCAAGAAGGCAGCTCACCACCCCCTTCTCAAGGGCAATTAGGGCTGGGCAATAAATGCTGACCCAGCCAGTGAAGTCCATATCCCGTGAATGAATAAAGAAAATGTCTTCTGTGAGGACAAAAAGGCCAAGTACAGTGGTTGATGCTGTTCCTTGATTTTTTGGGGGGTTTGCCGCACAGTGAAGATTATGTCTGTGGTGCTTCTCAGTGGGGAGAAAACCACGCTGTGACTCTAGAAGGAGCTCTTTGGCCACTAAGAGAAGGTGATTGAGGAGATTCCTTGCAATGATCTTCCCAGTGGCAGGCAGCAGAGAGTCTCCTCTGTAATTACCGTATTCGGACTTGTCTCCCTTCTTGAATATATTCACAACCAGAGTGTCCCAGGGATCCCCTGACATGCATCTTTCTTCCCAGATCAGGAATATGAGGTTGTGGAGCTATGCCAGGAGTGTAACACCGCCGTGTTTCAGAATTTCAGCAGAAATTCCATCTGCTCCTCAGGCCGTGTCATTTCTCAGCTGTTGAATGGCTTTTTCACTTTCGCTGTGGATCGTGGTAGCACCGAGACTGAGCCAGACAGAGTATTGAGGAATGGAGTTGAATAGTAGGACCCTAGGAATTACAGAGGATGAGAATGACCTTGGTGTCCATGTCCATAGATCCTTGAAGGCAGCAGGACAGGTGTATAAGGTGGTTAAGAAGGCATGGGGGATACTTGCCTTTATTAGTCGAGGCATTGAATACAAGAGCAGGGAGGTTATGTTGGAGCTGTATAAAATGTTAGTTAGGCCACAGCTGGAGTACTGTGTGCAGCTCTGGTCGCCACACAATAGGAAGGATGTGATTGCACTGGAGAGGGTGCAGAGGAGATTCTCCAAGATGTTGCCTGGGCTGGAGTATTTCAGCTATGACGAGAGACTAGATAGGCTGAGGTTGTTTTCCTTAGAGCAGAGAAGGCTGATTGAGGTGTATACAATTATGAGGTGGGTAGATAGGAAGAAACCTTTCCCCTTAGTGGAGGGGCCAATAACCAGTGGGCATAGATTTAAGGTAAGGGGCAGGAGGTTTAGAGGGGATTTGAGGATTTTTTTTTTCACCCAGAGGGTGTGGAGTATCTGGAACTCTGCTTGAGGGGGTGGTAGAGGCGGGAACCCTCACAACAATTAAGAAGTATTTAGATGACCACTTGAAATGCCAAAGCATACAAGACTATGGGCCAAGTGCTGGAAAATGGGATTAGAGTAGATAGCGGCTTGATGGCTGGCATGGACATGATGGGCCGAAGGGCCTCTTTCTGTGCTGTAAAACACTAAGACTCTATGAAGTATAAATTGTTGTTCCTTTTACATTTGGCACTCTTGCGAATTGTCCTGATGAATACAAGATGAAAAGCTTTGACACGTGTCTTTCTTCAGCAATACTCAAGTTCTGTACTTCCGAATGACTATTTGCATTTCAATTATATTCTTTGTCATTGTAACCTGTCTTAGCATTCTCTCCATCAAGCAAACCAGGAGGAAAGTAGATGCTGTGATTATTTCAGGATGTTGTTTTGTATTTTACACTATCTCCCACTGGGGATGATCACCCAGCGTGACAATAGAATGTTCAATGTTATTATTCATTGTTTCCTATGTCCCAAATGTTATTTAATGTTGATTTAAGGTTCAGAGAAAACAGTGGAATTGCATGAACAAAACCACTCATAGTCACTGGAGGATAATGTTTACTTGAGCTCCTCTAACGTTGTGGTCCTTACAGACACAGATACTTTATCCTCAGTATGAGGCAGTCTGCTCTTGTCCACCTGATGGGACAGGAAGTATTCCTGTGTGAGTGTGTGAATGTGGTTCTCTGTGTATGAGAATGTGGTTGTGTGTTCATGGGTGTCTGTGAGTGTGTGTGCTGCTTCTCATTAGCTCTAACACAAATCTTCCTCTGTCTGAGCAGACGATGTTGGTTCTCTGAGAATCTCATTGAGTGATTTGAATGGTACCATTCAGAGATTCTTCATCCAGAGTGAAACCACAGGCTGACCGTGTGCTGTGTAAAACCTGACATCTACACATCCAGGCCCCACTTCTTCTGGAACAACATGAAGTGTCTGCTGTTTTGAAGAACCCTTTCTTTCCCCTCACTATTATCCTCAGATTGTTCACAAATTCCTTGTGTACATCATCCTCCAACATATCTATGTTCTCCACTTTAAATACTTCCATCAGTCTTGCCATCAGATAGCTATGGAATTTCTGTTATCACAAGAATCAGTTCTGAAACCCTATCACTTAGATCCAGATCTTTCCACAACACACCAATTGATATCCCATCTGAATTCCACATTTTAACGTGATTGTCCAATCTAGAAAACATAGATAATTTAACTCCTTTAAAACTGATTGAGCACATCTGCTCCACACAAACTACAAGAGATTGTCTTTGAGATCAGTTATTCCTTTATCGTCTGTGCTGTTCTGAATGATGACAGTATTAACCTTCTCCCTAAGATAAAAGCAAAATACTGCAAATGCTGGAAATCTGAAATGAAACCAGAAAATGCTGGAAGAACTCAGCAGGTCTGGCATCATCTGTAGAGAGAGAAATGGAGCTTAAATTTTGAGTCAGTATGACCCTTCTTCAGAGCTAAAGAGGAATAGAAATGTGATAGATCTGATACTGTTTAAGAAGGGGTGAAGCAGGTGGAGCAAAATAGAAGGTCAGGATAGGTGGGAGCCAAGGAGAAGTTTGACAAGACACAAGACAGCGGGAGTGTTAATGGTAGTGTTTGTGTTTTGGTAAACGCCTTGTCAAACACCAGGAGGAAAATGGAAAACAATGAAGGTGAACATGGTGAAAGGGACAAACGGAAATCCTGTCAGAGAGAAGAGCTGAACTTCATTAACTTCTCCGTAACCTGCATGGATTTACGAAAGGGAATTCATGCTTGACAAATCTACTGGAATTTTTCGAGGATGTAACTAGTAGAGTTGATGAGGGGGAGCCAGTGGATGTGGTTTATTTGGACTTTCAGGAGGCTTAGGACAAAGTCCCACATAAGAGATAAGCGTGTAAAATTGGGATTGGGGGTAGTGTATTGAGATGGATAGAAAACTGGTTGGCAGACAGGAAACAATGAGTAGGAATAAATGAGTCTTTTTCCTAATGGCAGGCAGTGACTAGTGGGGTACCACAGGGATCGGTGCTGGGACCCCAGCTATTCACAATACATATTAATGATTTAGATGAGGGAACTAAATGTAATATCTCCAAATTTGCAGATGACACAAAGCTGGGTGGGAGGGTGACCTGTGAGGAGGATGCAGAGATGCTTCAGTGTGATTTGGACAAGCTGAATGAGTGGGCAAATGCATGGCAGATGCAGTACAATGTGGATAAATGTGAGGTTATCCACTTTGGTGGCAAAAACAGGAAGACAGATTATTATCTGAATGGCTATAAATTGAGAGAGGGGAATGTGCAAGAAACCTGGGTGTCCTCATGCAGAAGTCGCTGCAGGTGCATGTGCAGCAGGTGGTAAAAAAGGCAAATGGTATGTTGGCCTTCATAGCCAGAGGATTCGAGTACAGGAACAGGGATGTATTGCTGCAATTATACAGGCCCTTGGTGAGACCACACCTGGAATATTGTGTGCAGTTTTGGTCTCCGTATCTGAGGAAGGATGTTCTTGTGATAGAGGGAGTGCAGCGAAGGTTTATCAGACTGATTCCTGGGATGACGGGACTGACATATGAGGAGAGATTGAGTCGGTTAGGATTATATTTGCTGGAGTTCAGAAGAATGAGGGGAAATCTCATGGAAACCTATAAAATTCTAACAGGACTAGACAGGGCAGATGCAAGAAGGATGTTCCCGATGGTGGGGAAGTCCAGAACCAGGGGTCACAGTCTGAGGAATTGGGGTAGACCATTTAGGACTGAGATGAGGAGAAATTTCTTCACCCAGGGAGTGGTGAGCCTGTGGAATTCATTACCACAGAAAGTAGTTGAGACCAAAACATTGTATGTTTTCAAGAAGGAGTTAGATATAGCTCTTGGAGCTAAAAGGATCAAAGGATATGGGGAGAAAGCGGGAGCAGGCTATTGAGTTGGATGATCAACCATGTTCGTGTTGAATGGCAAAGCAGGCTCAAAGGGCTGAATGGCCTACTCCTGCTCCTAGTTTCTATGTTTCTGTCCTCGCCCTGTCACTTCATTTATTGAAACCAGGGGCTCTCCTTATTCTAATGATGACATTCCCGATCTGCCCAGTTGCTCTTGAAGTCAGCACTTTAATTGTTTGTACATTGTTTCATCATGTTCCCACGTTTCACTAACAAATGTTGAAATGTTTGCTCCACTCCCACAGGGTTAGATCTGTTTAAAGCCACAAACGGAAAGGTCCAGTTTTCTCCTGGAGTTTGCAATAAATCAGGTTTTGAAATGATGCAGTTTCAGCTAATGAGGGAGATCCGGGCTCAGCCCCGCCCCTCATTCACTCCGATTGGTTGAAGAACCAGCCTCTCCCGCTCTGTCCTCCAGACCCGCCCCCAGCCTCTATTGGTCCAGAACATCTGTCTATCAGGCGAAACAAAAACAGAATTACCTGGAAAAACTCAGCAGGTCTGGCAGCATCGGCGGAGAAGAAGAGTTGACGTTTCGAGTCCTCATGACCCTTCAACAGAATTGATCATGAGGACTCGAAATGTCAACTCTTTTCTTCTCCGCCGATGTTGCCAGACCTGCTGAGTTTTTCCAGGTATTTCTGTTTTTGTTTTGGATTTCCAGCATCCGCAGTAGTTTTTTGTTTTTATGTCTATCAGGCGAGTCCCGTGAGCAGGGGCATGCGCTGTGCAGCGGGACACCAGTGCGCAGGTGCAGTGTCAAAGAGTCTGGAGCATGCGCATTGCGATCGATGGCCTTGTGGAAAGAGACGCCTGTTTGTCCCGGAGAAGCGGAGTCAGAGCGAGGCGGTGGGTGGGAGTATTTGGAAACACTTTGTGGATCCGCAAACCCTGAGGAATAATTGTCAGCTCCTGGTTTGCAGCTGCGGGGCTTCTCCCTCCCGGGAACAGGCCCCGGTTAACGGCCGCCATCCTGGGTCAGCGAGTGGAGGATGGTTCACATCAGAGGATGGGGGAGGGGGGACAATAAATAAGAGGTTACACTTTGGGCTCAAATCAATGAGGAATCTGATCTGTGGGAAGGAAGGAAACCCTGGGAGGTGGGCGGGGAGGATTCAGAAACACCCGCTGGAGGCCCCAAACCCCCAATAAGACTCATTGATTTTATTGTCAGTCTGCAGACAGGAGCTGGAGAACTGAACCCAGGCAGAGGAGAGGGAGGGAGAAAACTGGGAGTGGAGGAAAGAAATGGTGGAGATGGTGAGATGGGTTTGGATTTCAGCCCAGGGAGGAGGGAGAGTGTGTGGGACGGGGATTTACAGCTTTGGGGAAACAAGAGGGGAAAAAATGTTCCACAGAAACTAGAATTGTCTGTTCCCAATTTCTGCCTTGGATTTAAAATGATGACTTGTGTAATCTCCTTATAAAGGATAATATTAGGAGAGGATTTACAGATGGGAAACTCAAACCAAACTTCATGTCAAGAACTGACAGTCAGTCAGTTCATCAGGACCTGAATATCATCGGCCTTTGGATGTGGAAGGAGAGTCTGCTCTTTCTGCGGGAGAAGATTTCAAACATCAGTGTGACTGGAAAAGCACCAAGACACACTCCCCTCCCCCCCACCCCCTAACCCCCTGAGTGACAGCATTATAGTGCACTGACTGTGGAAGGGGTTTTAGCAAGTTACACAGCCTGAACAAACATCACACCATTTCCAGTGGGGAGAAACTGTACACGTGTTCTATGTGTAGATGAGGCTTCAACTGATTGTCCAGCCTGGAGAGACACAAGGATACTGGTACCATGGAGAAACCGTGGAAATGCGAGGACTGTGGTAAAGGATTCAGTTATAGATCCCGGCTGGAATATCATCGACGCAGTCACACCTGGGCCAGCACAGTGGAAAAACAATGGAAATGTGAGGACTGTGGTAAAGGTTTCGATTATCCATCCCTGCTGGAAAACCATCGACGCAGTCACACTGGGGAGAGGCCGTTCATCTGTTCCATGTGTGGCAAGGGATTTACTCAGCCTACCTGCCTAATGTTGCACCAGCGAATTCACACTGAGGAGAGGCCATTCAGCTGCACTTCCTGTGGAAAGAGGTTCAGGTCTTCATCTGACCTCAATCAACATCAGCGAGTTCACACTGGGGAGAGACCATTCACCTGCTCCATGTGTGGGAAGGGATTCACAAAGTCATCCAACCTGGTTACTCACCAGCGAATTCACTCTGAGGAGAAGCCATTCAGCTGCACTTCCTGTGGAAAGAGGTTCAGGTATTCATCCACCCTCGAAGAACACCAGCGAGTTCACACAGGGGAGAAGCCATTCACCTGCTCAGTGTGTGGGCAGGGATTTACTCAGTCATCCAGCCTGGTGAGTCATCAGCGAGTTCACACTGGGGAGAGGCCATTCAGCTGCACTTTCTGCGGGAAGAGTTTCAAGCAGTCATACGCCCTTGTTGAACACCAGCGAGTTCACACTGGGGAGAGACCGTTCACCTGCTCTGTGTGTGGAAAGAGATTCACTGTATCATCCACCCTTAAGTCACACCAGCAAATTCACACTGAGGAGAGGCCATTCAGCTGCACTGACTGTGGAAAGAGGTTCAGGTGTTCATCTGCTCTCTTTGTGCACCAGCGAGTTCACACTGGAGAGAGACCGTTCACCTGCTCTGTGTGTGGAAAGGGATTCACTCGCTCCTGCAGTCTAGTGACACACGAGCGACTTCATAAGTGACTGCAGGAGTTGGATTTTGCTGCTGTTAATCACACCCTGGATTGATAGTCTGGGTTTGTTTCTGCTGATGTTAACAATCCCGCTAACTGGATGGAGTTTAATATTCTGGAGATGTCACTGATTTTCAGGGTTCCAATGTACCTTTTTAAAAGCACCATCAGTGATTTTTCCCTTTAACTCAAGAACTCTCACTAGGAACTATAAACAATAAAATTGTGAACTTTTACTTCAATCCAAAATTGATCTTTGGTGCAAACTCTACAATTCAGTGTCTGGAATGTTCCACTGATTAACATCTCTAATCAGAAAATGCTGATTAATCCTTGCTGACAATTCTGACTTTCTTGCACATTACATACAAACTTCATTCTGAAATTAAATTATCAAGGAACACCCATGAGACGGACTCCTCTCAATCTCTGTTTAACTATTTCTCGCAGCTTCCTGTCATGGTTGAGTTAGACAAACCAAAAGACAGCCGACAAGGATGGAATTCCAGCCAAAATTCTCAAGCATAGCAAGTCCTGCTTACTGCTATGTCTTCATGATTTCTTTCTTCTCTGTTGGAAGGTAGGATCCATTCCCAGGACATGAGTGACACAAAAATCATCATCATACACAAAAACAAAGGTGACAGAGGAGATTGCAGCAAGAGCTTTGTCCATCAAATCTCCTCAGTCTCATCCACTCCTTTCATAACAACATACCCTGTACTGTACAGTTTGATGGCTCCACTTCTGACAGTTTCAGGGTGAAGAATGGAGTGAATCAGGGATGTGTCCTAGCCCCCACTTTGTTTGGTATTTTCTTTTCCATGTTCCTGACCTTGGCCTTCCCTGCAGATATGGAAGGAGTTTCCCTGCATACTCGATCAGATGGCAAACTCTACAACCTGTCCAGTCTGAAAGTGAAGTCAAAAAAATACAGCCTGTCTCGATCACAGACCTCTGCTACAGTGATGATGCCATGCTAGTGACTCACACAAACTCAGCTACAAAGACTCATGCACTGTCTCTTCCATGTCTGTAACTTGTTCTCCCTTACTGTAAACATCAAGAAATCTGTGGTTTGGGGACATGGTGTCACATCTCCACCCTAAATATCACACTAAATAAAACCCCGCTGGAAGTGGTCAGTGAAATCTATGACCTTGGGTCCACAGTGACAGACAATCTGTTTCTCAATGCAGAGCTTGATACACGCGTAGGGAAAGCAGTTCCACTTCTGGCCAACTCACGAATCGTCCATGGAATAACATCAAGCTGCCTCTCAGCACCAAGATGCTGGTTTATGAGGCCTGTGTCCTCAGCACCTTGTTGTCTGTCTGTGAAACATGGACGATTTACAGTGATCAGGAAAGGAAGCTCAACAACTTTCACCTTCGCTGTTTGCGGCCCATTCTGGGCGTCTCAGGGACAGAATCAGGAATGTGGCAGTCCTCTCAAAGACAAATCTCCCAAGTATGCTGGCTCTCATCAAGCAGAGGTGACTTCACTGGCTCGGGTATGTTCACAGGATGGAGGACGGTCATTATAGTGGCTTGGCAACAGGTGCCAACACTGAAAACAACAACCCACAACCGCACCTGAGAACCATTTCATATGTGCCATCTGTGGCAGAACCTGCCTCTCACGGATTGGTCTCTTCAGCCATCGGTAAAAGTGAACCATATGAAGCTCCCCCATCCCCAACAGTTTGATTTGCTGCACGTCCACCATCTTATGTAGGTGGAGGGATGTCGACAACATCAGTAAATTGGAAGGCTGGAATGGGAATAGGATCATTAAGGGATTAGGCAGGATAATACCACAGGGAATGATAGAGAGATGACAGAAATATTCAATAATTATTGTGTTTCAGTATTTACCAGGGAGATAGAACAGGGAGATGTGACATTGAATGATGAGATGAGTCATGAGATAAGTCAATTTAAAGTCCAGAAAGGGGCTGTATTAAAGAAACAAATCAAACTCAAAGAGAATAAAGTCTCGGATCCAAATGGATTGCAACCACAGATTTTTGTTTAAATCTAGGGAAGAGATAGCAGAAGCCGCACTACAGAGATTTAATCATTCGTTAAAAAGATGTAGCGCTTGAAGACTGGCAAATAGCTAATGTAACTCCTATATTTAAAATGGTAGACAGAATATGCCCAGGGAATTATAGACCAGTCAGCTTCACATCCGTGGTAGGAAAAGGTGTGAGTCTGGGTGGAGTAGAGGAACAAAGGGATCTCAGAGTGCAAACACCCCAAACAATAAAATCAGTGCCCCAGGTTAGCAGGGACATAAACCAGCAAACCAAGCACTAGGATTTATTTCTAGAGGGATAGAATTGAAATGTACGGAAGTTAAGCTGAATCTGTATCAAGCCTTGGTAAGACCACACTTAAGAGTATTGCGTACGGTTCTGGCCACCATATTATGAAAAGGATATAGAGAAACTGGAAGGTGCAGAGAAGATTGACCAGGATGATACCAGCTGGTCTGCAGCACAGTGGGAGAAATGATGTGAGGCTGGTCTAGGAGAGGGATGATGGAGAAAGGAGACATGCAAGTGGGAACTCCACTCAAAGCGTTCTCACTTCTGACCCTTTAACCGGCCTCACCCACCACTCCCAGGCAGTACCTGACAGGCTGCCTCATCTCCCACTAGCTGAGTCTGTCCCTTCCTCCTTCTCTTCTGCTATGCAATGTTGTGATGGTGCAGCACATCATTATTATTCTGGTGTCCCTGGCTGCCAAGTACTGAAGATCACCTCCAGACCTATCCAGACACCTGAAACACATCTTCAACATTGCGATGCTTTGCTCGATGACACACCTGGTGGTCATGTGACTCTGGTTGCATCATTCCTGAACCTGGTGCAGTTCCTCACATGAGGCAAGTTTGAAGGGGGGTGTCCCTGGTCTCCAATAATCGGGTCCTTAAATCCGGTTCCTGGAATGAGCTCATCTGGAATATTGGAATGTCACAGTCTCAGGGCAGCTCCCAGACCTGCGGGATAATGTTCACTGTTTTATATTTGGGTCTGGGGGATAATGTTCACTTTTATATTCGGGTCTGGGGGATAATGTTCACTGTTTTATTTTCGGGTCTGGGGGATAATGTTCACTGTTTTATATTTAGTTCTGGGGGATAATATTCACTGTTTCTTTTCGGGTCTGGAGGGTAATGTTCACTGTTTTATATTTAGGTCTGGGGGATAATGTTCACAGTTTTATATTTGGGTCTGGGGGATAATGTTCACTGTTCTATATTCGGGTCTGGGGATAATGTTCACTGTTTTATATTCGGGTCTGGGGGATAATGTTCAATGTTTTATATTCAAGTCTGGGGGATAATGTTCACTGTTCTATATTCGGGCCTAGGGTATAATGTTCACTGTTTTATATTCAAGTCTGGGGGATAATGTTCACTGTTTTATATTCGGGCCTGGGGATAATGTTCAGTTTTATATTCGGGTCTGGGGGATAATGTTCACTGTTTTATTTTGGGCTCTGGTTTTTATGAGATAGGGTTGATTCTGTCTCTTGGTGATTGCTGGGTTGTTCGAGCCACCATTTAAATCCCTAATCTCAAGTCAATGGCTGAGTTTTCTCCAATAGGATGGGGATTCTGGGTGGGGGTAAAGTGCCTCAGGGACAGCGATGGGCAGGAATGTGTATAAAATAAACCCAGGCTACACCAAGTAATGGTGACCACCATGAAACCATCACGAACAATCTCAGCGCCATGTCATAAAAATTTGGAGAATGTTTTATCCGAACCTTTGATCAATTTTGTTCGATTAAATATTGTAACTGATGAGTTGGATTGCTGGTTATTTTCTAAAGGCAGTTCAGGACCATCCGTTTCACCATGAACCCGGTCCTGGGGTCTGTGGTGAGTTTCATACCAACAGGAATAAGAGAAGGGGACTTGAGGGCTGAGTGGGAGAGTCTGTCCCTGAATCTCAACATTTGTTCATGAGATGGATTCATTCAGGACAGACACCAGGGGTTATCTGAGGGAATAACACAGTGCAGTGAGCAAGGAAATCCAGTGGATGTTGTGTGGATGGATTGTCAGAAGGTGTTTGATAAGGAGCCGGACAGGAGGCTTGTTGATAAAGTTAAAGCTCATGGTATTAAAGGGATTGGGGCAGCGGGAATAGAAGGTTGGGAAAGAACAGAAACAGAGAGCAGTGGTTAATGGATGTTCTTCAGACTGGAGGGATGTAAACACTGGTGTCCCCCAGGGTCAGTGTTGGGACCATTGCTCTCCCCAGTACAGAGAAATGATCTGGGTTTGGGTGTATGGGGCAAAAATCAAAATCTCCAGACATCAACGCTGGGAGATTGAGTGTTGTCAGCAACTTGGAAAAAAGACTTGCATTGATATAACGCCGTTCACAACCCCAGAACATCACAAAGTACCACAATCTGGTGGGAGGATCATACGGCAGGAATAAATCTTCAGTCTGGACACAGTCCAGGGGCATGATGACCATCGACATCTTGTCCTTCTATTCAGCTTCACCTGCTCCACCCCACTTAAACAGTATAAATTTAATCACATTTCTACTTCCCTTTAGCTCTGAAAGAGTCATACAGACTCTAAATGTTAACTCTGTTTCTCTCCCCGCAGATGCTGTCAGACCTGCTGAGTTTTTCCAGCATGTTCTGTTTTTGTTTCAGATTTCCGGCATCTGCACTATTTTGCTTTTATGACATCTTGTTCCTGTTGGATAAAATCAAACAAAGCATTTATTCTATATCTGGTTATTTGATTTTTCATTTTGCACTGGTTACACTGATCTCCTTGGCAATATAGATATTGTGTTTCCTTTCCTTGTTTCCAATTACCGAATATAAGATTTGATTCTCTCAATTATTCAGAGCATCATGTAGACCTTCCCAATTGGTTTCCCAGCCCCACCCCATTTTAGCAATGTTTTTAACATGAATTTATCTCCCATTGAACAGTTAATGTAACGGCTGGGGTGGTTCTCCCTGGAGTTTTGAGATGGGCAGCATGCATCTTCTCCACTGCCTCTAGCAGGGAGGTTCTGGAGAAACTGTTCGTGAGTCTGTCGAGTAATAGTGGGGAGTGGGACCCCGGTGCGGGGGAGGGGGGATACACAATCTGGATTTGCAGACCTGTCATGAGCTGAAATGGTCTGTGACCAGGGTAGTGAACAGGGGTGGAGTGAATGGGCATTAGGACGCCAGTCATTGGGCTTGACCATATCATCAGCTCCCTTCATGATAGCTTTTTCAGTGTTGTTTCTACAGAGTGATTAATGCTCTCAACCATTCCACTGGACTCTGGGTGGTAGGGTATGTTGAAATGTTGTCCCACACCCACAAGATGAAAGAGCTGCTGCATTACATCTGCAGTGAAATGAGAACTATTATCACCCTCTATCCTTTTCAGAAAGTCCCATCTGATTAAGAGCTGTTCCCACAAGATTTCAACTGTAGTGACTGCATCAATTTTACAGACAGTGAAAGCTTCAATCCACCAGGTAAACATATCTATAATTACCAGAATATACCAGTCATCTCCTTTTACTGTGGGTTGTGAGACTGTATAATCAATCTGCAATGTTTCCCAGGGACATCATTAAGATGGGACATGTTAATGGGACCTTTCATTTGGCAGAAGCTGGCTTAATTTGGACACAGATGAGACGCAGATTCGGGTGGTGATGGACATCATGGTGCATCCTCAGCCACCATTAGTAATTATGTAACAAATCGAGGACTTGAAACATAGAAACACTCCCCTAATTTGATCCATAAACAAAATTCTAAGGCATTGAGATGTGATTCAAATCAAATTAGAGTCATCCTTGGATAGGAAACCTTATGATATAGGATGGGTAAATCATTACTTGCTGCGAGGGATGAGGGGAAGACTTTCCTATGGTGTACAGCCTCTTTGACCAGAGTCACATCAGGTCATGGTCCTGACAAGTTTTTACATCAGCCTTAACTGGAGTCTGTCATACTGGTGCCAATGATGGAGTTTTGGGTAGATCCCATGGAATCCCCTCTGGAGCAGCTTTCCTGCTGAATCAGTCTGCTTGGTTATTACTATCACCCTCTTCACTAATTCCTGTAAGTTTGAATTGGAGGGTGAGTGGCTTTCTTTCTGCTGAAGAGAAGCTGTGTTTTGCCAGAGAGGTTGGTTTTCACTGAGGGAGTTACAACCAAAAGATCTTTCAGAATAGTTGGAGATTCTGTCTGCAACGGTTTGAAGGGCTGTGATCACAATTACCTCAGATTTCTGGGCAAAATATTGTGGTGGGTATTTCATAAGGATGTTACAACTCTCATGGGGAAACAAAGACACAGCACCATTCTGATACAGTCCACATAAACCCCAATGAGTTTAACAGTAATATGGCTTTAACAGGTCCAGTGGACATGGCCTCTCAATTCACATGTCACAGAATCACACAGTGCAGAAAAGGCCCTTCGACCCATTGATTCTCCACCGACACGTGAGAAACACCTGACCTACCTATCTAATCCCATTTACCAGCACTTGGCCCATAGCCTTGAACGTTATGACGTGCCAAGTGCTCATCCAGGTACTTTTTAAAGGATGTGAGGCAACCCACCTCCACCACCCTCCCAGACAGTGCATTCCAGACCGTCACCACCCTCTGGGTAAAAATGTTTCCCTCACATCCCCCCTAAACCTCCTGCCCCTCACCTTGAACTTGTGTACCCTCGTGACTGACCCTTCAACTAAGGGAAATAGCTGCTCCCTATCCACCCTGTCCATGCCCTTCATAATCTTGTACACCTTGATCAGGTCGCCCTTCAGTCTTCTCTGCTCCAATGAAAACAACCCAAGTCTATCCAACTTCTCTTCATAACTTAAATATTTCATCCCAGGCAACATCCTGGTGAATCTCCTCTGCACCCCCACCAATGCAATCATATTCTTCCTATAATGTGGCGACCAGAACTGCATACAGTACTCCAGCTGTGGCCTCACCAAGGTTCTATACGACTCCAACAGGACCTCCCTACTTTTGCAATCTATGCCTCGATTGATAAAGGCAAGTGTCCCATATGCCTTTTTCACTGCCCCACTAACATGACCCCGCCTTCAGAGATCTATGGACACACACGCCTAGGTCCCTTTGTTCCTCAGAACTTCCTAGTGTCATGCCATTCATTGAATACTTCCTTGTCAAATTACTTCTTCCAAAGTGTATGACCTCACACTTTTCAGGGTTAAATTCCATCTGCCACTCATCTGCCATTTGACCATCCCATCTATATCTTCCTGTCGCCCAAGACACTCAACCTCACTGTTAACCACCCGGCCAATCTTTCTGTCATCCACAGACTTACTAATCCTACCTCCCACATAGTCATCTATGTCGTTTATATAAATGACGAATAATAGGGGACCCAGCAAAGATCCCTGTGGTACGCCATTGGACACTGGCTTCCAGTCACTAAAGCATCCTTCTGTCATCACCCTCTGTCTCCGACAACTAAGCTAATTTTGAATCCACCTTATCAAATTTCCTTTGTGCATTTACCTTCTTTATAAGTCTCCCATGTGGGACCTTGTCAAAGGCTTTGCTGAAATCCATGTAAACTACATCAACTACACTACCCTCATCTACACACCTAGTCACCTCCTCAAAAACTTCAATCCAATTTGTTAGGCATGACCTCCCTCTGACAAAGCCATGCTGATTATCCCTGATCAAAACTTGCCTCTCCAAGTGGAGATAGATTCTCTCCTTCAGAATTTGCTCCAGTAATCTGGGATCATCTGGGATTCTTTCATACTGAAACACACCAACCAATTGGTAATTTTGTGGTTTTAGAATGTTAATACTGCTTTAGTACTGTACTCCACAATTCATAAGCTCTATCACACTGGGGATACTCCCTTAACTTGGCCCTTTACTTTTAATGTCACTGTGGTGTGTGGGGAGTGTAGAATTATTGAATTAAGCTCGACCAGGTATTCTGTGTGCTTAACTAACCAGTGAACCCTTAATATCTGCTTAATACACTGGGCAATCGATCGTTCCACAGGGGTGAGTGTGTCTGAGAAACACACAGAGGAAAACATGTTCAATTAATCCTTGCATTACTACAGCAGATATTCATTGTTCAGTCTCTGCCAGCAGGGCTGTGGAATTGATTGGATAGATCTTCCAAAAGAACCAGCACAGGCATGATGGGTCGAATGGTTTCCATCTGTGCTGATTCATTCTGTAAAGCAGTGAATGTAAACTATCTGAGAAAAACCAGTGACTGTGGAATTGAACCCAGCCAGAGTCAGCTCCTTCAGGGGAGGAGTGAGTGGAGAAACAATGTTGATAACTCAGTGTATTCCCACAGGACAGCAATGGTTTAAATCACTTCGGGAAATGTAGCATGGCGGAGCAGCCACTCACTGGGATTTTTGTCTCCTTTGGTTAAGTATCTCAAGTGAATAACAATTATTTTCTATTCCCAGTTTGGAGTTTCGATGTCGCTGTTTTTACCCAACGTTCCGTGCGGAACTGACAGTGCCCTAGTCACCCTGCAGGAGCCCAGTGCGCAGGCGCATTGCCCTGTCTCTGGAGCATGCGCAGTGTCACTGATCAGCGTCATGCTGCAGACGGTTTTGGAATCAGGTGAACGCGGCCGGGTCGCAGGGAGGGAACGTAGCCGATTGGTGGGGAAGAGAGGAAGCGGAGTCTTCAGAAACACCTTGTGTAGGCCGCAAGTCCCGAAGAAGAACCTAAAGCTCCCGTCTTTGTAGCTTTGGGCTTTTTCCCGGAAACCGTCCCAGGTTAATGCCGCTATCTTAGTTCAGCGGGGAGCAGAGCGCATGCGTGGTCATCCTGGTGACGCAACAGAGTGGGCGGTGCTTCAGGATCGCAGTGACCAGGAGAGTTTTGATGCTGAAACAAAAACAAAAATTGCTGGAAAAACTCAGCAGGTCTGACAGAGCATCCTGAAGATGAGCCATCTGAACTCGAAACTCTGTTTCTCTCTCCACAGATGCTGTCAGAACTGCTGAGTTTTTTCAGCAATTTTTGTTTTTGTTTCAGATTTTCAGCATCCGCAGTATTTTGCTTTTATCTTCGAGTTTTTATGCTGGAGTGACTGATGTCTTTTGACAACTCTTTTCACATGCTGTAAACTCAAAATGTTCCATCTCTTCTGAATTTATATCGTCAACTGATGGTTATGATGTTTGAGATCTCCTACAGGGGGTTAGAAAATTTGAAAGCTGCTAGAATTTCATCTGACTCCAATGTTTCCGATATCTTTCCAGCTGCCGTCTCCAGCAGGAGATTTTAAATGTGAAAACAGTGAAATCGTTTCAGAAGTGAGTATTATTGAGCATTCATCTACAATTTAGAGCTTTTAGTGCTGTGCTTTTAGAGAGTTCCATATATCTGGGGCTAGTGTGGCTCCTTTACCGTGGATCTGAATCAATGTCCATCTATTGCTCTGTTTCACCTTTGCCCTCCCCAGTCATCTCTCTGTCACTGTCTAACTTCGTCTGCCTCTAACCATGCCTGATATTTTACTGTTATTTCCACCAAGTGTATCCGAATGAAGTTTCTACTGCCATCCGCTGGCTATTCACTGCTGATTTACCAGCTTTATCTTCCCATGCTGATGAATTATTTTTCCCACACCAGAGATCTTTTCTTTTCTGCTTCTGAGCTTATAATGACGATCAAATGATGCTCTATTTTACTTCCCTGTAATTCAATCTGCATATCCTAACACATTAACTCTCTTTCACAATTTCACAGGGGGTTAGAAAGGGAGGATTGTGTTCAAGAAACTCAAACCAAATATCACATTAGGATCTGATGTAGTCGCCCAATTTATCATAATCTGAATAGCATAGACTCTTGCACATGGAAGGAAAAGGCACCGTTCTCAGTGGAGAGAAATTGTACACATGTTCTGTGTGTGGACGAGGCTTCAGCCGATCATCTGGCCTGTCGAAGCACAAACACAGTCACAATGGGGAGAAACCATGTAAGTGTGCGGACTGTGGGAAGGGATTCAATCACCTATCGGAGCTGGAAACTCATCGACACAGCCACACACACAGCCACACTGGGGAGAGGCCATTCACCTGCTCTATATGTGGGAAGGGCTTCACCCAGTCATCCCACCTGAGACACCAGTGGGTTCATACTGAGGAGAGACCTTTTAAATTTTCAGACTGCGGGAAGTGCTATAAAGGTTCCAGCGATCTGATGTCCCATCAACGTGTTCACACTGATGAGAGACCTTTTAAATGCTCAGATTGTGGGAAGTGTTATAAAAGTTCCAGCGAACTGATGTCTCATCAACGTGTTCACACTGATGAGAGACCTTTTGAATGCCTGGACTGTGGGAAGTGCTATAAAAGTTCAGGAGAACTGATGTGCCATCAACGTGTTCACACAGATGAGAGACCGTTCAGGTGCTCACACTGTGGGACTGGGTTCAGGAGATCATCTGGCCTCACTGAACACCAACGAATTCACACTGGGGAGAGGCCGTTCACTTGCATGGAGTGCGGGAAGAGATTCACTCAGTCATCTACCCTGCTGAGACACCAGCAAGTTCACACTGAGGAGAGACCTTTTAAATGTCCAGACTGTGGGAAGTGCTAAAAAAAGTTCTGGGGAGCTGATGCTTCATCAACGTTTTCACACTGATAAGAGACCATTCAGGTGCTCTCATTGTGGAACTGGGTACAAGCACTCATCTCAACTCACAAAACACCAGCGAACTCACACTGGGGAGAGACCATTCACCTGTACTGCGTGTGGGAAGGGATTCACTCAGTCAAACACTCTGCTGACACATCAGCAAGTTCACAGTGTGGACAGACAATTTAAATGCCCAGACTGTGGGAAGTACTATAAAAGACCCGGGGATATCCCATCTCATGACATACCAGCAAGTTCACACTGGGGAGAAGCCGTTCACCTCGATCGTGTGTGGGAAAGGATTCACGCGGCCATCCACCCTGATGAGACACCAAGTTCACAAGTGACTCCAAGAGATGGATTTTGCTGTTAATCACATCCAGGACACAACCACATTCAGTGGAGTCCTTTTTCTGCTGATATTAATAAACTCCAGCCCAGTTATGGGTGTTCATATTCTGGATAAATATCTGGATAAATTAGCTTTACGTCAAACACATTGTGGCAAATCTTTTTAATATGTCTAACACAAGTTAGCTCCTTTTGAAGTGCTCTCCCTCTCCTCTGCCTCCTCCATCCTCACCTCCAACAACAAGTGCAAGGAGGTCATGAACTTCTTTATCAGTAAGATTGAGACTACCCAATCAGTTGACTCTGCCATGACCCTCCCTTCCACCATCCCACTGAACCAAACTATCTCTAAAGTTTCTCCTCGTCTGAGCCCTGAACTCTCAACTTTCTCCAGTTTCTCTCCCAGCTCCAGTAATGCCCTGTCTAAGCTCATCTTGTCCATGAGACCCCTCTCAAACCTCCTCTCAGATATATCTGCTCCAAGGAAAACATCATCAGCTTCTCCAGAATATCCATAGACTGGTGGTGATCCATCAACCTGCAATCATTCGAGTAAGTATCTTTCATACCCTCTCCAAAGCCTTCACATCCTCCCTAAAGCGTGGCACTCCGAATGGGACACAATACTGCAGCTGGTACTGAACTAGTGAATTACATCGGTTCAACATAATTTCCTGGCTTTTGTTTTCAATGTCTCTATATATAAAGCCGAGAGTTGCATACGCTTCATTAGCTGCTTTCTTAACCTGTCCTGCCATCTTCAAATATTTCTGCATAAACGCCCCCTTAAAATTGTCTTATTTCTTATGTCATAGAGGTCTACAGCACAGAAAAAGGTCCTTGGGCCCATCGAGTCTGCGCTGGTCAAACAAGCACCTAACTATTCTCATCCCATTTTCCAGCACTAGGCCCATAGCCTTGTATGCCATGGCATCGCAAGTGCACATCCAAATACTTCTTAACTGTTATGAGGGTTTCTGCTTTTACTACCCTTTCAGGCAGTGAGTTCCAGATTCCCATCACCCTCTGAGTGAAAAAATTCTTCCTCACATTCCCTCCAAACCTCCTGCCCCTTACCTGCCCCATGGTTATTGATCCCTCCACCAAGGGGAAAAGTTCCTTCCTGTCTACCCTATCTATGCCCCTCATAATTTTATACACCTCAATCATGTCCCCCTTCAATCTCCTCTGCTCCTGTGAAAATAACCCCAGTCTATCCAATCTCTCCTCATAACTAAAACTCTCCAGCCCAGGCAACATCCTGGTAAATCTCCTCTGCACTCTCTCTAATGCAATCACATCCTTCCTATAATGTGGATTCCAGAACTGCATGCAATACTCTAGCTGTGGCCTAACCAGCGTTTTATACAGCTCCAGCATAACCTCCTTGCTCTTATATTCTATGCCTCGGCTAATAAAGGCAAGTATCCCATATACCTTCTTAATCAACTTATCTACCTGTCCCGCTATCTAAAGGGACCGGTGGACATGCACACCAAGGTCCCTCTGATCCTTGGTACTTCCCAGGATCCTACCTTTCATCGTGTATTCCTGTGCCTTGTTTGTCCTGCCCAAGTGCATCACCTCACATTTATCCGGATTAAATTCCATTTGCCACTGATCAGCCCGTCTATATCCTCCTGTAATCTAAGGCTATCCTCCTCACTATTTACCACCCCATCAATTTTCGTGTCATCTGCGAACTTACTGATCAACCCTCCTACATTCGAGTCTAAATCGTTTATATATACCACAAGCAGCAACAGACCCAACATCGATCCCTGTGGAACTCCACAGGTATTCAGGCACAAAAACACCCCTTGACTATCACCCTCTGCTTCCTGCCACTTAGCCAATTCTGGATCCAATTTGCCAAATTGCCTTGGATCCCATGGGCTCTTACCTTTGTTATCAGTCTCCCGTGCGGGGCCTGATCAATCGCCTTGCTGAAGTCCAAGTAGACTACGTCAAATGCATTGCCCTCATCTACACACCTAGTCACCTCTTCAAAAAATTCAATCAAATTGGTCAGACATGACCTCCCCCTAACAAAACCATGCTGACTGTCCTTGATTAATCCCTGCCTCTCCAAGTGTGGATTAATTCTGTCCCTCAGAATTGCTTCCAATAGTTTTCCCACCACTGAGGTTAGACTGACTGGCCTGTGGTTCTCTGGTTTGTCCCTTCCTCCCTTCTTGAATAACGGTAACACATTGGCTGTCCTCCAGTCCTCTGGCACCTCTCCTGTGGCCAGAGAGGTATTGAAAATTATTGCCAGAGCCCCTGCTATCTCCTCCCTTGCCTCACTCATCAGCCTGGGATACCTTTTATTCGGGCCTGGAGATTTATCTACTTTTAAGCCTGCCAGACCACATAGAACCTCCTCCCTTTCTATGTTAATTTCTTTAAGTATATCAAGTCCTTTTGCCTGATTTCCATACCCCCTCCTGTTTTACCTCCTTCCCTGTCTCGCCTGAAGTGGGTATGTATTGTGCCTTCTCATTCTTTGTGACAAAATGTATCACCTCACACTTAGCTGCACTGAATGTCATCCGTCATGAGTCTGTCCATTCCCGCAGCTGTGTCTGTGTCCTATTAAAATCTAATCTTATTTTCTTCACTGATTTAGCTACACTTTCAAGTTTTGTCAGCTGAAAATTTCAAAATTGTGCCCTGTACCCCCAATTACAAGCCTTAATGTACATAAAAAGCAGCTGTACTGAACCCTGTGGACAACCACTTTATACCTCCCTCCAGTAAGAAGAATAGCCATTCACCACAACTCTCTCATTTGTAACCCTGATCCAATTTTGTATCTTGCTGCTGCTGACCCTTTTCTGCCTTTATCCCATCACCTCCAATTTCACCAATTGCATTTTGAAAGTCCCAATACACAACATCTACTGCACTTTCCTCATCCCACTCTCTATGTTAACCCACAAACAAAAAAAGTCAGTTAAAAATGATTTGCCCTTAATAAACCCATGCTGGCTCTTTTTCAGTCTATACTTGGTAATGTGGGTGTTAATGTTTTCCTGGATTTTTGTTTCTAAAAGTTTCTCCATCACCACCATTAAACTGACCAGCATTAATTACCAGGTTTATTCATCTCCCCTTTTTGAGCAAGGGTGAAATATTTATAGTCTTCCAGTCCTCTATGTTCACCCGGATATATAAGGTGTTTCAGAAACTTGTGACTAATTGCCTCCCCAGTATTTACCAGCAACCAGGAATGCATTCCATCTGCACAGGGTGACTTACTCACCATCTGTTATTTGTACTGCCCATCTGTTATTTATCTATTTCTTATCTCTATTATCTCAGACCGCTCCATTTTTCATGTAGCGTTGACAAAGTTCACTTGATAAAAGAAACATTAGTTATTAAAAATAAAGATGGAAAGTGCTGGAAAAGCTCAGCAGGTCTGGCAGCATCTGTGGAGCGAGAGAAACAGTTTATGTTTTGTTATGATCCCAGCTGATGTTAGTACTGGACAAGTCAGCTCCCAGGCTTGATAGATCCTTACTTCTTTTTCAGAAACCGTGGAGGCAAGTTGCTGAACAAATTCACACGACTCTGCTGATTAACTTTTAACACAAAGGATAAAATATTTATTAAACAAGAAAAATGAACTATATCACGCCAGAAAAAAAGGTTGGAAAGATCGCAATACAAACACAAGAAAATGCTTCAAAGTTACACTATTCCTTTACTCCAGCAATATCTTTACTGACACATAAACCAGTAAAGAGTCACCACTAGCTTGACATGAGGGCTTCTCGCTTGGGACTGGCACAGTTGTAAACTGTTTTCTTCTGGTAAATTCCTGAGCATTCACTCAATGTTTTTCACTGAACTTGTATCTCTCCCCAAGACACCTTAAACTCAGTCTTCCAGTAGCACCTCAGCTAAACTGATCACTTTTCTGAATTCTATAACTGACTATTCAGTCAACTACTGGTGCTGATGGCCTTAAAAGTTTTCTTATCAGAGAACTTAAAATTCCTGTCCCTTCTCTCTGACACGCACGGAACTATCTTCCTCACAACTCCTGTCTTTCTTTGTGTCTGTCCTTGGATCACTGTTGCAAGGTAACAGGAAAGTTTTTTTTCTCTACTTTGTATTTTTTGTCCTGACTCACAAAACTTTTAACCCCATTTGACCCATCTCTTTCACCTCAGGGCTTGTAACACCTCATTCAAAATGTACATATACAAACAAACCCAAAAGACCTGAACGTTCAGACTCCCAGACATCAAGGCTAAAAGCAACCTTAATGAAACTGAAACCATTTGTGTATATATATGTGTGTACACATATATATTCAACTTTAAATTATACATTGTTCATAACAGTTTCAAGTCCATGTGATTCTTCTTTGGAACTGGTTATTAAGGTTGCTGGAAAATATTTTCTGACAAAACAATCGGCTGCAAGGAAATTGACTAAATGTTGTAATGTAACATATATGAAATACACAATTATCATTCAGGCTATATTACCAGTAGGTCTACAAAGGCAAGGCAAATACTGAGCCAGATGATCTGCTGTTTTGCAATGGTTCTGGTGCTGCTCAATGTACCAGACCATTTATCAGAGCAACTGATTTATGTTGGCAAAACAGGTGTATTCTTTTTACTTTTAGCAATGTTTTGAGCACCAAATTCGAAACATAGCCACAAACATCAAATGTGCATCACTTGATTATTGGTTATATCTTGGCCCTCTGGAACTGAGCTTTCCTCACAAAGGGGGCAATCCGATGGCAGAGGTATTACCCAGCATTCTCCGCGGGACAGAGTGCCCTGTCCTCACTGCAGGCCCATCTGAGCATGCGCAGTGCGAGTGCTGGAGTTCAACGGAGGTGCTTGGAGGTCGTGTCGTATTCGCAACGGGTGAAAGAAACAGCCGAGTACAGGAGAGGAATGGAGCGCTCTGCGGGTGGGTTGATGGGCGGGGATACTTCATAAACACCTGGCGCAGACCTTTAAGTCCTGGTAAGAAACTACTGTTCCCGTATTTGCATCAACAGGGCCGGCAATTGTTCTCTCAGCATCAGGCCGGGCTTTCGGGCCGCCATCTTTATCGGGGGCAATATGGCGCCGCCATCTTTAACGGAGGCAGCGTTGCTGCAGGGCTCATGTGGCGTCGCCATCTTTATCGGGGGCAATGTGCAGCAGGGCGCATGCGCAGTCATCCCTGTCAGCAGGAGAGAATGTTCCTTTTACAGGGGATCAGAAGGGGAGGATTTACACACAGCAAACGCGAAGCATTGCATCAAAGTTCAGTCAATTCAACTGGACCTGAATATCATCGACCTTTGAATGTGCAAAGAAACAAGTTTATCTGTTCTGTCTTTGGGGAAAGAATTCTGGTGAAAAGATTTTCACATCCGTCTTCACCCAAGAGAATGAGGATGAAGGTATTGAACTTGGGGAGAGAGACTGTGAGGTTCTTGAGCAAATAGATATAGGAAGTGACAAGGTATTGGAGATGTTGGCAGGCTTATAAGTGGACAAATCTCCAGGTCCAGATTTGTGTCCCAGACTGCTGAGGGAGGCAAGGGGGAGATCACAGGGGCTCTGACCCAAATTTTTAATTCCACTCTGGCCATGGGGAAGCTGCCAGAATATAAACACCTGCCCAGCTGTAAGGATGAGTAAAATCAGCAGAACGAAGCCCCAGCTGTCAGAATGAACATGGTTCAGTCCTGGATGTGATTAACAGCAGCAATAACAGCAGAATCAACTCACTGGTTAGCTGGCAGCAGGTTGGCTGATTGTTTAAATCCCTTCCTGCACACGGGGCAGGTCAATGGCCTCTCCCCTGTACACACACACTGGCTTGTCAGCAGATGGAATGACCGAGTGAATCCCTTCCCACAGGCCTCTCCCCAGTACAGACGCATTGGTGTGTACAGAGATTGGATGACCGAGTGAATCCTTTCCCACACAGAGCAGATGAATGGCCTCTCTCCTGTGTGACTACATTGGTGGGTTTCCAGCTCAGATTGTTAACTGAATCCCCTCCTACGGTCCATGTTCGAAGTCTGATGATATTCAGGTCCTGAGGACTCGAGGGACTCTATCAGATTTTTATGTGATGTTTGGTTTGAGTTTCCCACCTGCAAATCATCCCTTTCTAATCGGCTGTGAAATGAATTTAAAGCAAGAAAAAGGAGTGAGAGATAATTCACAAATATACAAAGGAAAGCTGTAAAATTCAGCTGAATGAATCTGGTAATTTGTGGGGCAAGAACAGAGAGTGGACAGGGCTTCAGGGTCCCTGAAGACCAAATCATTGACTCATTGATTTTATCCTCATTCTGCCCACAGGAGCTGAAGAACTGAACACAGCCAGAGTAGAGGGAGGGAGAAAACTGGGAATGGAGTAAGGAATTGATGGAGGTGATGCAATGGGTTTGGATTTGAGCACAGGGAGGAGGGAGAATGTGTGGGATGGAGATTTACAGCTTTGGGGGAACAAGAGAGGAAAAAATGTTCCATAGAAACTGGAATTGATTGTTCTGAATTTCTGTCCTGCACTTACAGAGATGAATTTTGTCAACTCCTTTTACAGAGTATTAGAAGAGGTGTTCCAGACAGGAAAGTCAAACCAAACACGTCACGTCAACATCTGATACTCGCTCAATTTATCAGGACCTGAATATCATCAGCTTTCGAATGTGGAAAGAGAAATGTTTGTCTGTTCTGTTTGTGGGAAAAGATTTCAAACATCAGTGTGACTGGAAAAGCACCGAGACAGACACACACCCGTGTGAGAGTGTTCCAGTGAACTGACTGTGGGAAGATCTTTAAACAGTCACACAGTCTGAAAAAAAAATCACCCCATTCACAGTGGGGAGAAACTGTACACATGTTGTGTGTGTGGACTGATCTTCAACTGATCGTCCAACCTGGGGAAACACAAGGACTCTGGCACCATGGAGAAACTATGGGAATGTGGGGACTGTGGAAAGGCATTGAATTACCCAAAGCTGGAAACTCATCGACGCAATCACACTGAGGAGAGACCATTCACCTGCAATGTGTGTGGGAAGAGCTTCACTCAGTCATCCCACCTCACGACCACCAACGTGTACACAGTGATCAAAGACCTTTTAAATGTTCTGACTGTGAGAAGAGCTTTAAAAACAAGAAGAATCTGGTAGCACACCAGCTTGGTCACACTGGGGAGAGGCCGTTCCTCTGCTTTGAGTGCGGAAAGAGATTCATTCGGTCATCACACCTTCTGACACACCAGGAAGTTCACATTGGAGAGAGGCTGTTCACCTGCTCCATGTGTGGAAAGGGATTTGCCCAGCCATCCGACCTTCTGATACACAAGCGAATTCACACTGGGGAGAGGCCGTTCACCTGCTCCGTGTGTAGGAACAGCTTTGCTCAGTCATCCCACCTGCTGAGACACCAGCGAGTTCACACTGGGGAGAAGCCATTCACCTGCTCTGAATGTGAGAAGGGATTCATTCAGCTATCCGACCTTGTGAGACACCAGCAAATTCACAAGTGACTGCAGGAGTTGGAGTCTTATTGCTGCTGTTACTCACATCCAGTACTGAACATGTGAGTTATACTGACGTTTAAGAAATGTATGTTCCATGGTTCAAAGCTTAGGAGGCTCCTTTACGACTGGGTTTAGAGTCAGGAAGAACAATGTTGAATGCTGGAAATGTGCTGTCAAATCAAGGATTAGTGTAAAACTGTGATTTGTTCCTGAAAGTGAAATGGCAGGTTTAAGTTTCCAGCCTGAAAATTTGGTAATTATTGAAAATGTTGGCGTGGGGAGATTTTTTTTTTCAGACTGTGTGACGTTACCAATGAAGGGTAATAACAACATCATGTTGCATTTATATAGAACCTTTAACAATGTCCCAAGTGCTTTAGAATTTTTATTCCTTCATATGATGTGGGTGTCGCTGGCAGGGCCAGCATTTATTGCCCATCCCTGATTGCCCTTGAACATAGTAGCTTGCATTTCAGAGGACAGTTAAGAGTCAACCACATTGCTGTGGGTCTGAAATCACCGGTAGGCCAGACCAGGTAAGGAGGTAGATCACCTTCCCTAAAGGGCAACAATCGATGATAAATTCATGGTCACTAGCTTTTCAATTCCAGATTTATTCCAACATCTGCCGTGGTGGGATTTGAACCCGGGACCCCAGATCATTTGCTTGGGCCTCTGGATTACTAGTCCAGTGAATTAACCACCACGCCACCATCTCCGCATGATCGAGTGATCAAAAACTTGGTCAAAGAGATAGATTTTAAGGAGGCGAGAGGTTTAGGGAGAGAAATCCAGAGCTCGGGACCTTGGCAGCTGAAAGCACAGCCACCAATGGTGGAGTGAAGTAGGTGGGAGTGTGGGGAAAGGGTCAGAATTGGAGGGGTGCAGGGAGCTTGAAGGATCGTAGGGCTGGAGGAGGTTCCAGAGACTGTCTGTCATGGAGAAAGTGGCTGCCTCCATGGAGCTTCAAGCACGGCTCTGAAATGGGTCCATGCAGGTCATGACCACGGCCGTGCAGGAGATGTCTGCTGCCTTAAACAGGATGACAGACACTGTATCTGTGACCTTACAACATGTCACTGACTTCCATCAAACTGGTCTGCAGCAGAGTGGGAGGAATGATGTGACTCTGGTCCAGGAGAGGGATGATGGACAAAGGAGACACGGAAGTGGGAACTCTGATCAAAGTGTTCCCAGTTCTCACCCATTACTCCCAAACCCCCAGGCAGTACCCAACGTGCTACCCCCATCTCCTGACATGCTGTCGCCTCTCCCACCAGCCGAATCTGCCCCTGTACAGATACAAGTGGACCAGTCTTTGCCAGGACCCTGAGGGGCTCTGACACCCAGAAGACGGAGACCACAAGCCTCTCGGCAGTGAGAGCAGGGATGTGAGCAGCCTGTCTCTCCCTCTGCTGAAACCACACAGGATGCACCATGTAGAAGCAATAGGAAGGGTCTGGGCTAGAAATTGTAATTCACCAAGGGTGCACAGGGGCGTTTGATAAAATATTAATTCCCTTTTTAAATAATGACACAAAAAATGTATTGATTGGAACCACTTCCAGCTCTTGTCCGTTATGACATCCCGAGGGCCAGCTCACCCTCTCACTGGGTTCATGCTGAATGTCAGTCCGGGTTGGGAGCCATTGGGTGGATGTACAATGGGTGGATGAGTGGGTGAAGGAATGTTCAGTGAACAGGGAGGGGGAGGGGGGGTTGGTGCTGCTGGTGGGAAGTGTTCATTCTGAAGGAGTCCCCTTGAAACAGTGACCATTCATTTATCACTTTGAAATGATTGAGCTGCTGTGCATTTCCCCATTTTTGTTCTTTTAGTTTTCCAGGATTTATATATATGTTTTCTTTTTATTAAAATGTTGCTGTTGTAACACTGAAATCCAGAGGATTTAAAATCTGTTAAAGTCAATCCCCAACACAGGAGGACTCAACTGGTCCTAACTTCTTATGGTATCAATAAACAAAGATCTTACAAGCTGTTCATACGGGGAATTGCTTTTCTTTGAGACTAGGGACGGTCAAATGGTGTCGCAAAGTTCAGACTTGGGCCTTGAGGCCTGGGCTATAAGGCCCACATACATGGAGCACCATTACCCGGTGTCCCTCATCCCCGATTTTAATCTCTCCACCATTGTTGGCCGCGCCTTCAGCTGCCTGGACGCTAAGCTTTGGAATTTCCTACCTAAACCTCTCCACCTTTCTATTTCACTTTCCTCCTTTAAGACACTCCTTATAACCGACCTCTTTGACCAAGCTTTGGTCATCTGACCTAATATGTCCTTATGCTCCTGTGAAACGCCTTGGGATGTTTAATTATGTTAAAAGCTCAATATAAATATAAGTTGTTGTTTCTCAGTCAGACCCAATCACTTACCGAGTGAGTCTGTATCAATGTAACTCAGATGGACACAGTTTGTGTCATAGTTCAGTGAGATCTGATCACTTACTGAGTGAGTGAGTCTGTATAAATGTAACTCAGATAGACACAGCTTGTTGGAACAGATCAGGGAAGAAGGAAGCTCTGACTGAACTAACCACTGGACACAATTGGAAAAGATGATTCTTTCCAAACATTGAAAATTACTAATAAAGACATTAAAGATGATTTCTTGTTGTGAGCTGCATTATCTGGTAGAATTAGAGTGAAGGAGTGGGATTGACCCACAGCCTGAGTCAGGAGACAGCAGCCCCTCCCAGCTGGACAACAGTGGAGAGGTGATGGAGCAGAATGATGTGGTCGACCTTGTCAAAGGCTGCAGACAAGTCAAGAAGGGAAAGTTTATCTTTCTCACAGTCACATAGGATGTAATTTGTGACTTTGATAAGAGCTGTTTCGGCACTGTGACAGGGACAGAAACCTGATTGGAGGGATTCAGACATGGATGTCCAGGATAGGTGGGCATGGATTTGGGACTTTGGTTCAAGGACATTGGAGAGGAAAGAGAGCCTGCAGGTGGGTCAGTGAAAGGACGGGGGAGTCAAGGGTTTGTTTTTTGAGGAGGGGCTGATGATGGCAAATTTGAAGGAGAGCAGAACAGTACCTGAGAGAGAGAACCATTAATAAAGTCAGTGAACATGGGGAAGTTGGCTGATCAGCAGTTTAGTGGGAATAGGGTCGATGGAACAGGAGGTGGGATTCATGGAGAAGATGAGCCCTGAGAGGGCAGGAGGGGAGATGGGAGAGAAACTGAAGAAAGACGTGAGTTCAGGTCTCGGGCAAGGATGAAAATTAGAGGCAGTTCAGCCCGGTGGGTTAGTGGAAGGGAGGGAAACAGCAGAGGCAGCTGATCAGATTATCTCAATCTTAGTGACAAAGAAGCTCAATGAGCTCCTCACACTTGTTGTTGGACAAACATACAAATTAGGAGCAGGAGTGAGGCCACTCGGCCCCTCAAGCCTACTCCACCATTCAATAAGATCGTGGTTGATCTGATTGTAACTTCATCTCCACATTCCCACCTACCCCAATAACCTTTCACTCTCTTGTTTACCAAGAATTAATCTACCTCTGCCTTAAAAAATATTCAAAGACTCTGTTTCCACTGCCTTTTGAGGAAGAGAGTTCCAAAAGACTCACTTTTTCTCTTCATAATCTCTCCATCTCTGTCTTCAATGGGCGACCCCTTATTTTTAAACTGTGACCCCTAGTTCTAGATTCTCCCACAAGAGGAAACATCCTCTCCACAATGACCCTGTCAAGACCCCTCAGGATCTTATATGTTTCCATCAAGTTGCCTCTTACTCTTCTAAAGTCCAGTAGATACAAGCCTAGCCTGTCCAACTTTTCCTTTTGCAGGATAGGAGAGGGAGAGGATTTGCAGACAGAAAACTCAAACAAAAAATGTTGACAAGACCTTACAGCAGGGGTTCCCAAACTGTGGGTCATGATCCCTGGTGAGGTTGCGCGCTGAGGAGTTGCTGTCATGTCCTCTGGGGCAGCAATAGCAGCTGTGGAGCAGAGACTCAGCTGGGACAGTCCTGCCATTGGGTTCGAGGCTCCATTACGAGTGTTTCTTTTCTTGTGATTATTCACGTGTCCAGAGAATGAGGTCTGAGGCCCCATCACTGCCTCCATCGTAAAGACCATTGAAAAAATGACTGCTCCACACCCGCCTCCCCAGCTCAAACAACTCAACCCCCTGCATTCTCACAACTCTTAACCATCCCCTGCCCCATCCTAGCTCCCACAACTCTTACACCTCCCCCCACCCCAGTCTCACTCTGGGCTCTGTGCTTTGTCTGTGGACGAGGCTTCAACTGATTGTCTAATCATCCAACCTGGAGAGGCCAAAGGAAACCTGCCTGAGGGGAGGTCGCAGGGAAACTAGAGAAAGTTGTGAGTTCAGGCCCAGAACAGGAGAACATAAGAGACAGTTTGTCCCAGTGGGCTATTGGAAGGGAGGGAAGCAGCAGAGGCAGCTGATCGGACTGTCTCAATCTTAGTGACAGAAAAGCTCCACAAGCTCCTCACACTTTTTGTTGGAGGTGAGAACTGAGGAGATAGGGGAGTGGGAGGGCCCTTCAAAATAAACTAACTTGTGTTAGAAACATTTAAAAGACTCAGCACATTGCGTGTTTTACACAAAGCTGATTTATTTGACTTTTACCCATAATATGGAAATCAAAGGTGGGAATCAAGGGTTATCAGGGTTAGATGGGAATGTGGAAATCGAAACACAAGAAGATCAGCCATGATCTTATTGAATGGCGGAGCAGGCTCGAGGGGCCGAGTGGTCTACTCCTGTTCCTATTTCTTATGCTCTATAACAGGGCTGGAATTCATTAACATCAGCAGAAACAGACCCCAATGAACATGGTTCAGTCGCAAAATTCCATCACTCTAGTTACTTGTGAACTTGCTGGTGTCTCAGCAGCGTGGATGACTGAGTGAATCCCTTTCCACACTCAGAGCAAGTGAACAACTTCTCCCCATTGTGAACTCGCTGATGTTTCAGCAGGGCAGATGACTGAGTGAATCTCTTCCCACATTCAGAGCAGGTGAATGGCCGCTCACCAGTGTGACTGCGCTGGTGTGTCAGCAGGTGAGATGAACACGTGAATCCCTTCCCTCCACTTGGAGCAGGTGAATGGCCTCTCCCCAGTGTGAACTAGATGGTGTGTCAGCAGGTGGGATGACTGAATGAATCCCTTCCCACACTCGGAGCAAGTGAATGGTCTGATGTACAGTGAGTTCGGATGATTGCCTGAACACTGACCCACAGTGAGCACCTGAATGGTCTCTCGTCAGTGTGAACACGTTGATGGCACATTACTTCCCCAGAACTTTTATAATACTTCCCGCAGTCTTGGCATTTAAAAGGTCTTTCCCCAGTGTGAACTCGCTGATGTTTCAGAAGGATGGTTGACTGAGTGAATCTCTTCCCACACTCAGAGCAGGTGAATGGTCTCTCCCCAGCGTGAACTCGCTGGTGTGCCAGCAGGGTAGATGAACAAGTGAATCCCTTCCCACAGACGGGACAGGTGAACGGCCTCTCCCCGGTGTGACTGCGTCAATGAATTTCCAGCTCAGACGGGTAATTAAATCCTTTCCCACAGTCCCCACATTTCCAAGGATTCACCCGGTCGTGACTGCACTTGTGTTTCGAAAGGCCAGATGATTGGCTGAATCTTCGTCCACACACAGAACACGTGTACAGTTTCTCCTCACTATGAACGGTGCTTTTTCCTTCCATGTTCAAAATCCAATGGTATTCAGGTCGTGATGGTTTGAGTGTCTCTGTCAGGCCTTGATCTGATGGTTGGTTTGAGATTCCCACTTCCAAATCCTCCCTTTCCGATATCCTGTAAAATGAATTTAAAACAAGAAAAAGTATTGGATTGTCCTAAAAATCCAACGGGTTCACTAATGTCCTTCAGGGAAGGGAACCTGCCACCCAGTCTGGGCCTACACAAGCCTCTGACCTTTATGGGAGGAGAGAGTGAGAGACAGAGAGAGAGAGAGAGTTGGAAGAGTGGAAAAGGAGATGGACTTCATCCATCTGCACCTCAAGCAGAATTTTAACAGAATGTCCCAAACCAACAAACCCCACCAACCAGAAAGACAAGGGCAGCTGGTACATGGGAAAACCATCATGTCCAATACAGATAACACTGAGTTCACACTGGGCAGAGACCGTTCACCTTCTCTGTGTGTGAGAAGTGATTTAATTGATCATTCGAACTGCTGAAACACCAGCCGGTTCACAACTGACTGCAGGGCTTGGACTCTGCTGGATTAATCACATCCAGGACTGAACCTTGTTCATTTGGACACATGGGGTTTATTTCTATTGATATTAAAAATCTTTATATAACTGGAATAGAATTTAATGTTCAGAATTTAATATTCTGATGATCAGTTTGCTTTACTTTGCAATCTTTACTCTTCAAATAAAGAATCTTTCTTCAGGTTGTTCCCAAGATTTTGAACCATGAAACCAAACAGTGACTTACTTGTACTTCTTGCAATTTAGTTTCTGTATTCAGTGCTGACCATGTGGTCTGCTCTACATTGGGAAGAACAAACACAGATTGGGTGATCACTTTATCGAACAACCTCCGCTCAGTCTGTGAGCTTGACCCTGAGTTTCCAGTCACTTGTCATTTTAATTCTCTGCCCCACTCCCACTCTGACCTCTCTGCCCTTGGCCTCCTGAACTGTTCCAATGGGAGCTCGAGGAACAGCAGCTCATCTTTCAATCTGGCACTTAACAACCTTCCAGACTCAATATCGGATTCAGCAGTTTCTTCACTGACAGAGGGTTGTCAGGATCTGGAACTCTCGACCTGAAAAGGTGCTGGAATCTGATCCTATAAGGAATTTTAAAAGGAAGTTGACAGGGATTTGGGAATGAGGAACTTACAGGGTTACAAACACTAGGTGGGTGTGTTGGTCAAAACATGACTGCACTTTCAAAGAGACAGCACAAGCACAAAGGGTTGAATGGTCTCCTTCTGTGCTGTAAGTTTCTATGATTCTAAGATTTGGCCATTTAGCTCCTCGAGCCTGTTCCACCATGAAATGAGATGATGGCTGATCGGTGACACTTTGCCCCATGTCCCTTAATACCTTTGGTTAGCAATGATTCATCAGTGTCAGGTTTAAAATTAACATTGACCTGGCATGAACTGCCATTTGATGAATAGAGCTCCTAATTTCTACCGAGCTTACATGGAGAAGTGTTTCCAAATTCACTCCTGAAAAATCTGACACCAACTTTCAGACTACGTCCCCTTGTCCTAGATTCCCCAACAGTGGGAGTCATTTCTCTCTATCTCCCCTACCAGTTCCAATTAACATCTTGAAAGCTTTGATCAAATCACTTCTTAATCTTCTAAATTCCAGGGAATATAGCCTTCAAATGAGGTAAAAAGAGAAAGTGCTGGAAAAACTCAGCAGGTCTGGCAGAATCTGTGGAGAGAGAAACAGAGTTAACATTTTGAGTCCAATATGATTCTTCTTCAGAACTCACAATGAGGTGATAAATTCTGGTAGAAGGAATAGGGAGAGGCAATATACACTTCATGGTACAGTTCTAAAGAATGTGCAGGGACAGAGAGACCTGGGAGTTCACGTCCACAGATCTTTGAAGGTGGCAGGCCAGACTGAGAGAGCAGTTATGAAAATATATGGGATTTTGGGCTTCATAAATAGAGACATTGAGTACAAAAGTAGGGAAAATATGCTGAACCTTTATAAAGCGCTGGTTAGGTCAGAAGAAGATTCTTGTGTCCAGTTCTGTTCACCACACCTTAAGGAGGATATGAGGCTCAATGAGAGGATGCACGGTAGATTTACCAGAATGGTTCCAGGGAAAATGGAATTTAGCTACAAGGTTCGTTTGGAGAAGCTGGGTTTCTCCTTGGACCAAGGAGCTGAGGGGAAATTTGATAGAGGTACACAAGATATTGACAGATTTGGATGAAATGTACAAGGGAAAAGCTGTTTCCATTAGGTGACGGTACAAGGATTAGGAGCACATTTAAGGTTTTGGCAAGGGATACGAGGGAGATATCGGGGAGAATATTTTTTTCACAGTGAGTGGGAATACTCAGCACTCGTTACCAATGAGGGTGGTGGAAGCAGAGTTCATCAATGATTTTAGAAAGGAACCGAGACACACACTTGAGGGAAATAAACATGTCGGGTTTAAGTATGGAGAAGGGAAAATGAGGCTGACTGGATTGCTCTGTAGAGAGCCAGCATGGACTTGATGGGAGGAATGGTATTTCTGTGCCGTAATAACTGATTTATGTAACTCATCCTAATTTAACACTTGGAGTCTGGGTTCAGGTAAGGTAAATAAAACAGAAAATGCTGGAACTGGAGAACAGTCATATTGGATTCAAAACGTTAACTCTGTTTCTCTCACCACGTATACCGCCAGACCTGCCGAGTTTTTCGAGAATTTCTATTTTAATTCCAAACTTAGCATCCACAGTGTTTTGCTTTTATGTCATTAAGGTAAATCTGCACTTCCTCCAAGGCCTACACAGCATGTCCTTTTAAGCTATGGTGTGCAGAACTCTCACACAGTTCTCCAGGTGTGATCTGACCAGGATTTTGAATATCTCGGTGCTATTCCAATCACACTGATACCTGAAATCTTTTCCCATTTAATCCCCTGTAAAAGGAGTTCCCAAAATCCATCCCTGTCAGTCCAGGATAAAAATGCACAACATTCTCTCCTGTGACAGGGACAGGGATGACCGCGCATGCGCCCTGCTGCACCTTCCTGCTGTCAAGATGGCGGCCGTTACCCCGGGGCTGTCATCGGAAGCCCCGCAGCTATTGCTGCATTTGGTCAAAATGCGGAACCTCTAGATTCTTATTCGGATCCTGAGGCGTACAAAAGATACTTGTGAAGCCTTTCAGTCCACCCACTGGCTCTATTCCTCTCCTGCCCGGGGTCAACTCTCTCCCCGCAGATTCTACAGCACCGCCTGCATCCTGCTCCAGCACCCGCACGCTCCACTCAGTGCCCTGCACCGCGCCTGCGCGAGGCTCAGGCCACGCCCCTTATTCACCCCGATTGGTTGGAAAAGCCGTTCTCACGAGGTCCTCCAGCTACGCCCCTACTCTGCCTATTGGTCCGGAATCTCTATCTGTCGCTTCCGGCTTCTCTTCGGCATCCACCTGAACCAAAGGCCCAATTGGGAAAAGGTGGTTATTTCTGTTTGTTTAAAATTACTAATACAGACATGAAAGATAATTTACAAAAAACTACTGCGGATGCTGGAAATCCAAAACAAAAACAGAATTACCTGGAAAACTTTTCCAGGTAATTCTGTTTTTGTTATGAAAGATAATTTGCTAATTTAAAAGTATTTGATGGAATTAGAGTGAAGGAGTGGAATTGATCCACAGTCTGAGTCACCAGTTTAAGGACCGGAGGAGAGAGAATCTGGAGAGGAGAAAAGAATAAGTAGGAGACAGGACACTGAATCTGGAACAATGAGCAGAGGGGGAGAGGAGTGTGTGGGACAGAGATTTATAGATTTGGGGGAATGAAAGAGGAAACTAGAATTTTCTGTTCTGAATTTCTATCCTGTATTTACAATAACTCTGGTAAACTCCTTTTACAGGGGGAAAAGAACCGAGACATTCACACACCCATGTGAGTCTTCCAGTGAACTGGCTGTGGAAAGAGCTTTAACCAGTTACACAGCCTGAAAAACATCACCATTCGCAGCAGGAAGAAACCGTACAGGTGTGTGAGGACGAGGCTTCAACTGATCGTCCAACCTGGAGATACACGAGGACACTAGGACCGCTGAGAAACCATGGAAATGTGGGGACTGTGGGAAGGGATTCATTTCCCCATCAAAGCTGGAAACTCATCAACGCAGTCACACTGGGGAGAAACCGTTCACCTGCTCTCTATGTGGGAAGGGATTCACTCAGTTATCCAGTATGTTGACACACCAGCGAGTTCACACCGGGGAACGACCGTTCAGGTGTGTGTGTGGGAAGGCATTTGCTTACTCATCTGACCTGCTGGCGCATGAGCAAGTTCACACTGGGAAGACTTCATTCGCCTGTTCTGTCTGTGGGAAGGGATTCACTCAGTCATCCCGTCTTACTGAACATCAACTTGTACACAGTGATCAGAGACCTTTTAAATGTTCTGACTGTGAGAAGAGCTTTAAAAGCAAGAAGTATCTACGAACACACCAGCGACTTCACAGTGGGGAGTGGCCATTCACCTGCTCCGAGTGTGGAAAGGGATTCACTCGGTCATCTCACCTTCTGACACACCGGCGAGTTCACACCGGGGAGAAGCCGTTCACCTGCTCTGGGTGTGGGAAGGGATTTACTCAGTCATGCCACCTTCTGATACACCAGCGAGTTCACACTGGGGAGAGGCCGTTCACCTGCTCCAGGTGTGGGAAAGGATTCACTCAGTCATCTGACCTAATGACACACCAGCGAGTTCACACTGGGGAGAGGCCGTTCACTTGCTCCACATGTGGGAAGGGATTCACTCAGTCATACCACCTTCTGAAACATCAGCAAATTCATGCTGGGGAGAGGCCGTTCCCCTGCTCTGTGTGTGGGAAGGGATTCACTCAGTCATCCCACCTGGTGAGACACCAGCGAGTTCACAACTGACTGCAGGAGTTGGATTCTGTTATTACTGTTGTTCGTTACATCCAGGACTGAACTTGCAGGTTAATCCTGAGGTGTGTAAGAAATGTGGCCCAGCCGCACTCTTCCAATGTTCAGAGCTCCTAGACACAGAACAGAAGGCTCCTTTGCAACTGTGTTTAGAGTCAGGAAGAACAACGGTGAATGCTGGAAACGTGCTGTCAAATCAGAGATTGGTGTAAAACTGTGATCTGTTCCTGACTGAATGTGAAACAGGTTTAAGTTTCAAGCCTGAAAATGATGGTAATTATGATACGAAGATTTAAAATGTTTCGTGTGACACTCCTGATTCTACCAATGTAAAGCAATGACAACACCAAGTTGTGTTTATATATGGAACCTTTAACCACCCTCTCACCTTCCACTGACTTCAATGTAATGGAAACTGACGGTTGGAATCTGTCAGCATTTGAAAGATATTTACAAATGATTCAAGGGTTTCTTACAGTTGGGATCTTTCTCTGTTCTGTCCGCTTGAGGTGTTTGATAACAAACTTTCTCCTGTGAATATCGAGCTGGAGTTTTGGGCTGTGGTGTGTTTCCTTGTTCATCTTGTTGACTCTAAATGTTGAATCTTGTGGTTTTAGACACCAGATAATCAAGCTCACAACAACAGATTGTCTTTTCCTGACTTTATTAACAGCACTGCAATCATGCAGACAGAGTAATTCCTTACATGGTTCCGGTCCTCAGTGAAGTACTTATAAATGTCATCATTTATATACTTCAGAGCCTGTAATATAGGAATGGTGTATTGGTCTGTAATTTTAATATAATTTTAATTCAATATTCCTTCTTTTAATATCATGTTCACCACTTCCCTGTTACCTGCTGAATTTTTCTATTTTTATCATTACATGATTGTCACGTTTTCATGTTTTTAGCTTGATTATTTAGTCTATATTTTAAATTTTATGAATTTTTTTGATGTAAGTTACAATTCAGCCTTTGAGCTGTGAATATATTTTTTGAATAAAATACCATTATATTCAAAAAACGTAGTTACCCGATCCAGAGAAAGAGATAATACAGTGGATTCAGAGCTCCCTTCTCCCCAGCTGTGATCTAACAAGCTGCAGCTACACTGGAGATATTTATATTTAACTTGTTCACTACATCCGTGATCTGGGCCTGCTCAAACCATAACCACAAGGATATCTGTGCGTTGTTCTGAGTGTGAGCACAAGGCTGTGTCACTATCACACACAGATACCGTTTCCTTGGTTCACATCTCCGTACAAAGACCAGCTCTTTACGCATCCCCTTTCTACACAATTGCAGGAGACATGAGCAAGGATGTGAGGCTCTTTAATATACACCCACATTTCATAACAGCAAAGGTTCCACTGGGACAAAGGTTTAGTCATTTTCCATCACAGGCAAAATACAGAGCAGTACAGGAGCACACTGACAGTTTAACAGAGTCTCATCAGCCTGCAGGCTCCTGTTAAATACAGAGTAGTACAGGAGGACGCTGACAGTCTAACAGAGTCTCAACAGCCTGCAGGCTCCTCTCCAATACATTTACTGAGTGGATTTCAATTTAAACCAGGTTTACAGATGTGATGCTCTAGTCACACATCGGTCACCACATTACCAGAAGGATATGGAGGCGGTGCAGAGGAGGTTTACCAGGATGCTGCCTGGTCTGGAGGTTATTAGCTATGAGGTGAAGTTGGAGAAACTCGGATTGTTCTCACTAGAGTGACGGAGATTGAGGGGCGACTTGATAGAAGTTTACAAAATTAGGAGTGGCATGGACAGAGTAGATAGGCAGAAGCTTTTTCCCAGGCGGAAGAGTCAATTACTAGGGGACATAGATTTAAGCTGAGAGGAGAAAACTATAGAGGAGATGTGCGGGGCAAGTTTTTTAAGCAGAGGGTAGTGAGTGTCTGGAATTCGCTGCCAGAGGAGGTGGTGGAAGCAGGTACGATAGTGGTGTTTAAGAGGCAGCTTGACAAATACATGAAGAGGATGGGAATAGAAGGATACGGACCCCGGAAGTGCAAAATGTTTTAGCTGACGGGCAATATGATTGGCGCAGGCTTGGAGGGCCAAGGGGCCTATTCCTGTGCTGTACTTTTCTTTGTTCTTAGTTCTTTGAGATGCTACCATGGTACACACACTAAGTCCAGTAGCTGAACTGATTAACAGACTGAGTTTGGGTTTCCTGATCCAGTGCATGTTACTGATACCTTCCCTGGATCTCAAGGCTAAGAGATATACTCGGGAAGGTATGGGGAGCTGGGACTTGTCCATGAGAGTAACTGAAGGTCCGAGAACTGAAATAACCTAAAGTTAGAAAGGAGAAAAGGTTCAGTCCTGGACGTGATTCTTAGCAGCAACAACCGATTCCAGCTTTGTCGGTAACATGTGAAGCCGCTTATGTTTCAGCAGGCTGTAAGACTGAGTAAATCGTTTCTCACACACAGAGCAGGTGAACGGTTTTGCCCCAGTGTGAACTCGCTGGTGTCTCAGCAGGCGGGATGAATCAATGAATCCCTTCCCACACTTGGAGCAGGTGAACAGCCTCTTCCCGCTGTGAGTGCGTTGGTGCCTCAGCAGGCCGGATGAATGAGCGAATCCCTTCCCACACTCAGAGCAAAGGAATGGCCTCTCCCCAGTGTGGGTGCGTTGGTGCCTCAGCAGGTCATTGCTTCTTTTAAAGCTCTTCCTGCATTCAGAACATTGAAAAGGTCTCTTATCAGAGTGAACGCGTTGGTGTTCAGTGTAGTAGGACAACTGAGCGAATCTCTTGCCACAAATGGAACAGGTGAACGGCCTCTCCTCAGTGTGAGTGCGTCGGTGTCTCTGGAGGCTGGATGACTCAGTGAAACCCTTCCCACACACAGGGCAGGTGAACGCCCTCTCCCCGGTGTGAACAGTCCGATGTCTCAGCAGGTGTTGTAAACAAGTAAATCTCTTCTTGCACACGGGGCAAAGGTATGGCCTCTCCCCGGTGTGAACTCGCTCGTGTATCACAAGGTGGGACGAACGAGGGAAACTCTTCCCACACATGGAACAGAGGAACGGCCTCTCCCCGGTGTGAACTCGCTGGTGCTTCAGCAGATAGCAGGATCGAGTGAATCCCTTCCCACACACCGAGCAGGTAAATGGCCTCTCCCCAGTGTGCACCCACTGGTGTTTCAGCAGGTCAGCTGGCTGAACGAATCCCTTCTTACACGTGGAGGAGGTGAACGGCCTCTCTCCAGTGTGAATACTCTCGTGTGTCAAAAGGTGTGAAAATCGAGTGAATGTCTTCCCACACACAGAGCAGAGGAAAGGCCTCTCCCCGGTGTGAACACGCTTGTGTGTCAGAAGGTGAACTGAATGAGTGAATCTCTTCCCACACACTGAGCAGGGGAACGGCCTCTCCCCAGTGTGAATGCGCTGGTGTCTCAGCAAATTAATGCTTCTTTTGAAGGTCTTCTCACATTCAGTACATTTAAAAGGTCTCTTTTCTGAGTGAACCAATTGGTGCTCAGTGTAGTGGGAGAACTGAGCGAATCTCTTCCCACACTGGGAGCAGCTGAACGGCCTGTCCTTGGTGTGAACTCGCTGGTGCTCAGTGAGATGCACTGACTCGCTGAACGACTCCCCACAGTGAGAGCAGCTGAACGGCCTCTCGTGTGTGTGAAGGAGCTGGTGCTCCGCGAGGCGGGAGGACAGCTTGAACCTCTTCCCGCAGTGGGAGCAGCTGAAAGGTCTCTCTTCAGTGTGAACGCGCTGGTGTTGGACCAATTCCTCAGAAATTTCGAAACTTTTCTCAGAGTCAGAGTATTGAAGAGGATCCTCATCAATGTGATCGAGCTGGTGTGCCAGCAGGTTGGATGAACACATGAATTTCTTCCCACATACGGAGCAAGTGAACGGTCTCTCGCTATTGTGAGTTCGTTGTCGTGTCAGCATGTTTACCAGCTGTATCAATCCCTTCCCACAGGAGGAGCAGGTGAACAGCCTCTCACCAGTTTCCAGCTGAGGCAGTCAATTAAATCCCTTCAGATGTACGAACCTTCAGATTCCAATGAACTGATTGACCCTGTCAGACGTGAGGTTTGGTTTGCTTTTCCTGACTGCAAATCCTCCTCCTCTATTATCCTGTAAAGTAAGTTACAAAGATTTACATAGAATACACATGATACAAACAGGCCATTCAGTCTATCCAGTTTGTACTGGAGTTTCTAGTCCACACAAGTCTCTCCCATTCTGCTAACCCCATCTCATGCTTTCAGCTCATCTCTCTAATCCCTTTTCTCCCATGTTCTCGTCTAGTTTCCTCTTAAAAGTATCTGTTATTTTTCTCGACCACATCCAGTAGTAGTGAGTTCCACATTTTCATAGCTGTCTGAGGAAACATATATCTCCTGTGTTTTTCTTGGATTTATTCATATCTATTGTGTATTCATGGCCCCCAGTATTGGTTAGACCTTCAAGTGGAAACATTCTGTCCACATCTACCTGCCCAACCCAATCAGAATTTTAAAGACCTATATCAGAAATGACAAACATATCTCTCGATTTGAGTTTGCTGTGTGTAAATCCTTCCCATCTAACCCCCTGGAAAGGGAGTTTGTAAAATCCATCCCTGTCAGTCCAGGATAGAAATTCACAACATTCTCTCAGGTAAGCAAGTAATTAGGAAAGCTAACAGAATGTTATTGTTTATTGTGAGGGAAATCGAATACAAAAGTAGGGAGGTTATGCTTCAGTTGTACAGGACACTCGTGAGAGATCTGGAGCAGTGTACAGTATTGGTCAACTTATTTGAGGAAGGATATAAATGCATTAGAAGCAGTTCAGGGAAGGTTTACCAGATTAATACAAGAATGGGCAGATTGCCTTAAGAGGAAAGTTTGGACAGGCGAGGCTTGTGTCCACTGAAGTTTAGGAGAGTAAGAGGCGACTTGATTGAAACCTTTAAGATCCTGAGGGGAGGGTCTGATGAAGGGTCATATGGACTCGAAACATCAACTGTATCCCCCTCCGCAGATGCTGTCAGACCTGCTGAGTTTTTCCAGGTATTTTCATTTTTGTTCAAGATCCTGAGGGGCCTTGACAGAGTGGATGTGGAGAGGATGTTTCCTCTTGTGGGAGAATCTAGAACTGATGAGTTTTTTTTCTCTCAGAGGGTTGAGAGTCTTTGGAGCTCCCTTCCTCAAAAGGCGGTGGAAGCAGTCTTTTATTTTTAAGGCAGAGCTACATAGATTCCTGACAAGCAAAGAGGGCGGAAGGTTATCGGGGGTAGGCAGGAATGTGGGGTTTAGGTTACAATCAGTTCAGCCATGATCTTATTGAATGGTGGAGCAGGCTGGAGGGGCCGAATGGTCTGCTCCTCATTCACATGTTCCTGCAGCCAGAGACAGTGATGACAGCGCATGCGCCCTGCTACAAGTTGCCCCTAGAAAGATGGCGGCTGCGCATGCGTCCTGCTGCTCTTTGCCCCCAATAAAGGTGGAGACCGTTAACCCGGGTTTCATAACCGGGGAAGGGCCCATAGCTGCCGCCCGGTGTAGCCGCGGGGCCGGTAGCCTCTTGGTTGGAATTTCTCGCCTACAATGGGTGTTTATGAAATCTTCCCGCCCACCCACGGCCCCTAATATCGCCACTGTGTCGCCTAATACTCACCGCCTGAAGATGCGACAAACAACCGTCTGTCCAAAGACGTCACTCGCACTGCGCATGCTCCAGATCACATTGCCCGACTGGTTGACGGCAGCTGCGGACCAATAGGAAGAGGGGGGGGGGGCTGGGGCTGAAGCTGCTGGTCCTCCAACCAATCGGAGTGAATGAGGGGCGGGGCTGAGCCCAGATCTCCCTCATTGGCTGAAACTCTGCATCATTTTGGAAGCTGATTTGTCTCAAACTCCAGGAGAAAACTGGACCTTTCTGTCTGTCGCTTTAAACAGATGAAACCCGATGGGTGTGAAGCAAACATTTCAACATTTTTTAGTGAACTGCGGTAACATGAGGATAAAAGCACAATCAATTCAAGGGCTGACTTAAATCAATAACTTCAGACCTGGTTTCAATAAATGAACCGGCAAGACGGGTTAGGACAGGTTAGGGAGAAGGGTGACTTTGAAAACAACACAGATTATACATAAACAACTAATCTCAAAGACAGTCTCTGGCAGTGCTAATAGATATTAACAATCAGACCTAAAGAGGTTAAAATATATGTAAAAGCAAATTACCGAGGATGCTGGAAATCTGAAATAAAAATATAAGTGCTGGAAAAACTCAGCAGTTCTGGCAGCATCTGTGAAAAAAGAAACAGAGTTAATGTTTTGAATCTAATATGACTCTTTTTCAGAACTGAATTAGATTATATATGTTTTCTATGTTGAAGAATCAATTTAAAATCTGGAACTCGGATAGGGATGTGGATTGGTGTTAGGTGGGAAGATCTGGATCAGTATCTTACTCCAGGAAGCTTTAAAGTCAGAGTGGCAGTTTTTCAGAACTGGTTCCTGTGATCGCAGCAATCCCATTGCTATCTGTTAGTAAGACCAATGGAAGTGTTTAAAGTGGAGACGTTGGACTTTTTAAATTCATTTATAGGATTTGGTCATTAACTATTTATTGTCCATCCCTAATTGCCATTGAGGAAGTGGTGGCGAGCCAGTTTATTGAACTGCTGCAGTCCATGTGGTGTAGGTACACCCACAGTGCTGTTAAGGAGGGAGTTCCAGGATTTTGACCAAATGACAGTGAGGGAACGGTGGTATGTTTCCAAATCAGGATGGTGGCTTGGAGGGGAACTTCTAGGTGGTGGTATATCCATGCATCTGCTGTCCTTGTCCGAGGTGGTAGAAGTCACAGGTTTGGAAGGTGTTGTCAAAGGAGCCTTCGTGAGTTGCTGCAGTGCATCTTGTAGATGGTACACACTGCTGCCATTGTGCATCGGTGGTGGACGGAGTGAATGTTGAAGGTGGTGGATGGGCTATCAATCAAGCAGGCTGCTTTGTCCTGGAAGGTGTGGAAAATCTAGAATATTTTTGGAGTTGCACTCATCCAGGCAAGTGGAGAGTATTCCATTACATTCCTGACTTGTGCCTTGTCGAATATGGACAGGCTTTGGGGAGACAGGAGGTGGGCTATTCTGCACAGAGTTCCCAGCCTCTGACCTGCTCTTGTCACCACTGCATTTATGTGGCTCGTCCCGTTCAGTTTCTGGAGGATGATGCACACAAGGAAGCTGTGAACAATCTAAGGGTCATCGTGAGGGGAAAGAAAGGGATCTGGAAAACAACAGACACTTAATTTTGTTCCAGGATAAGTGAGGTCTGGTTGTGCAGATAAAAACAGAAAATGCTGGAAAAACTCAGCAAGTCTAGCAGCATCTGTGGAGAGAGGCAAAGTTAACGTTTTGAATCCATATGACTTCTTCAAAACATCATATGGACTTGAAACATTTACTTTGTTTCTCTCTACACAGATTCTGCCAGACCTGCTGAGTTTTTTCCAGCATTTTCTGTTTTTATTTCAGATTTTCAGCATCCGAGTATTTTGCTTTTATTTTACTGGTTGTGCAGATGTCAGGTTTTACACAGGACGTAGTCAGCCTGTGGTTTCACCCTGGATGAGGAATCCCTGAATGGTACCATTCAAATCGCTCGATGGAACATCATCTGCTTGGAGAGGATGGTTTGTGTTACAGCTAATGAGAAGCAGCACACACAGGCACACAAACTCATACACATGCACACCCCCATGCTCAGACACACACACACACCTCGCTGATGTGTTGGAAGTTTAAATGACTGAGTGAATCCTTTCCAACACATGGAGCAGGTGAACAGCCTCAGCCCAGTGTGAACTGCCTCTGGAGATTGGATGAATGAGTGAATTCAATCTTATGATTGAACAGACGAAAGACCTTTCCGCAGTGTAAATGTCCTGGTGATTCATCACAGAATCACACAGTGCAGAAGAGGCCCTTTGGCCCATCGAGTCTGCGCCGACACGTGAGAAACACCTGACCAACTACCTAATCCCATTTACCAGCACTTGGCCCATCGCCTTGAATGTTATGACGTGCCAAGTGCTCATCTGGGTACTTTTTAAAGGATCTGAGGCAACCCGCCTCCACCACCCTCCCAGGCAGCGCATTCCAGACTGTCACCACCCTCTGGGTAAAAAAGTTTTTCTTCACATCCCCCCTAAACCTCCTGCCCCTCTCCTTGAACTTATGTCCCATCGTGACTGACCCTTCAACTAAGGGGAACAGCTGCTCCCTATCCACCCTGTCCATGCCCCTCATAATCTTGTACACTCGATCTGGTCGCCCCTCAGTCTTCTCTGCTCCAACAAAAACAACCCAAGTCTATCTTCATCTCTTCATAACTTAAATGTTTCATCCCAGGCAACATCCTGGTGAATATCCTCTGCACCCCGTCCAGTGCAATCACATCCTTCCTATAATGTGGCGACCAGAACTGCACACAGTACTCCAGCTGTGGCCTCACCAAGGTTCTATACAACTCCAACATGACCTCCCTATTTTTGTAATCTATGCCTCGATTGATAAAGGCAAGCGTCCCATATGCCTTTTTCACCGCCCCACTAACATGCCCCTGTGCCTTCAGAGATCTATAGACACACACGCCAAGGTCCCTTTGTTCCTCAGAACTTCCTAGTGTCATGCAGTTCATTGAATACTTCTTTGTGAAATTACTCCTTCCAAAGTGCATCACCTCGCACTTTTCAGGGTTAAATTCCATCTGCCACTTATCTGCCCATTTGACCATCCCGTCTATATCTTCCTGTAGTCCAAGACACTCAACCTCACTGTTAACCACCCAGCCAATCTTTGTGTCATCCACAAACTTACTAAACCTACCCCCTACATAGTCATCTATGTCGCTTATATAAATGACGAATAATAGGGGACCCAGCACAGATCCCTGTGGTACGCCACTGGATACTGGCTTCCAGTCACTAAGGCATCCTTTTATCATCACTCTCTGTCTCCTACAACTAGGCCAATTTTGAATCCGCCTTATCAAATTACCCTGTATCCCATGTGCATTTGCCTTCTTTATAAGTCTCCCATGTGGGACCTTGTCAAAGGTTTTGCTGAAATCCATATAAAATACACCAACTGCACTACACTCATCGACACACCTGGTCACCTCCTCAAAAAATTCAATCAAATTTGTTCCGCATGACCTCCCTCTGACAAAGCCATGCTGACTATCCCTGATCAAACCTTGCCTCTCCACCTGGAGATAGGCACTCTCCTCCAGAACTTTCTCCAATAGTTTCCCTACCACTGACGTGAGATTCACTAGCCTGTAGTTCCCTGGCTTATCTCTACAACCCTTCTTAAATAGCGGAACCACATTAGCTGTTCTCCAGTCCTCTGGCACCTCCCCCGTTTCCATACTTAAGTTTCTTAATTAACTATGGATTGTGCATCCTTCTCATAGAGTCATTTTTTGACAATGGAATACATTGTTGTTCAGAGTTATGAATTAAATATCTGCCACTCCCTATCTACAGACTTATCTTTCAACATATTTTTCTGGTCCACTGCAGCCATCCTCTGAGTTTAGACCTTTGTAGTTGCCTTTATTTAACTTTAAGACCCAGTTTCAGACCTAGGTTTCTCATCGTCAACTTGAATGTAACATTCTTTCATGTTATGATTGCTCTTGACTAGATGATGTTTTACTATGAAATCATTCCTAATCCTGCCTCATTACAGATTAACTTGCCTGTTTCCTCGTTAGTTCTAGAATATATTGTTGGATTAAACTGTCCTGAATATATTCAATGAACTCATCCTCCACCAATTCGCTTTGTCCAATTTGTAAGCAAATTACACTTACTCACGATTTTCTCACAAGTCCCCATTTTTTCTTCTGTTATTATCAATCCTACCACATCACTACTGTTCGGTGACATATAAAATATTCCCAACAGTGGCTTCTTACCCTTACTTGTATTATCTCCAAACAAGCTGATTCCACATCTTCATCTTCTGAGCCAAGATAATTTCTCATGACTGTACTGATTTCAGCCTTTATTGCCATACCTAACCCGTGACTTTTTCATTTTGTTCTATCCTTCAGAAATGTCAAATACTCCTGAATATTCAGCCCCCTACCTTAATAACGTTGCAAACACATCCCTGTAATGGCTGTGATATCATACACCTTTATTTCTATTTCTTCCATCAATTCATACACCTTGTTACAATTGCTGAAGCATTCAGATAAAGAGGTTTTAAATCTGTCTTTCTGTCAGTTTTCCCTACTCTGACCCTGTTTGCTGTTGCACTCTTATATTTGTATATTCTGTTCCTTCCTATCACACTCTGGTTATCATTACCCATATTGCTAGCCTGCACTATTGCCTTGTCCTTTCCCATCAGCTTTCTAACTTTCCCTTCATCCCAAACCTGCCCCCTCCTCCACTATTTAGTTTAAAGCCCACTCGACAGCCCTATCTATGTGATTCACCTGGGCACTGATCCCAGTGTGGTTCAAGTGAAGGCCACCCCAATGCTGTAGTTTCCTCTTTCCCTATTGTTGGTGCTAGTGGCCCAAGAATCAAAATCAATTTCTCCCAACTGAGGGATGGTCAGTACTGAGGGAGCGCTGCACTGTTGGAGAGTCAGCACTGAGGGAGCGCTGCACTATCGGAGGGTCATTACCGATGGAGAGCTGCACTGTTGGAGAGTCAGTAATGAGGGCGCACTGCACTGTCAGAGCGTCAGTACTGAGGGAGTGCTGCACTGTTGGAGCATCAGTACTGAGGGAGCGCTGCACTGTCAGAGGATCAGTATTGAGGGAGTGCTGCACTGTCAGAGGGCCAGTACTGAGGGAGTGCTGCACTGTTGGAGCATCAGTACTGAGGGAGCGCTGCACTGTCAGAGGATCAGTATTGAGGGAGTGCTGCACTGTCAGAGGGCCAGTACTGAGGGAGCGCTGCACTGTCGGAGAGTCAGTACTGAGGGAGTGCTGTACTGTTGGAGAATCAGTACTGAGGGAGCGCTGCACTGTCAGAGGGTTAGTACTGAGGGAGTGCTGCACTGTTGGAGGGTCGGTATTGAGGGAGTGCTGTACTGTCGAAAGGTCAGTACTGAGGGAGTGCTGCACTGTCGGAGGGTCAGTACTGAGGGAGTGCTGCACTGTCGGAGGGTGAGCACTGAAGGAGTGCTGCACTGCTGGAGACGTTTTCCAGGTGAGAAATTAAACCATCGCTTCATTTGCTTTCTTTAGTGGATATAAAAGATCCCATGGCCGCTATTTGGAAGAAGAGCAGGGGAAGTTCTCCCCGGTGTCCTGGGGCCAATATTTATCCCTCAACCGATGATCTGGGTCATTATCACGTTGCTCTTTGTGGGAGTTTGCTGTGCACAAAATGGTGTCTCATTACAAAGGGACAACATTTCAGGAAGTAATATAATTGGCTGTGATATTCTTTGGGACGTCCTTAAGCAGTGAAAGGCGCTAGGGAAATGCAATACCTTTTATGGCTCTAGGAGTGAGAGCTGGGTATTTCTGCTCTCGTCTGGGATCACTGTGTCTAAAAGTTGTCCCACTTGCTAATTACCTGCCTAAGATTAGCTAAACTGTAACTAATTACTTCATCTGCTTGAAGGGGAAAATACTTGCAGGGCTGTGGGGGGAAGAGCAGGGGGGACAGTTGGACTAATTGGATAGATCTTTCAAAGAGCCAGCACAGGCACGATGGCCGAATGGCCTCCTCCTGTGCTATAATTCTCATAAGTTTGATGGCGTCCCTTCGTTGCAGGAAACCAATGGATTAAACAGATAAATGGTAAGGTGAAACACGGTAAGGCCCAGTGGTAGTCAACAGACACTTAGTGAATTTAATATTCTCTCTCCTTGCTAAATGTTTAATTCTGGCTGTACTTCGATTTCTCACTAAACTCTTACCTGTTGCTAAGAGACGTGATGGACGTGTGAAGTCAGAGGCGGGATCCCTCAACTCTTAAACCACTCCTCAGGACTGCAATGGTTAGCTGGGGGAATTAATTTCTGGTCTGTTGAGTTGTAATCCGATTGGGTGTCTGGCTTAATGTGAGAGAACATCAGGCTGTCAGGGAGAGGGATGATGTTGAGGACAGCAGGTCTCTGATGGTGCGTGTGTGTGTGTGTATGTGTGTGTGTAAGGGAGAGACAGGCTGTGCTGAGAGTTCGGTACAGGCAGCACCAGTGTAGCCCTGAATGATCGGGAACATCTCTCTCTACCGGAGTGGGACTCTCCGCTCTGTGGATGCTGCAGGGAAGGAAGAGCGGAAGGAGACTCGCAAGGAGGATCTCGGTCTCGGGACGGAGCGGAAGTGAATGTGCTACCCAATTTTCAAAACCAAATTATCAAGTGGAGCAAACAGGAATGAAACGCCAGTGGCGAAAAGCTGGTGACGCAGGTTGACAGAGACTTTTAAAAGAGCAATAAATGGTTTCATTTCTAGAGGGTGAGCATTGAAAAACAAAGGTTTTGTTCTACCCTATATCAAGCGATGGGAGCACTGTGCACGGTTCTGGCCTCCGTATTATAAAAAAGGATATAGAGGCACCGGAGAAGATGCAAAACAAATAAGATTTAGAAGGATGATTCCAGATCTGAGAGGTTATAACCATCAGGAAAGACTGAACAGGCTGGGGCTCTTTTCTCCAGAAAAGAGAAGGCTGAGGGGGTGACCTGATCGAGGTCCTTAAAATGATGAAAGGGTTTCGAGCGGGTAGACGTAGAGAAGATGTGGAGGAGACCAGAACTGGGTGGTGGGGGTAGGGGTGGTTAGTGGTAATCAATATAAGATAGTCATTAATAAATCCAATGGGGAATTCAGGAGAATTTACCCAGAGAGTGGGGAGAATGTGGAACTCGCTTCCATAGGGAGTGGTCGAGGCGAATAGCATTTAAGGGAGAGTTAGGGGTGGGGGTGGTGGTAGTGGGACTAACCCGATCGCTCGTCAGAAGTGCTGGCATGGACTCGATGGGCTGAATGGTCTCCTTTAGTGCTGCACAATTTGGTGAACGGGAGCAAAATTTATGCCAAGCTTTCTTTCTATATCCAAACTGGTTGGATTAAGTCCTGTCAAAACGTATTTGTACCGCCCTGTGGTAACCCACTCCCTCTCGAAGGTGCCGCACTGCCTCCCTCGCAGGGGAGCGGGGACAGCTCCGGGGAAATCAGTACGGAGCCGGGAAATGGCTGCTGGTGCCCTCCTGCTACACCTGGTAAAGCCTGGCACCTTCACAGTCAGCTATTTGAGCTGTAAATGGTTGGGCATTGATATCGTGACACCTTCCCTACGACCATCAGGGTTTTCGCTGGAGTAAACAAGGAGAAACTGTTTCTAGCGGCAGGAGGGTCGGTGACCAGAGGGTCACAGATTGAAGAGAATCGGGAAAAGAACCAGAGGGGGAGATGAGGGGAATTGCTTTTTTTTACACAGCGATTGTTGTGATCTGGGAGGTGCTGCCTGAAAGGGCGGTGGAAGCAGATTCAACAGGAACTTTCAAAAGGGGAATTGAATAAATACTTGAAGGGGAAATGTTTGCAGGGCTATGGGGGAAAGAGCGACCTGGGGGAAGTGGAACAAATTGGATAGATCTTTCAGAAAGCAGGCACAAGCTCAATGGGCTGAATGGCCTCTTCCTGTGTTGTAAGATTTTATGATTCATTTATTTCTGCCCACACACTGGATTGTGCACCCTCCACAGTCACTAACTAGCACGTTTCCTTGTTTTTGTCACTGTTTTATTCTGGTTCTCTGTCATATCCGCCTCCCTCTCCCACTCTTCCATTTTCCCTCTCCTACTCTTCCGCTCTCCCACTCCCCCCGCTCTCTCTCTCCTTCCCTCCCGCTCTCCCACTTCCCCTGGTCTCTCTCTCCTTCTCTCCCACTTTCCCACTCCCCTGGTCTCCCTCTCCTTCCCACCCTCTATCCCATTCTCACCGGTCTCTCTTTCTCTCCTTCTCTCCCGCTCTCCCACTCCCTGGCCTCCCTCCCTTTCTTTCTGCTCTCCCACTCCCCTGGTCTCTCTCTCTCCTTCCCTCACACTCTCCCACTCCCCCCCGGTCTCTCTCTTGTTCTCTCCCACTCTCCCATTCTCCGTGGTCTCTCCCTCCTTGTCTCCTGCTCTCCCGTTCTCTCCGGTCTCTTTCTCCTTCTCTCCCACTCCCCATTTTAGGGGAGGCGATGGCATAGTGGTATTGTCGCCTGACTAGTCATCCAGAGACCCAGGGTAATGCTCTGGGGGCCTGGGTTCGAATGGTAGTGGGTTCAGATGGTGGAATTTGAATTTATTAAAAATCTGGAATTAAAAGTCTTACGATAACCATGAAAGCATTGTCGATTGTTGTAAAAACCCATCTGGTTCACTCATGCCCCTTTAGGGAGGGAAATCTGTCATCCTTACCTGGTCTGGCCTACATGTGACCCCAGACCCACAGCAATGTGGTTGACTCCTAACTGCCCTCTGAAATGGTCGAGTTGCCACTCAAAACCGCTACAAAGTCTCGACAAAGGAATGAAACTGGATGGGCCATTTGGCATCGACATAGGCACCGGAAACGACAACAGCAATCTCAGCCCCGTCGACCCTAAGTCCTCCTTACTAACACCTGGAGGAGCCATATAAATACTGTGGCTACAAGAGCAGGTCAACGGCTAGGAATCCTGCGACGAGTAACCCACCCCCTGACTCTCCAAAGCCTGTCCATCATCTACAAGGCACAAGTCAGGAGTGTGATGGAATACTCCCCACTTGCCTGGATGAGTGCAGCTCCCTCAACACTCAAAAAGCTGGACACCATCCAGGACAAAGCTGCCCGCTTGATTGGTAACCCATCCAGAAACATTCACTTCCTCCACCACCAACACACCGTCGCTGCAGTGTGTACCATCTACAAGGTGCACTGCAGGTATTCACCAAGACTCCTTTGACAGCACCTTCCAAACCTACGATCACTACCATCTAGATGGACAAGGGCAGCAGATAGATGGGAACACCACCACCTGGAAGTTCCCCTCCAAGTCACTCACCATCCTGACTTGGAAATATATCGGCTGTTCCTTCACTGCCGCTGGGTCAAACTCCTGGAACCCCCTCCCTAACAGCACTGTGGATGTACCTGCATCACAGGGACTGCAACGGTTCAAGAAGGCAGCTCACCACCACCTTCTCAAGAGCAATTAGGGATGGGCAATAAATGCTGGCCCAGCCAGCGAAACCCAAATCCCATGAATGAATTTTTTAAAAAGTCTCTCTCTTCTTCTCTCCTGCTCTCTCATTTCCACTGGTTTCCCTCTCCTTCTCTCCCTCTCTCACCCACCCCGCCTCCCGCTCTCTCTCTCCCCCTTTCCCTTTCTTCCATCCCCATTCATCATCACCCTTTCTCCCTCTCTCTCTCTCTCCCTCCTTCTCCTCTAATCTGTTCTTCCTCTCTACCTCAATCTCTCTCTTTCTCCCCTCTCTCCCCCCCAATCCCCTTCCCTCTGCCTCTCTCCCTCTCTCTCTTCCCCTCTCTGTCTCCCTCCCTCTCTTTCTCTCTTCCCCCCACCGACCCCCTCTCTCTCCCTTCGCTCTCTTCCACCCCCGCCTTTGGAAAATTGAGGGTTTGAATCCCAATTCTGTCTCTATCTCTCCCACTCTCCCATTTCTCCTGGTTTCTCTCCTCTCCCGTTCCCCTGGTCTCCCATTCTTTCTCTCTCTCTCTCCCTGTTTATACAGAGGAGAGAGGGTCAGGTTGAAATCCAATGGGTTATGTAGAGGAGAGAGGTTCAGGGTGGAATCCAGTGGGTTATGCAGAGGAGAGAGGGTCAGGATGGATTCCGGTTGGTTATACAGAGGTGAGAGGGTCGGGTGGAATCCAGTCGGTTATAGAGAGGAGAGAGGGTCAGGATGGGATCCAGTTGTTTTTACAGAGGGGAGAGGGTCAGGGTGAAATCCATTGGATTATACAGGGGAGAAAAGGTCGGATGGAATCCAGTGGTTTATTCTTTCCTTCCCTCATATTTTTTCCTCCCTCCCTCCCTCCCTTCCTTGCTCCCTTTCAACTAATTTCCCCAATTTATTCCTTCCATTCCTCCATCCTTCCTTCCCTTCCATTCTCCCTCGTTCCTTCCTCACGCATTTTCTCCCTCCCCTGCTTTTAACCTCGGAAGTGAAAGGATGGTACCAAAGAGTTGGCCTGAGGGACAGGATTGGCTGGTTGATACCAGGTGAGATTGGCCCATGTGGCTTACATTGGGATTGGAGGTCCACTTAGCAGGAAGAGAGGAGAGGATTGGGCAGTCTTCAAAGAGGTAAGTAGAGAGGACGAGGAGGATTTATGTAGGGAAAGAATCTAGAGAGAGAGAGGGGAAGGGGCATAGCAGACTGGTGGGTTTTTGTCCCTGAGTATAATCCTATCTCTGCAGATCATTATCTATTGAGTAATTTAATTCTGTGTGTAGACCAGTCGACATACAATGAATGAGTTAACAATAGTTTGGGGACCACAATTGTGTAGTTCATATCATGGCTGCTGATAGATTTCACAATAATTATCTTCTCAAGGTATTGTGAACACACATCCCTCATGTGAACTGATTAGTGCTTATAAATGGTCTGTGCACAATGCTTGACATACAAGAGGTTTTATTGATTTAATAAATGTCTTGATGAGGCAGTTTTAATGAAATCGGATTAAGTTACAGTTGAACATCCGGAGATGACACCTTCGTCGACCATAATCTTTACTGTTAGACAAAGCCAACTAAATTCGATTAAGAGGCACCGTTTAAGGGGTGTTTATATGAACACTTTAGAGAACTATTGTTCGCATTTTGGACCTGCCCATGTCCCAAAGCCTTTTACAACAAATGACGGAAGTACCAAAGGCGGGAGCCAAATTGAGCACAGCAACATCCTGCCAACTTCAAGGCAGTTAATAACCACATCATCTGATTTAACCCTCCCTGCGTTCCTCAATCCTGCCCTCTTGAGCACCCCCCGATTCCCATTGCTCCACCATTGGCGGCCGTTCCTTCAGCTGCCTGGGGCCCTAAGCTCTGGAATTCCCTCAATAAACCTCTCTGACTCTCTCTCGCTCTCCTCCTTTAAGATACACCTTAAAAACTGACCTCTGACCGAATTATTGGCCGCAATATCTCCTTATGTGGCTCGGTGTCAAATGTAATAATGCTCCTATGAAGCACCTTGGGACGCTTTGCCATGCTAAAGGCGCTAGATAAATATAAGTTGTTGTTGCCGCTATTGCTTCCTTTTTACCCTTGGTGCCTGGGTCGCCAGTATTGTTGCATAATTTTCCCACTTGGTTGGAGTTAAATTTTTTGCCTTTTTTCCTCTGCATGCTACTGAGGAGGTTGGAGTTCAGAGATCGCAGCCAATGGCTGCTCCAAACATGGCTGCCCTGAATGACTCACAGATGAGGGAGCTGGGGCCCTGGAGCAACGGGGCCGGTAAGCAGTGGAGGCATCGCTACAATTACTACGTGGCATTGCTCAGCCTCCTGATCTTCGTGGCGGTGTTTGGCAATGTGCTGGTGTGCATGGCAGTGTCCAGGGAGAGGGCACTGCAGACCACCACCAACTACCTCATCGTCAGCCTGGCTGTTGCAGACCTACTGGTGGCCACGCTGGTGATGCCCTGGGTCGTCTATCTGGAGGTAAAACCGTTAGTTTAGTCCCACTTATCGAGAGGCGGGAGGGCCGCGAAGGGCGTTGGGCCTCTCAGCAACCTCACCCCCCGCCAAAGAGGTCCTAAGTCCTTTTCCCACTTCCCTTCCTGGAGCCAGTCACTTGCGCATCAGTCACTGCCAGAACAAGGTCTCTCTTCTGGTCATCCATTTCGATACCAGGAGATTGGTGAACAACACAAGACTGAACTTGACCATATAGAAACAAACATAGGCCAGGATTTTATGGCTCCTCCTGCCCGGCGGGATATTATGGTCCCGCCGAACTAAATGGAGATTTAAATGGCTCACCACATCCGCTGGGGGAGAGACACGCCGCGGTGGGGCCATAAAATCCTGGCTATAGAAAACAGGAGCAGGAGTAGGTCATTCGGCCCTTCGAATCTGTTCCGCCATTCAATATGATCATTGCTGATCCTCTATCGCAACGCCACACTCCCGTGCTCTCCCCATACCCCTTGGTGCCTTTAGAGTCTAGAAATCCATCTATTTCCTTCTTAAATATACTCAGTGACTTCTCTGTGGTAGAGAATTCCACAGGTTCACCATCCTCTGAGTGAAGAAGTTTCTCCTCATCTCAGCCCTAAATGGCCTACCCCATATCCTGAGACTATGACCCCTTGTTCCACACCACCCCACCAGCCAGAGGAAACATCATTCCTGCATCCAGTCTGTCCAGCCCTGTCAGAATTTTATACGTTTCAATGAGATCCCCTCTAATTCTTCTAAACTCCAGTGAATACAGGCCTAGTCAGCCCAATCTCTCCTCATATGACAATCCTGCCACCCCAGGAATCAGCCTAGTGAACCTTCATTGCTCTCACTCTATGGCAAGTATACCCTTTCTTAGGTAAGGAGACTAAAACTGCACACAATAGGGACAGGAGCAGGCCATTCAGTCCATCGAACCTGTTTCACCATTTGATTGGGTCATCATGGAATGATCCAGCACAGAAGGAGACCATTTGGCCCATCAAATGGAGAGACAGTGGCATAGTAGCAATGTCACTGGACTAGTAATCTGAAGGCCCAGTTTAACGCTCTGGGGACATGGGTTCAAATCCCTACAAGGCAGCTGGTAGAATTTAAATTCAATTAATGAATCAGGAACTGAAAGCCAGTCTTAGTCATGGTGACCATGAAACTATCATCAATTGTCATAAAAACCCATCTGGTTCACTAATGCCCTTTAGGGAAGGAAATCTGCCATCCTTACCCGGTCTGGCCTACATGTCACTCCAGGCCCACAGTGATGTGGTTGACTTTTAATTGCCCTCTGAAATGGCCGAGCAAGCCACTCAGTTCAGGGGCAATTAGGGATGGGCAACAAATGCTGGCCTTGCCAGCGATGCCCACATCCCATGAAAAGATAAAAAGAAAATTGAGTCTGCTGCAGCTTTTTGAAAGATCAATCCAATTAGTCCCCACTCTCCCCCCGCCCCCCGCTGCTCTTTCCCCCATCGCCCTGAAAATTTCTCCCCTTCCAGTATTTATCCGATTTCCCCCTTTTGAAAGTTCCTATTGCATCTGCTTCCACCGCCCCTTCAGGCAGCGCCTTCCAGATCACAACAACTCGCGGTGTGATTAAAAGTCGCTATTCCTCACCTCGCCCCCTGCTGGTGACGCTTCACTTGCACCGAAGGCTTATCCGCCTAAACAAAAACCTTTCCCACGTTGTCGCGGCCAACCCTCGATCGCTGAACGATCGTCATGGATGGGGGATAGTATTGCAGCCGTCGGGCACGCTTCTGAGTGTTGTGGTCCTCCAAAGAGTGAATCTCGCTATCCCATCTCTCAACTGCTTTCATTCCCACTTCAAATAAAGAAAAAGCAAACATGAGATCAGCCGGCGCAATGAAGCTATTCAGTGCACAAATGATAAAATATTCATTATCATCCAACTGCTAGATAATTAATTTTGTATAATGTCTCCGTTAGATATCTAATCGCACTATTCTCACACAAGTAAACCTGGAGCAAAATTGGTTTTATAGGAAATGAGAATTACTGTAATATTCTTTGCTGAGCGCTTGTCAAACTAATTTATACTTCATACTATCTAGATTGTCCACAAGCGTTTAATCTCTTGGAACATTCTTCATTTTGAAATTACCCAAATTACTATTTTCGCCTTTTATATTCTTTTCAATGGAGTTGTAATATCTTTATGGACCTCAGTGACTTTTAAGGGGAAGAAAGTAAATGAGAATTTATGGTAAGGGACGATTCATTATAAGGGAATGAATTACTTAAATTAGAATCTATAGGCAGGCCAGCGCAAATCCGACCATAAGTTAAGTTGCATTGTAGCACAATGATTTAGATCAACAGTCCAAGTTTCATGGGTTTTGCTCTAATCTAGAACAATAGGGTGCATTCCACTAGACCGCAACGTTCTAGAGCAATAGGCCAAGCTGCACGGAAATGTAATGATCTAGACTAATTGGCTGTGTCTGGTTTTACCATACTCCCAGTAGATTAGTCTGAGTCCCAGAGTGTTACAATGATCTAGAACAATAGGCTAAGTTGTATGAAATCGTTATGTTCTAGGATTGGATTCTATACCGATGATAACAAATTTGTAAGCTTGTGTGCCAGGAATGTAATGTGAATTTTATCAAAGAAGTAGCAGCTGCAAGTAATTAATGGATGTCCTGTTGCCATATGGTTGAGGAGTGGGGTAGGAACCCTTTCGCGAGTCACTGCATTGCAATGACAAATTGTGCACACGTGCATTGACGACTCTTTTCCTCTCTCTCTCTGTCGGATTGGCAGGAGTCTTCATCATCTGCTGGCTGCCATTTTTCATCACTCACATCCTGAACGTCCACTGCCAGAGGTGCTACATCCCACCGCCGCTCTACAGCGCCTGCGCCTGGCGGGGTTACGTCATCAACCCCATCATCTACACGACCTTCAACGTGGCTTTCTGCAAAGTCTTCATGAAGACCTTGCATTGCTGACTCTGGAACAGGGAATGACTCTGGAACAGGGACTGATGCACAGTCGCTGGTAACTGAGAGCCAAGTGGACCAGACCATGAAACTTACAACTGATGTCTCCACATGAGAGACACGGGCTTTTAAGGATCCCAAACTATAAACACCTTGTCTCTGCTGTCTTCACCACACCATAACAGGAAGCCAGAATGATCCCTTTCTGCCAAAGATGGAGGAACACGAGTGCACCACACACTGGCACTTTCTGAATGCGACAATAAAAGGATGAGTGCTCACACCACAATGTTATGTAGTTTACATACAGCCTCTCTACACCTAAACACCTTCCATTGCCACCTGCTCTGAGTTTAGTTGTTGCGCTCCTTACTGAAGTTCCCACTTCCTGGCACCCAAGCTAGTATCTTCAGAATTAAACGCAACCCTTGATCAATGTGCCACCACAAAATGTAACGTATGGGTCATGTGCAGATGAGCAGAGAGACATTAGACCAAACCTAAAGGTGGCAGGTCCCTTATTTTCCATTCATTCATGGCTGGCATTTATTGCCCTTCCCTCATTTCCCCTTAAGAAGATGATGGGGATTTGCCATTTTGAATACCACTGAGTGGCTTGCTGGGCCATTGCAGAGGGCAGCTAGGAGTCAACCACATTGCCGTGGTTCTGGAATCATGTGCAGGCCAGACCGGGTAAGGATGGCAGATTTCCTTCCCTAAAGGGCATCAGTGAACCAGATGGGTTTTTACAACAAGAATGATAGTATCATGATCACTGTTACTCACTTTTAATTCCAGATTTATTTAATGAACTTAATTTAAATTCCTTCCTGCCACGGTGGGATTTGAACTCACATCTCTAGATTATTAGTCCAGTAACACGACCACAAGGCTACTGTTCAACTCAACAGAGTTGATAAGGTGGTGATAAAAGCATATGGGTTCCTTGAGTTTATTAATGGAGGCACAGAATATAAAAGCAATGTGATTGTACTAGATCTTGCATGACTGTTCTTTCAGAGAGCCAGCACAGTCACAATGGGCCAAATGGCCATCTTCTGTGCTCTAATTTAATGGCAACGCAAGCCTTTTCTTCTCCTTAATCCACTATTTGACAGACATAATGCCTCGAAGCAGTGAATATACTGAGAAATATACGCAATTATCCTGATTCCCGTTTGGGTAAAGATGTGACCTCTGTCCTTGTCTCACTTTACAGATTGTGATGGAAAGCTCAAATCTTTATAGACCTCTAGTCATGCACACTGTGCTAGATGATTCAGCAAAGCTGTCCCAGAAACGAGATGGTGCCTGAAAAAAATGCCACATGCCAATCTTTCCACTATCAAGTTAGAATTTGAGACAATAAGCGATCACTTTTAAAAAAAAATTAGTTCACAGGATGTGGGCTTCGTTGGCTGGGCCTGCATTTATTGCCCATCCCCAATTGCCCCTTGAGAAGGTGGTGGTGAGCTGCCTTCTTGAACCGCTGCAGTCCATGTGGTGTAGGTACACCCACAGTGCTGTTAGGGAGGGAGTTCCAGGATTTTGACCCATCGACAGTGAAGGGTCAAATATTTCCAAGTCAGCATTTCCCTCCTTGCTGAAGAGGCAGAACTGGGGCGGGGAGGGGGGGGAGGGGGGAGGGGGGGAGTGGGGGGGGTGGTGGAGGAGGGGGGTGTTGGGGGGGAGGAGGCGGGGTTTGGGGGGGGGAGTTGGGGGGCGGGGGAGTCTCAGGATAAAGGCTTGATAATTTTGGACTGAGATGAGGAGAAACTCAGAGCATTGTGAACCTTTGGAATTCCCTGCCCCAAAAAATTGTGGATGCTCAGTCGTTGAGTATATTCAAGACTGAGATTGATACGCTTTTGGATATTGAGGAATAAGGGGATATGTCGGGCAAGGAAGTGGAGTGAGGTAGAAGATCAGCTACGATCTTATTGAATGGCAGAGCAGGCCCGAGGGGCTGAATATTCTCCTTCTGCTCCATGCTGGCCCCTTCTTGCCTAATAATCTATTGTCTGACAGATTAAAGTTCGCCATTCGATAGAACCTTAGCAGTGCACTCAGCTAAATTGTACGGTGACACACTAAACTCAGGAGCATCTTGGTGGATGAACAATTTGAACCATTTCATTAAGTAAAATTCGTGAATCATTAAGTGCCAGTCAATGACAATTGCCAACAAGAGAGAATCTAACCATCTCCCCTTGATGTTCAATGACATTACCATCACTGAATCCCCCACTATCAACATCCTGGGAGGTTACCTTTGACCAGAAACTGAACTGGACTAGCCATATAAATACTGTAGCTACAAGAGCTATAGATTGGGAATTCTGAGGTGAGTAACTCACCTCCTGACTCCCCAAAGCCTGTCCACTATCTTCCAGGCACAAGTCAGGAGTGTGATGGAATGCTCTTCACTTGCCTGTATGAGTGCAGCTCCCACAGCACACAAGAAGGTCGACACCATCCAGGACAAAGCAGCTCGTTTGAATGGCACCACATCCACAAACATTCACTCCCTCCACCAGAGACGCACAGTGGCAGCAGTGTGCCCCATCTACAAGATGCACAGCAGCAACTCACCAAGGATCCTTCGACAGTACGTCCCAAACCTGCAACCTGCACCGCCTCAAAGGACAAGGACAGCAGACAAATGGGAACACCACCACCTGGAAGTTCTCCTCCACGTCACATGCTATCCTGACTTGGAAATATATCGCCGTTCCTTCACTATCACTAGAACTCCCTCCCTAACAGCACTGTGGGTGTACCTACACCACAGGGACTGCAGCTGTTCAAGAAAACAGCTCACCACCACCTCCTCAAGGGCAATTAGGGATGGGCAATAAATGAAAGAATGAAAAAACAATTTTACAACAGGACAAACTATCTTTAAGTTTCAAAAAAAAGTTTTTAATTTTAACCATACCAATTCCTAGCCCTGTGTATAAATGGCTAGAGGATAAGAGTATAAAACGTCATACATTGATAGAGACAACTAGAAGATGGCCAGAAATCATTGATCCATCCCAATAATTTCTTAGTTCCACAGGAAGGTGTTTTGCATGGAGCACATCAAAGGTAAGAAGCAATTCAGTTGAAGAGAATTAGCTGCTTCATGCCAACTGGAGAAGACAGGGCCTCAGTTTAATGTGTCATCTGATTTTCATCCCTCCGACAGTGCAGCATTCCCTCAGTACTCACCATCCGACAGGGTAGCGCTCCCTCATTACTGACCCTCCGACAGTGCTGCACTCCCTCAGTACTCACCCTCCAACAGTGCAGCATTCCCTCAGTACTCACCCTCTGACAGTGCAGCACTCCCTCAGTACTGACGCTCCGACAGGGCAGCGCTTCCTCAGTACTGACCCTGCAATAGTGTAGTGCTCCCTTAGTACTGACCCTCCAACAGTGCAGCGCTCCCTCAGTGCTGACCCTGTGACAGTGTAGCACTCTCTCCGTAGTGACCCACCCACATCAGTGCAGCACTCCCACAATACTGGCCCTCTGACAGTGCAGCACTCCCGCAGTACTGGCCCTCTGACAGTGCAGATCATCCTCAGTACTGGCCCTCTGACAGTGCAGCAGTCCCTCAGTACAGACCGTGCGACAAGGTGGTGCTCCCTCAGTACATCGCACATTCAGTGCCGACTTTCTAAGAGGCAGCACTCCCTCTGTACTGACCCCCCCTCCAACACTGCAGCACTCTCTCAGTACTGACCCTCCAACAATGCAGCGCTCCCTCAATGCTGACCCTCTGACAGTGCAGCGCTCCCTCAGTACTGAACCTCTGACAGTGCAGCACGCCCTCAGTACTGGCCCTCTGACTGTGCAGGTCATCCTCAGTACTGACCCTCTGACAATGCAGCACTCCCTCAGTGCTCGCCCTCTGACAGTGCAGCACTCCCACTGTACTGACCCTCTGACAGTGTAGATCATCCTCAGTACTGACCCTCTGACAGTGCAGATCATCCTCAGTACTGGCCCTCTGACAGGGCAGCACACCCTCAGTACTGGCACTGGGGAGTGTGAGACTTGATGTTGTGATCATGTCTTTGGAGTGGGACTACAGATTTTTTAATAACCTTTTAATTCGGGGGCGAGATTGCTACCCCTTGCACCCTGACTACTATTTAACTGTCGTGTCCCAAGGGGGTGGCCATTTCACTTGACCATTATCATGTCTAAGTGGATGCAACATTTCACAACTGGTTTCTGAGTCAAGTTAGTCACTTTGGATGCCCCTTTGCTTCCATTAACCAATAATTGGTTCAGTGAGATGGTGGAGATGTTACATAATAAATATTCTGAGAGGCGACAATGAGTCAATGGAAACTGGGCTGCACCTTTTACAAATTGACTCATGTATTTTAGTTAAGTAGTCAGAAGAGATCCATTAGCATTATATAAAAGTTGTGGGAGCATTTGGCAGAGTTGTGTGATTGGATGGTTAGTGGAGGATGTTCATCCAGGTTAAGTAGATGATGGGAGTAGTTCTCAGCTGGGTCAGGAATGGGCTTTCATTTGAAGACAAACAGGAAATGTTGGGAACAATCAGCAGGTTGGGCACTACATGTGGGGAGAAAGGAGACAAAAAGTAGACTTAATGTTTCAGGTTGATGACCTCTTATCAGAACTGAGTAAAATTAGAAATGGAATAGATTTTCAGCAAGTGGAGATGATTGTTTTCAAAATTGAAATGTAAGTGATTGAAGGATGAGAGGTTTCATGGTGTGGTGTCAAGGGAATTACTTTTGGGATAAGTAAAGAAACAAAATGTGGCCTTTTGGTGTGAATGGCAGAATTTTTAAGAGCAGCTGTTATCTGAAAGCAAAAAAAAAGAGTAAAAGTGATACTGGCAAAGGAAACAAAATGGGGGCAGAGATTAGTCTGAAAATGTTGAACTTTGAAGGTTGCAGGCAGTGTCCGATTTGAAAGATGAAGTGCTGTTCCTTGGGCTTCATTGGAATAGTGGAACAGGCTGAGGACAGAGGTTGGAGTGAGAGCAAGATAGAGAATTAAAATGGCTGGTAACAGATTTTGTGAACTATTGAGGAAAAAACCCATTGTTTTCCCCCTCATCTCTTGGTCATAACACTACTATCCGTTTTTAGCATGCTTGTACTTCTGTGGTGAGTGAGGAACCTAAAGCTCTTGAAGCAACGTTCCCTTTACGTTTTTGGCTATTTGAATTGCTGAGCAGCTACTTGTCTGTCCTTCCACTAAACAAATTAGGGAGGCTCTGATTGTTTCCAGTGAGCTCAGAGACTTGTCCAAAACCATTAAGGTTTCTTTGTGAATGTTTGATTCATGGAATAACATGTCCAAGAGGAAGAAAGCTGTTAGGTTTATTTGAAAGAGCTACCTCTTTGTCCTGTAATTGTGACTGGGAATACAGAGCCGATCCTCCTTTTAATATGGCTAATGTTTGTTGTCCTCCAGACTAAACCAGAAAGCTGATTTGAAATTGAGATAGAAATGGTGTGTGGGAGAGGGAAGGTGATGTTGGGTGTCTGTAATTTCCAGTCCCTTTTTTTAGCACGATGTAATCTTTCAGTTGAATAATGCTGTCTTGGTGGAGATATATATGTTAAATCTAAATGTGCTAAGCACTGCAGTGATAGATTAATCAGGCCATTGAGCAGCTTTGCACAATTAATTTGATTTGAAATGCTATTGATTTTTCCCTACAAATAATGATGCTCATTAATTTAATTTAAGCTACGAGTCTAGAGTTCTGACTGAGTTGTAATGTTACATTATTTTTCAATGAAAAATCTGACTTTGTTCTAAATTGGATATTCTGGCTTGTTTTTTTTGAGAATCACCCAATCATGTTCCCTAGTACTTAGCTTTTAGATGCTGACTGGGGTCTTTAAACATATGACCGTGATTATAATGGTTTCCACTTGTGGGGAGACCAGATCTAGGGATCATCAATATAAGATTGTCACTAATAAATCCAGTGGGGAATTCAGGAGAAACTTCTTCACCCAGAGAGTGGGGGAGAATGTGGAGCTCGCTCCCGCAGGGAGTGGTTGAGGTGAATAGTGTACATGTATTTATCTATCTTCTCCCTTTTTAAATACATAAGAGAAATGGGAATAGATGTATACTGAGCTGGATGGGAGGAGGCTTGACTGGAGCATCACACTGGTGTGGGCAGGAGGGGTTGTTTGAGTTTTCCCTCTGTTTCAAAGAAAATATTGATCGATATATTCTCTAGATTCACAATGATTCCTGGGATGAAGATCTGTAGCTATAAGGATAGGTTGGTACTCTGTTGGAGAAAAGAAGGCTGAGAAGAGACTTGATAGAGGTATTCAAGATCCTGAGGGGTATGGACAGGGTAAATAGTGAGAAACTGTTACCACTCAGAGCATCAAGAACTAGAGAGCACTGATTCAAAATAATTGGGGGGTGGGGGGCGGGGGTGAGGCGGGGGAAGGAGTAAATGTGATGAGGAAAAACTTTTTCACCCAGAGGGTGGTTGGAGTCTGGAACGAACTTCCTGAAAGGGTGGTGGAGGCAGGTTCAACCGAACTATTCAAAGGGGAGTTGGATTGCTCCCTGAAAAGTGTGCCAGGTTACAGGTTATAAGGCAGAGGAGTGGGACTAGGCAGAATTCTCTTTCAGAGAGCCAGTGCAGGCACAACGGTCCAAATGTTGTCCTCCTGCACTGTAAAGATACTTTTGGCATTATATCACAGTATTTCTTGGATTATGTGCAAATCAAAAGGTGGAATTTGAATGGTTTGTGTAGTTGTATGCTGTCAGAATTGACTTCCCCTGGTCATTGACCCAGATAGCCTGCTTGAGATCTTTTGAAGAAATGATTTACCTGCACACTAACATAAAAAACTGATCATAGAGGGCCCTGTGCCTTTCGGTTGACCTCTCTACATCAGAGTAGAAATGGTTTTGGTTGACTTCTTATGTATGGGACTCGCCTCCATTAGTTGTAATTAATCCAGCGTTTATTTACACTGCCATCCAGCTGGATGCTCGACCATCACGGTTGACCATCTGCAGGCTAAACAGTTTCTGCATTTGTACAGCACGGGGAGGCCGTTCAGCCCATCCTGCATGTACTGACTCTTATCTGATTAGTTCCGCTCTTGTGGTGTTCCCTGTAGCCTTAAAGTTCCACAAATAGGAATATTCATTTTAGAATCTGCTGCTGCCATCATTTCACAACCGTTTTAAAAAAAAGCTTTCTCGTGTTACCACGGTTTCTTCAGCAGCCCCCGTTTAAAATCTAACTCTGCTGCCATTGAACGGTTTATGATATTCTTTTGAGAACCTCAATGTCCTCTTAAGCTTCTCCATTCTCAAGAGAGCAATCCCAGTTTCTCCACTTTTTACCTGTACGAGGAAAAGCGGATACCAAGGACTAGAGAAAACAGATTTGAGATTTTAGGTAACAGGTGGGGTGTGGGTGGTGGAAGAGTAGTGTGAGGAACAATTTTATTTTTTAACACTGCGAGGGGTGGTGGAAGCGCAGGTGATGAATGATTTCAAAAGTGGTGGCATTTTTTCCCCCAAGCCTCAGTTTTGATCAGTGATCCAATTTTTATTAACCACTCCACAGCAAACTCGAGGGTAGAATCGGAGGAGTAGTTTATTTTACACGTACAATGCAGGAAGGAGGGTTTTCCACACCACACCCCTTCCCCACCCACTTTTACATTCATACAAAAGAGGGATAAAGGAAGAAATACAGGGCAAAGACCACAGAAAATAAAATTTTCACGAGTCCAGAATCAAAGGTCCAATGATGTATTCCTTTCAGAGTCGGCAGGTTGAAGACTAATGCTGGATAATTCACTTTTTCAATGCGCAGAACTTCCATGATGAGATGGGCACATGGAGATGAATTAGTCTTGTAGGCACTGGTACAGTAAGTTCCAGTAGAAACAGTAGGTGGGGGCCAGGGCAATTTAAATTTGGACAGAGTCTTGGCTGTGCTGCCACTTGCTGTATGGAAGATGGCAATCTGCTTCACAGCCCCACAAGGCAGGGTAACTGGTTCTCCCAGCTAGGGTGGTGGGGGGAATCATGTGATATGACTCGCACTTTTCCACTTTGGTTCGGACAAAGGATTTATATTCCTTTGTCTGGGTTCTTGATGGTACGTGTTTCCATCATTAATAGTTTCCAAGAGGTTTTGGGGTCCTTTGAACTATCAGACTGGTCATCTCTGTTGGCCAGGCCTTGGCCTTAGAAAGGTCTTTGTACAATTCCCTTGGATTTGATCTCTGCAGTCACAACAATCATTGGCATCTCTTCAGAGATAACGAGGTGGCAGCTGTTATGAGTGCCAGGAAGTTCCTTTTGTTTGAGTCAGCCAGCAATGGCTCCAGTCATTTGAAAGCCTTTATCCAATTTTTGAAAAAATGTAATTTAGCCATAAGTTTTATAAAATTACAATGAGGTCTTGGCTGCAGGACAGCAGAATGTGCAGGACGACAGGGGAATGGCACTAGCTGAATTGTTGACAGATCGATTGGCCTCCTTGTGTGACAAATCTTGTCATTGTATCTAGCAGACTAGCACGCAAGGGATTAAAACCAGGCCTCCATCTATACAAAGTGACCTGTCTGTATCCTCAATGCCTGAGAAAAAGGTGACTTCCCTCAGTTGGCCTTGAGTTAAATTTTTTATTCATTCATGGGGCGTGGGTGTCGCTGGCTAGGCCAGCATTTTCAGGGGGCATTTTAGAATTAACTGCATGTAGGCCAGACCAGCTAAGGACCGTGGGGGCGTTGCCCGTAGGCCCGTGGGGGCGTTGCCCGTGGGCCCGTGGGGGCGGGGCCCGGGGGCCCTTGGGGGCGGGGCCCGATAGAGGAGGTTCTTTTATGAAGGTGAAGCCCAGGCGTCCGAGAGAGCGCGCAAACCCGCGGAGGAGCCATCCGCCCCACCCTTCAATTGCCAGCCGCTGCTGCATGTGGCACAGTCTGCAGATCGTATGCGGGGCTTCTCAGCCATCTTAGAACCCATCGGACTGGTGTGGAAGCAAGTCATCCTCGACCCTGAAGGGTTGCCCAAGTAGGAGATGTTAAATCACTACACAAATAATCACCTTCTTTCAAAATATTAAACAGGAATTTTATCCAAATAAACATTTTAAAGCTTTCCCCTCTAGCATTTCATTTAAATAGTTTTGAAATGAAATGCACGCACTGATGAGGGTTGAACCAGAGCATTCAGTGACTTGTTTGTCTCAGTGCCATTATATTCCAGCTACCAAGGAGGCTTTGATATATATTTAGACAGTGAAAATACAGCTGTAAGTGAATGGATATTAAGTCTTAAACCCAAAGTGCTGGAAGAGGTTGAGACCTTTTGAATGGAAACTCTGATGGGGACTTTGGGAGAAACTTCATTTCCCAGCGAGTGGTGAGAATGTGGAAATCGCTACCACAGGGAGGAGTTGAGGTGGATAGCATAAATATGTTTAAAGGGAAGTTGGAGAGATATTAGAGAGAAATGAACACAAGGATGTGGTAAGCGGGTGGGATGAGGCTCATGTGGAGCAGAAATACTGGCACGCAGAAGATGGGCCGAATGGTCTGTTTCTGTGCTGCTGTCGTGTAGAAAAGTCGGCCCTTTCAAATAAAAACCCTATGGATAAATGTAATCATGTGAAATGTGTAATTGTTTAAAGCCTCAATTTGTTTGCTAGAAGTTTTAATGAGTTGAAAAAGCAAATGGAAATTTGTGTAGAAAGTTTTTGGATATATGTTGGAAAAGAGACGTTAACATTTTGTTCAATAGTAGGGTATAAGGCCACAGATGATAGTCAATGAGCCATTACCGCTTAGAAGGGAGGCCATTTGGCCCATCAAGTCCATGGTGGTCCTCTGTAGAGCAATCCAGTTAGTGCCATTCCTCCCGCTCTATCCCCGTACCCCTGCAAGTTTATTTCCATCAGGTTCCCACCCAATTTCCTTTTGAAATCATTCATCGTCTCTGCTTCCACACCCTTGGGCAGCGAGTACATTACCACTCGCTGTGTAAAAAAGTTCTTCCTTACATCTCCCCTGCATCCCCTGTGCAAAACCTCAAATCTGTGTCTCCTGTACCTCGCTAATGGGAACAGCTTTACTGTGTCTACTTTATCTAAACATGCCCTAATCTTGTTCACCTCTATCAGTGGAGATGTTAACATTTTTCCCCATAGGAAGTATTGACATGATTGGAACATTAGAACATAAGAAATAGGAACAGGAGTAGACCATTCAGCCCCTCGAGCCTGCTCCGCCATTCAATAAGATCATGACTGATCCTCTTGTGTTTGGATTTCCACATTCCCATCTAACCCCGGCAACCTTTGATTCCCTTACCTCACAAGAATCTGTCCACCTCCGCCTTAAAAATATTCAATTACTCCGGCTCTACCATCTTCTGAGGCAGAGACTTCGAAAGTCGCACAGCCCTCTGAGAGAAAAAAAATTCTCCTCATCTCTGTCCTAAAAGGGCGACCTCTAATTTTAAAACAGTGCCCCCTAGTTCTGGACTCACCCACAAGAGGAAACATCCTTTCGACATCCACCTTGTGAAGGCCATTCGGGATCTTGTATACACTTCAATCAAATCACTCTGATTTTTGAATACAAAGCCTGACTGTATACCCAGCATAGCTTGTTGGCAAGCAGCCTGGCCGCAGGGTCAGAGGTTGTGGATTCAAGGCCCAGTCCAGTGACTCCAGCCCACAAGCTGGGCTGACACTCCTGATGCAGTGCTGAGGGAATGCTGAACTGCCGTATGAGACTTTCAACCGAGGGCCCCCCATCTGCCCTCTCAGGTGGATGTAAAGGATTGCAAGGGTACTATTCCGAAGAAGAGCAGGGGAATTATCGCTACTGTGTCATGAGCATTTATCTCTTAGCCAATGACATTGAAAAAAGCAGTAATCACATTAGTAATCCTACAATGCGACAGTGCTTACACTTTAAAAGTACTTCATTGACTTGTAAAGTGCTTTGGGATGTCATGAAAGGTGCTTTATAAAAGCAAATTATCTACCAAATTGTTTAGAATAGATAAGAGTTGTGTATTGCTGAGGAGACATGCTGCGAAGATTTTCGTCTTGCACTTAGCAGTTTGGTCAAGGTGTTACTTTGGACAATGCACCAAGGGAACTGTTTCCCCCCAGGCTTTTTTTCATTTAAAAAAAAAACACAATGCCTGGAAATGTTCCTTTTGCCTGCAGAGGACAGGTTCCTGTTTCTGAATATATGTCGCTTCTGCTAAATCTTCTTGATTGGAACTCGTGTCCCCTGAGCGTTAGCTTGGACCGTTGGATTACTAGCCCTGTGACAGTACCACTACACCGCCATCTCCCCCCGAAACTCTTTGGGCTACATTTAAGTTTTTAGTGGGTAGTTGCACATCAAGAAAGTTTAGTGACTCTTGATGGCCTGTATTGACAACTCTTGCTTTGACATGGAGGCAATTATTTGGCCTTGATCAACCATCCTGGCGTTGACCGTTGATTAACTTGCCTTATTTATTTCCTCCCAATTTTTCAGCAATTTGATGAGGTTATATTCTTTTTTAGCCATTTTAATGCCTTTTAAAGAAATATGTCCTCTTTTTGAATCCTCTTAATGCTTCTTAAGAAGATATTTTCTCTTTTTCTGTATCTTAATGCCTTTTAAAGAAGATATTTTCCTTTATTCAATTATCTTAATGCCTTTGGAGAAATGCTCTCTTTTTCAGTCATCTTAATGCCTTATAATATGCCGCCTCCGTGCATTTGAGGAGATATTTGATCATCTTAATGCCTTTTAAGAAGATTTTCAAAATTCTCCAGATTTTGGGAAGGTTCCATTAGATAGGCAAATAGCAAATGTGAGTCCTTTATTCAAAAAGGGAGGGAGACATGAAGCAGGAAACTACAGGCTTGTTAACTTAACATCTGTCATAGGGAAAATGTTAGAAGCTATTATTAAAGGTGTTATAGCAAGGCACTTAGAAAAATTCAAAGCAATCAGGCAGAGTCAACATGGTTTTTTTTAAAGAGAATCATTTTTAACCAATTTATTGGCGTTCTTTGAAGAAGCCACATGTGTTGTGGATGAAGGCGAACCGGTAGATGTGCTGTACTTAGATTTTCAGATGGCAGTTGATAAGGTGCCACATCAAACGCTATTGTGGAAAATAAAAGCTCAAGGGTGTAAGGGTGTATTGGCATGGATAGAAGATTGGCTGGCTAACAGGAAACAGAGGGTAGCCATAAATGGATCTTTCTCTGGTTGGCAGGATGTGACGAGTGGTGTGCCACAGGGATCAGTGCTGGGACCTCAACTTTTTACAATTTATGCAAATGACTTGGAAGAAGGGACAGATGGTTTGGTGGCTACATTTGCTGCCGACACAAAGATAGGTAGGAAAGTAAGCTGTGAAGAGGACATAATGAGGTAGACATAGATCGGTTAAGTGAGTAGACAAAGACCAGGCAAATGGAGTACAATGTGGGCAAATGTGAAATTGTCCATTTTGGCAGGAAGAATAAAAAAAAGAAGCATATTATCTAAATGCTGAGAGATTGCAGAGCTCTGAGATTCTGGTTGATCTGGGTGTCCTAGTGCATGAATCACAAAAGTTAGTATGCAGATACAGCAAGTAATTAGGAAAGCTAATAGAATGCAATAGCTTATTGCGAGGTGAATTGAATACAAAAGTAGTATTCAATTGTACAGGGCACTGGTGAGACCACACCTGGAGTACTGTGTACAGTATTAGTCACCTTATTTAAGGAAGGTTGTAAGTGCGTTGGAAGCAGTTCAGTGAAGGTTTGCTATACTAATACCAGGAATGGGTGGGTTGTCTTATGAGGAAACATTGGACAGGTTAGGTTTGTATCCGCTGGAGTTTAGAAGAGTAAGAGGTGACTTGATCGAAACATTTATGATCCTGAGGGGTCAGTGGATGTGGAGAGGATGTTTTCTCTTGTGGGAGAATCTAGAACTATGAGTCACTGTTTAAAAATAAGGGGTCGCTCATTTAAGACAGGGATGAGGAGAGTTTTTTTCTCTCTGAGGGTCGTGGGTCATGAAACCCTCTTATTTGAAAGGTGGTGGAAGCAAGGTCTTTTAATATTTTAAAGGCAGAGCTACATAGATTCTTGATTGACAAGGGGGTGACCGGTTATCAGGGGTAGGAGGAGGTTACAATCAGATCAGCCATGATCTTATTGAATGGCGGAGCAGACTTGAAGGGTCTTGTGGCCTACTCCTGCTCCTAGTTCGTATGTTTGTATATGTCCTCATTTTAGTTATCTTAATGCATTTAAGAAGATATGTTCTCTTTTTCAGTGATCTTAATGCCTTCTGAGAAGGCATGTTCTGTATCTTTATGCATTTTAGAAGATATGTCCTCTTTTCCAGTCATTTGGGAAGATGTGTTCTATTTATCAATCATCTTAATGCCTTTTGAGAAAATATGTCCTTTTTAGTCATCTCATGACCTTTTAAGAAGATGTGCTCTCCTTTTGTGAATGCCTTTTAAGATGTTCTCTTTTTCAGTCATCTTAATGTCTTCATCTTCATGTCTTTTGAGAAGATATGTTCCCATATTGTTCAGCTATGTTAATGCCTTTTTGAGACGCATTTTTGGGGAAAGGGGCTTATAATGGCGGGAGGGGCCGAATAACCACCCCAACCATTTTGAATTCCGACCGTTGGCGGGAAGGCTCGAGCCGCCCGCCGCTCGCGCGGGGTCTGGAGGTGGTGGGGAGCTGATTGGACGGCGGGCCGCAGCCGCGCGATGGGCGAAGTAGAAACGCCCGCCGTGATTTGTGATTTGGCTGTGCCCGCCCCCTCCCTGCGGCCGCCCCGGTATTTAAGCCGTTGGATGGAGGGGGAAGCGATGCTATTTGAGGGCGTGAGGTGGAGGGGCTGGTCATGGAATAAAGTAGAAATAAAACTTTATAAGAGGGAACACTGTTTTTGAAATAAGGTTACTCTAATCAGGAGAGGCTCCCCTTTGTTTTAAAAAGTGAAATAAAAGGCAGCCAGGACCTCATTGGGATGCCAGTTTAGGCAGGGTCAAAGGTCAACCAAACATTGGCCAACTAATGTGGCTCTGACTGCATGTCAGAACTGTTGGACTTAAATGAAAAGTTTCCCTCTTAGGAGGAAAGATAGGCTTTAAGAGATAGGAGAGGTTGCGATGTAGTCCTAGAGCAAGTCAGCGAAGCGTGTCAGGTCGGAGGTGGGCAAGTGATCAGTGGCAGGCTGAAGAGTTGACATAAGGCAGTAAAGGGTCTCAGAGCACCAAAGGTCCAGGTAAGACGAAATGGCAGGAGTTACATGCACACACAAACACACCATCATCATCATCACAAAAACAGAATTACCTGGAAAAACTCAGCAGGTCTGGCAGCATCGGTGGAGAAGAAATCAGTTGACGTTTCGAGTCCTCACGACCCTTAGGCAGAACTGAAGTATAGTTAGGAGAGAGGTGAAATATAAGCTGGTCTAAGGTGGGGGGCGGGCCTCGGCGAGACCACGCCTGGAGCACATGTGCACAAGTTTCAGTCTCCTCAGCTAAGGAGACTTGCATTTGGGGATGCAGTGAGGGTTCACGAGACTGATCCCTGGGATGCTGGCATGGGCGTGAAGTGCAGAATGGCCTCCTTACTCATTCCGTGAATCCCTATGAGAGGGCCGGCCTATGAGGTGAGATTGAAGTACGGGAGCTTGTTACAGCTGGAGTTTGGAAGAACGGGAGGTGATCTAGTTGAAAATTTGAACATTCTTCGAGGATTGACGGGGTCGGTGCCAACAGACTGTTTCCCTCCCGCGTCTGTAAAGTCTAGAATGGGGGGCGCTGGAGGCGTCACAGTCTCAGGGTGAGGGGTTGTCCATTTTGGACTGAGATGAAGGGAAATTCCTTCACTCGGAGGGTTGTGAATCTTTGGAATTCTCCCCCCCGAGAGCTGTGGATGCTCCGTCGCTAAGTCTATTCAAGTCTGAGACCGATAGGATCTTGGACGCGAAGGGATAGGGAGTCGAGGCAGATATCAGTCACCATCCCATTGAATGGGGGAGGGGGGGCAGGCCCGAGGAGTTGAATGGCCTCTCCCTGTGCTGCCGAATGGCTTATTTTTGTGCCCTATATCCTGTGTGTTTTCCGACAAGTGCCTCAGTTCCTTCTGCTAACATCCCTCATGCGAAAAACTGACAGAGTTGTAATAGCAGGCAGACCTTTAAACAACAGTGAACAAAAACGGGGCTCATGAAATAATTCATTATTTAGGAAGCAAATAGGAAGGGAAACCCCCGTTTCAAAATCGTACCATCGTAACTTATCTTGACTTTCATCATTCTCTCAACCAAAATACACCCACTGACTCTCCCTCCAAAACCGGAGCTCAAATTCAGTGGTATTGTGGTCACCGTTTGCAAGGCAGTCATTGACTGTTGGATGATTAACAAATCCCCCCGGTTGTCCCTCCTCTCTAACTCTCGCCTGGCCTGTTCCCGAGCCAGTTTGAAAATGTACTGTTCTAGAAAAACTGTCCTGACTGTGTTATAGAAATTTGAGACCGCGAGTAGAGTGCTAGTGTAGTGTTGTGGGTTTAAACTGCCCACCCGTGTACGTGATGGTGATGAGGAAAGCTCGCAGGTGGCTCCTGAATTATTTCATGAGCCCCATTTTTATTCACTACTGTTTAAAGTTCTGCCTACTATTAAAAATCTGTTGGTTTATGGCATGAAGGATGTTAGCAGAAGGAACTGAGACACTGGTTGGAAACTACACAGGATTATACGGCACAGAAACAGACCAGTCAGCCCAACCAGCCCATGCTGCTGTTTATGCTCTACTCGAACCTCCTCCTATATTCCTCATCCAAATCTATCATTGTAACCCCTCTGTTCCTTTCTCCCTCATGTGTTCACCCAGCTTCCCTTAAACACATCTACACTATTCACCTCAACCACTCCCTGTGGGAGCGAGTTCCACATTCTCTCCCATTCTCTGGGTAAAGAAGTTACTCCTGAATTCCGCATTGGATTTCTTGGTCTTATATTGACAGCCTCTGGTTCTGCTCTTCCCCACAAGAGGAAAAGTTCTCTCTGTATCCACTTTTATCGAAACCTTTCATCATTTTAAAGACTTCTACTAGGTCACCCCTCAGCCTTCCATTTTTTCCAAAAGAGACCCAGCCTGCCAACCCTTGCCTGATATGTATACCCACGCATTTCTGGGATCACCCTTGTAAATCTTCCCTGCGCCCTCTCCAGTGCCCCTGTATCCTTTTTATAATATGATGAACAGTACTGCACACAGTACCATAAGTCTGGTCTAATCTCGGTTTGGTGCTGGATCAGCAGAACTTCCCTACTTTTCAATTCTAGCCCTCTAGTGATAAAGCCTGGTGTTTGTTTGTTTATTTTTATGGCCTCGCTAACCTGTGGCACAGTTTTCAATGATTGACATATTCGTAACCGAGACCCCTTTGTTCCTCTTCTCCACCTAGACTACCATCTTCCAAGTAATTCGTGACCTCTCTGTTCTTCCTACCGAAATGAACTACCTCACACTTATCTGTGCTGAACTTTATTTGCCAATTACTTTCCCATCCTGCAAGTTTGTTGCTGTCCTCCTGTAATTTGTTGCAGCCCTCCTCAGTACTGACTCTTTCCCCCAGCACCCCCCTGCCAATTTGGCATCAGAGGCAAATTTAGAGATTGCATTGTGAAACTATTCCGATACTCCTGAGAATGATATAGTGCCGGATAGTGGCAGAATAGGACCCCGCTCTGCTATTCCCAAAGACCTGCCCCAGTTTCAGTAGTATAATACAGTCTTCCCTAGTTAAATATCTGATGAGAGAGTGATCGCCTCCAAGATTTTATTCTCATTCACTGTACTTGGGCACAGCTGGCAAAGTCAGGATTTAATGCCCTCCCCTAAATTTCTCCTTGAGAAAGTGGTGGCGAGCTGTTGCCTTGAGTATAACTGAGAGGCTTGCTAGGCCATTTCAGAGGGCAGTTAGGAGTCAACCATATTGTTGGGGCCTGGAGTCACACGTAGGCCAGACCAGGTAAGATTGGCAGATTTCCTTCCCTAAAGGACATTAGTGACCCAGATGGGTTTTTACAACAATCAGATAGTTTCATGGTCACCGTCACTGAGACTAGCTTTCAATTCCAGATTTATTTAATGAACTGAATTTAAATTCCCTCCTGCCATGTTAGGATCCAAACACACATCCAGGCCTCTGGAATGCTAGCCTAATAGCATAACCGCCCAGGCAACCCCGTTTTATAAAAGTCTGAAGAGTTCTTCCGAATGACCCTTGTGACACCAGTTGTTGAACCACACATTCAACATTTTGATCTTGTCTACTCTGTGCCAATTTACTGATGGATGAGATAGTAATCTAGAGGTTATTACTTTTGTTTTTGCTTTTTAATTTAGGTCCGAGCTGCTCATGCTCCGTGAGCAGAACCTCTTACACGATAGTACCTATGTAGCTGGTACCTATATGAACCACGATAACTGGGCCCTCTCCCTCCCTCTCCACGTTACTCTCCAGCCCGAGGAGATGTCCTTAAATCCATTACTGAGCAGGCTGCACAGCATTCGGGACTAACACCCTTGGCTACTGTCCCCGACTGTTCCTACATTCTGTTCTCTCCGCCACCCCCCAACTTGAATGGTCCCCTGTAACTCGGTACCATGGTCACTTTGCTCATACGTCAAGCTGCTGTCTTCATGGCTCCAAGAACTTTGAATTTACTGGACAAGTGCAAAGGCTAATGCGCCTCCAGTGCTACCTTCTTGATACCCATACCTGTATCACCAGTAGTCACACCCTCCCATCCCTGACCACAGACTAAATCTGATATTATGTAACTTAAGGCGAGTGCCTGCTTGCTGAATCAAATTGTCCAGGCAACTTTCTCCCCATTGTCCAAAGTTCAAGCTCCAGCTCAACAACTCTGAACTAAAGTTCCATGCAATGCACTTACTGCAGCTGTGGCTGTGTTTGCTGTGGATCACATTGGTGCCGATCAACTTCCAAATGCTACGGCTGCAACACATCATGTCAAGTCAATTCTGATCTGGAAGTTACTCAATATCAGAGTATTTCCATCATTTTCTATTTTTATTGCATATTTTCAGCATCCACAGTATTTTTGCTTTTCTTTGACCTGGGGAATGTGAGAATATGGAAATCGTTATATTAGAGATTGCGAAGCATGTCTGAGCTGGGAACTCATGGGTACAATCACACAACAAAAACACCGTCCACCGGCTGTATGTAGACAGGGATTCACTTGGTCAGCCCATTTACTGACACAAGAACAGTCACGTCAGAGGGAGACCATTCAGATACTTTATATGTGTGGAGGGATCTATTCAATATTTCCACTAGTTAACACTTCAGCTTTAAAAGTTCAAAGCAATTGATATACAATCAATTGGTGATGAGGAGCTGTTTAAATGTTCTGTTTGCGAGAAAAGACACACTCATTCACACCGCCTGCTAAGATTCCAGTGAGTTCACATTAAACATTCAGTCTTTTTTCCTGCTGTTAATAAAATCCAGGATAGAACTATGGATGTTGTGTCAACTAACTTAATCACTTTATATCCAGGGTTCAAATCGTAATCGGACCACAAAGGACGATGTTGTATTCGATAAAACAGCTGGTCAATGGCGGTGCGGCTTACCCAGCATTCACCGAGAGGCAGAATGTGCCCTATCTGCACATCAGGCGGTTTTTTTTTTTGTGCGCAGGCGCAGTGCCGCTCTGACTGGAGCATGCGCAGTGCGGGTGTTGGGTCAGGTCGGACGAGCTGGTGTCGGAGCCGCAGGGAGACAGAAACTGACTGGAGACGGTGGGTCGGGGGTGGGAGAGGCTGCAGAAACACCTGGTGGAGGCTGCAATCCCGGATCACAGCCTCCATGTCCCGTGTTTGCAGCTCCGGGGCTTCTTCCCGGTGACAGAGCCAGGTTCAGGGGAAGAGGCTCCGGAGCGGGAGATTCAGAAACTGCGGGGAGACCGCGGGCCGCCCGGGGGCTCAGAAACTGGGGGGACGGACTCAGGGTCCGGGTAAGACCCACCCGGGAGGGTTCCCCCTCCTGTGTCCCGCCCGACGGCAGCTGGGTTCCCGCCTGAGACCCTGAATCAGAGACACAGGAGCTGGAGAACTGAACCCAGGCAGAGGAGAGGGAGGGAGAAAACTGGGAGTGGAGGAAAGAAATGCTGGAGATGGTGAGATGGGTTTGGATTTTAGCCCAGGTAGGAGGGAGAGTGTGTGCGACGGGGATTTACAGCTTTGGGGGAACAAGAGGAAAAAAAGATGTTCCATAGAAACTAGAATTGTCTGTTCTGAATTTCTGTCCTGGATTTAAAGTGATGACTTTTGTAAACTCGTTTTACAGGATATTAAACGGAGGTGACCAACCCGCCCCCGCCGCCGCCCCCGCAGCACCCAGCCGCCCCCGGCACGCCAACCTGCCCCGACCCCGGGTGTGTGAACCTGCTCTCTGTGGTACTCGCCTGTGGGCTCTCATGTTTCTTTCCATCTCATTTATTCTGCTCCTCCTGCTTGAAGTTGCTGTTTATGATATTAATATCTGGAAGTTTAACAGTAACGGTATTAACCAATGTTATGGTCAAACTGTAAATGTAAAATGCCACCTTAGCTCCTTAAACATTTTTGTAGCAGCTTGGTTGCAGTGACGACACTGATTTCAGAATCTCTAGATTGTGGATTTCACCTTCAGAACCTGAGCATATTGAACAGGCTTCTAACCTTATAATGATATTCAAAATTTGCAATTGAAAGCTGGTCTCAGTGATGGTGTCCATGAAACTATCATTGATTGTTGTAAAAACCCATCTGCTTCACTAATGTCCTTTATGGAAAGAAATCTGCCGTCCTCACCTGGTCTGGCCTCACAAGTGACACCCACATCCCATCAAAGAATAAAACAAAATATATTTTGCATGTGAAGATTCAATCATTTCAAGTATAAATTTAATCTCATTCATAGCTATCAGCAGCTATTAACTCTGTTATGTCTTTGATAGTTAAAGGCTGGTAGGAGTGAGGTACATTTAAAAGGACAGTGTGTGGGAAGCACACTCCAATTTCTAATGACTTTAGTGTTATGTGGGTAATATTTGTGTCGAGAGGATGGGGTGAATCTTGTAACAATCTCCCAGAGATTAACTGGGATTGAGGGACAAGACTAAAGGTGAGCAATAGTGCATTTTACTTGACACTAGTTAGTGACAAACTCTGTTGCGTTAAAGTTTACTAATTCACACTGGTGTTGTACTGTGTCAATTGCTCAGATAGATTTTTAATGTTAAGGATTATTTTTCCTGCAGGATTTTCTATTTAGCTTCCACCTGACCCACTGATGGTGTCAGACAGAATCTAGAACCATCTCCTCAGTCGAATGGACTGCTGCAGGATCCTAATGGTATCCAATTAAAAATCAATCATCTGGTTAACAGGCACAACTGAAACCAACTCAACACATAATGGTGTGTGTGTGCGCGCACGTGCATGTGCGTGTTTTGTGTCTGTGTCTGATTGTGAGCACGTCATTCTTCACATTTGCAATGTATTTCCTGAAGTAATTATCTTCAAGTATTTTAGTCCTTTATTTGTAATATCTTTGCAAATCTTTTAATAGCACTGACAATTATCTGGAACCCATTCTCTGGCGTGCTGTTGTTTAGAAAACAATCTCACACTGACCGTTCAATTACTAATATGAGCACATCTGTCCCCAAACTCACTTCACCTCTCGAGTCTGCATGACTCTTCTTCAGAGTGCATGGTCTTCGTCAGTCATACGGACTCAAAACGTTAATTCTGCTTCTCTCTCCACAAATGCTGGCAGACCTAAGTTTTTCCAGCATTTCCTGTTTTTTATTGCAGATTTTCAGCATCTGCAATATTTTTCTTTTATTTCACTTAACCTCTTTCCTCTCTCTCTTTCGGACACACACTTAATCTCTCTCTCTCTCTTTCAGACTCTGTTTAAGTCACTTAACCTCTCTCTTCTCTCTCTGACACAAAGTCACTTAATCTCTCTGTTTCAGAGTGCCTAAACTCACTTAATTTTTTTCTCTCTCTCTCTGAGAAAGAACTTAACATAACCTCACTTAACCTCTCTTCTCTGTCTGAGGCAGTGTTCAATGTACAGAGTTATGTACAACGTAACCTCTCTGTTTCTCTCAGACAGGCCTCGATTCACTTTAACTCTCCTATTTTCTGATAACCCTTTTTGGGGAAAATTTATTTATTTTATATAATTTCCCCTCATTTCTCCAAAGGTTAACCATCAGTTCATTTCCCCTTCAGTGAATATGTTAAAACACCAAATAAACTCATGTGTTTAAACCTTTAAAATGGTAATAGAGGTGAATGTAATATTGAGACCGGCAGCAATATGGTTTTTCTTGATGCTGTCAGAGTGAGTTCACCCTCACAGGCAGGAAGACTGTTCACGGTGATAACATGAAACTGACGCCAGCTGTTTAATTCTCAGGTAACACACCTTCCTGTTTCTCTGCTGCCGGTTCCAAACTGCACATCTCACTTCTGAGCAGAAAATAAATCCAGGGGCCACAACCTGGTGAGAACATCTGTCAAGGCGGCCTATATCTGGCCACAGAGTCAGGGAAGAGTCATATTGCAGTGACATTTACAAATGAGCCTGTTGTTTCTGGTCAGAATTTCCATTCCCGGACAAATGTGGCCGTGTCTGTGGATCAGTCACTGAGTTCCCTCTGCTCTCTATAACCAGGAACTGATAGTCTGCTCCCTTTCATTTTATATCATTCCCTCATATCATTCTGTGTTACTTGCTTCTTCTATTTCTCAGCTTTATTTCCGACTGCCTCATCTTTCTGTTTTTTTAAGTGTCTCAGTTTTTCTCTCAGTTTTTGTCTCTCCTTGCCTCTATATCTCAATGTCAGTGTGTTACTGTTTAATGGGGATGTTCAAAATCCTGAAGGGTTTTTGATAGATGAAGGAAGGAAAAATGGCGAAAGGCAGAAAATGCTGGAAAAATTCAGGTCAAGGCAGCATCTGTGGAGAGAGAACAGATTTAAGGTTTCCAGTCCAACGTCACTCTTTTGAGCAGGAAAAACAGGGGCTGTCCTTCTTTGATCAGAAAAGGTTAGGGGACAATTTAATGGAGGTGCTCAAAATGAGGAAGGATTTGTTATAGTGTCGATAGGGAGAAACAGATTTCAGATGCAGGAGAGTTTGTAACTGGAGGACACAGATTTATGATTTTGACAACAGAACCAGAGGGGGTGATGAGAATATTTTTACGCAGTGATTTGATGTGATCTGGAATGCACACACTGACAGGTTGGAAGCAGATAAAATAGCAACTTTTAAAGGGAATTGGATCAATAAATGAAGAGGGGAAAATTGGCAGAGTTATGGTGAATGGGACTAATTGGATGGTTCACTCATCTTTGTGACATTCTGAATTTTCCTCTCCTGAGGTTTTAACATTTGATCTTTTCAATCATAATGTGTCTCAAACAGAAGATTTAAAACGTTGGTTTCTAGGAGCTGTCAGATCTGTTTCCTGTGTGTCTGTGTAACTCAGGAACTGCAGGCAAGGGTGAGAAGGAACCGATTCTTTTCAGTTCCTCAGATGCACCATTATCACCTCAGATAACAGAAAACTCTGGAGTTCCCATGTCGTCATTGCCGTCCCCTTGGATATAACAGCTCTCAGTCAGGTGGAGTCAGTCACACGTGTCTCTGTCATGACATTTCCACTCCTATTTTAGTCACACACCTCCCTGTGACACTCACCATAACACAGAAACCCAAATATCATTGCTTCCTTACACCTTGTCCTCCTATTACAATCAGATCTTTATTCTGCCTCTTGCCTCCCTTAATATAAGATTCCTTGCCGTTAAAGTGACCTCTGCTATTAAGAACTGGAGTCAGCCAGTGTGATTATTTTTAGACCAGACTCCAGTCAGCCCCACGTGCTGCAGTCGTAACTCCCTTCGCAAACCCAAAGAGGAAGTGATTATTTTTAAGGAGTGGATGGGCACGTCAAACCTGCAATCATGACCCAGAAATCCCTGCCTTGCTGGATGGAGCAACTGCCCAAAATTGTCCCGTCTGTCATTCCCTTCACTCCTTCTGAGTCTAAGAAAATATTCGGCAAAAGAACAGAGACTCCCATTTATAATGACACCGGGAGCATCGGCTCAGATGATGTGGTCGAGTTTCTGGAGGAGGCTTGAACCCACATCCTTCTGACTCGGGGTGTGAGTGCCACCAATTAGTCAATGTTGATATCAGTTCCCATTCCACGAGACCATGTTTGTGTTATTACATTAAACCCATCTCATTCCCGTTGCAGTGATCATTGGCTCTGTTATTAGACATGAGGCAACACATTGACATCATATTTTACCAATAGAGCATGACTCACTTACATTGCTAGATGAGACCCAAACTGGTTTTGGTGCACTAGATACTGACTGTATTATCATCACATTGGATCCAATGATGTGTTAACTAACACACTGCAGCCTGACTCTTATTATTGGAACAAATACTGTATTTGTTACACTCAAGGTGAGCCAAACCTTTGCTGTTCTTCCTTTGGGCCCATCTGCACTCTTACTGTATCAGACCCTGTGTTTGTAATTGTTACACTTATACTATGCCACTTATTATTAGAAAATAACCTGTCTTTTGTTCCAGTTCTGGTGTCTGTGTTTATTATTATCACTGGAAACATTTTTCCTGCTAGTTTTCAACTGGAACCTGTTTCTGCTATTTGATTGTCATATTTCCATGTTTTTAACTTTATTATTTAGTCTCTATGTGAATTTCCTCATGTAAGTCACACTGCAATTCAGCCTTTGGTCTGAAAACTTGCTTCTTGAATAAAATACCGTTATTATAGCTCACGGTGTAGGATCATAAGCTCAGAATTACCACTTGGCAGGGTACAGGAGGGTCAACAGTGACTGGGATTGAACCTCACCATCACACAGCACCTTCATGAAAGAAAGAGAGAAAAATCTGAATGTTGCATCCCTGTTGATGTTGATGGGCCATATTCTACCACCTGAAGCATTCTGGGTAGCATCATCTGCCATTGTCTTCAGATGGTACAGGAGCTAATGGAAGGTGTTCAGCTTATCGTGTTTGTACCAGCGCTTTAGTGTAGCTATCGAATTAGTCCCACTCCCCTGCTCTTTACTCCTAGACTTGGATATTTTTTCCTTCAACTATTTATTCAATTCTCCCAAAAATGTTGCTCTCGAATCTGCTTCCATAACCCTTTCAGGGAGTGATTTCCAGATCACAACAACACGCTGCTTAAAATAAAAAGTTCTGAAATCTGTGTCCTCTGATTAGCAATTTTTCTGCTACTGGACATCCTTACTCTCTCAGTTTGTCAAAACTGTTCACGATTTTGAAAACCACTTTGCATCTTTTTTTTGAGAAGGTGATGGTGAGCCATCTTCTTGACCTGCTGCAGTCCATGCTGTAAGTTCTGGGTATTTTAAGAGTCAACCATATTGCTGTGGGTCTGGAGTCATATGCAGGCCAGATCAGGTGAAGATGGCATATTTCTTTCTCTAAAGGGCACTAATGAATCAGATGGGTTCTTTATGACAAGCAACAATGGCTTCAGGGTCATCATGAGACCTGGTGGGAATCGAAACCCAGCCTCCAGAGCATTAACCATGGTCTCTGGGTTACTAGTCCAGTGACAATACCATTATGCTGCCACCACCATTCTGCTTAACCCTTTGCTCCAAGGAAAACAATCCCAGTTTCTCCATATAGCTGAAGCCTCTTACCCTTGGTACCATTCTAGCAAATCTCTTCTGCATCCTCTCTAAGGCTTTCACATCCTGTTTAAAGTGTGATGCCTATAAATGAATACAGCACTCCAACTGAGGCATAACCGTTGGTTTATAAAATCAGTATTAACTCATTGAACGTAAGCACACTCAAAATAAATTGTTTAAAATCTGCACTAAGAGATCACATGCAGGAGTTCACAGGAGGCTTTTAACTGCTGCTACAATTGTATAACTGACATTCAATCCCCAGATAAAGAAGGGTACGATAACATCGTGGTTATCCATCTGTCAAGGGTGATTCTTCCTTGTGGATGACTGGGTGTAAGTGATACGTCAGTGTTAGTTGTGTATTCACGGGTAACTAATGTGTCCTATCTTAGCCTTGCAGGCTCTCCTTACAGTGAGGACATGGGGTTTGTTGGCCAGTAGAGTTGGTGATGGATTGTTGACTCGAGCAGCTGCTCTCTCTGTTCCTCTCTCTGTGGCTGCTCTTGTTGATTGAAAAGTTCATGGATGATGAATCACCGTTTTGGAGGCGATTGGGAATCTGCTTCCGAAATGTTTGTGTTGATAGAGCAGAATGTCAAGGAGGCCTTGAGATTGTCTTTGAAAAGTTTCCTTTGGCCCCATGTGAAGAGCTTCCCTGGTGTAGCTCCGAGTACAGCACCTGTTTGTCAATCTGAATTCAGGCATTCTGACGACATGCCCAGGCATAGTGGTTACATTACTGGATTAGCAATCTAGAGGGAATAATAACCTGGAGATGTCAAAACTCATCACAACAGCTAGAGATTTTAAATTCAGTTAATTCAATACATCTGGAATAAAAATCTACTATAAAAGCTGTTATCAGTGATCATAAAATGAATGGATTGTTATAAAAGTCCAACTGGTTTCCTGAAATTTCCTGAAATCCTTTAGCACCTGCCATCCCAACCTCATCTGGTCTACAGGTGACTCCAGAGCAATAGCAATGTGCTTGACCCTTTGAGATGGTGCATAAGCTACTTGGTGTATTAAAACCACTCAGAGAAAGTACAATTCAAATCGACTGCAGAGGTTCGGGAAGGCAGATCACTATCACATTCTCAAGGGAAATTAGGGATGTTAATAAAGGCCCACGTTGCCAGTGACACCCACATCCTGTGATAAATGAAAAAAAAGGAGCTGCAGCCTGTTTCCAGGTTTCTCTGTGTTATTGGTATGTGACAGCATAACTAAAAATACACAACGAGGAATATCCACGAGATGACAATCCTGACACTTACTCACTGAAAGCATTCACTCACTCACCCCATCTGCTGAGTTCACATTTGACTGGAGGGATTGGATTCCGCGTCATTGCTGCTGTTTCGGAAAACTTTGGGGGATTTGCAATTCGCCATCAATTCCCTTCTTGGTGAATAATGGAGGTTATGTTAACTTGGGCTTCTATCCAATTTGGTTCCTAATTTTATTGATTGCCCAACACTTGCCCCAATCCCCACATCTTTGCAAATAAACCTCACGATTTACCAATTAGGTCATTCGATGGCGAGGACCTTACCCAGCATCCCCCGCGGTGGTGAATGTCCCCTATCACCACCACGAGAGCAGTGCGCAGGCGCAGTGCCGCCCAGTGTTTGGAGCATGCGCCAGAATGGCGATGCGGAGTCTTTTGTCTGTCTTATTTCCAAACCGGTAAGGAAGTGAAAACACGGAGGGAGCGATGGAGGCAGCGGGAGGACGGGGACTGTTTCTAAACACCTCGTAAAGGCTCCAAACCTCGAATGAGACCCCCGTTTGCAGCCCGGTTCTTTTTTCCGAACAAGCGCAAGTTAACGGCCGCCATTTTGGTTCGGCGGGGAGCAGAGCGCATGCGCTCACGTCTTCGTGACACAACAGGGAGTAGGCGGGGCTGCAGGGATCTGTTCCCAACTGCGTCCCAGTTTCCGGGACATACATGATAGGTGGTATGTCATAAATGATCAGCTGTCCTTTTTTACTGACAGGCAGCTTGATGTTCATTCTTGATCATGCGCAACTTAGAATTATCAGAAAGAAAAGCATGATATCTGGGGAACACATTTTTAAACAGCTTCACCCACTCCCAGGCTGCAGGTGATGTTTGCAGCCTACAGGAGTCCATGGGCCATGTATATGTTCATTGTGAAGGGTTGCAGCCCCTGTATAGTTGCCTGAAGGTCTGCTCCTCAATGCCTGGTCACACTTCAGACCCAGGCTCCTAATTGTTGTCTGCCCAGTGTGGAGTGGGCTGGGTACATCAGAGGATCTTCTCCTGGAGCTGCGCTTCAGCGTGGTTACAACAGCAACTTGTAGATCTAGGGTGGGTAGGACCCTCTGGCTGCTGTTCGGTCTTCTATGGTCTTGTCTGTGCCCTGGTGGCCAGGGAGGATGCAGTCTCCATCAGTACGGTTGATCCCTTCCACAAACGGTGGGCACTTCAGAGTCCAGAGTGTCTCATAGTCACTGGAAACAACATTGTGGTTTAGTTGTGAAAATTCCATTTGCTTTTGTTGCTGTTTGGGGCTTCTTTTAGTTTGATATGAGTCACATGTTTGGAAGAACAGAGAGAGAAAAAAGTTGCATAGAAGCTAGAATTGTCTGTTTTGAATTTCTAACATGAACTGATAGCGATACTGACACTGTCAACTCTTTCTGCAGGATATTAGAAGGAGATGATTTGCACAGGAAACTAACCAAACATCACATCAAGATCTGTTAGAGTCACCCGGTTCATCAGGACTTGAATATCATCAGCATTTGAGTGTGGAAGGAGAAATGTTTCTCTGCTTTGTCTGTGGGAAAAGATTACAAACATCAGTGTGACCAGAAAAGCACCGAGACACAGACACACACCCGAGTGAGAGTGTTCCAGTGCACTGACTGTGGAAAGAGCTTTAACCACTTACACAGCCTGAAAAAACATCACACTATTCACAGCGGGGAGAAACCATACATGTGTTCCATGTGTGGACAAGTTTGCACTAGATCTTCCAACCTGGAGATACACAAGGACACCCACACCATTGAGAAACCGTGGAAATGTGGGGATTGTGGGAAGGGATTCAGTTTCCCATCCCTGCTGGAAACTCACCGACGCAGTCACACTGGGAAGAGACCGTTCACCTGCTCTGTGTGTGGAAAGGAATTCACTAAGTCATCCAGCCTGGGGTCACACCAGAGAGTTCACAGTGACGGGAGGCCCTTTAAATGCTTTTACTGTGGAGATTGCTTTAAAACCTCACCTGACCTAATTAAACACCAGCTTGTTCACACTGACAAGAGACCATTCAATTGCTCTCACTGTGAGAAGAGATTCAGACAATCATCTCACCTTATTCAACATCAGCGAGTTCACACTGGGGAAAGGATATTCACCTGCTCCGAGTGTGGGAAGGGATTCAATCGACCATTCGACTTGTTGAGACACCAGCGGGTTCATTTGTGACTGCAGCAGTTGGATGCTGCTGTTAATCACATGTTTTGTTTATTTCTCTGAAGTTAATAACCCCTATCACTGGGCCAGAGTTTAAAGTTCCTCACAGGGCAGGTGGTGTGCCAGGTCTGTAGCAGGTGGGAGTTTGTGTAGAATATTGCGATCCTGGGCCATCATATCTGCAGCAAGTGTCTGCGGCTCAGGGAACCTAGGCTCAAGATTACTGAGCTGGAGTCTGAGCTGCAGACATCAGGGGCATCAGGGAGGGGGAGAGTTACCTGGACACTTTCTTCCAGGAAGCAGTCACAGCCCCAAGGTTCAGAAGAAATTTACAGTTAGTCAATGGTCAGGATATATCAGAATATGTCAAGGAAATTAGTTTTAGCATCTGTGGTCTTAATTTCTCCAGGTTAAGAGAAATTGACACCTAGATTTAGTGTGTGTCAGTGAAGGCAACTTTCCCTTCTTTAAGATGCTGGAACATTGTTTCTGATGTTATCAGTGAAATGGACTGATCTGAGGCATTGAAAGGATTCTCGATACTGCACATCAGCAATTTAAACCAAATGTCGGCTTTGGGACATCAGAATACTTGGTAACAGACAAGGCACTGAAAAGCTTAAAGGGAGACAGAAGCGGTTGCAGGAGAGCTGGTTCCTGGTGATATGGATGTGTCTGCAGTGGGTGGGATCAGACTGTTTCCATGTATCCACAATGACTGCCCCACCCTTTATTTTGGAAGAGTAAAACTGACAGAGAACAATTGTCATTCTGGGAGTGGCAATCTGAAGCTTTAACTCGCTGACACCCTGGTTTAGGGTATCTTGTAGAACTACCTTAAATCAGCCTCTGTGGCACAATTGGCCTGTGCGTTCAGATGTTAACCGAAAGGGTGGTGAGTTATGACCATCCAGAGACAAAACCTTCACTGTTTTCTGAAATTAGCGTTCATTATCACACAGTTCCAGGTTGTCACGAGTACTTCGGTTGCAAGAAAAATTCTCCAACCATTAACAGTTCTGTTGCTAGCCATTAAGTTTCTGCCCGGGTGTTTTACATGAATATTTGTTTTTAAAATAATGATCAAACAATTACACCTGCCATATACCTATATCGAGCCCATTAGAAATCTATGAAGTTGTGAGATTCAAACAAACCCATTCGCTCCTCCTCAGCTTCACAGTGAGTGAGACAGGGAAAAGCAGAAAAGCAGCAAAGTTCTGGCCCCACACTCTCCAATCGCCCGCTGTCAACAGAAAGCAGCGACGGCAGCTTCAATCAGTGGGTTACTGCCCACCCCTGGATGCCAAATACTCCAACCCGGGGCTCAACCTCCCAATACACCGAGCACAGGCTCATGGAAACACAGGTAGATTATATCCCAGTCACTAAACCTCTGAACAACATTCATGGAATACCCGAGCGAGTGAGTCACAAATAAAAACAACGAAATCTTTTCACTGCAAAATTCCTTCCTTTTATTCAAAATCTGACTGTTGTGAATCTGAAAATGAGAACCATTGGATTTGTGTTACTGACTGACTTGTTTTCCATTGTTTGTCTGTCAGGTTTGCAATTCAACTTGTGTTGGAGATTGAAGCGAATCTGATTTCAAAATGAGGGCACAAAGCAGGTAAATATTAAATCCAGGAACAAATCCTGCGGAAAATGGATCACAATGTTTGGAAGGAGGTGCAGCTGAGAAGCGGAAGCTGTGAATAATGTTATTGATGATGGAGGGGAACGCATTGGGCTTCTGTTGGTCAATTCCCTTCTCTACCATTGCATTCGGACAGTTATCTCGCTGTGATAAGGTATCTGGTTCTATCATTGCTGTATGCCTCACTAGCTCAGTCAGTAGATCAAGTGCTTTTTAACCTCAGCGCTGTGGGTTTGAGGCCTACATCGGGCCCCATTGTTTTTTAAACTTCGCTGCTTCCACGGGTGAACCCCAGCTCTCCATTCCGATATGGATCATGAAAGTTAGTCTGTAGGTACAGCAAGTGACCAGGAAGGCAAATGGAATGTTGCCATTTATTGCAAGGGGATTGGAATATAACAGTAGGGAAGTTTTACTGCAGCTGCACAAGGCCTTGGTGAGACCACATCTGGAGGACTGTGTACAGTTTGGGTCTCCTTATTTGAAAAAGGGCAATTGCGTTGGAAGCAGATCAGAGAAGGTTCACTAGACTCATTCTTGGGATGAAAGGTTTATCTCATGAAGGAAGGTTGGACAGGTTGGGCCTATACCCATTAGAGGAATGAGAGGTGATCCTGAACCTTATTCACATCAAAATCAGCTAGGAGGAATATATTTCATAGGCTGGGTTTTATTTTCTTTGGAAAGCTGCTGGAATGGCTTGAGTGGGGGTGTGGCTAGCTCTGGAACACAAGTCTCCAGGACTTTGATCTGATCTGTTAATTTCAGGATGGCTTAGCTCTGTCTATCGCACACTCCTTCCACTGTTTTACAAGTAGTCCTGTGTTGTAGCTTTACCAGGTTGATTTTTGGATTACCTGGTGATAACCCTGGCCTGCTCTCCTACACTCTTCATTGAACCTGGGCTGATCCCCTGGCTTGACGATAATGGTGGAGTGAGGGATATGCTGAGTGTCCATATGAATAACATCAACCATGCTGGCCTCATCAGCCCTTTCCATTATTTCATCAAAGAGCTTAATAAACCTAGTCAAACAGAACTTGCCTCTAACCAATTCATGCTGGTTTTCATTTATTAATGCATATTTTCCAAGTGACAGCTAATCTTGTCTTAGCTTCATGTCTCTGAAATGTTTCCCACCACTATACAATTCTGCTGATGCTGATGGCTCACACTGTCTCATGTGCTCACAGTTTTGAGTTGCTAGACCTGTTCTGAATCTATCCCATTTGCCACACAACACGATGGAGAGTATCCTCAGAGTGAAGATGGGACTTTGTCTCCACAACTATGCGGTGGTCACTCCTACTGATCCTGTCATGGACAGATCCCCCTATGACAGGTAGATTGGTGAGAACAAGTTCAGGGTTTTTCACACTTGTGTGTTCCCTCACCAGCTGCCACAGGCCCAGTTTGTCCTTCAGGGCACGATCACCTGCCTGGACCTGTGAATGAGAATTGGAGTGTCTGAGGGAGGAGAAACAAAGCTGGAGGCAGTAGGTAATTAAACCTCGGAGGAACCACCGGACCCAGGTTTAAACTTATGTTCTTCCATTGTACATTGTGATGGTTTTTCAAACATCTTCAACTTGCAGTTTCCTGAGGATGAGGAAAGGCTATGATGGAACTATCCAAACACTGACATTCCTTCTCTCTTCTTCCAATTTCATACTGACACTCCTTCTACCTCCCTCCCTCTAACTTCATACAGTTAACTTCCTGCTCTCACCACGGCTCCCAACTCCTGCTCCTTCGATGCCTCCACCATTACTTATTACCTTGTTGATGTATTTTAAGTGACTGACTGCAACTGCACACTCTGAGAAGAAATTCCTGCGCACAGTGCGGAACTTTGTCTAATCATTTGACGCAACAGCAATAGGAAGCAGCAATGACTTATGGAGCACCAAAGGGCAGGGAGAGGCCAGGAGTTGTGCTGAGTGGGGTGAGGGGCTGCTGGCAATGGTACTTCATGTCGGTGGACTCGACACCCATTGTCATGGGCCAGATCTGAACTTTGAGTCATTTTGTAACTTCCCTGGTCGCGAAGGATACAGAAATCTAACGTGATGTTTAATGTTTCAGATGGGACCCCTCAATAAAGAATAACTCCTGCAATCATTATAATCAACACTCACCACCAGAAATAATATTATATATCATGCTGCATAATATATCTTACATCATTACCAACTTGGTTCACAAAAAATTGAATAGGTGGGTGGACGTAGATGGGAAATGGGTTTTGAAAAAGGATATTGAAGAAAACGATGAGCTAAAATAGAAGTGAGAAATAACAATGGAGTGAGATTAATGCAGGAACAGTAGAAACAAAACAGGAAAACAAGAAATACTGGTTATTAATATTAACTGATATTAATATTAACTGATATTAATATTAACTGGTTATTGATATTAGCAAATCTGGGAAAACAGAAACACTAGTTATTAAGATTATTGGAATAAATCTGCCTGGGAGACAATCAGCTTCAAGACATTTGATTAAAATAAATGTGTGTTATAACAAATATGAAACAACAGTAATTCCCATTTGTATGATATTCCTAGCATGTCTCGCAAGGCACAGGTCATACTGAGCCAGAGGGTCTACTGTTTTACACCCATAGGGATGTTACACAATGTATGATGACACATTTAATAGAACCGTCGATTGATGTTGGTTAAATATGTGCATTCCCATTTTTATTGTATGGAAATTATACAATAATCAAATTAGAGACAAAAACACAGACTGTCTTAATATTGGGGGTGTTAACACCCATGTGAAGTTTCTCAGAATGTTTTTATTTTGGTAAAGGTGTTATATAAATGCACGTTTTCATTGTTGTTGACTGGAGAGTGATTCCATTGCCCTTCTGAACTGGAAACTCATGGGCGCATTCACACAAGGAAGAGGATATTCACCAGCTGATTGTGGAACCAGTCACCCCATTTACTGACGCAGCAGTACAGGCACACTGGAGAGAGACCATTCAGAGTACAAAAGGATTTACTCAGCTTTCTCACCTACTTTGAAAGTTCAAAGAATTTGATACATGATCAGCACATTTATACAGGAGAGAAGTTATTCAAATGTTGTGTGTGTGGGCAGTGATCCACTTGTTCTTTCCTGGGACACCAGTGAGTTCACATGTGACTGGAGAGGTTGGATTCTGCTGTTATTGCTGTTGCTTTGGGGACTCTTGATTTTCTACCAATTCCCATTCCCCTTATTTTCAGTGGATAATGGAGGATCCATGCTGATGGGTTTCAGTATAATTTGTGTCCTAGCTTTAATATTGGACCGTTTGGCCACCCCATAACAGCAAAACAAATCAGGATAGAATAATTTGAATTGTCAATGGTGGGGCCGTTACCTAGCATTCTCTGTGGTGGAGAATGTCCTCTATTAACATCATAAGAGACCAGTGCGCAGGCGCCATGTCCAATGTTTAGCACTTGCGCAGTACAGGTGATGGCGATGGAGAGACTATTTCTCACGGATCTGCAAACGGTAAATCGATGGCGGGAAGGAGGGAGCGATGGATTCGGCAGTTGGTCGGGGAGGCTCTGTAAACATATTGTGTGAGCCGCAAATCTTGAAAAAGAACCTAACGGTCGCCCGTTAGCACTGAGCTGGACAGCAGCTGTAGGTGCGATTTCTCTCATTCACAGGCCCGGTTAACGTGGCCATCTTTATTGGGGCAACGTGAAGCAGGGCGCATGCGCGGCCGACATCTTTTTTGGGGCAACGTGATGCAGGGCGCATGCGCGGCCGACATCTTTATGGGGCAACGTGATGCAGGGCGCATGCGCGGCGGAAATCTTTACCGATCAAAGCAACAAAAGCAGAAACTGCTGGAAAAGCGCAGCAGGTCTAACAGGATCTGTGGATGCTTATCTTTATAGATAAGATGTTTTTAATGAAACAATGGGGACAACTTGTTCCATCAGGCTGCTTCACACTTTGAGTTACAATATCTCAGTGATGTGCAGAGAAGGAAAGGAAGCAACTTCTGTTCTCCTGATCCCACAAGCACAAGGGACGTCCTGCCCCTTGTGTCCAAAGGTCTGAGAGTCTGTTCAGTCACATGAAGCCACCCGGCAGAAACTCACGACCCTGAGTAGACGTAATCCTCAAATCGATAGAATGCTGACGACAACCAGGGGCAATGTGCAGCAGGGCACGTGCACGGTCAACCCTGTCCCTGTCAGCAGGAGGAGAGAATGTTGTGGATTTCTATCCTGGACTGACAGGGATGGATTTTGGAAACTCCTTTTACAGGGAGTTAGAAAGAGATTTGAAAACAGGAAATTCAAGCCAAGCACTGCATGAAAATCTGACACAATCAGTCAATTCATCAGGATCTTGAATATTATCGGCCTTTGACTGTAAGCGTTGAGTTCCATGTCATTACCACTCATTGTGTGAAATTTCTTCCTCATATTCCCCCTGTAGATCTTGTTGAAAATCTTAAATCTGTGTCCCGTAATCCTTTTACATTCAGATTATGAGAACAGATTTTCTTATCTAAACCCAGCATAAATTTATACTTTTCCATCAAATCTCTCCTCAATTTCCTTTGCTGCAAAGAGAACAAGCCCAATTTCTCCAACCTAAACTTGCAACTAAAATCCCTCATCCCTGGAACCATTCTGGTAAATCTCCTCTGCACCCTCTCAAGGACCCTCACATCCTTCATAATGTGTGGTGATCACTGGTTTGCACAGACCCAGATGTTCTGTGTTCGTGTCTGTGATGTCATCACGCACTGACAATTGCGTGGTGACATCACCCCGCTCCCCGGGTATTTCCTCAACTGGGAGATTTTTCTCTGATCCAATGCTTCTGATATGTTTCCATTTGTTGAAATTGTTTCAGAGCTGAGTATTTTTGACCATTTATCTACACTTTAGAGCATTTACTTCTATGCTCTGTTATCTGTGAGAGGTTACATGGCTCTGGGTCTGGTGTGGCTCCTTCACTGTGGATCTGAATCCATTTCCATCCATTGCTCTGTTTCACTGCTACCCTCCCTGATCACCTCTCTGCTATTGTCTAACTTCCTCTGTCTCGAATAATGGGTATATTTTAATTATGTTTATTATTTTACTGTTACTTCTGCAGAGTGTGTCTAAATGAGGCTTCCATCACTGCCCATCCCCCGACCATGTTCTGCTGGCTGACCAACTTTATCTTCCTACAGTATTTTTAAAAATTCATTAACGGGATGTGGGCTTCACTGGCTGGGACAGCATTTATTGCCCATCCCTAGTTGCCCTTGAGAAGGGGGTGGTGAGCTACCTTCTTGAACCGCTGCAGTCCATGTGGTGTAGGTACACCCACAGTGCTGTTAGGAAGGAAGTTCCAGGATTTTGACCCAGCGACAGTGAAGGAACGGCGATATATTTCCAAGTCAGGATGGTGAGTGACTTGGAGGGGAATTTCCAGGTGGTGGCGTTCCCATCTATCTGCTGCCCTTGTCCTTCTAGATGGTAGTGGTCGTGGGTTTGGAAGGTGCTGCCGAAGGAGCCTTGGTGAATTCCTGCAGTGCATCTTGTAGATGGTACACACTCCTGCCACCGTGCGTCGGTGGTGGAGGGACTGAATGTTTGTGGATGTGGTGCCAATCAAGCGGACTGCTTTGTCCTGGATGGTGTCCAGCTTCTTCAGTGTTGAGGGAGCTGCACTCATCCAGGCAAGCGTTCCATCACACTCCTGACTTGTGCCTTGTAGATGGTGGACAGGCTTTGGGAGTCAGGAGGTGAGTTATTCCTCACATGATTCCTCGTCTCTGACCTGTACTAACCTTTTGCCATTCATTTTTTTTTAATTCATTCATGGGATGTGACACCATATCAAATGTCTTCTGGAAATCTAAGTACAGTACATTCACCGAGTGAGATGGATTTGGGGGCTAGGGAGTGAAGTTTTTTGTGGGGACCGAAGACAATGGCTTCAGTCTTCCCAATATTTGAATAAAGTAAATTTCTGTTCATCCAGTACAGGATGTCAGACAAGTCAGGACGGTGTGTGAGTTGGAGGGGAACTTGGAGGTGATGGTGTTCACATACACCTGCTACCCTGGTCATTCTGAGTGGTGGGGATTGAGGGTTTGGGAGGTTCTGTCAAAGTCCTCTCTCTCTCGCTCTCCTTCCATAGAGCCCAGAGTCTTGTGTAGACTCAGATCGGGTGGCCAGTTCCCTTCCCTGAGGAACATTATTGAACCAGTTGGGTTTTTACGACAATCCAGCAGTTTTCATGGTCACTTTTCCCTGGTACCGGCCCCACAAATTACCAGATTCATTCAGCTCAATGTCACAACCTGCCTTTGTGTTTTTGTGGGTTCTCTCTCACTTCCCTTTTTTCTGTTTTAAATCAGTTTCACAGGGGATTAGAAGGGGAGGATTTGCAGCCAGGAAACTCAAACCAAACATCACATCAGGACTTGACAGAGTCGCCCAATTTGCCATAAGCTGAATATCATCGGATTTTGAACATGGAAGGAAAAAGCGCCATTCGCAGTGGGGAGAAACCATATGTGTGTTGTGTGTGTGGACGAGGCTTCAGCCAATCATCTGACCTATCGAGACACAAGCACAGTCACACTGGGGAGAAACTATGGAAATGTGGGAACTGTGGGAAGGGATTCATTTCCCCATCCAAGCTGGAAACTCACCGGCGCAGTCACACTGGGGAGAGGCCATTCATCTGCTCCATGTGTGGGAAGGGATTCACTCAGTCATCCGCTCTGTTGACACACCAGCGAGTTCACACTGGGGAGAGACCGTTCACCTGCTCTGAGTGTGGGAAGGGGTTCACTATTTCAGCCCACCTGCTGAGCCACCAGCGAGTTCACACTGAGGAGAGACCTTTCAAATGTCCAGACTGTGGAAAGTGCTATAAAAGTTCTGGGGAACTGATGCGCCATCAACGTGTTCACACTGACGAGAGACCGTTCAGGTGCTCTCACTGTGGGACTGGGTTTAGGCAATCATCTGACCTCACTGTACACCAGCGAATTCATACTGGGGAGAGACCATTCACCTGCACAGTATGTGAGAAGGGATTCGCCCGGTCATCTGACCTGCTGAAGCACCAGCGAATTCATGCTGGGGAGAGGCCATTTACCTGCCCTGAGTGTGGGAAGGGATTCACTACCTCATCCATCCTGCTGACACACCAGCGAGTTCACAACGATGAGAGACCTTTTAAATGCCCAGACTGCGGGAAGTGCTTTAAAAATTCCAGGAAACTGATGTCTCATCAACGTGTTCACACTGATATAAGGCCATTCAAGTGCTCTCACTGTGGGACTGGGTTCAGGCGATCATCTCAACTCACTGCACACCAGCGAGTTCACAATGATGAGAGACCTTTTAAATGCCTGGACTGCGGGAAGTGTTTTAAAGGTTCTGGGGACCTGATGCACCATCAACGTGTTCACACTGACGAGAGACCGTTCAGATGTACTCACTGCGAGACAGGGTTCGTGCGATCATCTCAACTCACTGTACATCAGCGAGTTCACACTGGGGAGAGGCCATTCACCTGCGCCGAGTGTGGGAAGGGATTCACTACCTCATCCCACCTGCTGAGACACCAGCGAGTTCACAAGTAATGATGGCGATTGGGTTCATCACGTTCAGGACTGAACCATCTGCTTCTGTATGTTTCTGCTGATGTTAATAAACTCCAGGTCACTTACAGGAGCTAATATTCTGGTTAAAAGTCAAATAAATTAGCTTTGTGTTAAACACACACTGTGCTGTGTCTTTTTAGTATTTCTAAGATAAGTTTGTTCCTTTTGAAGGGCTCTCCCTCTCCCCTGTCTCCCCCATCCTCACCAACAACAACTGTGAGGAGTTCATGGAGCTTCATTGTCACTAAGATTGAGACAATCCGATCAGCAGTCCCTGCTGCTTCCCTCCCTCCCACTATCCCACCGGGCCAAACTGCCTCTAAAGCTCATCCTTGTCTGGGCTTTGAACCTTTTTCCAGTTTCTCTCCCATCTCCCCTCCTGCCCTCTCAGAGCTCATCTTGTCCATGAATCCCACCTCCTGCTCCATCGACCCTATTCCCACTAAGCTGCTGATCAGCCAACTTCCCCATGTTCACTGACTATGTTAACAGTTTCTCTCTCAGGCACTGTCCCTCTCTCCTTCAAATCTGCCATCCTCACCCCCTCCTCAAAAAAACAAATCCCTGACCCCGTCATCCTTAAAAACTTTTGACCCATCTCCAGCCTCCCTTTCCTCTTCAAAGCCCTTGTTGTCACCTCCCAAATCCCTGCCTATCTTTCCCGGAACTGTATGTTTGAATCCCCCCCAATCATATTTCTGTCTCGTCCTCGACCTGTCTGCAGCCTCTGACAAGGTCGACCACATCATTCTGCACCTTCACCTCTCCCCTGTCGTCCAGCTGGGTGGGGCTGCTCTCTCCTGTCTAATCATAGCCAGAGAATCACTTGCAATGTCTTCCCTTCCCACTCACATAGTTACCTCTGGTGTCCCCGAAGGATCCAGCCTTGGCATTGATTTTCTTATCAACCTGCTCCACACAATAACAGAAGGTGAGATTTTACAGCCCCTCCTGCTGACGGGATTTTCCAGTCCCGCCAAAGTCAACGGACTTTTGAACAGCTCACCACATTTCCCGGCCCCGCCCCCATCACAACGGGGCTGTAAAATTCTGCTCATGATCTGAAAACAGTGTCAGTTATCACATTTACACTGACAGCTCCCAGCTCTACTTCACCACCACCTCTCTCAACTTCTCCGCTCTTAGTAAATTATCAGACTGTTTGTCTGATATCCAGTGGTGCATGTGCAGAAATTTCCTCCAATTAAATATTGGGAAGACTGAAGTCATTGTTTTCATTCCCTAGCTACCAACTCCATTCCTCTCCCTGGTAACTGTCTGAGACTCAAACAGACTTTTCATATGCTTGATGTCATGTTTGACCCCGAGATGAGTTTCCGACTCAGGGGTGTCTGTGTGTGTACCCTGGTGATTTTTCAGTCAAAATTATGATTTAAATCTTTTCCCAAAGACAGTGCAAACATTTCTTCAATAATCAGGCATATGAATTAAGTGATTCCTTCAGATCTTATCGAGATTTTTAGTTTAGGTTTCCCGTCTGCAAATCCCCTCTAACCCCCTGTAAATAGAGTTTACAAAAGTCATCACTGTCAGCACAGGATAGAAATTTAGAAGAGAATTCTAGTTTCTATGGAACATTTTTACCCTTTCATTCCCCCAAATCTATAAATCTCTGTCCTGCACACTCCTCTCCCTCTCTGCTCATTATTCCAGATTCAGTGTCCAGTTTCCTACTTATTCTTTTCTCCTCTCCAGATTCTCTCTCCTCCTGTCCTTAAGATGGTGACTCATGCTGTGGATCAATCCCACTCCTTCACTCTAATTCTACCAAATAATGCAGCTCACAACAAAAAACCATCTTAAATGACTTTATTAGTAATTTTCAATGTTTGGAAACATTCATCTATTCCCAATTGTGCAAAACAGAAAGTCCAGTGTTTAGTTCAGAGCTTCCTTCTCCTCAGGTCTAAGAAGCTGTGTCTCTCTGAGTTACATTTATAAAAACTCACTCATTCAGTCAGTGATCAGATCTCACTGAACTATGACACAAGCTGTGTCTGTCTGAGTTACATTTATACACACTCAGTAAATGATCGGGTCTGACTGAGCTACAACTGATAATTATATCGAGCTTTTAACATAATAAAATGTCCCAAGGAGTTTCACAGGAGCATAAGGACATATTAGATCAGATGACTAAAAGCTTGATCAAAGAGGTCGGTTATAAGGAGTGTCTTAAAGGAGGAAAGTGAAGTAGAATGGTGGAGAGGTTTAGGGAGGAAATTCCAGAGCTTAGGGTCCAGGCAGCTGAAGGCACAGCCACCAATGGTGGAGAGATTAAAATCGGGGATGGAGCAAATTGGGAAATGGTGCTCCATGTTTATTCATATTCAGTTTGTTGTTATTTTCTCCACTCTTACTGCAGATTATTTCAGTTCTCAAACCTTCAGTAACAAGTCCCAGCTCCCCAATCCTGACACTGAATTTCCTTTCTCACTACACTGTGTAATTTCCTGAAATAATTCCTGCTGTCTGTCCTGAATGAATCCATTTCACTAACAAATGTTTACATGTTTGCGTCACATAAAGGAACATAGGAACAGGCAAACACCATTCAGCCCATCAAATCTGCTCTACCATTCAATATGATCATGGCGGATTGAACACTTCAGTACCTTTTACCCACATTATCCATAGCCCTTTATGTTATTGTTAATCAGAAGTATATCAATCTCCACCTTAAACATACTCAATGACTGAGCTTCCACGGCCCTCTGGGGTAGAGAATTCCAAAGATTCACAACCTCCGAGTAAAGAAATTTCTCCTCTTATTGGTATTAAGTGGCTTCCCCCTTAATTTGAAATGGTGTTCCCTGCTTCTAGACTCCCCAACCAGAGAAAAAAACCTTACCTGCACCTACCTTGTCTATTCCTTTAAGTATTTTGTTGGTTTCAATGAGGTCACCTCTCATTCTTCAAAACTCTCGAGAATGCAGGCCCAGTTTCCCCAGTCTCTCTTCATAAGACAGTCCGCAATCCCCGGAACAAGTCTGGTGAATCCTTGTTGCACTCCCTCCACGGCAATAATATCCCTTCTATGTAGGAAGAAACTTAAGCAAGGAGTCAGGAGGGCTAAAAGGGGTCATGAAATGTCATTGGCAACCAGGATTAAGGAAAATCCCAAGGCCTTTTATACATATGTAAAAAGCAAGAGGGTAGCCAGGGAAAGGGTAGGCCCAATCAGGGACAGAGGTGGGAATCTGTGTGTGGAGCCAGAAGAAATGGGAGAGATACTAAATGAGTGCTTCTCATCGGTATTCACCAAAGAGAAGAATTTAGCAGTCAATTTGTCTAAGGAAGAATGTGTAGATAGCCTGGATCATGCTGAGATCAAAAAAGAGGAGGTGTTAGGCGTCTTGAAGAATATTAAGGTGGATAAGTCCCCAGGGCCAGATGGGATCTACCCCAGAGTACTGAGGGAGGCAAGGGATGAGATTGCTGGGGCCTTGAAAGAAATCTTTGTATCCTCACTGGCTACAGGTGAGGTCCCAAAGGACTGGAGAATGGCCAATGTTGTTCTCTTGTTTAAGAAGGGTAGCAGGGATAATCCAGGAAATTACAGGCCGGTGAGCTTTACGTCAGTGGTAGGGAAATTATTGGAGAAGATTCTTCATGACAGGATTTACTACCATTTGGAAGCAAATGGGCATATTAGTGAGAGGCAGCATGGTTTTGTGAAGGGGAGGTCGTGTCTCACTAACTTGATCGAGTTTTTCGAGGAAGTGACAAAGATGATCGACGATGGAAGGACAGTGGGTGTTATCTACATGGATTTCAGTAAGGCCTTTGACAAGGTCCCCCATGACAGACTGGTACAGAAGGTAAAGTCGCACGGGATCAGAGGTGAGCTGGCAAGATGGGTACAGAATTGGCTTGGTCATAGAAGACAGAGGGTAGCAGTGGTAGGGTGCTTTTCTGGATCGAGAGCTGTGACTAGTGGTGTTCCACAGGGATCAGTGCTGGGACCTTTGCTGTTTGTAGTATAGATAAATTATTTGCAGGAAAATGTAACTGGGCCAATTAGCAAGTTTGCAGGCGACACTAAGGTTGGAGGAGTTGCAGATAGTGAAGAGGATTGTCAAAGGATACAACGGGATATAGATCAGGTGGAGACCTGGGCAGAGAAATGGCAGATGGAGTTTAATCTGGACAAATGCGAGGTAATGCATTTTGGAAGGTCTAATACAGGTAGGAATTATACAGTAAATGGCAGAACCCTTAAGTACATCGACGGGCAGAGGGATCTGGGTGTACAGGTCCACAGGTCACTGAAAGTGGCAACGCAGGTGGATAAGGTCGTGCTTGCCTTCATCGGCAGGGGTATTGAGTATAAAAGCTGGGAAGTCATGCTGCAGCTGTATAGAACCTTGGTTAGGCCACACTTGGAATATTGCGTGCAATTCTGGTCGCCACATTACCAGAAGGATATGGATTCGTTGGAGAGGGTTCAGATGAGGTTTACCAGGATGCTGCCTCGTCTGGAGGTTATTAGCTATGAGGAGAGGTTGGAGAAACTCGGATTGTTCTCACTAGAGCGATGGAGATTGAGGGGCGACTTGATAGAAGTTTACAAAATTATGAGTGGCATGGACAGAGTAGATAGTCAGAAGCTTTTTCCTAGGGTGGAAGAGTCAATTACTAGGGGACACAGATTTAAGGTGAGAGGAGAAAACTTTAGAGGAGATGTGTGGGGCAAGTTTTTTATGCAGAGGGTAGTGAGTGTCTGGAATTCGCTGCCAGAGGAGGTGGTGGAAGCAGGTACGATAGTGGTGTTTAAGAGGCAGCTAGACAAATACATGAATAGGATGGGAATAGAAGGATACGGACCCCAGAAGTGCAAAATGTTTTAGTTTGACAGGCAATATGATCGGCGCAGGCTTGGAGGGCCGAAGAGCCTGTTCCTGTGCGGTACTTTTCTTTGTTCTTTGTATGGGGACCAAAGCTGCACACTGTACTCCAGGTGCAGTCTAACTAAGGTTCTGTACATTTGAAGCAAGACTTCACTACTCCTGTACTCAAATTCTCTTGCAATAAAGGCTAACATTCCATTAACTGCGCCTGCATGTTAACTTTCAGTGACTTATGGACAAGGACACCCAGATCCCTTTGTACATCTACACTCACAGGGTTTCATCTGTTTAAAGCCACAGACAGAAAGGTCCAGGTTTCTCCTGGAGTGGTGTGCAGGGCATGATTTCAAAATTTGCAGATGATACGAAGATTGGAAACGTTGTCAACTGTGATAAGGATAGTCTTGAACTTCAAAAGGACATAAACATTTTGATGGATTGGGCAGACAAGTCGCAGATAAAGTTCAATGCAGAGAAGTGTGAGGTGATTCGTTTTGGCAGGAAAGATGGTGAGACATTTTAAAATAAAGGGTGAGCCTCTAAAGGAGGTGCAGGAACAGAGGGATCTCGGTGTATATGTTCATAGGTCATTGAAGATGGCAGGGTGTGTTGAGAGAGCAGTTAATAAAGCATATAGCATCTTAGGCTTCATTAATAGGGGCATTGAGTACAAGAGTAAAGAGGTCATGTTGAACTTGTATAAGACATTAGTTAGGCCTCATCTGGAGTACTGCGCCCAGTTCTGGGCACGATACTTCAGGAAGGATGTGAAGGCATTGGAGAGAGTACAGAGGAGATTCACAAGAATGATTCCCGGGATGAAGAACTGTAGCTATGAGGATAGATTGGAGAGGTTGGGACTGTTTTCGCTGGAGAAAAGAAGGCTGAGAGGAGACTTGATAGAGGTATTCAAGATCCTGAGGGGTATGGGCAGGGTAAATAGTGAGAAACTGTTCCCACTCAAGAGAACATCAAGGACTAGAGGGCACAGATTCAAAATAATTGGCAAAAGGAGTAAATGTGATGTGAGGAAAAATTTTTTCACCCAGAGGGTGGTTGGAGTCTGGAACAAACTTCCTAAAGGGTGGTGGAGGCAGGTTCAAACAAGGTATTCAGAAGGATTGGATTGCTATCTGAAAAGGCAGAATATGCAAGGGGATAAGGCAGGGGAGTGGGACTAGGTGGAATGCTCTTTTCAGAGAGCCGGTTCAGACTCGATGGGCCAAATGGCCTCCTTCTGCACTGTAAAGATGCTGTGAAAAGATACTGAGTTTGAGACAAATCAGCTTTCAAAATGATGCAATCTCGGACCTCCAGACCCACCCCTTCTTCCTATTGGTCTGGAGCTGCCATCAATCACTCGGGCATTGTGAACTGTCAAAGACTCAGCATGCGCGATCCACCCAGCCAGGCCACAGCAGTAGAGCGGTTTCTAAGGTGCACAGGATTGTTGATAATCTGGTTGCCATTAGAGACTGAGTCTTGGTTAATCTTTGTCTGAATCTGGGAATGTGAGGCTGAGATCTTGCCAACAGAGCGATGACATAGGGATTGTAAAAGTACAAAGATCAAGTTTCAACTCCTACCATTCACACCATGCGATAATTATTGTTGGTCAATCCTGACAATAAATCTCTATTAATACATCAATAACAGACCAACAGACCATTGTTCTGCTTGTTTTACATTTTACATATTTAAAAGAAAGCAGCGTTACACCTGAAGATAGAGAACTACACCAGCTTACGTGGGTGATCAGCAGTTTAGTAGTAACAGGGTTGATGACAGATTGTTACAGCAGAGGGAGGCCATTCAGCCCCTTGTGAGCAGAAGGTGCGTCTGATGGATAAGATGAACACATGAGGGGATACGAGAGAGAAACTGGAGAAAGATGCAGGTTCAGGGCTCAGATAAGAGGGAATTTTAGAGGCAGTTTGTCCCAGTGGGCTACTAGAAGAGAGGGAAGCAGCAGAGGCAGCTGATCGGATTGTCTCAATCTCAGTAACGAAGAAACTCCATGAGCAAATCACACGTTGTTGGAGGTGAGGATGGAGGAGACAGGGAGAGGGAGAGCACTTCTAACTTGTGTTAGAGATATTTAAAAGACTTGATAGTGTATTTGATTCAAAGCTGATTTATTTGACTTTTATCCAGAATATTAGCCCCTATAACTGGGCTGGAGTTTAATAACATGAACAGAAACAGACCCAATGGACATGCTTCAGTCCTAATTATGATTAACAGCAAAATCCAATCACTGTGGTTACTTGTGAACTCGCTGGTGTCTCAGCAAATTTCTTCCCACATTCTAAGCAGGAGGATGGCCTCTCCCCACTGTGAAATTCCTGGCGTACAATGAATTGAAATGATTTCCTGGATACAGATCTGCAGTGAGAGCACCTGAACGGTCTCTCGTCAGTGTGAACATGTAGATGGAACAGTTCCCAAGAACTTTTATTTCACTTCCCACAGTCCAGGAATTTAAAAGGTCTTGCCCAATATGAAATCACTGGTGTGTCGAAGCAGGTTGGGTGACCGAGAGAAGCCCTTCTCTCACTTGGAGCAGGTGTACGACCTCTTCCCAGTGTGAACTCGCTGGTGTTTCAGCAGGGTGGATAACTGAGCGAATTGATTCCCACACTCGGAGCACATGAATGGTCTCTCCCCAGTGTGAACTCGCTAGTGTCTCAGCAGGTCATTTGTCTGAGTGAATTCCTTCCCACACATGGAGCAGGTGAACGGTTTCTCCCCAGTGTGAACACGCTGGTGTTTTAGCCGGTGTGATAACTGAGTGAATCCCTTCCGACACTCCGGGCAGGTGAACGGTTTCTCCCCAGTGTGAACATGCTGATGTCTCAGTAGATGTGATAACTGAGTGAATCCCTTCCCACACTTGGAGCAGGTGAACGGTCTCTCTCCAGTGTGAACTCGCTGGTGTCTCAGCATGTTGGTTGAATTAGTAAATCTCTTCCCACACTCGTAGCAGGCGAACGGCCTCTCCCCAGTGTGAACTCGTTGGTGTGTCAGCAAGTTGCACAACTCACTGAATCCCTTCCCACAATCAGAGCAGGTGAACGGCCTCTCCCCAGTGTGAGTGCGCTGGCGTGTCTGCAGTTTGGGTGACTGAGTGAGTCCTTTTCCACACTCGGGGAAAGTGAAGGGTCTCTCCCTAGAGTGAGTGCATTGGTGTTCACTGAGGTCAGATGATCGCCTGAACTCAATCCTGCAGTGAGAGCACCTGAACGGTCTCTCGTCATTATGAACAACTTGATGGTACCTCAGCTCCAGGGAACTTTTAGAGCACTTCTCACTGTTTAGACATTTAAAAGCTCTCTTATCAGTGTGATCTCGCTGGTCTGTTAACAGGTTGGATAACTGAATGAGTCCCTCCCCAGACTCTGTGCAGGTGGAAGGACTTGATTCAGTGTGAACTTGTCGGTGTTTCTGCAGGTTGGATAACTGAATGAGTCCATCCCCAGACTCTGTGCAAGTGGAAGGACTTTCCTCAGTGTGGTCTTGCTGGTGTTTCTCCAGGCTGGATGACTGAATGAGTCCCTCCCCAGACTCTGTGCAGGTGGAAGGACTTTCCTCAGTGTGGACTCTCTGGTGTTTCTGCAGGCCGGATGACTGAATGAGTCCCTCCCCAGACTCTGTGCAGGTGGAAGGCCTTGCTTCAGTGTGAACTCGCTGGTGTCTCTGCAGGCTGGATGACCGAGTGAATCTCTTCCCACATTCAGAGCAGGTGAACGGCTTCTCCCCAGTGTGAATTCGCTGGTGATCCAATAGGTTGGATAACCGAGTGAATCCTGTCCCACACTCGGAGCAGGTGAATGGCTTCTCCCCAGTGTAAACTTGCCGGTGTCTCAGCAAATCATTTGCCTAAGTGAATCCCTTCCCACACTTGGAGCAGGTGAACGGCCTCTCCCCAGTGTGAATTTGCTGGTGTCTCAGCAAATCATTTGCCTGAGTGAATCCCTTCCCACACTTGGAGCAGGTGAATGGCTTCTCCCCAGTGTGAATTCGCTGATGTCTCAGCAAATCATTTGCCTTAGTCAATTCCTTCCCACAATCAGAACAGGTGAACGGTGTCTCCCCAGTGTGAACTCGCTTGTGTCTCAGCAGGTGGGATAACTGAGTAAATTCCTTATCACACACGGAGCGGGTAAATGGCCTCTCCCCAGTGTGAACTAGCTGGTGTCTGAGCAGGTTGGTTGAATTATTGAATCCCTTCCCACATATAGGGCAGGTGAATGGCCTCTCCCCGGTATGAACTCGCTGATCTGTCAGCAAATTGGTTGAATTAATAAATCCCTTTGCACACTCAGGACAGGTAAATGGCCTCTCCCCTGTGTGAGTGCGCTGGTGTGTCAGCAGGGTGGATGACTGAGTAAATCCCTTCCCACACTCAGGGCATGTGAACGGTCTCTCCCCAGTGTGAACTCGCTGGTGTCTCAGCAGGGTGAATAACCAAGTGAATCCCTTTCCACACTCAGTGCAGGTGAACAGCCTCCCTCTAGTGTGAATGCACTGGTGTTTCGACAGATCAGATGATCGGTTGAAGCCTTGTCCACACACAGAGCACGTGTACGGTTTCTCCCCGCTGTGAATGGTGCTTTCTCCTTCCATGTTCAAACTCCAGTGATATTCAAGTTACGATAAATTGGGCGACTCCGTCAGATCCTGATGTGATATTTGGTTTGAGTTTCCTGACTGCAAATCCTCCCCTTCTAATACCCTGTGAAATTTATTGAAAACAGAAAAAAGGGAGTGAGAGAGAATCCACAAAAACACAAAGGCAGGTTGTGAAATTGAGCTGAATGAATCTGGTAATTTGTGGGGGCAGCACTAGGAAAAAATGACCATCAAAGCAGCTGGATTATCATAAAAACCCAACTGGTTCACTAATGTCCTTCAGGGAAGGGAACCTGTCACCCAATTTGGGTCTACACAAGACTCTAGCCTCTATGGGAAGAGGGAGAGAGAGAGAGAGAGATAGAGAGGTGGGAGAGGCAGGGGATTAAGGGGAGTTTTATATACCTACAACTAACCAGAATTTTGACAGAATCTCCCAAACCATCAATCTCCACTACCCAGAATGACCAGGGTAGGAGGTGTATGCAAACACCATTACCTCCAAGTTCCTCTCTAGGTCACACACTATCCTGACTTGTCTGATTTCCAGTACTGGATGAGCCAAAATCACTTCCATTTAAATATTGGGAAGACTGAAGCCATTGTCTTCAGTCCAGCAACAAGCTCCACTCCCGAGCCACTGACTCCATCCCTCTCGGTGAATGCACTGTACTTAGATTTAGAGAACACAGTTGCTAAGGTGCCACATCAAAGATTATGGTGGAAAATAAAAGTTACGGTGTAGTGGGTAACATATTGGCATGGATAGAAGATTGGCTGGCCAACAGGAACAGAGAGTAGGCATAAATGGGTCATTTTCTGGTTGGCAAGCTGTAATGAGTGGGGTGTCACAGGGATCAGTGCTGCGGCCTCAACTTCTTACGATTTATGTAAATAACTGGGATGAAGGGACCGAAGGTATGGTTGCTAAATTTGCTAATAATACAAAGATAGGTAGGAAAGGAAGTTGTGAAGAGGACGTAAGGAGGCTACAAAGGGATATAGATAGGTTAGGTCAGTGGGTAATAATTTGGCAAATGGGGTATAATGTGGGAAAATGTGAAATTGTCCATTTTGACAAGAAGAATAAAAAATTGGGAAGATGTGGTAAATCAAAGAGTAGAAACAAAGCAACAGAGAAAGGTATAAATAGGGGGAAATCTAGAATCACCAAGACCGCCTGTTTCCACCTATTTAACATCACCCGACTCCACCCTAGTCTCAGCTCATCTGCTGCTGAGACTCTCATCCATTCCTTAGTTACCTCTAGACTTAACTATTCTAACACACTACTGGCCAGCCTCCCACATTCAACCTCCTTGTAATCTTGAGGTCATTCAAAACTCTGCTGCCCGTGTGCTTACTCACACCAAGTCTTGTTCACCCATCACTCCTGTATTCACTGACCTACAGATACTCCAGGTTAAGAAGCACCTACATTTTAAGTTTCTCATTCTTGTTTTCTAATCCCTCCATAATCTTATCACTCCCTATCTCTGTGATCTCCTCCAGCCTTACAACCCTCCAAGATATATGTTCTCCTCTAATCTGGCCTCCTGAGCATGCCTGATTTTAAAAGGCCTTCGGTGGCTATTCTTTCAGTTGCCTAGGTGCCAAGCTCTGGAATTTACTCCCTAAACCTCTCCACATTCCCCCTCCTCCTCTTCAACCAACCTTTGGGTCACCTGCCCTAATATCTCCTTAAGGGGCTCAGTGTCAAAGGTGCTTTGTAACATTTCTATGAAATACCTTGGAGTGTTTTATTATATTGAAAGGTGCTATACAAATACAAATTATTGCTGTTGATTTGGACATATATCATTGTTCCTTCCTCATCACTGGATGCATAACCTGTAACTCCTTATCTAACAGCATTGTGGGAGCACCTTCACCACATGGACTGCAGCGGTTCAAGAAGGTCAAACATCATCTTCTCCACAGGTAACTGGGGATGGGTAATATCTGCTGCTGGTCTTGTTAGTGACTCCCAAATCCAATAATACATTTTAAAAATATGCATATGTAAAATAGAGTAAAAGCATCCACAGAACTACTTGTTCTGGAACAATATCCTTTTGCAACCTGATCTCTCCTGGAATCTACCTCCCTCGACAATTTCACATCGGAAATTGCTGGGTCCGGCTGGGTTCCAAAATCCTTGGGGTTATAAACCCAACAGCTTCTCCTCCATCACCCCTCCAGCTCAAACTGATATAACAAAGGCTTTCAAAAGGAAATTGGATAAACGCCTGAAGTGAAAATCACAATCACTGGACTATGAGGGAAGGGCAGGGGAGTGGGACGAACTGAGTTGCTCCCGCAGACAACCAGCACGGGGCGATGGGCTAAATAGCCTCCTTCTGTATTGCAATCACTTGGTGATTCTATAACTCAATGAAAATGGGCCTACACTGGAGGCCAGGGACTAACTTCTGCAGCCACTGTCGACCCTGCTACAAACCGGCTCTTAATTGGTCCACGTGTTTCTAGACTCGGTTCTGTGAGCAACGCCTGCAATAAAATAATAGCAAATTCTGCAGTGCTGGAAATCTGAGATACAAAGAGAAAATGCTGGAAAAACTCAGCAGGTCAGGCAACATCTGTGGAGAGAGAATCAGAGTTAACATTTCAGTCTGCAAAATGAACTACGGGTATTAAAAATGATGCAGAATTTAATGGTCAATATAAGTTCAAAAACAGAAGAGAAACGGGCTATAGTGCAGGAAAAACAATTCCTGACCATGAAAGATACTGTGGGAAGATAAAGCTGGGAAGCCAGAAGCACATGGTCGGGGAATGAGCAGTGGCAGAAACCTCATTGAGACATGGTCGGCAGAAGTAACAGTAAAATATACTAAACGTAACTAAAATACACCCATTATTAGAGACAGAGGAAGTTAGACAATGGCAGAGAGGTGATCAGAAAGAGCAGAGGTGAAACAGAGCAATGTATGGACATGGTTTCAGATCCACAGTAAAGGAGCCACACCAGCTCCAGAGCCATGGAACCTCTCACAGGTAACAGAGCATAGCATTAAAAGCTCTAAATTTTAGATGGTCAAAAATACTCACTTTTTTATTCACTCACGGGATGTGGACTTCCCCTGGCTGGGCCAACCCTAATTGCCCATCCCTAATTGCCTTTGAGAAGGTGGTGGTGAGCTGCCTTCTTGAACCGCTGCAGTCCATGTGGTGTAGGTACACCCACAGTGCTGTTTGGAAGGGAATTCCAGGATTTTGACCTAGCGACAGTGAAGGGACGACGATATATTTCCAAGTCAGGATGGTAAGTGACTCACTTCTGAAACGATTTCACTGTTTTCAATTTTAAAATCTCCTGTTGGAACCTGCAGATGGAAAGATATCAGAAGCACTGGAGTCACAGAGAAAAATCTCCCAGTTGAGGAAATACCCGGGGAGCGGAGTGATGTCACCGTGCAATTGTCGATGTGTGATGACATCATAGACACGAACACAGAACATCTGGGTCTGTGCAAACCAGTGATCACCACACATTATGAAGGATGTGATGGTCCTTGAGACGGTGCAGGGGAGATTTACCAGAATGGTTCCAGGAATGAGGGATTATAGTTGCAATGTTAGGTTGGAGAAACTGGGGTTGTTCTCCTTGGAGCAAAGGAGATTGAAGGGAGATTTGATAGAGGTGGACAAATTTATAATAGATTTAAATAAGGTAGATAAAGAAAAGCTGTTCCCATTAGCAGACCACAAAATGATTTGGGGAAACAGATTTAAGATCTACAGGGGAATTGTGAAGAAGAAATTTTACACAGTGAATGGTAATGACCTGGAACTCAATGCTTACACTCAAAGGCCAATAATATCCAGGTCCTGATGAATCGAATGATTCTATAAGTCCTGATGTGGTGCTTGGCTTTAAATTTCCGTTGGCAAATTCTCCCCTCCTAACCCCCCTGTAAAAGGAGTTTCTAAAATCTATCCCTGTCAGTCCAGGATGGAAATTCACAATATTCTCTCCTCCGGCTGACAGGAACAGGGATGACCGCGCATGCGCCCTGCTGCACATTGACCCCGCTCAAGATGGTGGCCGTTAACCCGCGCTTGTGACCACAGGAAGCTCAGCGGCTCCAGGAAATCCCAGACTGTGCTGGGAGCTTCTTATTCGGGGTTTGACGCTTTCACTGGGTGTTCACGGAGCCTTTCCGTCCGCTCACTACGCTCATCGCTCCCTCCGACACGCAGCTACCTTATTGGCTGCAGAGACGACATACAGGTACAGTCCCTTCGCTATCACTCCCAGTGCGCATGCTCCAAACATTGTGCTGTCCTGCACTTGCGCAATGGGCTCCTGTGGTCTGGATGGGGGACATTCTCCGCCGCGAGGGATGCTGGGGAAATGCCCCGCCATTGTAAATGAGACATGGTTTTCGTGATTTCTTGGCTGTTACCGGGTGCAGACTGGGAATAAGAACCACAAATAAAATTAGAAAACAGGTTATAGAGGAACCCAAATGCACGGGCCATTATCCACTTCCAGAGAAGGGGAATTGGAATTGGTCAGGAATTTAGAGTCACCAAAACAGTAGAAATAATTGTAGAATCCATCCCCTGTTGAATTCACATGTGAGTTCACTAGTTTGTCATCAGGTGCGATGAACAAGTGAGTCTTTTCCTATCAAACGGAACATTTAAAAAGACTCTCTACGGTAAAAATATGCTGATCATGCATGAAACCCTTTGAACCTTTAAACTGCAGTGTGAACAGTTGGAAAAATAACAAAATGCCCTCGCTCTCATGAAATATATCAACAGCCTCTCTCTGATGTGACTGTGCTGCTTTGTCAGTAAATGGGATGACCAAGTGCATCTCTTTCCACATTCAGCTGCTGAGCAGTCAATCTGTGGTGTGACTGTATCATGAGTTTGCAGCTCTGACAGGGAGTTTACTCCCTTCCCACAGTCAATGACTTGAATTTTTATAGCAGCTTAACGGTATAAAAACGTTCCAAACCCCTTCACAGGAGTGTTAACTGTCCTCACATTAAAATGGATGATTGCTGACATTTCTATGCTTGTGTTTCTAATTTAGTCCCAAAACACAGCTGTAATTTCCATACAATGAAAACAGGAATGCACAGATATTACTGACACAAATCAGCGGCTCTGAAAAATGGTCTCTTATATTGTATAACACACTGATGGTTGTGAAACTGTAGATCCTCTGGCTCTGTATGATCCAAGCCTTCGTTGACCTGTTAGCAATATAACATATACTGGAATTATTTGTGTATTTCATGATTGTTACATCACACACATTTATTTCAGTCAAATGCCTTATGGCTGATGGTTTCCCAGACAGATTAATTCCAATAATCTTAAGTAGCTGTCTGTCTTCTAGTTTTGTTTATTTTGTTTTTGCATTCAGTCAATCTCATTTTTATTTCCATGGGCACTTGTTGCTTGTATTTTCACTATTAATTTCTTCTTTCTACTGTTTCTAAATCCATTTCCCATCTGCTTAATGCCTCACCATCCTGACCATTCAGACAATGTTCCCAAAGTTGGTAAGAATGTAAGATGTGCCAAGCAGTATGGTGTATGCATTTAATCCATTATGTGTCTCTCTGTCCTCCTGAAGTTTGTTATTATCCTCCTCACTGTTTCTTATATTTCTGAGTTTTGAAACACATGCAAATTTTAAAATTCAGCCCTGTGTACCCAAGTCCACTTCATTGATATATATTAAAGAGAGCAGTAGTGAACTCTGGGGTCACACTGCTGAAAACATCCCTCCATCCTGAAAAACAAACGTTTCTGCTTTCTGTCCCTGAACCAATTTAATATCCAGGCAGCCACTACCCTTTTAATCTGATGGGTTTCAACTTTGCTGACAAGTCTATTGTGTGGTACTATACTAGCCACCATTTTATCCACCAAGGCATCAACTCCAATACTTTATACACTCTTGCTTGATGAAGTTAGACAAATACAATTTGCTTTTAACAAATTCATGTTGGTTTCCATTTATTAATCCATACTTTTCCAAGTAGCAATTGAATTTCGCCCAGATTATTAGCTTCATCATTGCCCCACCACTGATATTAAGCTAATTGGCTGTAATTGCTGTGTTTTTGAACAGGGGTGTAACATTTGCAACCTGTCAGTCCTTTGGCACCACTACTATATAAGGAGGATTACAAGATTGTGGCCAGAGCCTCCACAAGTTCCATCTGAAGGACACTGTCTCTCACAGTGCAACAGTCCCTCAATATCACATTGGAGTGTCAGCCTAGATAATGTGCTCAGGTTTATTAATATTTCCTGTTGCTATCGACGTAGATTATTAAGAAACAATGAACTCTTATAATGTCATCCAGTCCTGGTGCGATGATGTCATGAAGACTATTAAATAAGAGCGGAGCCTTAGTGGTGAAAACAGTTTTGTTCGAGATGGCAGCAAGTCCATCACTTATCGATCTGTAAATGAAACTAATGGAAAAGAAAGTTAGGGAACACATGAACATCAGGAGTAATGTTGTAAATTGTGAAGTTGTGCAATATTTAGGGCTCCTTTTAGATATTGTGCAATATATGTGCTATGACATTAGAGCAGCAATGATCAAAGTCAGGGAAATATTGGACTACAGAGTCAAAACAACATTATATTCTTTCTCCTTGTAACCCGCCTTAGAATTCTCTTCATCAACTGGACCATCAATATAGAAGAATTTGCATCTTCTGTAATTACAAGAGGAAAGTTAGTGGCTGTAATTATCCCAGGATTATGCCCTGTATTGTACACTATCTCTAAATGGGGCTGATAACCCAGGGTGGCAATAGATTGCTCAATGTTTTGTTGTTGCCTCTGTGCCAAATGTTGTTCAGTATAGATTTAAGGTTCAGAGAAAGAGGTGGAATTGCATGGGCAAAACTGCTTGTAGTCTTTGGAGGGTAATGGTTCCTTGAATTTCTCAAACATTGTGGCCCTTACAGGCACCAATACTTTATCCCCAGTGTTAGTGAGGTTGGTTAGTGTCCACCCAATTGGACAGGAAGTTTCCCCGTGTCTATCTGTTTGTGTGGGTGTTTGCGTGTCCATAGAGAGAGAGAGAGATTCTTCAATCAGATATTCTTCATCCAGGGTGAAACCACAAACTGACCATGTGCTGTGTAAAACCTGATATCTACACAACCAGACCCCACTTCTCCTGGAACAACATGAAGAGTCTGCAGCTTTCCAGATCCCTTCCTCTCCCCTCACTATGACACTCAGATAGTTCACAAATTCCTTATGTGCATCATCCCACAGCACCACTGGAGCCTTATCAACATTTAGCAATGGGATTGCTGCCAGCACAGGAATCAGCTCTGAAATACCGTGACTCTAGTTTTTAGACTTCCTGCAGTAATACACTGAGCCAGATCTTCTCACCTAACACCAATCCATATTCCCATCAGAGTTCCAGAATTTTATGTGATTGTAATAGAAAATGTAATCGAAAACACATATCATTTAACCCCTCCAAATGTGATTGAGCACTCACCACCATCACCCCCACCCGAACTACAAGAGGTTGTCTTTGAGATTGAAAGCAAAATGCTGCAATGCTGGAAATCTGAAACAAAAACAGAAAATTCTGGAAAAGCTCAGCAGGCATAGCAGCATCTACAGAGAGAGAAACAGAGTTAACGTTTAGAGTCCATATGGCCCTTCTTCAGAGCTGGAGAGAAGTAGAAATGTGATGAAATTTATACTGTTTAAGGGGGGTGGAGCAGGTGAAGCTGGATAGAAGGCCAGCGATAGGTAGGGGTAAAGGAGAGATTGACCAAGATGTCATGATCGACAAAGATGTCATGATCAAAAGGACAAAGAGAGTGTTAATGGTAGTGGTAAGGGCTAAAAAAGGTGCTGATTGTAGCATTAAGGTAAGAAAGCAGAATGTGACAATAGCAGAACAAGGGTAAGCCCACAACGACACCTGATAACCACGAATAATAATAACTTCTATCAGGGAGATATAACAGGGAGATGTGACATTGAAAGTGAGATGAGTCATGAGATAAGTGCATTTAAGTGCAGAAAGAGGTTGTTTAAATCAGTGCTTCCCAGATGTTTGCCCAGTGTGACCCCATTTTAATGCCTCAGACTTTGTGACCCCAGAGTGAAAATTTGAGGGTACAAGAGCTGTTGAGTGGGGTTGAAGGGATTGTTGATATACTTGGGCTCTGATTTTTAATGTAATAGCCTCCTGGTTATTCATCTTATTGGATCCTGATTATGGACACAATTGGAAAATGACTTTAATGTAATAGGATCCTGAGTATTGATGCCATAGGACTCTGATTATTGAAATAATTCTGATTATTAATGCATTAGCATCCTGATAATTGCAATAATTTCCTGATAATTGACCCAATAGACAGCTGACGATTAATGCAAATGGAACCGTGTAATTAAATGTAATTAGATCCTGATTATTAATGTAATAGAATCCTGATTATTAATCTTATAGGATGATTATTTTACATTAAGGTCCTGATTGTTGATGAAATAGGCACCAGACTATTAATGTAATGGAATCTTGATTATTAATGTAATAGGATCCTCTTTATTGATGCAATAGGATTCTGATTATTAATGTAACAGTATCCTGGCTATTAATACACTCTGATGCTGATTATGAATATATTTTCCTGATTATTAATGTATTATGATCCTAATACATTATGATTCTGATTCATATATTATCTTGATTGTTAATATATTATCCTGACTATTAATATTACAATCCTGATTATTAATACATTATGATCCTGATTATTGAAGAAATCAGTTTTTCAGAAAAAATGAACACTGACCTTTTCACGAGCTTTTTCTGCAGCAGCAATTGGGCCTCAGAAAGTAGTCCATTAGGCCACGTCCACCAATAAAAACAGGAACCGGCTTTTAAAATTTTTGTCACATTCTAAGCATTTAAACCTCCTCTCTCTCCAGTATGAACTTGCTGGTGTGTCTGAGAGCTGAATGACCGAGCGAATCCCTTCCTACACATGGAGCAGGTGAACGGCCTCTCCCTGGTATGTTTGTGCTGATGAATTTCCAACTCAAATGAGTACTTTAATCCCTTTCCACTGTCCCCACATTAACATGATTTCTCCCCAGTGTGACTGGGCTTGTGCCTTGACAGGCCAGATGATCAGCTGAATCCTCGTCCAGGGATATGGGGAAAGAATGGAGGAGTGGGATTAACTGGATTGCTCTTTGAAAGAGCCAGTGCAGATTCGATGAGCCAAGTGGCCTCCTTCTTTGTTGTACACTGATGAGATCCTAAGATTCTATAACAGGATTATGATTCATAATAAACACCACACGATCGAATCATAGAGCTCACAAGGTGGCCGTTCAGCTCATTTTGTCTGTACTGCCTTACTGAAAATGTTGACATTCTGTCCCACTCCCCTGATCTTTCTCCCGATTCCTGAAAAATCTTTCCTTATGAAGTAAAAGTCCAAATCGCTTTTGAAAGTTACTATTGGATCTGCTTCCACCAGCCATTCAGACAATGCATTCTAGATTATCAGAACTCACTGAGTAAAATAATCTCTCCTCATCTCCATCCTGGTTTTTTAGCCAATTATTTTAAATCTGTGTCCTACAGTTACCAACCATCCTGCCAATGGAAACAATTTCTCCATATTTGATGAAAATACTTCAAAAATGCTCACACCTCTATTAAAATCACTCCTTAACCTTCTCTGCTCTAAAGAGAACCATCCAAGATTCTCCAGTCTCTCCACATAACGGAAACCTCTCATCCTTGATACTATTCTGGTCAATTTTCCACGTACTCTCTCCAAGGCCTTGACATCTTTCTTGAAGTTTGGTCTTCAGAACTGAACACAATATTTAAGCTGAGGATTAAAAAGTGATTTATAAAGATTCAGCGTGACTTCCTTGCTTTTGTACTTCATGTCTCCATTAATAAATGGAGGACCCCATTGTTAAGGGAAGTTGGGTAGTCAGCAGTTTAGTGAGAATATGGTCAAGGGAGCAGAAGGCAGGTCTCGTAGACAAGATGAACTTTGAGGAAGTTAGAAGATAGAGAAATTGGAGAAAGATGCAAGTTCAGGGCTCGGAAAGGGAAGAACTTTAGATACAGTTTTTCCCAGTGGGCTAGTGGAACGGAGGGAAGCAGCAGAGGCAGCTGATCAGATTGTCTCAATCTTCGTGACAAAGAAGCTGCATGAGCTCCTCACACTTGTTGTTGGGAGGTGAGGATGGAGGAGACGGGAGAGAACTTCAAAAGGAACTAATGTGTTAGAGATATTAAGAAGATTCAACATACTGTGTTTAATACAAAGCTAATTTATTTGACTTTTATCCAGAAAACTAACCATGATAACTAGGCAGGAGTTTATTAACGTCAGTAAAAATAGACAGCTATGAACATGGTTCATGGACGTGATTAACAGCAAAATCCAGTCACTGTAATTGTTTGTGAACTCGCTGGTGACTCATCAGGGTGGATGACCGAGTAAATCTCTTCTCACACACGAAGCAGATAAATGGTCTCTCCGCACTGTGAACTCGCTGGTGTTTCTGCAGGTGGGATGACTGAGTGAATCCCTTTCCACACATGGAACAGATGAATGATCTCGCTCCAGTGTGAATTCGCTGGTGAATTTCCAGCTCAGATGGGTAATTGAATCCATTCTCATAGTCCCCACATTTCCATAGCTTTTCCCCAGAGTGAATGGTGCTTTTTGGTTCCATGTTCAAAGGCTGATGATATTCAGGTCCTGATGAATTGGGCGACTCATTCAGATCCTGATGTGATGTTTAGTTTGAGTTTCTGAACTGCAAATCCTCCCCTTCTAATCTCCTATGCAATTGATTTAAAACAGAAAAAAGGGAGTGAGAGAACCCACATGTACCAAAGGCAGGTTATGAAACTGAGCTGAATGAATCTGATAAGCTGTGCAGCCAGAACTAGGAACAAGTGACCATGAAAACTGCTGGATTGTCGTAAAAACCCAACTGGTTCACTAATGCCCTGCAGGGAAGGGAACCTGCCACCCGGTCTAGGCCTACACAAGATTCTGGACACTATGGGAGGAGAGAGAGAGAGAGAAGTGGGAGAGGCAGGTAGTAAATGAGAGAGCAACTCAATCATTACTTTGACAGAAACTCCCAAACCCTCAACCTCCACCACTTGAAAGGACCAGAGGAACAGGTGTATGTGAACACCATCAACTCCAAGTTCCCCTCCAAGTCACGCACCATCCTGACTTGCCTGACATCCAGTCCTGGATGAGAAGAAACTTCCTCCATTTAAGTATTGGGAGACTGAAGCCATTGTCTTCAGTCCCTGTGGTAAACTCCACTCCCTAGTCACCGACTCCATCCCTCTCCCTGGAAACTGTCTGAGGCTGAACCAGACTATTCATGATTTTTATGTAATATCTGACCCCGAGATGAGTTTACAATCACATATCAGTGTTATCACCAAGACTGCCTATTTCCACCTCAGTAACATCGCCTGACTCCGCCCTAGTCTCAGCTCATTTGCTGCTGAAACTCTCATCCATTCCTTTGTTACCTCTAGACTTAACTATCCTAATACACTCCGGGGCGGCTAACCTCCCTGTAATCTGCTGCCCGTGTGCTTACTCACACTAAGTTTTGTTCACCCATCACCCCCGTGCTCACTGACCGACAAAGGTTCCTGTTTAAGAAGCACCTACATTTTAAAACTTATAGCCTTATTTTCAAATTCCTCCCCAACTGTTCCCTATCTCTGTGATCTCCATCCGCCTCACAACCCTCCGAGATATCTACACGCATCTAATTCCAACCTCCTGAACATTCTTGATTTTAACTGTTCCCACACCTTCAGCTTCCATGACTGAGGAATTTCCTCCCTAAACCTATTTGCCTCTCGACTTCGCTTTCCTCCTTTAAGATGCTTCTACCTATTTCGCCACAATCTGGTCACCTGCCCTAACATTTCCCGATGTGTCTCAGTGTCAAATGTTGCTTTGAAACATTTCTGTGAAATGCCTTGGAATATTCTAGTACATAAAGGCACGATATAAACACACATTGTTGTTGTTGACTTGGACATATATCACTGTTCCTTCGTCATCGCTGGGTGAATAACCTATAACTACTCATCTAACATCATTGAGGAAGCACCTTCACCACACGGACTGCAGCGGTTCAAGAAGGGCATACATCATCTTCTCCACAGGCAACTGGGGTTGGGTAATATCTGCTGCTGGCCTTGTTAGTGACACCCAATACCAAGGATAAATTTTAAAAATATGTATATGTAAAGTAGATTGAAAGCATCTACAGAAATACTTTTTCCTAAAACAATACTCTTTTACATTGTCTGGACAGTGTCCATTCAACAACCTTTTCTCTCCTGAAATCTACCTCCCTCGACAATTTCGCATTGGAAATTTCTGGGTCAGACTGGGTTCCAAAGTCCTTGGGGTTAAACCCAGCAGCTTCTCCTCCAGCTCAAACTGATGCAAAAAAAGGTTTTCAAAAGGGAACTGGATAATCACCTGAAGAGAAAAACACAACTGCTGGACTATGAGGAATGGCAGGGGAGTGGGACTAACTGATTTGGTGTTGCAGAAAACCAGAATGGGCACGATGAGCTAAAGGGCCTCCTGTTTTTTGTTATCATATTCTGATTCTATTAAAAAGACCTGTACTGAAGGCCAGGGACTTCTGTAACAGCCACACTGCTACAAACCGGCACTTAACTGGTCTGCCTCTGTTTCTGAACTCTGAGTGCTGCCTTCAATAAAATAACAGCAGAATACTGCAACTGATGGAAATCTGAAAAAAAATACGAAAATGTTGGAAATACTCAGCAGGTCAGGCAATATCTGTGGAGAGTTAACGTTTCAGTGTGTTAATGAATTATGGGGAATAAAAATGGTGCAGAATTTGATGGTCATTATAAGCTCAGAAGTGGAAGAGAAATGGACCATAGCACAGGAAAAACAATTCCTGACTGAAAGATACTGTGGTAAGATAAAACTGGTAAGCCAGCAGCACATGGTTGAGGGAAGGGCGGCTGTGGAAAATGCATTTTTACGTGGTCGGTGAAAGTAACAGTAAAATATTAAACATAATTAAAATATACCCATTAATTAGGCAACAGCAGAGAGGTGATCAGCGAGAGCAGAGGTGAAAAAGAGCGATGGATGGACATGGATTCAGATCCACAGTGAAGGTGTCACACCAGCCCCAGAGCCATGGAACCTCTCACAGATAACAGAGCATAGCATTAAATGCTCTAAATTGTAGATGGATGCTGAATAACAATTCCACTGTTTTCAATTTTAAAATCTCCTGCTGAAGCATGCAGATGGAAAGATACTAGAAGCACTGAAGTCAGAGAAAAATCTCCCAGTTGTGGAAATACCTGGGGAGCAGGGTGATGTCACCGTGTAATTGTCGGCGTGTGATGACATCACAGACACGAATACAGAACATCTGGGTCTGTGCAAACCAGTGGTCACCACACATAATGAAGGATGTGAGGGTCCTTGAGAGGCTGCAGAGATTTACCAGAATGGTTCGAGGGATGAGGGATTTTAGTTGGAATGTTAGGTTGGAGAACTGGGGTTGTTCTCCTTGGAGCAAAGGAGATTGAGGAGAGTTGATAGAGGTATACAAGCTTATAAGAGGTTTAGATAAGGCACATAAAGAAAAACTGTTCCCATTATCTGATTGTAAAAGGATTATGAACGCAAATTGAAGATTTTGAGCAAGAGATACAGGGGGAATGAGAGTAAGAGCTTTTTTTACACAGTGAGTGGTGATGACCTGGAACTTGATGCTTAAACTCAATGGCCAATGATATTCAGGTTCTGATTAATCGAGGCTTAATGTTATGTTTGGTTTGAGTTTTTTGTCTCAAAACCCTCTTCTTACCAACTGCAAAAGGAGTTTACAAAATCCATCCCTATCAGTCCGAGATAAAAATTCACAACATTGGTATACAAAATTATGAGGGGCATAGATAGTGTAGATAGGAAGAAACTTTTCCCTTTAGCGGAGGTGTCAATAACCATGGGCATAGATTTAAGGTAAGGGGCAGGAGGTTTAGAGGGGATTTGAGGAAACATTATTTTCCCCCAGAGGGTGGTTGGAATCTGGAACTCGGCCTGAGAGGGGTGGTAGAGGCAGAAACCCTCATAACATTTAAGAAATATTTAGATGAGCACTTGAAACGCCATCGCATACAGGGCTATGGGCCAGGTGCTGGCAAATAGATAGGTGCTTGATGGCCGGCACGGACACGACGGGCCGAAGGGGCTGTTTCTGTGCCTGTTTCACTCTCTGTCTCTGACATTCCTGCTGACAGGGAGAGTGGTGACCGCGCATGCGCAACCCCCATGCCGATGGCGGCCGTTAACCTGAGCCTTTCACCAAGAAAGATACCGCTCCGTTAATGCAAATAAAGTACCTGAAGCTTCTTGTTTATGGCGTTGAGGCCTCCACTGGGTGTTTGTGAAGCCTCCCCTCCCACCCACTGCCCCTAACGCTGCCTCCGCTTCTCCGTCTCCTCGCCGCCTGAAGATTAGACAAACAAGCATCTATCCACGGACATCATCCGCACTGCGCATGCTCCAGATCACCAAGCCAGATAATGATTGACGGCAGCTCTGGGCCAATAGGAAGAGGGGGCGAGGCTGGAGGACCGATCTTGTGCAGCTGGTCCTCCACACAATCGGAGTGAATGAAGGGGCGGGGCTGAGCCCGGATCTCTCTCATTGGCTGAAACTGCATCATTTTGAAAGCTGATTTGGCTCAAACTCCAGGAGAAAACTGGAACTTTCTGTTTGTGGCTTTAAGAAACCCTGTGGGTGTGGAGCAAAAATTTCAACAATTGTTAGTGAAATGGATTCATTCAGGACAGACAGCAGGGATTATTTCAGGAAATTACAGTGTAACGATTGTTTCTTTTTGAACTCATCCCTTGGAGAACAGTGTGAATTTGTGGATGAATTCACAGGCTGTTTAACGCTCCTTCCATTACTGGAACCATTTAATTCCAGCCGATCTGCTGGTCCGGCTTCAACTGGGAGAGTTTGATGAGTTCCCACAACTCACAATGGGAGTGGACAGCCAGACCCGCTGGACACACCTATCCTGCCTGATATCAACCCAGAATGAGCTGGAGAGCCGTCTCCACTCACCAGGACTGTCTGCAATGGTGTTTCTGACTCAGAGGTGGGAATGTGAAGTTATCTTTTATTAATATCCCTAAAAGTTACAATTGCCACCGAGCTGACAGGTCTTCTCCTTTGTATATCCGTTTCATTGCCCAAAGTGTTGATTTTACTTTTGCAGTTTAACAGTGGCACTCACATCATCTAACCACCTCCTTCCTTGTGAGAGTGCTTACCTTCAGTAGCTGAAAAATACACATTCTTAGCTATCCTCTACCAAGCCTCTCCTCATCCTCTCAGAATGAAATCATTCCTATCTTTATCCAGCATTTCCCATTATCCTTAAATGAATTGTCTCAGGTTATGACTGATTATGCATTATGAATCTAATCAAGCTCCTCCAATGTTCATTCTAATTGAGTTTGATTTCTGGTTAATTGTGAACTATCACATCTGCTTGTGTTTCTGCCTTATCTTCATGTTCAGCCTTGCTTTGCTCGAGTGAACTTTCTGTGGTCAGAATTCAGTTCAGTGACCCCTGTCCAGCTGCATGTATTCTCTCAGGGTAACTGGGTTTGTGTCCATGGTGTCTGTGTTAGACATTGAGTCATTGTTTGATACACAACCTGTGCAGTGAAATCAGAAACTTGTTCACATAAAAGGTAATGCAAATCTGGACCAACCTCCACAAAAGGCCAGGATCAATTGAAATTTTCAATTGGGAATCGATCGATTCTTGTGAAATAAAGATATCAAAGAAAATAGATCGAAGATGGGAAAATGGAGTTGAGGTGCAGATCAACTATAATCTAACTGAATGGGGGAGCAGACTTGTGGGTCTGAATGGCCTCATCTTGTTCCTATGTCCTGGCTGCTGTCCCTCCAGCAATGATTATCTCAGAGCGGGGCCAGTTTGGGATGTCACTGTGGGGCAGGATGTTCAGTATCCAACCCTGAGCTGTCCCAGAAAGGGGCAGTTTGTGATATTCCTGTGGGGTGCAGTATGTTCAGCATCTGACCCTGAACTGCCTTCACTCATCCTGCTCTGACCCACAGTCATCCAAAAACAAAGTCCAGACACAAACATTACTTTCATTTTCTAATTGTTTTACTGGGATTCACCACATTCATGGTAGCTTCCATTACTGGAAGTAAGCTTTTTAAAAAGTGACCCTTCCTGCTTTACTTTACACAACATGCAGATTAAATGTATATGAATATTCAACTTCAGCCCAGTTATTAACATCTGCAGCAACAAACCCCAACTGTGAGAATGCAGTAGAAATAACAGAAGAACCTAATCTCTGCAGTCACTTGTGAATTCGCTGGTGTTTCAGCAGGGTGGATGATAGATTAAATCGCTTCTCACACACGGAGCATGTGAAAGGCCTCTCCCCAGTGTGAATACACTGGTGTATCAGCAAACCGGATGAATCAGTGAATCCCTTCCCACACATGGAGCAGGGGAATCGCCTCTCTCCAGTGTGAGTGCGCTCGTGTCTCAGCAGTTCCCTTTTGCATTTAAAGCTCTTTTCACAGTCAGAACATTTAAATGATCTCTTAACAGCATGAACAAGTTGGTGTGAAATCAGGGCGCTTATCCAAGTAAATCCCTTCCCACACAGGGAGCAGGTGAATGGCCTCTCCCCAGTGTGAATTCACTGGTGTGTTAGCAGGTTACTTGTGTTTTTACTCTTCCCACAATCAGAACATTTAAACGGTCTCTTTTCAGTGTGAACAAGCTGATGTTTATTGTGCTGCGATAACTGAATGAATCCCTTCCCACACACGGAGCAGACAAACGGCCTCTCCCCAGTGTGAATGCACTGGTGTTTCAGCAGGTTGCAGGAGACAGTGAATTCCATCCCACATGCAGAGCAGATGAATGGCCTCTTCCCAGTGTGAGTGTTCTGGTGCCTCAGCAGTTCCCTTTTGCATTTAAAGCTCTTGTCACAGTCAGAACATTTAAACGGTCTCTTATCAGTGTGAACTAGTCAGTGTGAAATGAGGCTGCTTGACCGAATGAATCGCATCCCACACTCAGAGCAGATGAACGGTCTCTCCCCAGTGTGAACTCGCTGGTGTTCAGAGAGCTGGGATGAATTAGTGAATCGTTTCCCACATACAGTACAGCTAAACGGCCTCTCACCAGTGTGAGTGGGTTGGTGTCTCAGCAAATCCCCTGTGCTTTTAAAGCTTTTCCCACAGTCAGAACATTTAAACGGTCTCTTATCACTGTGAACAAGTTGATGTTTATTGAGCTGCGATGACTGAGTGAATTCCTTCCCACACACAGAGCAGGTGAATGGCCTCTCCCCAGTGTGAATGCATTGGCGTTTCAGCAGATCCCTTGTGTTTTTAAATCTCTTCTCACAGTCGGAACATTTGAACAATCCCTTATCAGTGTGAACTCGAGGGTATGACAAAAGATGCAGAAAAGCATGAAATCGCTTCCCAAATTGAGTACAGGTGAAAGGCCTTTCTCCAGTGTGAACTCGCTGGTGTCTCAGAAGATGAGATGACTGAGTGAATCCTTTCCCACACACCGAGCAGGTGAACAGCCTCTCCCCAGTGTGAATACGCCAATGAATTTTCAGCTCTGATGGGTAATTAAATCCCTTCCCACAGTCCCCACATTTCCAAGGCTTCTTCCCAGTGTGATTGTGCATGTGTTTTGAAAGGTCAGATGACCGGACAAAACCTCGTCCACACTCAGAACACATGAACTGTTTCTCCCCACTTTGAACAGGGCTCTTTGCTTCCATGTTTAAAGTCTGATGATGTTCAGGCCCTGAAGAATCGATTGACTCTGTCAGATCTTGAGGTGATGCTTAGTTTTCCTGTGAAAGGAGTTTCCAAAATCCATCACTGTCAGTCCAGGGCAGAAATTCACAACATTCCCATTTCCTGCTTCCGGGTCCAGGATGACGCTGGTACCTTGTTATGCGGGGTTTCAGGCCTACATAACATATGTATGAATCCTCCCCGTCCAAACCGCTCTATTCATCTCCTGCTCTCCTGTTGTTTCGCACCCGGATTCAGCACCAGGGATTGCTTGGTAACTCGCATGCGCAAGGCTCCAGCCTTGACGCGAAAACCGACCAGCGCTCCCGTTCTGTCATCCAGTCCCGCCTCCTATTGGTCCGGCTCTGCCGTCAATCAGGCGGGCATAGTGAGCTATCAGGTGAGAGGTCACTGTCGGGAGCGGGTTAATAAGCCCCGGGCAGGGAGGCGGGGTTTCCAAATCCCGAGTGAGGCCCCAGAGCCGAATATTAAACAATGAACATTCTCCACTCTCACTATCCGCCGCTTCCGGCTTCTCTCCGGGAACAACCTCAAACAAAGAGACCAGGGGGAGACCAGTGGCCTCGTGGGAATGTCACAGAGACCCAGGGTCATGTCCTGTGGACATGGGTTCAAATGTGGAATTAATTCACTGAGGAAATCTTTTGTCCTGAAAAATACTGGAAATCTGAAAGGAAAAAGACTGGAAAAACTCAGCAGGTCTCTCTGGCCCTTTCATGGCCCGAGGCCCTTCCGAGCATTCACGATCCACCCGGCCAACCTGCAGGAGATGGTGCGGCTTCTGAAGTGCTCAGGATTCACAGATCACAGAATTGGTACAGCGCAGGAGGCCATTGGGCCCATCGTGTCTGTACCGGCTGTCCGAATGAGCAAATCACTTAGTGACGTTCTCCTGCCTTCTTCCCTAACCCTGCACATTATTTCTTTTCAGATAACAGTCTAATTCTCTTTTGAATGCCTCAATTGCCTGTGCCTCCTCCACACTCTCAAGTAGCTCACTCCTGTCATTAACCACTCGCTGCGCAAAAAAAAAAGGTTTTCCTCATGCCATTTTTGCTTCTTCTGCCAATTAAACTTGTGCCTTTGTGCCCGGTCATACTCGATCCTTTCACAAGTTATTGCTGAGTAAGTGCCACTTAATAACACTGTCAATGACACTTCTGTTTATTTTGCTGATGATCCAGTGATGGGGTGGTAATTGGTGAGATTACATTTATCCTGCCTTTTGTGAACAGGACATGCCTGGGCAATTTCCAACATTGTGGGGTAGATACCAGTGCTGTAGCTGTACTGGAACAGCTTGGCTAGGGCAAAGTGAAGGCAAGGGAAATGTTTATCTCTTCGGTATCGCTATCCTGGACTTACAGTGACGGCTTTTGTGAACTTCTAATTTACAGAGTTTTGAAAGTGGAGGATATGCAGATGGGAAACTCAAAACCAAACAAGACCTGACAGCATCACTTAATTCATCAGGACCTGGATATTATCAGCCTTTGATGTAAGTACTGAGTTCCAAGACATTGCCACTAACTGCTTCAAAAAAAGTTCTTCCTCACATCCCCCTTCTGTTGCACAAATTCTTTTTGATTAGTTAATGGGAACAGTTAATCTTTACCTACCTTGTATAAACCTATCATAAACTTGTACACCTTTATCAAATCTCCCAGCAATCTGCTTCACTCCAAGGAGAACAATCCCAATTTCTCCAACCTAACCTTGCAACTATAGCCCATCATCCCTGGAACCATTCTGGTAAATCTCCTCTGAACCCTCTCAAGGACCCTCACATCCTTCATAATGTGTGGTGATCACTGGTTTGCACAGACCCAGATGTCCTGTGTTCGTGTTTATGATGTCATCACATATCGACAATTACACGGTGACATCACCCCGCTCCCCGGGTATTTCCTCAACTGGGAGATTTTTCTCTGACTCCAGTGCTTTTGATATCTTTCCAGCTGCAGGCTCCAGTAGATCTTAAAATTGGAAACTGAAATTGTTTCAGAGGTGAGTATTTTTGACCATCCATCTGCATTTTAGAGCTTTAAGTTCTATGCTGTGTTATCTGTGAGAGGTTCCATGGCTCAGGGGCTGGTGTGGCTCCTTTACTGTGGATCTGAGTACATGTCCATCCATTGCTCTGTTTCACCTCTACCCTCCCTGACCACCTCTCTGCCATTGACTAACTTCCTCTATCTCTAATAATGGGTGTGTTTTAACCATGTTTAGTATTTTACTGATAGTTCTGCTGACCATGTCTAATTGAGGCTTCCACCACTGGCCATCCCTGACCATGTGCTTCTGGCTTCCCAGCTTTATCTTCCCACAGAATCTTTTATATTCAGGAATTGTTTTACTTGCACTATAATTGATTTCTTTTCCTTTTGTTTTATTGCAGACTTTTCTCGCAGAACCATGTCTAAAAACACAGATGGACCAACAAAGAGCTAGTTTGTAGCAGGATAGGCATTGGTGGCAGACGTTCGCCCCTAGCCTCCACTGCAGGTCATTTTCTTCGAGTCATATAGAAGGAGGCTCTTTAACTCATTGTGCCCATGCTGGCTCTCTGCAAGATCTGATCGGTTAGTCCCACAAGACCAGCATGTGTTACCAATCCCCAATTACCTTTGGAGAAGATGTTTGATCTTCTTGACCTGCTGCAGTCTGTGTGGTGAAGGTGTTCGCACAATGTGTTAGGTAAGGAGTTATAGGATTTTCACCCAGAAATGAAGGAACGGTGATATATGTAAAACAACAACAACAACGTGTATTTATATAGCGCCTTTCATATAATACAACTTTCCAATGTGTATTTCACAGCAGGGTTCTAAAGCAAGATTTGACACCGAGCCCACATATGGAGATAGAGCAGATGACCAGTAGTTTGGTCAAAGAGTCAGTTTTTAAAGAGTATCTTAAAGAACAAAAAAGAGGGAGAGAGGTGGAGAGGTTGGGGAGGAAATTCCATAGGTTATGGCCTTGGTAAGCAAGGTGGGAGTGATTAGAATCAGGAATTCTCAGGAGGCCAGAATTAGAGCAGTGCTGATATCTCAGAGGGTTGTCTGGCTGGAGGAGATCACAGAGATAGGGATGAATGCAGCCATGGGGAGGGAGTGGGGGAGGATTTGAAAACTAGGGTGAGAAATTTAAAACTTTGATGCTTCTTAAATGAGACGTTTGAAGGTCAGTGAGCACAGGGCTGATGCGTTAACAAGACTTGATGTGAGTAAACACACAGACTGCAGTTTTGGATGACCTCAAGATTACAGGGAGGTTGAATGTGCGAGGCCAGCTGGAAGTGGGTGAGGATAGTTAAATCCAGAGGTAACTAAGGATTTTTTTTTATTCATTCACGGGATGTGGGCTTCGCTGGCTGGGCCAGCATTTATTGCCTATCCCTAGTTGCCCTTGAGAAGGTGGTGGTGAGCTGCCTTCTTGAACCGCTGCAGTCCATGTGGTGTAGGTACATTCACAGTGCTGTTAGGGAGGGAGTTCCAGGATTTTGACTCAGCGACACTGAAGGAACAGCCAATATATTTCCAAGTCAGCATCATGAGTGACTTGGAGGGGAGCTTCCAGGTGGTGGTGTTTCCACCTAACTGCTGCCCTTGTCCTCCTAGATGGTAGTTGTGTGTTTGGAAGGTGCTGTCGAAGGAGCCTTGGTGGATTCCTGCAGTGCATCTTGTAGATGGTACTCACTGCTGTCACTGTGCATTGGTGGTGGAGGGAGTGAATGATTGTGGATTTGGTGCCAATCAAGTGGATTGCTTTGTCCTGGATGGTGTCAAGCTTCTTGATTGTTGTGGAAGCTGCACCTGCGACCCTGGTCCTTCTCGGTGTGGAGGTTAAGGGTTTGGGGTGTTCTGCCAAAGTTCTGACTGAGTTGTAGACATATAAAATCTCTCTCGTTTGCCGCCTGCTTCTCCCACTCCTCTCTCTCCTCCCATAGAGACCAGAGTCTGTCGACCCAGCCCGCCTGGCAGGTTCCCTTCCCTGAAGGACGTTAGTGAACTGATTGGGTTTTTATGACAATCCAGCAGTTTTCATGGCCACTTTTTCCTCGTTCCGGCCCCACAAATGACCAGATTCATTCAGGTCAATTTCACAACCTGTCTTTGTGTTTTTGTGGGTTCTCCCTTACTCCCTTTTTTCTGTTTTGAAACAATTTTACAGGGTGTTAGAAGGGGAGGATTTGCAGTCGGGAAACAGAAACAAAACATCACATCAGAATCTGACAGAGTCGCAGAATTTATCATAACCTGAATATCATCGGAATTGAACATGGAAGGAGAAAGCACTGTTTACAGTGCCGTACACGTGTCCTGTGTGCGGACGAGGCTTCAGCCAATCATCTGACCTGTTAGAACATAAATGCAGTCACACTGGGGAGAAACCATGGAAATGTGGGGACTGTGGGAAGGGATTCAGATCTCCATCTGAGCTGGAAACTCATCGGCGCAGTCACACCGGGGAAAGACCATTCACCTACTCTAAGTGTGGGAAGTGATTCATTTAATTCATCCAACCTGTTTAAACACCAGCAAGTTCACACAGGGGAGAGACCGTTCACCTGCTCCGAGTGTGGGAAGCAATACACTTCTTCATCCTCCCTGGTGACACACCAGCATGTTCACACTGACAAGAGACCTTTTAAATGCTGGGACTGTGGGAACAGCTATAAAAGTTCCTGGGAACTGATGTCCCATCAGCGTGTTCACACTGATGAGAGACCATTCAGGTGCTCACACTGTGGGATTTGGTTCAAGACATTGTCTGACCTCACTGTACACCAACGCACTCACACAGGGGAGAGGCCATTCACCTGTCCCGAGTGTGGGAAAGGATTCACTCAGTTAGCCAGCCTGCTGAAACACCAGTCTCTTCATACTGGTGAGAAGCCGTTCATCTGCTCCGAGTGGGGGAAGGGATTCACTTGGTCATCCCACCTGCTGGAACACCAGCGAGTTCACACTGGGGCGAGACCTTTCATCTGCCCAGAATGTGGGCAGGGATTCACTCGGTCTTCCTACCTGCTGAGACATAAACACGTCCACACTGAGGTAACAGCTTTTAAATGTCCAGACTTGTGGGAAGTGCTTTAAAAGTTCTTAGGAATTGAAGTCTCATCAATGTGGTCATACTGATTAGAGATAGTTCAGATGCTGTCACTGAAATATAGTGTTCAGGTAATCATCTTAACTCACTGTACACCAGTGTGGTCACACAGGGAAAGAGCTGTTCACCTGCCCGAGAGTGAGAAGGGATTCACTTGGTTATTGCTCCTGCTGAAACACCAGTGAGTTCACAATAAACACAGTGATTGGATTTTGCTGTTAATCACATCTAGGACTGAACCATGTTTACTGGGGTCTGTTTCTGCTGATGTTAATTAAACTCCAGCCCAGCTTGACCCCAATGTCCTTACAAACTACTGCCCCATCTCTAACCATTCTCTCCTCTCCAAAGACCTTGTCACCTCCCAAATCCATGCCCAATTTTCCGGGAACCCCATTTTTGAATCCATCAAATGTGCTAAAGTATTGAAGCAGCTTTTCTCAAAGTCCCAAAATACAACCAATGTGAACTTGACTAAGATAAACTCTCCCTCACTGTCCTTTGTTCTTTTCAGCCTGTCTACAGTCTTCGACACCGTTGACCAAGCCCCTCTATTGTTGTCCAGCTGGTTGGGACTGCGCACCCCTGATTCCTTTCTTATCGAATTGTAGCAAAATAATCACCTGCAGTAGCTGTGATTATTTGAGTTACATTTTTACAAACTGACTCACTGGGTAAGTGTCAGGTGTCACTGAACTTTGATATAAAAATGTTCCATTATCAGTCTCACATTGACTGTATCTTACAGACCAAGTCCTTCTAAATACACCTCCGCTCCTGAATAAGTTCAACAGAGAAAAGTGAAAACATTATAGTCCACAACCCAACTAATAGCAGTAAAAATATCTGAAAATTCCCATTAAAATGCAAGGAACAACTGCATATTGGGCTACTACAGACTTATTGAAAAAGATTCATTACTAAGATTGGCCAACGGCTCCATTGTTGCAGGATACTGATGGTAGGAGATGGATCTTGATCTTATTTATTTTTCAACCCCTATGTCAGTAGAATCTCATCTTAATTTCCCCAGATTCAGACAAACATGAACAGAGACTTGGTCTCTAATGGCAGCCCAATTAACCACAATCCCATCAGGTCCAGAAACCTAGTGAGTCGCATATGCTCGGAGGGTCCTGGTCTCTTTGCTGGAGTTTTTTTCTGGAGAGAAGCCGGAAGTGGTGGATAGTGAGAGTGGAGAATGTTCATTGCTTAATATTTGGCTCATTTTAGTCCCCAAATGTCAGTAAAAGTTTGCTTTTTAAGTGAAAAATATTATTGCCGATAGGCATTTTATTTTGAATGATGAGGCATTTTGAAACATTAGTCTTTAACATAGCTAGAATTTCATTGTGAAACAATTTAATTATTTAATTCAATTGTATTAAAAACATGAATCACAGAAGACTCTACTGACTTCTGAATAGGGTTTAGGATATGGAGGGGTCACAGCTTTATATTTATAACTTAGACTTGGGGATACATGGCACAATTTCAAAATTCGAAGATGATGCAAGTCTTGGAAGTATTGTGAACTGTGGGGAGGATAGTGATAGCCTTCAAGAAGATGTAGACAGGTTGGTGGAATGGGCATGTGGCAGATAAAATTTAATGTAGAGAAGTGTGAAGTGATACATTTTGGTCCGAAAAATGAGAAGAAGTGACATAATACAAATGGTACAATTTTAAAGAAAATGCAGGAGCAGAGGGACCTGGGTGTATATGTGAAGAAACCATTGAAGGAGACAGGGCAAGTTGGGAAAGCAGTTCATAAATTCTACTGAATCTGTATTTTATACATAGGGGCACAAAGTACCAAAGCAAGTAGGTTAAATTAGAAGGGTCATGTGTACTTGAAATATTAACTCTGTTTCTCTCTCACGGATGCTGCCAGACCTGCTGAGTTTTTCCAGCATTTACTGTTTTTGTTTCAGATTTCCAGCTTCCGCAGTATTTTGCTTTTAAGTCAAATTATGAACCCTCATAAAACAATGGTCCTGCCTCAATGGGAAGTATGTGCATGTTTTACAATTGGTGCAGAAAAGATTTACAAGAATGTTTCTGAGGATGAGAGACTTCAGTTATGTGGATAGGTTGGCGAAGCTGGGGCTGTTCTCCTTGAAGAAGTGAAGGTTGAGAAGAAATTTGTTCAATGTGTTCAAAATCATGAGGGGTCTGGATGGTGTAAATGGGGAGAAACTGTTCGCATCGGCAGAAGGTCGAGAACACTAAGGTTATTAACAAAAGAACCAGAGGCGACATGAGGAGAAACTTCTTGATGCAACATGTGGTTTTCATGTGGCTCTTTTTTGGAATAAATGCTGGCCTTGCCAGCGATGCCCACAACCCATGAAAGAATAAAGAACTCTTACAAAGCACTGTGAGGCCACATTGAGAGGATTGGGTTTTAGTTGCCACATTATAGAAACGCTATTAAATATATATGGTTATATATAATTATATATATAAAACTATATAAAGGTTAGCAAAGTTATTAAACCCTAAGAAAACTCTGTGGGCCACATTGAGAGGATAGGTCACTGTTGCCTGCCTGACGATATAAAGGTTTTTAAATATTATATGTAATTATATAAGGATAATATCTAACACAATAGAAAGGTGATTAAAGGCTGCCTAGATTGAGCTGACAGGCCGACACCCAGGGCTGTTAGGTGACTCACTCCAGGCTTCTTGATCAGGTGATTGGAGGCGGTGATGGAGTTCAGGAGGGAGAGGCCAGGCTGGAGAGGGCAGGGCCTGCAGCTGGTTCCCGGACACATTGAGGCTGCTGAGGTGGAGGCAGCAGCCAAGGCCTGGGGGAGGTGGGGAGCAGTTGGCTCAGGCACTTAGCCCTCACGTTCAGGCTGCTGAGCTGCTCCAGGAGGCTGTCGGGCAGGGAGCCAAGCTCATTCCCTGACACATTGCTCGGCGGGGAGACCGGAAAGCCCATTTTAATTGAGCACCAGGATCCAGAACTGTATGAGGCTGCACACCTCAGGCGGCAGCTGTCATAGGCCGGCCTCCAGCTTCCTGAGATTGAGCAGTGGAAGCTGACACAGCCCAGGGTCCAGGTCGCCCTCGCTTCTCCACTGCTGGACCCCACGGTACCATCTCCCACCGCCGCTCGGACAGAGACAGCTGGCCCACTGGCCTCATTGCCCCGGCCACCGCTGCCATCACAACCCAACATGGAGCAGCAGAACAGATGGCCAATCAGCAAGAGTTTACCATCCAGCGGTGCTCAGGAGGTGCCGGAGCGGTGCTCCAGTAGCACTACACCCCTGGTGCAAGCTCAGACAGTGGCTAGGATAACAAAATCCAATCAATACAGTCAGATATGAACTCGCTGTTGTGTCAGCAGGTTGAATGACTGAATGAATTCCTTCCCATACTCAGTGCAGGTGAATGGTTTCTCTCCAGTGTGAGGGAGTTGGTATTTCATCTGATCTTTAAAGCTTTTAAAACTCTTCTGACAGTGGGAACAATTAAAAGGTCTCTTATCAGAGTGAACAACTTGATGAGCAGTGAGGCTGGACACAAGTGAATCAAGATCGGACGTGACAATAAAGTTCAGTTATGGAGCCGCTTTATTAAGAAAAAGGGAGGACAAACTTCTCGATGAAAGGTAAAGTTCAGACAGTGATTTAGAGAACAACATGAACTCTATACTTCCCATGTCATATCTGGACAGCAGAGCACACTTCATTCCCCTGGTTTTCTTGTGGAGTTTCCAACTTTCTTGCTTCTTTCTTATTTCTTTGTCTTCTTTCCTTTGTTCTTTTCTCCACTGCACCAAACAGTCCTTGAGAGGACTGTTCTTATGCTTGAAACCCCCCCAACTGGCTCCCCTGAGGCCACCAATCAGAACTGTCCATCTACATTTCACTACTCATTCATATGGCTCTTGTCCAATCACAGGTGTGTTCATGTGAACAGCGTTCGCCTGTTGTTGAGAGCACACACATTCCTCTGTGATTACATAGAACTTCTGCATTTCCACCATCTCTCAGTTCTAAACTAGGACAAGCCGGTTCAAAGCATGACATCACCCCCACAGACTCTACCCTGCAGATCAACACATAGGCAAAGAAAGAACACAACTCCTACAGACTATATAAATACACAGACAAAGAAAGAACAGAATTCTTACAGATTGTATCTGGAGACTGGGTGACTGAGTGAATCTCTTCCCACACACGGAGTAAGTTTTATGGTTTCTCATCACTGTGAATGTGCTGGTGTTTCTGGAAGCTGGATGATTCGGCGAATCCCTTCCCACACATGGTGCAGGTGAATGGTTTCCCCCCCGTGTGACTGCTGCGATGAGTTTCCAGCTGGGATGGAGAACTGAATCCCTTCCCACAGCCCCCACAACTCCAGTTTCTCCCTGTTGTGGGTGTCCTTGTGTCTCTCCAGGTTGGATGATCAGTTGAAATCTTACATAGGATCACATAGATATAGAGCACAGAAAGACCATTCGGCCCAACTAGTCTATGTCAGTGTTTATGTTCCACTCGAGCCTCCTCCCATCTTTCCACCTCCAAATCTATTATCGTAACCTGATATTCTCCTCTCCCTCATATGTTTGTCCAGCCTCCCCATAAATACATCTATACTATTCACTTCACCCACTCCCCATGGTAGTGAGTTCCGCATTCTCACCACTCTCTGGGTAAAGAATTTTATTTGCTGAATTCTCTATTGGATTTCTTGGTGACTATCTTATATTGATGGTGTCTAGTTTTTCTGTTCCCCACAAGAGGAAATATTCTCTCTGTATCTTCTCTATCAAAACCTTTCATAATTTTGAAGACCTCTAATAGTTCAGCCCTCCAACGTCTATTTCCAAGAGGAAAGAAACCCAATTTGTCCATCCTCTCCTGATTTGTAAACCCATGCATTTCTGGTATCGTTCTTGTTCATTTTTTTCTGCACCCTCTCCAGTGCCTCTATATCCTTTCTGTAATATGGTGACCAGAACTGCACACAGTACTTGGCTGTTGGGTTTTTGTTGTGGATCAGGTCGACTTTGCTTTTTGCTTCAATGACAGATGTCATCTCTGCTGAGTAGGTCTCAAACCAGTCTTTGTTGTGGGTTCCACCTTTACCAAATGTTGCTGCTGCTGTGTCAGAAATGATTGAACTCAGCAACTTCCAAACTTCATCAATATCAATGTTGATTGATGAAGCTTTTATTGATGTGCCTGTAAAATATTTTGTTTAATGTTCCTTGATAATTTAACTTCATAATAGAGGTGTCACTGTGAAGAATGTTTAAGTCAGTAAGAATTGTCAGCAAGGATTGATCAGCACTTTCTAATTGGAAATGTTAATCAGTGGAATCTTTCAGACACTGAATTGTAGATTTTACACCAAAGATCAATTTAGGATTGAAGTAAAAGTTCATTATTTTATAGTAAACTAGTTCCTGTTGAGAGTTTTTGTATTAATGGGAAAGATCACAGATGGCGCTTTTAGAAAGGGACTTTACAGCCCCGAAAATCAGTGACATCTCCAGAATATTAAACTCCACCTAGTTATAGGGTTGTTAACATCAGCAGAAACAAACCAAATATTGTCAGACAATCAGACCTGGGTGTAATTAACAGCAGCAGTAACAGAAAAGTCCAATCATTGCAGTCACTTGTGAACTCGCTCATGTCTCAGCAGGTGTTGTGACTGAGTGAATCCTGACCCACACAAGGAGCAGGTGAACGGTCTGTCCCCACTGTGAACTCGCTGATGTGTCAGCAGTTGGGATGACCAACAGAATCCCTTCCCATACATGGAGCAAATGAACGGCTTCTCCCCAGTGTGAGTGTGTTGGTGTTCATTGAGGTCGATTGACTGTCAGAAGCTCTTTCCACAGGAAGTACAGCTGAATGGATTCTCCTTCGTGTGCAATCGGTGGTGTGACTGGAGGGCGAATACCTGAGTGAATCCCTTCCCACACTCGAAGCAAGTGAACGGTCTCCCACCTGTGTGAATTCGCTGGTGTTCAGTGAGGATGGATGAAGACTTGAACTTCTCTCCACAAGTTGTGCAGCTGAATGGCTTCTTCTCAGTGTGAACTCGCTGGTGTGACTGAAGGCCAGATGACTGAGTGAATCCCTTCTCACACACGGAACAGCTGACCGGCTTCTCCCCAGTGTGAATGCGTCGATGGATTTCCAGCCGGGATGAAGAATTGAATCCTTTTCCGCAGTCCTCACATTTCCATGGTTTCTCCATGGTGCTGGTGTCCTTGTGTCTTTCCAGGTTGGACAATCAGTTGAACCTTGTCCACACACAGAAGACGTGTGCGGTTTCTCCCTACTGTGCAATTGGTCAAAGTTCTTTCCAAAGTCAATGCACTGGAATGCTCTCACTCGGTTGTGTGTGTCCCAGTGCTTTTCCAGTCTCACTGATGTTAGAAATAGTTTCCCGCAGACAGCAGAGAGATATTTTTTTTCTTTCACATTGGAAGTTGATGATATTCAGGAGCCGATGATTTGAGTGACTGTCAGATCATGCTGTGATGTTAGGTTTGAGCTTCCTGTCTGTAAATCCACCCATTCTAATTCCCTAGAAAAGAAGTTACAAAACTCATCATTGTGAATACAGGATAGAAATTCTGAACAGACAATTCCAGTTTTTATGGAAAATGTTTTCCTCAATTGTTCCTGCAAAGCAGTAAATCCTCATCTCACACACTCACCCTCCTCCCTGTGCTGGATCCAAAAGCCCAGAGTGACCAACTGTACAATATTTTACAGGATAGTCCCGTATTTGAGAGTCAACTGTCCTGGGCTTCATGGTGCCAGAACACTTAGTCCTGTAAATTGGACCTGTCTGGTTGTGTAGAACCCTGTCCACTACTGTTTCTGTGTTCCAACAGCTCTCGCAGCCAATCCCCACACCCCGCCCCCTCCCCCCCTCCCCCTCCCCTCGCTTCCATAGCTCTGGAAGCACCCCACCCAACATCCCCTCACCCACTTGTATGGACTCCGAAGGCAGGCTGTCCATTCATTTTCTCCACGACAGTTGGTCACCCTGCCAAACCCATTACACCATCTCCACCATTCCTTTCCTCTACTCCCAGTTTTCCCCCTCCCTCCACTCTGGCTGAGTTCAGTTATCCCAAGCCTCACTCTGCAGGGAGAGAAGAAAATCAATGAATCAATCATTTTCTCTCCTGGCCACTGGGACCCTGAAGCCCCGCCCACTCTCTGTTGCTTCACAAATATGGCCGCACATCAAGCAAAAAGCCTGAGCTGCAGGTTCTTGATGGGGCTTTGGGGCCTCCAGCGGGTGTTTCTGAATCCTAAACAAAAACAGAAATACCTGGAAAAACTCAGCAGGTCTGGCAGCATCGGCGGAGAAGAGCTGCCAGACCTGCTGAGTTTTTCCAGGTATTTCTGTTTCTGTTTTGGATTTCCAGCATCCACAGTTTTTTGTTTTTATTTCTGAATCCTCCCCGCGCATCTCCCAGGGTTTCCTTCCTTCCCACAGATCAGATTCCTCATTGATTTGAGCCCAAAGTGTAACCTCTTATTTATTGTCCCCCATCCTCTGATGTGAACCATCCTCCACTCGCTGACCCAGGATGGCGGCCGTTAACCTGGGCCTGTTCCCGGGAGGGAGAAGCCCCGCAGCTGCAAACCAGGAGCTGACAATTATTCATAACGGTTATTCCAGCTCACAATGCCCGGGGAGTGATTGACGGGAGGGACCGGACCAATAGGAAGAGGGCTTCGGGCAAAAGGACCGACCAGGAGCTCCAATCAGGGAGAATGATGGGCGGATCTGGGAACCGGTCTTAAATTTCTGCGCATGCGCAGGGCCCCACACTGCGCCCGGAAAGATGGCAGCCGTAACCCCGGGCCTGTGTTCGGTAAAAGACCGAGCAGCTGTCGCTGGTTCAAAGCCGTATCAGAGCTTCTTAATCGGGGCTTGGGGCCTACATCGGGTATTTCTGAAGCCTCCCAATCTACTCGCCGGCTCAGTTCCTCCCTCCTGACACAGCCGGCTGTATCTCACCGGCTGACAATTTCGACACAGCCGCTTCAGTCGTCCGCCATCATCGACACTGCGCATGCCTCAGTCACCATATCCGAGTGACTGACGCCAGCCCCGGACCAATAGGAAGAGGGGGCGGTGCTGGATCGGTGCAGCTGTCCTCCACCCAATCGGAGTGAATGAGGGGCGGGGCTGAGCCCGGATCTCCCTCATTGGCTGAAACTGCATCATTTTGAAAGCTGATTTGTTTCAACCTCCAGGAGAAAATTGGACCTTTCTGTTTGTGGCTTTAAACAGAAGAAGCCTTGTGGGTGTGGAGCAAACATTTCTTAATGAAATGGAATTATTCAGGACAGACAGCAGGGATCATTTCAGGAAGAGTCTCAGAGATGAAAAATTTCTGAATGGTACCATTCAATTCATTCGGTAGGATTCTCAGAAAACCAACATCGTCTGCTCTGAGAGAGAAAGGTTTTTGTTACAGCTGATAAGAAGCAGCACACACGCCCGCAGAGACCTGCAAACACACACACATCTACACCGATGAACACATAACTACACACTCATACACAGTGAACCACAGTCAGGCACAAATGAATACTTCCTGTCCTATCAGATGGACAACACTAACCTAATACTGGGGTTAAAGAGTCAGTGTTTATAATGGCCACAAGGTCATAAAAATTCAAGTCAACATTATCTTTCAGTGACTGTGAGCAATTTTGGGCATACAATTGCTGTGACTAGTGGAGTTCCGCAGGGATCAGTGCTGGGACCTTTGCTGTTTGTAGTATACATAAATGATTTGGAGGAAAATGTAACTGGGCTAATTAGTAAGTTTGCAGACGACACTAAGGTTAGAGGAGTTGGAGATAGTGAAGAGGATTGTCAAAGGATTCAACGGGATATAGATCGGTTGGAGACTTGGGCAGAGAAATGGCTTATAGAGTTTAATCCGGACAAATGCGAGGTAAAGCATTTTGGAAGGTCTAATACAGGCAGGAATTATACAGTAAATGGCAGAACCCTTAACTGCATTGACGGGCAGAGGGATCTATGTGTACAGGTCCACAGGTCACTGAAAGTGGCAACGCAGGTGGATAAGGTAGTCAGGAAGGCATATGGCATGCTTGCCTTCATTGGCAGGGGTATTGAGTATAAAAGCTGGGAAGTCATGCTGCAGCTGTATTGAACCTTGGTTAGGCCACACTTGGAATATTGCATGCAATTCTGGTCGCCACATTAGCAGAAGGATATGGAGGCGTTGGAGAGGGTGCAGAGGAGGTTTACCAGGATGCTGCCTGGTCTGGAGGTTATTAGCTATGAGGAGAGGTTGGAGAAACTTGGATTGTTCTCACTAGAGCGATGGAGATTGAGAGGTGACTTGATAGAAGTTTACAAAATTATGAGTGGCATGGACAGAGTGGATAGTCAGAAGCTTTTTCCCAGGGTGGAAGAGTCAATTACTAGGGGACATAGATTGAAGGTGAGAGGAGAAAACTATAGAGGAGATGTGCAGGGCATGTTTTTTACGCAGAGGGTAGTGAGTGTCTGGAATTCACTGCCAGAGGAGGTGGTGGAAGCAGGTACGATAGTGGTGTTTAAGAGGCAGCTTGACAAATACATGAATAGGATGGGAATAGAGGGATACGGACCCTGGAAATGCAAAATGTTTTAGTTGACGGGCAATATGATCGGCGCAGGCTTGGAGGGCCGAAGGGCCTGTTCCTGTGCTGTACTTTTCTTTGTTCTTTGTTCTTTGTTCCACTGCTTTCTCTGTACCTTAGATCAATATTGAACAACATCTGGGACATAGGAAGCAACAAACATTAACATTGAGCAGCTTATTGTGATCCAGGGTGATCATCCCTGGTGACAGATAGTGTAAAATACAGAACAACATCACAGCATCTGGATAATCAAAGCATTTATTTTCCTCCTGGTATTACAGATGATGTTAATTCCCCTTATATTGATGGTCTGCTTGGTGAAGAGAATTCAAAGGCAGCTTATAAGGAGAAAGAATGGAAATGTTTTCACTGACCAAGAGAAAAGCTTTGAAACTTCCAAAATGAAGAATCTTCTTGACCCTCAAGGTGGGGAATGTAGACAGAGGGAGGCCAGGTGAGGAAGATCTGAATAATTATAATAACTTCATTAAACGTTTCTCAGTAGTAAAGACAATTACACATATTAACATTATGAATCTGTAATAGGAGTCAGTTCTGGGAGGTCATATTGAGGATAAGATTGGAACCTGTGAATGGATCAATTATCTGAAAGGATAGATAATGTATGATCTCAACACTGAGTCAGAGAGTCAAGAGATGAACTGAATACAAAGATGTTATTGAGCCTTTCAGAACGAGATGAGATATTCAGGTACACATCATGAGAAACACAATGGCAGTATCACACGGACTCACTAAAGAGGATTACATCATTTACAAGATGAATTAATGTGTTAATATGTCCTGTTTGATAAACAAATAACCAGAATGTGTTAACATGTTATCATCAACTTAGCAAGACGTTACTAAAGTCAAAAGGGATTAATACACAAAAGCTTGGGGTCCTGTACCATGTCTACCTTCGAATAGAGATTAGAATAATGTGCTCACAACTCTTTCTGTTGAGTCCTCCCGTGAGTATCCAGTAATCTCATGGTCTCTGTATGGAATGGGTTGTAATAGAAATAAAAACATTAAACCAATGTCTCAGTGTTGCCTAGTTTCCGAGCTTATTTAAAGGGATACAGATAATTCTGTAAAAACATAAAGTATATGTAGCTTTTAGGGAGAAACACTCTGTAACAATTTGAAATGAATTCAATGATCTCTGATAGGTACAATATCCATTATTGGGAAATGTGCTTCCAGTCAGGAAGCAGGTGAATAGGCTCTCCCCACTTTATATTTGACATTTTTGTAGCTGTGATGATGATCAAATCCTTTTACACAGAGACACAAACACACACACACACAGGACAAACACCCGCTATGCAGGGTGAACTCACTGATGAGTCAGAAGTTTAAATGACTAAGTGAATCCCTTCCCACAAACAGAGCAGGTGAACAGTCTCAGCCCAGTGTGAATTTGCGGGTGTGTCCAGAGATTAGATGAATTAATGAATCCATTTTCACGTTCATATCACCTGCACAGTCATTCCCCAGTGTGAACCTGTTGGTGATTCATCAGGTCAGTTGATTCCGTGAATCCTTTCCCACACATGGAGCAAGTGAATCACTGTCTAACAGCAGGCTGTATGGCTGAGTGAATCCCTACCCACACAGGGAGCAGGTGAATGACTGTCTAACAGCAGGCTGTGTGACTAAGTGAATCCTAACCCACACAGGGAGCAGGTGAATGTCTAACAGCAGGCTGTATGACTGAGTGAATCCCTACCCTCACAGGGAGCAGGTCTCCCTGTGTAAACTTGCTGGTGTCTCAAAAAGGTACATGCTTGATCGACTCTCTTCCCATACTCCGAGCATGAGATGATCTCTCCCCAGTGTGAGTGCGCTGGTGTGTCAGCAGGTGGGATGACTGAGTGAATCTCTTCTCACACTCAGAGCAGGTGAACGGTCTCTCGCCAGTGTGAACTCGCTGGTGTGTCAGCAGGTAGGATGAGTGAGCAAATCGCTTCCCACACTCAGAGCAGGTGAATGGCCTCTCCCCACTGTGAACCCTCTGGTGGGTCTGAAGGTGGGATGAACAAGTGAAATCCTTCCCACAAATGGAGCAGTTGAACCGTCTCTCCCCCATGTGAATTCGCTGGTGTGTCAGCAGTTGGGATGAGGTCGTGAATCCCTTTCCACACACATTGCAGGTGAACGGCCTCTCCCCAGTGTGAACTTGCCGGTGTCCCTGAAGGCTATATGTCTGAATGAATCTCTTCCCACAGTCAAAGCAGGTGAATGGCCTCTTCCCACTGTGCATGCGCTGGTGTCTCAGCAGGTTGTATGAGTGAGCAAATCCCTTCCCACACTTGGAGTAGGTGAACGGTCTCTCCCCAGTGTGAACTCATTGGTGCCTCAGCAGGTAGGATGAACAAGTGAATCCTTTCCTACACTTAGAGCAGGTGAATGGCCTCTCCCCTGTGTGAATTCGCTGGTGTGTCAGCGGGTTGGATGACCGAGCAAATTCCTTCCCACACTTGGAGCAGGTGAATGGCCTTTCCCCAGTGTGAACTCGCTGGTGGATCAGAAGGTGGGATGACTGAGTAAATCCCTTCCTACCCTCAGGGCAAGTGAACGGCCTCTCCCCAGTGTGAATTCGCTGGTGTGTCAGCAGGTAGAATGAGGTCGTGAATCCCTTCCCGCACTCAGAGCAGGTGAATAGCCTTTCACTGGTGTGACTACAGTGATGTGCAATGAGGTCAGATGATTGCCTGAACCCTGTCCTGCAGTGAGAGCACCTGAACGGTCTCTCATCAGTGTGAACACGTTGATGAGACATCAGTTCTCTCGAACTTTAATAACACCTCCCACAGACTGGGCATTTAAAAGGGTTCTCATCAGTGTGAACTCTCTGGTGTGTCCACAGGGTGGATGAATCAGCAATTCCCTTCCCACACTTGTAGCTGGTCTCTCCCCAGTGTGACTGCTCCTATCAATTTCCACCTTGAATGGGTAATCGTAACCCTTCCCACAGTCCCCACGTTTCCACAGTTTCTCCCTGCTGTAACTGCGTTTGTGGTTCGACAAGCCAGATGATCAGCAGAAGTCTTATCCACAGACAGAACATGTGCACAGTTGCTCTCCACTGTGAATGGTGCTTATTCCCTCCATGTTCAAAATCAACATTCCGATTATGATGAATTGGGCAACTCCGTCAGATCCTGATGTGAAGGTGGGTTAGTGTTTCCTGACTTCTAATCTCCTGTGAAATTAATTTTAAACAGAAAAGCAAATGTGAGAGTGAAATTGAGCCGAATGAATCTGGTAATTTGTGGGACCTGCACAAAGAGAAAGTGAAAATGAAAACTGTAGAATTGTCGTTAAAAAGCCAATTGCTTTACTGATGCCCTTCAGGGGAAGGAAGCTGCCCGCCGGCCTGAACATACACAAGATTCTGGCCTCTATGGGATGAGAGAGAGAGAGAGAGAGAGAGAGGTGGGAGAGGCAGGCGACAAAGAAGAGGGATTTCATATGTCTACAACTCGACCAGAAGTGTGACAAAATCTCCCAAACCCTCAGCTTCCATCACCCAGAAAGACCAGAACAACAGTTGGATGAGAACATCATCACCTCCAAATTCCTCTCCAAGCCACACACTGTCCTGACTTGTCTGACATCCAGTACTGGATGAGCAGAAAATTCCACCATTTAAATATTGCAAAGAACAAAGACACTGTCTTTAGTCCTCGCTACAAACTCCACTTCCTAACCACTGACCCCATCCCTCTCCCGGACAACTGTCTGAGGCTGAACCATAGTTCACACCCATCCCAAATATTTCCCCACAAGGTGTGCTTTCAACCACATGTCCACATCAATGCCAAGACCCCTTATTTCCACCTCAGTAACATCACACGACACCGCCCTAATCTCAGCTCATCTGCTGCTGAAACTCTCATCCATTTATTTGTTACCTCTAAACCTTACTATCCTAGCACACTCCCAGCCAGTCTCCCAGATTCAACTTCTCTGTAAACTTGAGGTCATCTAAAACTCTGCTGCCCGTGTGCTAACTCACATCAAGTTTCGTACACCCACCACCCCTGTGCTCACTGACTACAGAGGCTTCCATTTAAGAAGAAACTAAATGTTAAAATTCTCATACATGTTTCAAATTTCTCCATGCGCTTGTCCCTCCCTGTGTCTGTAATCTCCTCCATGACTTTGTCCCTCCCTGTCTCTGTAATCTCCTAAACATTCCTGATTTTAATCGCCACACCCTTGGTGTCCACGCCCTGAGCTGTCAAGCCCAAAAACTCTGAATTTCCTCCCTAAATCTTTCCTCCCTCTATCTTCCTTTCCTCCTTTAAAATACTCCTTAAAACCTATCTCATTGGCCAAACGATTGGCAACCGGTCCTCATATCTCCTTATATGACTCTGTGTCAAATATTGCTTTATAATATAATTATGAAATACACTGGCAACGTCTATTACATAAAAGGTGCTATATAAATGCAAATTGTTGTTGTTGATTTGGACATTTATCACTGTTCCTTCATCATTGCTGGGTGAATAACCTGTAACTCCTTGCTTAACATCATTGTGGGAGCACCTTCACCACACGGACTGCAGCGATTCAAGAAGGTCAAACATCTTCTCCACAGGTAACTGGGGATGGGTAATATCTGCTGCTGGTCTTGTTAGTGAAAGGGCAAGGGAGTGGGATTAGCTGATTTGCTCCTGCAGAGAGCCAGCATAGGCAGGACGGGCTGAATGGCCTCTGTCTGTATTGTAACCATTCAATGATAAAGAACCGACACTGGACATCAGAGATCAACCAACCTCTATCGCCATTACCTGCACTGTGCATGCTCCAGTCACAGCCCGGCCCCTCCCCCTCATTCACTCCGATTGGTATTCCACCCATGGTTTATTTCACCCCACCCCCACTAAAGCTGCCTTGCTTGTCCTGCTCTCCACTCTTAATTAGCACATTCTTTTAGATGATATCACCACCTTCAACACCTCTTTGTTCTTTTGTCTGTGACATCTTTTGGTTATCTCCACCTATCACTGCTTGCTTGTGTCCCCCCCCCACCCCTTAAACCAGCTTATATTTCACCCCTTTCCTATTTCTACTTAGTTCTGTTGAAGGGTCATGAGGACTCGAAACGTCAACTTTGCTCTTCTCCGCCGATGCTGCCAGAACTGCTGAGTTTTTCCAGGTAATTCTGTTTTTGTTTTGGATTTCCAGCATCCCCAGTTTTTTGTTTTTATTTCCGCCCTCTCTTTCTATTGGTCCGGAGCTGCCGTCAATCACTCGGGCATTGTGACGATTTCAAACGCTGAGAGCGGCCACAGACTCAGCCTGACTTGCTGATTCATGGCAGCATTTTCTGTTTGGGAATTAGAGCTAGAGATGGATGGTCAGTTCCCCTCTGCCGGGGGGATTCACACTCATTTCCCCAGTGCAGTGATTCTCACGTTTACTTTGCATGAGAAAGTCCCCGGCTCAATCCCGGCTGGAAATCTCGGCTCAATCCCGGCTGGAAGCTTTGTGTTTATAATTGTTACTGACGAAGAATTAACAGTGAGTTTAGTTTCATGTCAAACAGGGTGACAGTTACTGTTGTCTCATTCTTTAAAAGCTCGTTCTTCACCTTTAAACAGGTAACGATAAGTGAGAGAAACTGATCCACAGTGACCCGAAAATAAGATACTGCAGATGCTGTAAATTCGACCTAAAAACTGAAAATGTTGCACACTCAGCAGGTCAAACAGCATCATTCACAGTGAATGCTTCAGGTCGGTGAACTTTTATCCAAACTGGAAAAATTCCGAGATTTAACAGTTTACTAACAAGTACAGTGTCAGAGAAAACAGGGGCAGAGGGGAGGAAAGATTAAATTGTCTTGTGATAGGAATGGAAGGCTGGAGAGTAAATGACAAAGGGGACGATTTTGCAACATTGGGTGACAATTAAAGAAACGAATGGGGCGAGTGAACAAATAAGACAAGTTCAGAGGAGGGATAAATGGTAACAGCAGGACTTTTACCAGCATACACTGTCCTAAAAATGGAAGTGATGATTATGATCTGAAATTGTTGAAATTAATGTTAATTCTGGAAGGCTGTGAAGTGAACAATCAAAAACGAGCTGCTGTTCCTCGAGCTTCTGTTGGGCTTCATGAGGCCTTACAGGAGGCTGAGGACTAAGAGGTCAGACTTGAAGTGAGGCTGAGAATTAAAATAGTAAATGAGAAGAAGCTCAGGATCACACTTGCAGTGAATGTTGATTTTCCACGAAGCAGTCACCCAATCTGGACTTAGTCTCCACAGTGTGGAGGAGACCACATCGTGAGCAGTGAATACAGAAAACTAAATTGTAAGAAGTACAAGTAAATCACTGTCACCTGGAAAGTGTGTTTGGGGAACTGGAACGTGGAAAGGGAGGAGGTGGCAATGAATCTGTTTCAATAAGTTTTTAACAGGCCAATGCACAGTTCTTCTGCTGTGCTATATATTTCAAAGGGAATTATCAAATGCTTTTACCACTATGATCTTGGCTGGTGGACTTTAATGTTTTCACTTTTCTCTGTTGATCTATCCAGGAGGGTTGGTGTGGTAAGAAGGCTTGGTCTGTAAAATACAGTCACTGTGAGCGTGATAGTGGAACATTTGTATATCAAAGTGCACTGATACCTGATCACCTGTCGAGTGAGTGAGCTTGTAACAGTGTAACTGAAATGATCACAGCTACTGTAGGTGATTCTCTGGCTACAATTTGAAAAGAAAGGATCGGGGTGCAGACCTACCCAGCTGGACAACAGAAGAGAGGCATTGGAGGAGGACAGAGTTGTCAGTGGTGTCTGCTGCCATTGTCCTTCTAGATGGTAGTGGTCATGGGTTTGGAAGGTGCTGTCTAAGGAGCCTCAGTGAGTATGGAAACGGGCGTGGGAGAGCACTTCAAAGGAATTAACTTGTGTTATATATATTAAAAAGACTCGGCACACTGTGTGTTTAACACAAAGCTGATTTATTTTTTCTGTATCCAGAATATCAACACCTATAACTGGCCTGGAGTTTATTAACATCAGTAGAAACAGACCCCAATGAACATGGTTCAGTCCTGGATGTGATTTAACAGAAAAGTCCAATCATTGTTGTGACTTGTAAACTCGCTGGGGACTCAGCAGAGTGGATAACCGAGTGAATCTCTTCCCACACTCGGAACAAGTGAACGGCCTCTCCCCAGTGTGCGCTCTCTTGTGTCTCAGCATGTGGGATAACTGAGCGAATCCCTTCCCACACAAGTAGCAGGTGAATGGCCTCTCTCAGTGTGAACTCGCTGGTGCACAGTAAGTTGAGATGATTGCTTGAACCCAGTCCCACAGTGAGAGCACCTGAACGGTCTCTCGTCAGTGTGAAAACGTTGATGGGACATCAGTCCCCCGGAGCTTTTATAGCACTTCCCACAGTCTGAGCATTTGAAAGGTTTCTCCCTAGTGTGAACTCGCTGGTGTCTCAGCAAGTTGGCTGCCCAAGAAAATCCCTTCCCGCACTCGGAGCAAGTGAACAGTTTCTCCCCAGTGTGAACTCGCTGGTGTACAGTGAGTTGAAATAATGCCTTGAAACTCTTCCCACACTCGGAGCAGGCGAATGATTTCTCCCCGGTGTGAACTCGCTGGTGTGTAATCAGCTGGGATGATCGAGAGAATCCCTTCCCACACACGGAGCAGGCGAATGGCCTTTCCCCAGTGTGAGTGCGCTGGTGTACAGTGAGTTGAGATGATCGCTTGAACCCAGTCCCACAGTGAGAGCACCTGAATGGTCTCTCGTCAGTGTGAACACGTTGATGGAGCAACAGTTCCCATGAACTTTTATAGCACTTCCCACAGTCTGGGCATTTAAAAGGTCTCTCCCCAGTGTGAACTCGTTGGTGTCTCAGCAGGTTGGAAGACTGAGTGAATCCCTTCCCACACTCGGAGCAGGTGAATGGTTTCTCCCCAGTGTGAACTCGCTGGTGTGTAATCAGCTGAGATGACCGAGTGAATCCCTTCCCACACACAGAACAGGTGAACGGTCTCTCCCCCGTGTGAGTGCGTCGATGAGTTTCCAGCTCACACGGGTAACTGAATCTCTCCTCACAGTCCCCACATTTCCACTGTTTCTCTCCAATTTGAACAGTGCTTTTTCCTTCCATGTTCAAAATGCTATGCTGTTCAGGTTACAATGTATTGGGCGACTCCTTCAGATGCTGTTTTCTGACTGCAAATCCTCTCCTTCTAGCACCCTGTGAAATTATTTAAAACAGAAAAAGGGAGTGAAAGCGAATCCACAAAAACACAAAGGCAGGTTGTGAAATTGAGCTGAATGAAAAGCGAGAGAGAGAGAAAGAAAACAGGGGATGAAGGAGAGAGATTTTATATATCTACAGCTTGAACAGAACTGTGAGGAAATTTCCAAAACCCTCAACCTGCATCACCTAGAAGGACTAAGGTAGCTGGTGTATGTGATACCATCACCTCCCAAGTTCCCCTCCAAGTCACACACTGTCCTGACTTCTATGACATCCAGTATTGGATAAGCAGAAATTTCCTCCATTTAAATATTGGGAAGACTGAAGCCGTTCTCTTTGGTCCCCACTACAAACTCCAATCCCAGCCACCAACTCCATCCCTCTCCCTGGTAACTGTCTGAGGCAGAACCAGACTGTTCACAACCACGGAAAATTATTTCACCCCAAGATGAACTTCCAAACACATATCCGCATCATCACCAAAGCCGCCTATTTGCACCTCAGTAACACCGCCCGACTGCACCCTCATCTCAGCTCATCCGCTGCTGAAACCATCATCCATTCCTTTGTTACCTCTAGACTAACTATCCTAACACACTCCCAGCCGGCCTCCCACATCCAACGTCCCTGTGATCTTGTGGTCATCCAAAACTCGGCTGCTCATATATTTACTTGCACTCAGTCTTACTCACCCATCACCCCTGTGCTTACTGACATATAAAGGTTCCTGTTTAAGAAGCAACAAAATTTTAAATTTCTCATCCTTGTTTTCAAATTCCTCCATGGTCTCATCCCTCCATGTCTCTGTAATCTCCTGCAGCCTCACAACCCTCCAAGGGTTCTCATTCCGGCTTCCTGATTTTAATCGCTCCGTCCTTGGTGTCCAAACCCTGAGCTCAAAGGCCATGAGGAGTGGAATTTCCTCCCTCAACCTCCCGCTCTCTTTTTCCCTTTCCTACTTCAAAATTCTCTTTAAAACCTACCTCTTTGACCAAATCTTTGGCCATCTGCCCTCTTACCTCTTTACATGAAATGTGTTATACAAATACACATTGTTGTTGTTGATTTGGACATATATCGCTGTTCCTTCATAATCGTTGTAACTCTTTATCTAACATCATTGTGAGAGCACCTTCACCACATGAACAGCAGCGGTTCAAGAAGGTCAAACATCATCTTCTCCACAGGTAACTGGGGATGGGTAATATCTGCTGCTGGTCTTGTTAGTGAAAGGGCAGAGGAGTGGGAATGGCTGATTTGCTCTTGCGGAGAACCAGCACATACAAGACAGACTAACTCCCCGTCGCCATTAACTGCACTGCGCATGCTTCAGCCACAGCTCGGCCCCGCCCCTTCATTCACTCCGATTGGTTGGAGGACCAGTCCCACTTGCTGGGACCTCCAGTTCCGCCCCTCCTCCTATTGGTCTGGAGCTGCCGTCAATCACCCGGACATTGTGACGGTTTCAAACGCTGAGAGCGGCCACAGACTCAGCCTGATAAAAACAAAAAGCTAAAAGCTACTGCGGATGCTGGAAATCCAAAACAAAAACAGAATTACCTGGAAAAACTCAGCAGGTCTGGCAGCTGGCAGCATTGGTGGAGAAGAAAAGAGTTAGAGTGACTTGCTGATTCTTGGCAGATTTTCTGTTGGGGAATTAGAGCTAGAGATGGATGGTCAGTTCCCCTCTGTCCGGGGGGGATTCACATTCATTTCCCCAGTGCAGTGATTATCACGTTTACTTTACATGAGGAAGTCCCCGGTTCAATCCAGGCGGGAAGCTTTGTGTAAAACATTGTTACTGACGAGGAATTAACAGTGAGTTTAGTTTCATGTCGAACAGGGTGACTTTTACTGTTGACTCATTGTTTAAAAACTCCTTCACCTTTAAACGGGTAGCGATAAGTGAGAGAAAACTGATCCACAGTGACCCAAAAACAAGATACTGCAGATGCTGGGAATCCAAACTCAAAACAGAAAATGTTGGAAACACTCAGCAGGTCAAACTGCATCATTCTCAGTGAATGCTTCAGGTACCTGAATTTTTATCCAATCTGGAAAAAATCCGACATTTAACAGTTTGTAAAGAAGTACAGAGTCAGAGAAAACGAGCAGGCAGGAGAAAAGAACAAACGGTCTTGAAAAAGGATGGAAGGCTGGAGAGAGTAAATGACAAAGGGGACGATGGTGCAAGGCACATTGGATGGTAATGCGACAATAAACTAATGGGACAAATGAAGGAGCAAAAGAGGGATGAGGGATAAATGGTCACAGCAGAACCTTGTGTCTGAAAAAATGGTAGTGATGATTATGATCTGAAATTATTGAATTGAATGTTGAGTCTGAAAGGTTGTAAAGTGACCAATCAAAGATGAGCTGCTGTTCCTCGAGTTTGTGTTAGACTCAAGAAGAGTCATACGGATTCGAAACGTTAACTCTGAATTTCTCTTTACAGATGCTGCTAGACCTGCTGAACTTTTCCAGCATTTTCTGTTTCTTTGTTTCAGATTTCCAGCATTCGCAGTATTTTACTTTTATCTTAGATTTTGGAGGAGGATGGTTTGGTCAATGGTGTCAAAGACTGCAGACTGGCTGAGAAGGACAATGAGAGATAGTTTACCTTAGTCACACTCACATAGGATGTAATTTGTGATTTTGTGAAGAGCTGCTTCAATACTGTGGAAGGGGAAAAATCTTATTGGAGGGCTTCAAAAATAGAATTCCAGGAAAGATTTGGGAGGCGACAAGGACTTTGGAGAGGAAAGGGAGGTTGGAGATGGGGCAGGAGTTTGCAAGGTCATTGTGGTCAAGGGTTGGTTTTATTGAGGGGGGGCTGATCTTGGCAGATCTGAAGGACAGAGGGACAGTACCTGAAGAGAGAGAACCGTTAACAATGGCAGTTAAAATGGGGAAGTTGGATGATAAGCAGATTAGTGGGAATAGGGTTAATGGAGCAGGAGGTGGGTCTCATGGACAGGATGAGCTCTGAGAAGGCATGAAGGAAGGTGAGAGCGAATTGAAGGAAATATGTGGGTTCAGGCCTCGGACAAGGAGGAACCTGACAGGCAGTTTAGCCCGGTGGGCTCATGGAGGCAGTGAAGCAGTAGAGGCAGCTGATTGGATTGTCTCAATCTTACTGACAAAGAAGCTCCATTTAACTCCTCACATTTGTTTTTCTTTTATTCATTTATGGGGTGCGGGTGTCAGCATTTATTGCCCATCCCTAATTGCCCTTGAGAAGGTGATGGGGAGCTGCCTTATTCAACCACTGCAGTCCATGTGGTGTAGGTACACTCACAGTGCTGTTAGGGAGGGAGTTCCAGGATTTTGACCCAGCGACAGCAAAGGAACAGTGATATATTTCCAAGTCAGGATGGTGAGTGGCTTGGAGGGGAACTTCCATGTTTCCATATGTCTTCTGCCCTTCTCCTTCAAGATGGTAGTGGTTGGTAGTTTGAAAGGTGCTGTCGAAGGAGCCTTGGTGAGTTGGAGGTGAGTGCAGAGGAGAGGGGAGAGGGTGAGCACTTCAAAGGAATTAACTTGTGTTATAGATATTAAAAAGACTCCGCACACTGTGTTTAACGCAAGTCTAATTTATTTCAATTTTATCCAGAATATTAACACCTATAACTGGGCTGCGGTTTATTAACATCTGCAGAAAAAGACCCCAGTTCAGTCCTGGATGTGATTAACAGCAAAATCCAATCACTATAGTTACTTGTGCACTCGTCGATGTTTCATCAGGTGGGATGACTGAGTGAATCTCTTCCCACAGTCAGAACAGGAGAACGGTCTCTCCCCAGTGTGAGTGCGCTTGTGTTCAGTGAGGTCAGTTGATCGCCTGAACCCAATCCCACAGTCAGAGCACCTGAAAGGTCTCTCATCTGTGTGAACACGTTGATGGGACATCAAGTCCCCGGAGCTTTTATAGCACTTCCCGCAGTCTGGGCATTTAAAAGGTCTTTCCCCAGTGTGACCTCGCTGGTGTATCAGCAAGCTCGAGGACCGAGTGAATTCTTTCCCACACTCAAGGCAGGAGAATGGCCTCTCCCCAGTGTGAACTCGCTGATGCGTGAGCAGGTCGGATGTCCGAGTGAATCCCTTCCCACACTGGGAGCAGGTGAATGGCCTCCTCCCAGTGTGAACTTGCTGATGTATCAGCAAGGAGGATGACTGAGTGAATCCCTTCCCACAATCGGAGCAGGTAAATGGTGTCTCCCCAGTGTGAATGCGCCGGTGTGTCAGCAGGTTGGATGACCGATTGAATTCCTTCCCACAATCGGAGCAGGTGAACGGCTTCTCCCCTGTGTGAGTGCGCTGGTGTACAGTGAGGTGAGATGATTTCCTGAACCCAGTCCCACAGTGAGAGCACCTGAACAGTCTCTCATCAGTGTGAATACGTTGATGGGACATCAGCTTCCCTGAACTCTTGAAGCACTTCTCACAATCTGGACATTTAAAACGTTTATCGGTGTGAATTAGCTGGTGTGTCAGTAGGTTGGATGACTGAGTGAATCCTTTCCCACACTCAGAGCAGGTGAACGGCCTCTCCCCGGTGTGAACTCGCTGGTGTCTTGTCAGGTGGCATGATCGAGTGAAACCTATCCCGCAGTCAGGGCAGGTGAATGGCCTCTCCCCAGTGTGAGTGCGCCGATGTGTTTCCAGCTGAACAGGAAAATTATATCCCTTCCCACAGTCTTCACATTTCCATGGTTTCTCCCTGTTGTGACTGCATTTGTGTTTTGACAGGCCAGATGATCGGTTGAAGCCTCGTCCACACACAGAACACATGTACGGTTTCTTTCCACTGTGAACAGTGCTTTTTTCTTCCATGTTTAAAATCCGATGATATTCAGATTATGATAAATTGGGTCACTCTGTCAGATCCTGATGCAACGTTTGGTTTCCGCTTCCTAACTGCAAATCCCCACATTCTAATAAAACAGAAAAAAGAGAGTGAGAGAGAACCCACAAAAACATAAAAGCAGGTTGTGAAATTGAGCTGAATGAATCTGGTAATTTGTGGGGCCGGTACTAGGAACATGTGACCATGAAAGCTGCCGGGTTGTCAGAAAAACCCAACTGGTTCACTAAAGTTCTTCAAAATGGGAACCTGATCTGGGTCTACACAAGACTCTGATTCTAAGGGTGGAGAGAGAGAGAGGTGGGAGAGGAAGGTGGTGAAGGACAAAGCTTTGACATCAACAACTTGATGAGAACTTTGACAGAATCACCCAAAACCTCAAATTCCACCACCTAGATGGACCAGGGTAGCAAGTGTATGTGAACACCATCACCTCCAAGTCACACACTGTCCTGACTTGTCTGATGTCAGATACGGGATGCGCAGAAATTTCCTCTGAAGCTGAACCAGACTGTTCACAACCATGGTGTCATATTTGACTCCCAAATAAGCTTCCAATCACATACCCACATCATCACCAAGATCACCTATTTCCACCCCAGTGACAAGGCCAACTCCACCATCATCTCAGTTTATCTACTGCAGAAACCATCATCCATTCCTCTGTCACCGCTATACTAAAATATCCTAACACACTCCCAGTCGGCCTCCAACATGAAACCACCTCGCTCCACCCCCATAATCTTGAGGTCATCCAAACTCTGCTACCCATGTGTTTAGTCGCACCAAGTCTTGGTCACCCACTACCACTGTGCTCGCTGACTTATAAGGACTCCCAGTTAAGAATCACCAATTTTAAAAATTCTCATCCTTGTTTTCCTCCATGGTTGTGATCATCCCTATCCCCATAATTTCCACCAGCCGCACAATCTCTGAGATCACTGCAATCATCTAATTCCAGCCTCTTGAGAATTTCCGATTTTAATCGCTCCACCATTGGCAACTGTTCTATCATTTGCCTTGGCCACAAGCTCTGGAATTTCCTCCTTAAACTTCTCTGCCTCTCCAACTCATTTTTCTCCTTTAAGATATTCCTTCAAACCTACCTCTTTGACAAAGCTTTCAGTCACCTGCCCTAATATCTCCTTATGTGGCTCAGTGTCAAATCTAACTTTGTAACATTTCTATGAAATGTCTTGGAAAGTTTTATTCTGTTAAAGGCACGATATAAATACAAATGATTGTTAATGGCTTAGACATATATCGTTGCCTCATCAATAAGACATTGTAACTCAAAGTGTGAAGCAGCTTGATGGACAATTGTTCACATTCTGTCATTGAAAAAATTTCAAAACCTTGCCCCCTACAAATATGGCGGCCACACATGCGTTCTGCTGCAAATCGCCCCCAATAAAGATGGCGGCTGCTAAGCTGCGGCCCCACTCTGTGCAAAGGGCGGGGGGCTGTCCCAGGTACTGGTAGGTTCTTTTTCGAAGTTTGGGGTTTACATAACATGTTTACGAAGCCTATTCAATCACCTGCCGGATCCATCGATCCCTCCGCCCCGCCGTACCCACTTTTACCGATTACGGATGCAAGAAAGAAGGTATTCTGCATCGCCATTAATCACACAGTGCGCATGCTTCATTCAGCCTAGCTCCGTCCCCTTATTCACTCCGATTGGCTGAAGAACCAGGCTTTCGCGCTCTCTCCGACAGCCCTGCCCCTCGTTCACTCCGATTGGCTGGAGGGACAGCAGCTTTCACTCGCTCATTACAGCTGCGCCCCCTGCTTTCCTATTGGTCCGAAGCTGCTGTCAATCAGCTGGGCATTGTGAGCTGTCATATATATGTGTTATAGATATAATATAGTAATATATCATATATTAACTATATATATAATATAATTTTTTAATGTTCATTCACGGGATGTGCGCTTCACTGGCTGGGCCAGTATTTATTGCCCATCTCTAATTGCCCTTGAGAATGTGTTGGTGAGTTGCCTTCATGAACCGCTGCAGTCCATGTGGTGTAGGTACACCCACAATGCTGTTAGGAAGGGAATTAAATGATTTTGACCCAACGACAGTGAAGGAACGGCGATATATTTCCAAGTCTGGATGGTGAGTGCTTTGGAGCGGAACTTCCAGGTGGCGGTGTTCCCATCAATCTGCTGCCCTTGTCCTTCGAGATGGTTGTGGTCATGTGTCTGAAAGGTGCTGCTGAAGGAGCCTTGGTGAGTTCCTGCCATGCATCTTGTAGATGGTACGCACAGCTATCACTGTTTGTCGGTGGTGGAGGGAGTAAATGTTTGTGGATGCGGTGCCAATCAAGCGGGCTGCTTTGTGCTGCATGGTGTCAAGCCTCTTGAGTGTTGTTGGAGCTGCACTCATCCAAGCAAGTGGAGAATATTCCTTCACACTCTTGACTTGTGTCTTGTAGATGGTGGAGAGGCTTTGGAGAGTCAGGAGGTGAGTTACTTGCAGCAGGATTCCCAGCCTCTGACCTGCTCTTGTAGCCATAGTATTTATATGGCTAGTCCAGTTCAGTTTCTTGACAATGGTAAACCCCAGGATGTCGATAGTCAGGGATTCAGTGATGGTAATGCCACTAAATATCAAGGGGTGATGGTTAGATTCTCTCTTGTTGTGGATGGTCATTGCCTGGCACTTGTGTGGCGTGAATGATACTTGCCACCTGTCAGTCAAAGCCTGGATATTGTCCAGGTCTTGCTGCATTTGGACATGGACTGCTTCAGTAGCTGAGAATTCGCGAACATTGTGCAATCATCAGTGAACATCCCCACTTCTGACCTTATGATGAGAGGAGGGTCATTGATGAAGCAGCTGAAGATGGTTGGGCCTCGGATAATGCCCTGAGGAACTCCTGCAGTGATGTTGTGGAACTGAGATGATTAACCTCCCAACAACCACAACCATCTTCCTTTGTGCTAGGTATGAATCCAAGCAGCATAGAGATACCCTCGATTCCCATTGACTCCAGTGTTGCCAGGGCTCCTTTATGCCACACTCGGTCAAATACTGCCTTGATGTTAAGGGCAGCCACTCTCACTTCACTTCTTGAGTTCAGCTCTTTTGTTCATGTTTGAACCACAGCTGTAACGAGGTCCAGAGCTGAGTTACCCTGGCGGAACCCAAACTTATCATTAATGAGCAGGTTATTTCTAAGTAAGTGCCACTTGATACAAAAACAGGCCCAATCTCAATGTGGTGATGAACATTTTTGTTCACCAATTAAGCTTTGAGTGACACTGTTACAATCGATAATTTTCCAAGTGCCCCATCAATGACTACATGGAGGTGTCAGCTGTGGCTCAGTTCATAGCACCCTTGCCTTTGAATCAGAGGGTTGTGGGTTCATGTCCCACTCCTGGAAACCAAGAACTGTGATTGTACTCAAAAAAAGAGTTGCAATCTGTAACTGTTGATAACTCGAAAGAGTATCAGGCTCACTGTTATTTTTTGAGGTGTCAGCTGTGGCTCAGTTCATAGCACCCTCGCCTTTGAATCAGAGGGTTGTGGGTTCATGTCCCACTCCTGGAAACCAAGAACTGTGATTGTACTCAAAAAAAGAGTTGCAATCTGTGACTGTTGATAACTCGAAAGAGTATCAATGACTACATGAGTCCAGTTTGATTACTCAGCGCTCGGTTGCACTCTGAGCATGTGCAGTACAAGTGGTTAATGTGGTGCATGCTGATCAGGAGCCAGTAGGAGATGACACTAAATTACAGAGAATATCGAATCCAGAAACAGAGCATTCTGTTCAACTGACCTGTGCTGGTGTTTATGTTCCACACAAGACACATTCCATTCCACCACCCTCTTGTTTGCTTTTCAGCATTACTTTCTTTCAGGTACCAGCACTGAATTAAAAGCAAAATACTGTGGATACTGGAAATCTGAAATAAAAACGGAAAGAGATGGAAAAACTCAACAGGTTGTTTCCACCAATTTGTACCAGCGCTGATCTTTGTGAAGTTCAACCCTCAACCTTTTTCCAATCTGAAATTTCAGATGGAGATGGGAGTGAATTGCGCAGATTGTATCAGGGAGGAAGGTCCAGACATTTGGGTATCTACATACTTTAAGAACCTATATTGTGTATTGTGCTGTTATTAAAATATAATAATTTTCATAATATTATTGTGATTTATTGTAAAGGTAGGTTAATAGTGGGGTTTGGAATATTTTCTCTATGTTGATGTGTGGGGGGAATCTAATAGAATTGAAGACAGCTAGGTGGAGCTTTTGAGTGATCAAAAGGGAAATTTGGTTTGAAATGCTAAATACATAAACATGACTGAAGTTTTAGAATCTGAGGTGTGAGGACCATTTGCATTTTTCGATAAATTAGGTTAGTTTGAATTTCAAAGAGATGGTAAGATGTTACACCTAGCCTAAGAAGCTAAGCCAAACAGTGTGTTTATTTTTCCCAAAGGTTACTGATGATGTGAGTACAATGAAAGATTTACAGTATGAGAAAAGTAAAGTTTCAAAGACATATTGAGACATTGGAATTTACATTAAAAAGAGAGAGGCATATATAATGGAGGTGAGGTTATGTGTAAAGGGGAAGGCATTCTAAGATCGAACACAAGTGTGAAAATCCTCCAGCCTCTATGCATTAAATTGCTGCCTACAGGAACCGAAGCTAAGAAAACTCACTTTGAATATAACTGCCCAAAGTATTGTGTGCTTTGCCTGGATCTGTTAAACTTATATTTTGCTTTACTGTTGCCTTAAGAGGTGTAACTGAGAGCTAGATTAATTAGGGGAGTTAGGAGTTATTATAATCGTAATTTGTAGACTGATATATGTACTTAAAATCTTTTCTTCTGTTAATAAATGTTTAATTTACTTTTGTAAAAAAAACTCAAATTGTGGCTGGACTTATTACGATTGAATTCAAAGTACGCATCTCAAAATAAAATACAAATTGCCAAACAGTACTGGCAGCTGTTTCAAGTTTCCCTCTGGGATTTGAGCAGCTTGGCATTTACCATCCGCTGTGCCATAACAGCGCCCCGAGTCCCGATCTCGATTGGGAAGCCGATACGTTGAATTTTGTGTTCCCAATTCAAGTTATCAATGGCGGATTATGTACCCAGAACACACCGCGCTTCGAAAAGTCCCCTATCAATGACGATAGGAGTCCAGTGCGCAGGTGCAGTGTGAGTGTGCGCTCTGAGCATGCTCAGTGTCAGTCATTGTGACAGAGTGAGGAGGAGCGGACGGTTCGGGAGGCGGGAGGAGATTGTGAGCACAGGGTAGGAATGGAAACCGCGGCTGGATTTGGAACTGGATCAACTTCTGGGGTAGGCCCCAGGCCCTGTGTTTACCCCGCGGTGACAGGCCCAGGGGGAGGGAGCGATGGAGCCGGCGGCTGGACGGGGAGGATTTGGAAACACTTTGTGGATCCGCAAACCCTGAGGAATAATTATCAGCTCCTGGTTTGCAGCTGCGGGGCTTCTCCCTCCCGGGAACAGGCCCAGGTTAACGGCCGCCATCCTGGGTCAGCGAGTGGAGGATGGTTCACATCAGAGGATGGGGGAGGGGGGACAATAAATAAGAGGTTACACTTTGGGCTCAAATCGATGAGGAATCTGATCTGTGTTTGGGAAACTGTTAACAAATGGCCCCTTGTAAAACATGATCTCCAGTTGTAGAATTTATCAAAAGGATACAGAGAATTATCCAACACTTTATTTGAATTTCAGCCCAGGGAGGAGAGAGAGTGTGTGGGACGGGGATTTACAGCTTTGGGGGAACAAGAGAGGAAAAAATGTTCCTTAGAAACTAGAATTAACTGTTCTGAATTTCTGTGCTGTGCTTACAATGAGGACTTTTGAAATTTCTGCTTACAGGACATCAGAAGGGAGAATTTATAGACTGGTAACTCAGACAAAACATCACATCAAGATCTAACAGAGTCACTCAATTCATCAGGAGCTGAATATCACCGGCCTTTGAATGTGGAAGGAGAAATATTTTCCTATTCTGACTGTAGAAAAAAAATTCACTCATCTATATGACTGGAAAAGCATCAAGACACACTCACACCGGTGAGAGTGTTCCAGTGCACTGACTATGCAAAGAGTTTTAGCTAGTTACGCAACCTGAAAAAAATTACAGTATTTACAGTGGGGAGAAACCATACATGTGTCTGTGTGTTTGGACGAGGATCCAACCTGGAGAGACACAAGGACACCCGCACCACGGGGAAACCGTGGAAATGTGGGGACTGTGGAGCTGGATTCATTTCCCCATCCCAGCTGGAAATTCATCGGCGTATTCACACTGGGGAGAGGCCGTTCACCTGCACTGATTGTGAGAAGGGTTTCACGCAATTATCAAATCTTCTGACACACCAGCGTGTTCACAGTGGGGTGAGGCCGTTCAGCTGTTCCGTGTGTGGGAAGGGATTCATGAGCTCATCTAACCTGGGGACTCACCAGCGAGTTCACACTGGGGAGAGGCCGTTCACCTGCTCTGTGTGTGGGAAAGGCTTCACTCAGTCATCTGCTCTGCTGACACATCAACTTGTTCACAGTGATCAGAGATTGTTTAAATGCTCTGACTGTGAGAAGAGTTTCAAAGGACCAATAAATTTGCTCAAACACCAGCGAGTTCACACTGGGGAGAGGCCATTCACCTGCTCTGTGTGTGGGAAGAGATTCACTCGGTCGCATAACCTGCACAGACACCAGCGAGTTCACACTGGGGAGAGGCCTTTCAACTGCCCCATCTGTGGGAAGAGATTCACTTTTTCATCTAACTTGAAGAGACACCAGAAGTTTCACATATGACAATTGGGGTTGGATTCTGCTGTTATTGCTGCTGTGAATCACATCCACGTTTGAACTATGTTCATTCTGATAGCTGGGGTTGTATTTTCACTTCCTGACGAGGGTGAGAACTGGGACTTGTGCGACTTGAAAATTACTTTCCTGGTCAGAGGCACTGGATCCATTGCCTCTGAGACAGTTTGTGATATTCAAAAAAAAAAATTCTTTCGAGTTATCAACAGTCACAGATTGCAACTCTTTTGAGTACAACCACAGTTCTTGGTTTCTGGGAGTGGGACATGAACCCACAACCCTCTGATTCAAAGGCGAGGGTGCAAGCGTCAGTTAACTCACCACCAATTAACCATCTGGTTAACCACCAATGAACCAATTTAATCTCATTAAAGAACTTGTTAAGGAGTTTGTCTCGAGACAGAATGGGATTTTCAATCTTTTCTTCTGGATTCTAAATTGATTTATGGGGTACAGGTTGTTTGCAATAAATCCCCAATTGTGAATGAAATCATCAGGTTCTACAGGACTTAACCATCTGGCAGGAATGAACACTTTAAATGGTCATTTCAAAAGATTTATTAACCATTAAAAGGTGGAAAGGTAACAAGTTAGATTAAAAATCAAAATTTCAGTTAACAGTAAGAGGAGAATGTTTAACATTAACAATTAAATAGACTTCTCAATGTTGCTCGGTTGATCAGGCCGAAGATGTGAAGTGAGGATAACCCTCCATTATTCGATATACAGATAACATGCTAACAAAATGGCTTCTCGCAACCTTCATTTTTACACTTAAAAGATGTTGTAAGCCCACCTTAGCCAAGTTGTTGGAAATGGCTAATTGGTCTATAATTTGTCAAGAATGTGACAATAGCTAACTCCATTGGTTTTAGCTAATTTACCACATTGTCTTAAACTTAGGACAGTGCCTTCATTTAAGCTGTGTCTCTTATCTTGGTGTCTTTACGGAGCCCATTCATTAAGACAGACTCAACAATCAAGGACAGTGTGTGTTCCTGATAGGGAGCGAGTCCAGGGCTTATCCCATTTCTTTCCCAGCTGTTACAGTACTTTAATTCTCTCATAAGAAATGCTAATGGGAGAAATACAGAAATAATATAAAACGACTTCTACTTAACTACCAATCATCTGTTGCTCATCAGTCACTGCTTCGTGATACTGTTTTGGGTTAGTTTGTTGTAAAAGGTTAACATCAAAATGGCTTCTCATCTCAGTGTTAGCAGAAAATTGTGTTTTGAGCTTGTTAGCTTATTACAATGAATATGACATGAAATGAACCTGAAAATGATTGGGCTATGCTAAAATCTAGTACCCAGGCTTACTTACAGGATGATTTCAGACATGTTAGTGCACAGCTGTTAGAGTTACCATGAGTCAAAAGGAAGTTCATTTTCATTTTTTTTTTTGTAAAATTTGAGGGGTAGACTTGTTCTGGTTCGAGCGCTGTACCTTGATTTGATGTCCGTGCGCACTTCTGTTGTCTTTATTGTGCTGGTCATTTCATGAGCTGCCAGCTCCCCTTGGAAAAGCAGCAGCAAACCCCAAAATGGCTGCTGTCTGCCTTTGCTTCTGGTGTCAGACAGGAAGCCCCCTCCCCCCGGAGGAACTTGGTGTCTCTGGTTGGATGCTGAGCTCACCTCCTGCCAAAACAGCTCATTTACACTTAAAAATAGTGTAACAAGAGCAATGCAGTTCAGGTGCAGTGTCCGGACCCAGAATTCATCCAGTGTCAGGTTCTCAACCCTCTTTGAAAATCCAGCTCTTGGAGTTTATTCCTCCTGATATTAATAATCCCTGTAACAGGGCTGGAGTTTAATATTCTGGTTAAATGTCAAATAAATCACTTTGGTGTCAAACACACATAGTGTGTGGAGTATTTGTTTTCTCCAGGATAAGAGGAGACAAATTGAAATCCTGTTCTTGACTGTTCCATTTCTGGGCCTTTTCCCCTCTGTTAAAGAAAACTTGTATTTCTGCAGAGCCTTTCATGACATCAGTTTGTCCCAAGCCAATTACAGCCAATGAAATTCCTTTGAAGTGTAGTCAATGTTGTAATGTAGGAAATACAGCAGCTAATTTATGCACAGCAAGATCCCATAGACAACAAATTGATAACACCCAGATGATCTGTTTCAGTGATGTTGATTGAGGGATAAATATTAACCAAGACTCTGGGGAGAAATACCCTGCTCTTTGAAATAGTGTCAATGGATCTCTTATACCCGTCCATTCTGTCTCAGTGCCTTCTCTGACAGTGCAGTGCTCCCTCAGTACTGCAGTGGAATGTTAGCCTGGATTTTATGCTCATCTTTCTGGATGTGGATTTGAACCCACAACCTCCTGACTCAGACATGAAAATGCAACACTGAGCCACGACTCACACCTCATCATCACTCTGGATTATTTCAGTTCCTGGACTGTTGGTTACTCTCATGGACAAGTCCCAGCTGCCCATACCTTCCAGAGTGTCTCTCCTAGACTTGGTAGTAAACATCATCTCACTTTTCTACAAAGGAGGAAGAGAGAAAATGGGGAACTAGAGGCCAGTTAGTCTAACATCAGTAATTGGCAAAATATAGGAATCTATCATGAGGGATGTGATAACAGGGCATTTAGAATATCATTAACTGATTGAGCAGAGCATTAACTGATTGAGCAGAGCCAATATGGATTTATGAAAGGGAAATCATGTTTGACAAATCTGTTCAGAGCTTTTTAAAAATGTAATAAGTAAGGAGGATAATGAGGGTATCAGTAGATGTTATGTATTTGGATTTTCAAAAAGCATTTGATAAGGGACCACACAGGAGGTCATTACACACAATTCGGTCTGGTGTTTGGGGGTATCTTAGCATGGACTTAGGATTGGTTAATGGTCAGAAAACAGAGAGTAGGAATAAACGGGACATTTTCAGGGTGGCAGGCTGTGACAGCAGGTCCCACAAGGATTAGTAGTTGTGCCTCAGCCATTTACAATCGATACCAATGACTTAGATGAGGGGACTGAGTGTAATGTATCCAGGTTTTCTGATGATACAATGTTGGGTGGGAAAGTAAGTGCTGAGAAGGAGACAAAGAGGCTTCAGGGGGATATAGACAGGCTGGGTAAGAACATGGCAGATGGAATACAACATGGTGAAATGTGAAGTTATCCACTTTGGTAGGAACAATAAAAAAAGAATATTTTTCGAATGGTGAGAGACTGGGAAATATTTGCATTCAGAGGGACCTGGCTGTTCTTGTATATGAATCACAGCAAGTTAACACGCAGGTACAGCAAGCACATGGTAAATGGTCTGTTAGCTTTTATTACAAAGGGATTGGAGTATAAGAGTAAAAATGTCTTACTACAATTATACAGAACATTGGTGAGGCCTCACCTGGAATACTGTGTGCAGTTTTAGTCTCCTTACCTAAAGAAGGACATAACTGCCCGAGAGGGAGTGAAACAAATGTTCACCAGACTGGTTCCTGAGATGAGGGGATTGTCACATGAGGAGACATCGAGTAGACCAGGCCTAGATTGAATGGACTTTAGAAGAATGAGACATTCTCAAGGGGCCTGACAGGGTAGATGCTGAGAAAATGTTTCCCCTGCCTAGAGAATCCAGAACACGTGGATTAGTCTCAGAATAAGGGATCGACCTTTCATGACTGAGATGAGGAGGAATTTCTTCATTCAGAATTGTGATCCTTTGCAACTTTCTACCCCAGGGAGTTGTGGTTCTCAGTTACATTTAAGACAGAGGTCGATAGGGTTTTGGGTACAAGGGGAATTAGGTTTGTGGGGTGTGTAGAGTTGAGGTGGAAGATCAGCCATGATCGAATTGAATAGCAGAGCAGGCTTGATGGGCCAAATGGCCTCTTCCTGCTCCTATTTCTTATGTTCATTAAACGTCAGTCTGGTCCCACTCAAGCTGCTGAGTGGGTGAATTAAATCTTTCTTCACAAATCACCCGGATACCAGACTACAAGTCAGGCCACGAACATTGTTTATTGTTTTCAAATCACAGTGAAATGTGGGCACACAGACCTTTTCTAGACGTGTCTAAATGTAATCAGAGTTATCCAGCAGTTCAGCACTAATGGGGAGAGAACAAGGAACAAAGACTTCACAGGACATTCAGTGATTCACTGCAAATCAGCACGAATGGATGCTGAGTATTAATTACAGCAGGGAGCAGAATCTGAGGTTATAAATTGGTGAGTTTATTTTCAGAGTAATTCCTTCAATATCTGACAAGTTAACAGCTTTGATCAGCCCGTCTCACAAACAGCTCGAGCCTACTTGTGATTACAAACATTCAGAGCTTACCGAGCCTCACCCTCGAGTTACAGAACAGACTTTCTCCCATCAATATAGAGTTGCAGGATTGCACTATGATCTGTTCATTGTTCATCTTTAGTTCAATACAGTTTCTGAGTGGATTTAAATTTAAAAACAAGGTTTGCAGACATGATGGTCTATTCACACATGATTGAGAGACGGTGCAGGTACACGCTAAGTCTAAACTGGGCAACTGATATTAGAGATCAACCCCAACTTTCAGAATGAACATGATTCAGTCCAGGATGTGATTAACAGCAGCAACAACAGCAGAATCCAACCCCTGTAATCACTTGTGAATTTGCTGATGTTTCAGCAGGTTGGATGAACGAGTGAATCTCTTCTCATACACAGAGCAGGTGAATGGCCTCTCACCAGTGTGAATTTGCTGATGGTTCATCAGATCATTTCTGCTTTTAAAGTGCTTCTCACAGTCAGAACATTGAAAAGGTCTCGTATCCGTGTGAACAAGGTGATGTGTAGTAAGATGAGATAAACAAGTGAATCCCTTCCCACACTCAGAGCAGGTGAATGGCCTCTCACCAGTGTGAACTCGCCGGTGTGCAGTGAGGACGCCTGCTCGCCTGAACCCCATCCCACAGTGAGAGCACGTGAACAGTCTCTCGTCAGTGTGAACACGTTGATGGGACATCAGTTTCTTTGACCTTTTAAAGGACTTCCCACAGTCTAGATATTTAAAAGGTCTCTTGTCTGAGTGAACGTGCCAATGCCTCAGCAGATTGGATGACCGAGTGATTCCCTTCCCACACTCAGAGCAGCTGAATGGCCTCTCCCCGATGTGAGTGCATTGGTGCTTCAGCAGGGTGGAGGATCCCCTGAACCTCTTCCCACACTCGGAGCAGCTGAACAGTGTGGAACTGGTGTGAATGCGTTGGTGTTCCATCAGTGAACGTGGGCTTTTAAAGCTCTTTTCACAGTTACAGCATTTAAACTCTCCCTCTTCGGTGTGAACTCGGTGTGTCCACGGACAGAAAAATGATTGAATCCCTGCCCACACACGAAGCAGGTGAACAACCTCCCCCTGGTGTGAACTCGCTGGTGTGTGGTGAGGTCACCCGATCGCCTGAAGCCAGTCCCGCAGTGAGAGCACCTGAATGGCTTCTCCCCAGTGTGAACTTGTTGGTGTTGCAGCAGGTTGGATGACTGAGTGAATCCCTTCCCACACTCAGAGCAGGTAAACGGCCGCTCCCCAGTGTGACTGCGCCGATGAGTTTCCAACTGAGACGAGTAATTGAACCCCTTCCCACAGTCCCCACATTTATAGGGTTTCTCACCAGTGTGAACGGTGCTTTTTCCTTCCATGTTCAAAGGCTGATGACATTCATGTCCAGATAAATTGAGAGGCTCCGTCAGATCCTGATGTGATGTTTGGTTTGAGTTTCCCGACTGCAAATCCTCCCCTTCTAATACCCTGTGAAATTGATTTAAAACAGATAAAAGGGAGTGAGAGAGAACCCACAAAAACACAAAGGCAGGTTGTGAAATTGAGCTGAACGAATCTGGTAATTTGTGGGGCCGGCACCAGGGAAAAGTGACCATGAAAACTGCTGGATTGTCATAAAAACCCAACTGGTTCACTAATGTCCTTCAGGAAATGGAACCTGCTACCGGTCTGGAGCTACACAAGAGCCTGGCCTCTATGGGAGGAGAAAGAGAGAGAGGTGGAGGAGGGGGCAACGGAGATGGACCTGATACATGAGAATTTTGACATCATGTCCCAAACCCAGCACCCCATCTTCTAGAAGAGCAAGAGCAGCTGGTGCATGGGAAAACCATCACGTCCAAGACACACCAGCAAGTTCACACTGTATCCTGTATCAGTAATCACTGCAGTAGACGCTGTCTCAATTGATATTGATCTAGACCTGTATAAGTAATCATTGCACTTGACCCTGTCTCAGTTTATCTTGATCTTGGCCCCATATCAGTTATCTCTGTACTAGACTCTGTCTCACTTCATATTAGCCTAGTCCCTCTATCAGTAATCACTGCACTAGATCTAGCCTGAGTTTATATTAATTTAGTCCCTGCAGCAGTATTCACTGCAAGAGCTCCTGTCCCAGTTATATTTATCTAGGTCCTGTATCAGTGAACATTTCACCAGGCCCTGTCTCAGTTTATATTGGTTCAGACATTGTTTCAGTCATCACTGCACTCAACCCTGTTCTGGTTATAATAATTTGCAGTCTGAACTGAAAAGCATGGCACTGGACTGTTTCTCAGTTCATATTAGTCTAAAGCCTGTATCAGTAATCACGGCAGTAGGCCCTGTCTCAGTTTATATTTATCTCGGCCCTGTATCAGTACTCACTGCACTTGACATTGTCTGAGTTTATATTGATTGAGACCAAGTATCAGTAAACACTGCACTAGACCCTGTCTCAGTTTATATTACGCTAGATCCTGTGTCTGTAATCACTGCACTAGAGCATGTCTCAGTTTATATTAATCTAGTTCCTGTATCAGTAATTAGTGCACTCAACATTGTCTCAGTTTATATTGATTGAGACCCTGTATCAGTGAGCACTGCACTAGACCCTGTCTCAGTTTATATTAATCTAGATCCTGTAATCAGTCATCACTGCAACTTTCCCTGCCTCAGTTTATATCAATTTAGACCCAATATCAGTAATCACTGCACTACACTTCTTTCTGTTTACATTAATCTAGACCCTGTATCAGTTATCACTGCACTAGACCCTGTCTCAGCCTATATATATCTTGGCCCTGAATCAGTAATCACTGCACTGGACGTTGCCTGAGTTTATATTGATTGAGACCATGTATAAGTAAACACTGCACTAGAGCATGTGTCAGTTTACATTGACCTAGACCCTGTATCAGTTATCACTGCAAAGGGCATTGTCTCAGCTTCTATTGATCCTGACCCTGTATCAATAATCACTGCACTAGGCCCTGACACAGTTTATATTAATCTAGGCCCTGTGTCAGTCATGACTGCACTAGATCCTGTCTCAGTTCATATTCAACTAGACCCGTATCAGTAATCACTGCACTAGGCCCTGTCTCAATTTAGATTAACCTCGACCCTGTATCAGTCATCTCTGCACTATGCCCTGCCTCAATTTGTTTCAATCCAGACCCCTGTATCAGTAATCATTGCATGAGACCCTGTCTCAGCTTACATTAACTTAGAGCCTGCATCAGTCATCACTGCACTAGACCCTATCTCAATTGATATTGAATTAGACCTTGTATCAGTAATCACTGCAAATGACACTGTCTCAGTTTATATTGATTCTGATCCTGTATCATTAATCGCTGCACTAGCCCGTCTTAGTTTATATTTATCTATGCCCTGTCTCAGATTATATTAATTTAGATGCTCTATCAGTAATCACTGCACTAGACCCTGTATCAGTTTATATTAATCTGGATCCTGTGTCAGTAATCACTGCACTAGACCCTGTCTCAGTTTATATTAATCTAGACCTGTATCAATAAACACTGCACAAGACACTGTCTCAGTTTAATTTAATCTAGACCCAGTATCAGTAATCACTGCACTAGATGGAGTCTCAGTTTATATTACTTTAGTCCCTGCTGCAGTAATCACCGCCCAAGCCCCTGTCCCAGTTATATTTATCTGGGCCCTGTGTCATTGAACACTGCACCTGGCCCTGTCTCAGGTTATGTTAGTTCAGACCGTGTATCAGTAATTACTGTACAAGAGTCTGTCTCAGTTTCTATTAATCAAGGCCCTGTTTCAGTAATCACTGCAATCATCCCTGTTCTGGTTATAATAATCTGCACCCTGAACCTATAATCACTGCACCTGGCCCTCTCCCAGTTTCTAATAGCAGAGACCCTGTGTCAGTAACCACTGCAATATGCACTGCCTCAGTTTATATCAATTTAGACCCTTTATCAGTAATTTTTGCACTATGCCCTGACTCCGTTTTTATCAACTGAGACTCTGTATCAGTAATCACTGCACTGGCCACTGTCTCAGTTTATATTGATCCAGACCCTGTGTCAGTAATGATTGCATTAGAACCTGTCTGATTTTATGTAAATCCAACATTGTATCACTAATCAATGCACAAGGTCCTGTCTCAGTTCATCTTAATCTGGAACCTCTATCAGCAATCACTGCACTTGGCCCTGTCTCAGTCTATATTAATCTGGACCCTGTAACAGTAATCAGTGCACTAGACCCTGTCTCAGTTTATATTGTTCTAGACCCTGTATCAGTTATCTCTGCACTAGAGCCTGTCTCAGGTTATATTTGTCTCGACCTTGTATCACTATTCACATCGCTATGCCCTGCCTCACTTCATATCAACCTAGACCCTGTAACAATAATCACTGCATTTGGCCCTGTCACAGATTATATTAATCAAGACCCTTTATCAGTAATCACTGCATTGAACACTTTCTCAGTTTATATTGATTCAGACCCTGCATCAGAAATCACTGCACTAGACCCTGTCTCAGGTTATATTAATCTAGAGCCTGTGTCAACACTCACTGCACTATGCCCTGTCTCAGTTAATATCAATCTAGACCCTGTAACAGTAATCACTGCACTTGGCCCTGTCTCATGTTCATATTAATCTCGACCCTTTATCAGTAATCACTGCACAAGACCCTGCATCATTTTATATCAATTTAGACCCTATATCAGTAATCACTGTCCTTGAGCCTCTCTCTGTTTATATTAATCTAGGCTCTGTGTCAGTAATCACGGCAGTAGGCCCTGTCTCAGTTTATATTTATCTCAGCCCTGTATCAGTAATCACTGCACTTGACATTGTCTGAGTTTATATTGATTGAGACCATGTATCAGTAATCACTGCACTAGACCCTATCTCAGTTTATATTAAGCTAGATCCTGTGTCTGTAATCACTGCACTGGAGCATGTCTCAGTTTATATTAATCTAGTTCCTGTATCAGTAATCAGTGCACTCGACATTGTCTCAGTTTATATTGATTGAGACCCTGTATCAGTGAGCACTGCACTAGACCCTGTCTCAGTTTATATTAATCTAGATCCTGTATCAATCATCACTGCAACATTCCCTGCCTCAGTTTATATCAATTTAGACCCAATATCAGTAATCACTGCACTTGGCCTTCTTTCTGTTTACACTAATCTAGACCCTGTATCAGTTATCACTGCACTAGACCCTGTCTCAGCCTATATATATCTTGGCCCTGAATCAGTAATCACTGCCCTGGACATTGCCTGAGTTTATATTGATTGAGACTATGTATAAGTAAACACTGCACTAGAGCATGTGTCAGTTTACATTGACCTAGACCCTGTATCAGTTATCACTGCAAAGGGCACTGTCTCAGCTTCTATTGATCCTGATCCTGTATCAATAATCACTGCACTAGGCCCTGACACAGTTTATATCAATCTAGGCCCTGTGTCAGTCATGACTGCACTAGATCCTGTCTCAGTTTATATTCAACTAGACCCGTATCAGTAATCACTGCACTAGGCCCTGTCTCAATTTAGATTAATCTCGACCCTGTATCAGTCATCTCTGCACTATGCCCTGCCTCAATTTGTTTCAATCTAGACCCCTGTATCAGTAATCACTGCATGAGACCCTGTCTTAGTTTACATTAACATAGAGCTGCATCAGTCATCACTGCACTAGACCCTATCTCAATTCATATTGATTTAGATTTTGTATCAGTAATCACTGCAAATGACACTGTCTCAGTTTAATTTAATCTAGACCCAGTATCAGTAATCACTGCACTAGATGGAGTCTCAGTTTATATTACTTTAGTCCCTGCTGCAGTAATCACCACCTGAGCCCCTGCCCCAGTTATATTTATCTGGGCCCTGTGTCATTGAACACTGCACCAGGCCCTGTCTCAGGTTATGTTAGTTCAGACCGTGTATCAGTAATTACTGTACAAGAGTCTGTCTCAGTTTCTATTAATCAAGGCCCTGTTTCAGTAATCACTGCAATCGTCCCTGTTCTGGTTATAATAATCTGCACCCTGAACCTATAATCACTGCACCTGGCCCTCTCCCAGTTTCTAATAACAGAGACCCTGTATCAGTAACCACTGCAATATGCACTGCCTCAGTTTATATCAATTTAGACCCTTTATCAGTAATTTTTGCACTATGCCCTGACTCCGTTTTTATCAATCGAGACTCTGTATCAGTAATCACTGCACTGGCCACTGTCTCGGTTTATATTGATCCAGATCCTGTGTCAGTAATGATTGCATTAGAACCTGTCTGATTTTATATAAATCCAACATTGTATCACTAATCAATGCACAAGGCCCTGTCTCAGTTCATCTTAATCTGGAACCTGTATCAGTAATCACTGCACTTGGCCCTGTCTCAGTCTATATTAATCTGGACCCTGTAACAGTAACCAGTGCACTAGACCCTGTCTCAGTTTATATTGTTCTAGACCCTGTATCAGTTATCTCTGCACTAGAGCCTGTCTCAGGTTATATTTGTCTCGACCCTGTAACACTATTCACATCACTATGCCCTGCCTCACTTCATATCAACCTAGACCCTGTAACAATAATCACTGCATTTGGCCCTGTCACAGATTATATTAATCAAGACCCTTTATCAGTAATCACTGCACTGAACACTTTCTCAGTTTATATTGATTCAGATCCTGCATCAGAAATCACTGCACTAGACCCTATCTCAGTTTATATTAATCTAGACCCTTTATAATAATCAGTACAACAGACACTCTCACTTTGTATTGATCTAGGCCCAGTATCAGTAATCACAGCCCTAGCCTCTATCCTAGTTTTTATTTATCTAGGCCCTTTATCAGTAGTCACTGCACTATGGCCTGCCTCAGTTTATATAAATCTAGATCCTGTAGCAGTAGTCACTTCACTAGACCCTGCCTCAGTTTATATTAGTCCATACGCTGTATCAGTAATGACAGAACTAGGGTTTGCCTCAATTTATATGAGTCCAGATCCTATATCAGTAATCACTGCCCTCGCTCCTATAATCAGTTTATATTAATCTAGTTCCTGTATCAGTAATCCGTGCAACTGACACTCTCACTTTGTATTGATCCAGGCCCTGTATCAGTAATCACTGCACTAGCCGCTGTCCTAGTTTTTATTTATCAAGGCCCTGTATCAGTAGTCACTGCACTATGTCCTGCCTCAGTTTATATCAATCTAGATCCTGTATCAGTAATCACTTCACTAGACCCTGTCTCAGTTTGTATTAGTCCACACCCTGTATCAGTAATGACAGAACTAGGGAATGCCTCAGTTTATGTGAGTCCAGACCCTGTATCAGTAATCACTCACTAGTCCCTTTCTCAGTTTATATTTATCTGGACCCTGCATCAGTCATCACTGCACTAAGACCTGTCTCAGTTCGCATTAATCTAGACCCTTTATGAGTAATCATTGCACTAGATCCTGCCTCACTTTATATTAATCTGAACCCTATATCAGTAATCACTGCACTTGGCCCTGTCTCAGTTTATATCAACCTAGACCCCGTAACAGTAGTCACTGGGCTTGGCCCTGTCTCAAGCTTTATTAATCTAGACCCTGTATCAGTAATTACTGCATTGGGCACTGTCTCAGTTTATATTGATCTAAACCTTATATCATAATCAGCGCAATGGACACTGTCTCTGTTTATATTAATCTACACGAGCCCCTGTCCTAGTTTATATTTACCTCAGTCCTGCATGAGTAATCACTGCACTGTGGTCCACCTCAGTTTATATCAACCTGCACCCCGTATCAGTAATCACTGCACTGGACATTGTATGAATTTATATTTATCGAGACCCTGTATCAGTAACCACTGCACTAGACCCTATCTCAGTTCATGTTAATCTAGATCCTCTGTAACTAATCACTGCACTCTGGCCTGCCTCAATTTATATCAACCTAGACACTATGCTGCACATAAGCCTGTCTCAGTTTACATTAATCTAGACCCTGCATCAGTAAACACTGCATTAGACCCTGTCTCAGTTTATGATAATCTGGACCCTCCGTCAGTGAGCACTGCACTAGGCACTGTCTCAGTTTAGATCAATCTGGATAAAAGCAAAACACTGCAGATACTGGAAACTGGAAAGAAAAGCAAAACATGCTGGAAAATCTCAGCAGGTCTGACAGCACCTGTGGTGAGAGAAGCAGAGCTAACTTTCTGAGACCGAAGACTCTTCTTCAGAGCTAGAGAGAAGTCAAAATGTGATGACATTTGCTGTTTAAGCGGGGTGGAGCAGGTGAGGCTGGATAGAAGGCAAGCAATAGGTGGGGGTAAGGTGAAAGTGATAAACATCATAGGCAAAAAGAAAAAGGGAGTGTTAATGGTAGTGGTAAGGCTAAAGTAGGTGCTGATAGAGTCATAAAGGTAAGAAAGCAGAATGTGTTAATAGCAGAACCAGAGTCCGCACACTGTGAAAGAACAACATGGAACAAGTATCTGATGGCACTTTTGGGGGTGTGGTAGGGGGAGGGGGCGGTGGTTGGGGAAAAACTGTATAAAAAGGAATAAAAAAGATGATAAAGAAGGGGGATAAAATAATGAATAAATGAATAGGGCTGTAAAGTGCATTATTGGAAGATGAGGTGTTGTTCCTCCAGGTTGGGCTTCACTAGAACATTGCAGCTGGTCAAAGAGGGACATGTGGGTATGAGAGCAGGATGGTGTGTTGAAATTGCAAGCGACAGGAAGGTTAAGGTCATGCTTGCAGACAGACCGAAGGTGTTGCACAAAGCGGCCTAGTAGTCTGCGTATGGTCTCCTGATGTAGTAGAGACCGCATTGGGAGCAGCGAATGCAGGAGACCAAATTGAAGGATGTGCAATGAGGTGGTGCTTCACCTGAAAGGAGTGTTTGGGCCCTTGAACGGTGAGGAGGGAGGAGGTAAATCGGCAAGTGTAGCATCTTCTGTGATTGCATGGGAAGATGCCATGGGAAGGGGATGAGGTGTTAGGGTAATGGAGGAGTGGACCAGGGTGTCCCGGAGGGAACTGTCCCTATGAATGCTGACAGGGGTAGGGTGGTGGGGTGGGGGTGGTGAGGGGAAGATGTGCTTCATGGTGGCATCCTGTTGGAGAAAGCGGAAATGGGGAGGATGATCCTTTGAATGCGGGGGCTGGTGAGTTGAAATGTGAGGACAAAGAGGGCCTAATCATGATTCTGGTAGAGAGAGGAATGTGTGAAAGCAGAGATGCGGGAGATGGGTTGGAAACGTTTGAGGGCCCTGTCAGCCACAGTGGGTGGGAAACCTCGTTTAAGGAAGAAGGAAGGCCTGTCAGAAGCATCGTTTTGGAGAGTGGCCTCATTGGAACAGATGCAAAGGAGGCGAAGGAACTGAGAGAATGGGATGGCGTTTTTCCAGCATTCTCTGTTTTTATATCAATATAGACCTTTTATCAACATTGCTTGCATTGGACCCTGCCTCAGTTGATATTAATCTCAGTGCTGTATAAATAATCACTTCACTAGACCCTGTCTCAGTTTATATCTCAGTTTAAAAAGTGGAAGCAGAAATAGTGAAAGTTCTGGAGAGCAGAAGGATTTTCAATCCTTCCCATCAATAGGAATAATAAGTCGGGGAATTGCAGATGTATATATCTCATGTCAGGCATGGGTGAAGTTTGATTTTTGCCATCACGTGAACAAATCATCACACACTCGAGATTATCAGGAGCATCTGTGAGATGTTGACGTGATCATTTGTTAATAAGATTCTGGTTATTCTGCATGTGATTTAATCTGCTTTCCAACTGATCACCAGAGACAGATAAACCTACCTTAGAAACGAAATAGCCTGACATCACTTAATAAACAAATGCACACAACAGAATGGCTATCAATAAATATTTAGAATATTAAGCCAGCTGCAGTTACAGTTTTAATAAAAGAATATAAAATACTGAAACATTCTGGTGAAGATCATCGTTTATCTTTGAGAAATGACGGTACAAGCATGAAGAATGTCTTTTTTCCATAGAGCACACATAACAGACGATATCTGATATATAATTTCTTTGAATGAAACTAAATGAAACTAACTGTCAGGTGCTGCAAAGAACGGGCCATCCAATGCCGCCCGTTTTAGGCCAACGCCAGAGAACAACTCCCACGTCAACATCTTTGTTTATAATATTATCTCTCCAACTCAGAGACATAGACCACTACAGTAATAACAGAGACATGGTCCAGTGTAGAAATAACTGAGACAGGTTTAGCGCAGTAATTAGTTAATAAGGGCCATGATTAACATTAACTGACATTAATACACTCTCGGGGCTAGAACAGTAATTATTGATACGGGACATGGATTAATAACATCCAAGACAGAGCCTGGTGTAGTAATAACTGAGATTGTCTCTGATGTAAGATAAACAAAAACATGGTCTATGGGAGTAAAATCAGGGACAGGGCGAGTGTAATAAAATGAAACGTATGGACTAGTGCAGCTACAACTAAGGCAGGTTGAGCGTTGTATATACATACACTGGGTCCAGAGCAGTCATAACTGAGACTTATCCGTATGTAATGCAACCGGAGATAACGCCGAATTCAGGAGCAGCTGAGAGGAGGCCGAGCACTGATATAACTGGGGCAGGAACTGGTGTAATATTATCATAGAGAAAATCTATTTCAAAGGCAACAAAGTCAGGGTGTGGTGTAGTAATACTGAGACAGAGCCTAGTGTAATAATTGCCAACAAAGGGCCTAGATTTAGATGATCAGAAATATGGACAATTGCAGCAACAAGAAATACACGGTATTATAAAATAATAACAGAAAGAGGGCATCGGTCGATATAAACAATGACATGGACTGGTGCAGCATTAGCCGAGAAATCCTTTAGTTGAGTATAAATGTGGCAGGGTCTAGTAGAGTGATAACTGGGATAGGGCTCGTTTCATACAAACTGGAACATGTTCTGGTTTAGTATAAACAGAGACAAGTACTAGTGTAGTAACAACAGAGGCATGGACTATTGTCATATTGGCCAAGACATGTTTTAACGCAGTCATAACTGAGAGAAAGTCTAATATAATATGGGCTTGGCCCAGTGCATTGACAACTGAGATTGAGTTTATCACAGAAACAACTGAGGCAAAAGCTATTGTAATATGATCAGAGATACGACGTAGTGTAACATATACATTCACGGGTCAAATTTAATATGAACAGGGACAGGGCTCGGTGCAGAAATGATTGAGACAGTGCCAGTTTCATATAATGTCAGTCTTCACTGTTTCACTGCCATCTACTGGACAGACTCTACTATTGCTGATGCTGTGAAAATGTCGATTTCAGTTACTGCTTCTGATATTAATAATAAAATCATAGAATTCTTACAGCACAGAAGGATGCCATTCGTCCAATCGTGTCCATACTGAACCTCTGAAGGAGCCATTTACCTAGCGCCACAGTTTTCCCCGTACTCCAGCGTTTTGTTCCCTTTTCAGGTAATGATCCAATTTATTTTTGAAAGCATCAATTGTCCCTCAATCCACCACACTCTCAGGCAGTGCATTCCAGGTCCTAACCATTCACTGCGAGAAGACGTTTTTCCTCTTGCCTCCATTGCTTCTTCTCCAGATTATCCTAAACCTGTGCCCACTTGACCTGGAGCCTTCCACCAATGGGAACAATTTCTCCCTATTTGCCCTGTCCAGACCCCTCATGATTTTTAATACCTCTATCAAATTTCCTCTAAACGTTATCTTCTCCAAGGAGATTAAAGCCAACTTCTCTGCTCTTTATACATAACTGGAGTTCCTCATCCCTGGGATATTTTCCATGAATTGTTCCTGTGCCCTTTCATGCCTTCAAATTCTTCCATAAGTGTGGTGCCCGGAATTGGACGCAATACTTCAGCTAAGGCCTAACTAGTGTGTCACACAAGTTTAACATAACCTCCTTGCTTTCATACCCTTTCCCCCTATTGATAAAGTCCATGATGCTGCATACTTTATTAACCACTATCTCAAATTGCGCTGCCACCTTTTAATAATTTATACACATAAACACCCAGGTCTCTCTGCTCCTGCAGCCCTTTGAGAATCACGCTCTTTCAGTTATATTGTCTCTCTGCGTTCTTCCTGCCAAAATGAACCACTTCTCACTTCTCTGTATTAAATTTCATCCGTCACTTGTCCACCCTTTCCACCAACCTTTCGATGTCGTTTTGAAGTTCTACACTATCCTCCTCATGGCTCACAATGTTTCCACATTTCGCATCGTCCGTATATTTTTTAATTGTGCTCTGTGCACCAAGACCCAGTTTATTAATAAATACCATGAAAAGCAGGCGTCATAGCACTGATGCCTGGGGAACTTCATTGTAATCCTTCCCCGAGTCTGAAAAACAACCGTTCAAAACTACCTTTTGTTTCCTGGCACTCAGCCAATTCCCTATTCATGATGCTACCGTCCATTTTATTCCAGTGAGCCCCAACTTTACTCACAAGCCTGTTGTGCGGCACTTCATCAAATGCCATTTGTAAGACCATGTAAACCACGTCAACAGAACTACCCTCATCAACCATCGCTGCTATGTCATCAAAAAACGCAAGCAAGTCAGTTGAACATGATTTGAGCTTTACTGGTCCATGCTGGCTTAATTTATCAAGAAACCACTTCTACTGATGTATCAGCTCATTACCTCCTGTGGGAAGCCCCAATATTTAAGGTGCAACTATTGCAGATTAACATGGCTGATTTGCGCACTTTAAGGTCAGCAAAAGAGCAAAGTGTCTTAATTCCTTTTAATTATTCTTGATGATCTTGTCCAACTCAACATAGACGACGTGGGAAGAGATTATTGGTTAATGGTACGACCTGAAATATGATGGCGGTGATTTCCCGGATGCTTCAGGTGCTGCTCCGAAGTAGCCAAGATGGGATCTTAATGTGTGTGTGTGTGCCTCTGTATGTGTGTGTGTTTGTGTGCGTAGATGTGTGTACACACATCATATTGTTTACAAGTGAAGTGCACAAAGATAAATAATTATATTCACGTATTATGTTCCAGGTTTTATTTTATTCAAAATATAATTGCTGTTCATTTGATATCGTTAATATTGATTAAGAAGACATTGAGCATTCCCTCACCAAGGAACTCCTCTGTCCCTGTTCAGTGGGAAATGGGACTAAATTATTCCCACCAGTTTCTGCGTTTTATTGTTAAGTGATCAGCTCAGCATTAAACAGAAGCTCCTGATATAAACGTCGAGAGGGTGATAATTTATGCAACTGATTGTAAAAATTAATACTACCAATACCTGACCTGAATTTACTCAGTCTTAAAACCCCTCTTTATTTTTCCCCTTGCTTGGAAAAGAATGAAACACTTGCTGCTCTCCAGCAAGTTTCAGACTAATTTCCGTTGCTACATTATTCGTTCTTACCCTGTTACATACATTATTTCCGCCCCAGCGAATTCCCATATCTTCGGGTTTGATCTCGGAAAGCAATGTAGGAGGCGCTGGCATATTGGTATTGTCGCTGGACTAGTATTTCATAGACCCAGAGTAATGCTCTGGGGACCCGAGTTTGAATCCCACCAGACCAAATGGTCAAATTTGAGTTCAACTAAAATTTCGAGTTAGAAATCTAATCATGACCATGAAACCATGGTTGAATGCTGTATTAACCCATCTGGTTTACTAATATCCTTTGTGGAAGGAAATCTGTTGTTCTCAACTGGTCTGACCTACATGTGAGTCCAGGCCCACAGAAATGTGGTTGATTTTCAAATAGTAAGCCACTCAGTTGAATGAAACTGGACGGACCACCCGACAAACTCAGGCCTGTCAACACTGCAAAGTCACTTTTTTCATTCGTTCATGGGATGTGGGCCAGCATTTATTGCCCATCCCGAATTTCACGCGTTCAGAGGGCATTTCAGGGTCCACATTGCTGTGGGCCTAGAGTCACATATAGGCCAGACCAGGTAAGGGTGGCAGATTTCCTTTCCTAAAGGACATTAGTGAACAAAAAGAGTTTTTATGACAATCAGCAATGGCTTCATGGTTATCATCAGACATTTAATACCAGATTTTTATTAAATTCAAATTTCACCACCTGCCATCGTGGGATTCGAGCCAACATTAGCCGTCAGTGACAATACCACTATGCCACCCCCTCCCCCAGTTGAGACCTAACCAGTGTGTCACACAAGTTTAACATAACCTTCTTGTTTTTATGCTCTTTTACCCTGTTGATAAAGCCCAGGATGCTACCACCATGCGAAATGGGACAGACTTTGAACATACCTAGAAACTCAACACTAGGCAACAACTAGGCGCTGTGGGCCATCAGAAGCAGCAGAAGTGTACTCAGCCACAATCTGTAACCTCATGGCCCGGCATATCCCCCACTCTACAATTACCACAAAGCCAGGGGATCAACCCTGGTTCAATGAAGTGTGCAGAAGGGCGTGCCAGGAGCAGCACAAGGCATACCTAAAAATGAGGTGTCAACCTGGTGAAGCTACAACACACGGGTACTTATGTGCCAAACAGCATAAGCAGCAAGTGATAGGCAGAGCTAAGGACTCCACAACCAATGGATCAGATCTAAGCTTTGCAGTCCTTTCACATCCAGCCGTGAAAGGTAGTGGATAATTAAACAGCTCACTGGAGGAGGAGGCGCCATAACTATCCCCATCCTCAATGAAGCGAGAACCTAGCACGTCAGTGCAATAGATAAGACTGAAACATTTGCCATAATCATCGGACTCCTCCAGAGGTTCCCAAAATCACAGATGCCAGTCTTCAGCCAATTCGATTCACTCCACGTGATATCAAGAAATGGCTGAAGGCACTGGATTCTGCAAAGGCTGTGGCCCCTGACAATATTCCGGCAATAGTACTGAAGACTTGTGCACCAGAACTTTCCCCGCCCATTCTGAATATGTTCCAGTACAACCACAACACAGGCATTTACCCAGCAATGTGGAAAATTGCCCAGGCATGACCTGTACACAAAAAGCAGGACAAATCCAACTGCCCGATCAGACTACTCTCGATAATCAGTAAAGTGATGGAAGGGGTCATCAACAGTGCTAGCAAGCAGCACTTGCTTGGCAAAAAGCTGCTCACTGACACCTAGTTTGAGTTCCGCCATGACCACTCAGCTCCTGACCTCACTACATCAACGACAGAGAGAGACAGACAGATCCTCAGATGAAGAGAGAACCTGAGATACCGAGCAAGACAGGGAGAAAGAGAAAGTCAGAGGAAATATTCGGCCCACAACTAATTGGTGTCCAACTCTCATCAGTTCTGAGAGACCAGCCAATCATGTCGCTGGTAAACGCCCCTCAGTTTCTCAATAAGTGAAGCCTGCTCCTGATCCGAATTTCCTCTTTATATCAGAACAGAGTTTCAACATATTTCTAAACTTATCTTATTTCTTCCGAACTCTAATCCTGACACCATGTGCTCCCTGTGTTCCTTACATCAGTGGATGTGAATCGAATGAGCCGGAGATTGAGAAGGAGAGACGGAGCCCGGGCTCTGTTCAGCTCATTGTTCCACCCACACACTGCAGAGGGCCAGGCCCATCAGTCAGGCTACCATACCTATTGGCTTTGGCGTTCGTCTCACGTGACTTTCAAATTAGCATGCTTGGGCCTGGCGCCCTCTGCTGGCGAATTATGTTCAATCTGGTTTAAAATAGAACCATTGAGTGGATTTAATGTTTATTGATTTACATATCAAAAGACAACTTTTACATAATTTTCCCAGGAGTCTAGTTGCAGCTGATCAGAATCAATCTTTCTCGTTGATGTCCATGCAATATTTAAGTAATATTAAAGCTTTATAACTCACTGTTTAGAGGTCAGGGGACCACCATATACATAGAATGTCAAGATATTGAAGGTAATATACCAGAATGGTACCGGGGATGACGGCCTCCAATTTGAAAGGACTAGGGAAACAGGGAATATTTCTCTTATGTTGAAGAATTAAAGCAGATACTTAATTGAAGTTCTAAAAATTACAAGAGGTTTAAAGCATTAGCTATCGTGGAACTGTTTCCATTGGCAGAAAATTTGATAATCCAAGTACTCAAGTTTAAGAGAAAAAAGACAGTGAAAGGTTATATTCACTTATTATACTGCCATTCGTTCAAATCTGGAATGCACTGTCCAAAGGTATCGCAGGATATTCATTAGTAACTTTCAGAAGAAAATTTTATGTAATTTATAAGGGAATTATATGTAACTTGAAAAAAGTAAAAACAAAATGTGGGCTTGTGGAAAATGTGGTGTTGAAAGATGAATTGGAGAACTTTTCCAATGAGGCATAGATATGATGGGCCGAATGGCCTCATTTCCTACTCTAAGGTTCTGTGATTCTAGTTCCTTCATGTCCCTCCCGCTCTATTTGTTCTCAGTCACTTGAACTGTGAGCAGGTGCAGGATGGTCACAGAATTCTGGAGATTCAACCGTCACTATTTCCGCTCCTTCTGTTCCGGGTGCAGCTGAGAGTCACCGCACACTTCACTCAATATTGAGTCTGCGGTATCCCCGCCCAAAGCTTCCATTTGTTGCTCTCGCTCTGACCCGGTTGTGTTATTGGAGAAATTGCTGCCGCTGGTCCATTCCTGTCATTGGTTGTATCAGCAGTGCAGTGGGACGGGGATCTGTATTTCTGCTCCGACAGAGGGTTTCTCGCACTGCAGAGCTACTAACTCAGGAAGTATCATGGGGAACCGTCTCGTTTCCCAGTAAACAATCCATGTTCCTCTAATTACTGTAACACAGATGTTGTTGTTCAAAAAGCAGTCGCGGTAGTGATGATAATGATTCTGTTGATCAATATGAGGCTGATACTGATTGTTGTTATTGCTATTGTTTTATGTTAGAATGGTGCCACCAAGACACAGTAGAACAGCCGGTTGCTGAAATGATAATTGAAGAGAAAAGTAATATCACATTAGTTTGCACATTGAAAACAAGAACTTCTAACCCTTACGTGTACTGGTACAGTCAGAGCCCCGAGCAGCCTCCACAGTACATGCTTCATATTCTGGGAGGGAAGGCATACACACCGAAGGGCATCACTGATCGGTTTTCAGCAACATTCAGTAAAACTGCCAAGATTACCGAACTCATGATCGGTGACGCCCTGATCTCTCACAGCGCGGTATATTTCTGTGCCTTGGACTCCACACTGCTGCAGAGATGGAGCGGATCCCGTACAAAAACCCTCACTAAGAGTTTCAATTAGTGCTCAACAGAGAGCGCTCTCACACCGATAAACGGAAGCAATAATTCCGTCACCACAGCGAGAAAAGTTGCAAAAAAATCTCACAACTTTCTACCAGAACAGATAATGACAATTTCCACAGTAATATTAATTTGCGATTTCAACTGGCATATCTAATAACATTAACATTACGGATAAATTTGTGGTGCCTTACGTCACCCTTTTCCCTTTGGATACATTTCCCTGCCGATTTGATCTTTCTCACGCTCTGTCTCCATCCGTTACCCATATTTGAAGGCATTTCCTTCTTCAGCCTTTGGTTTAAAGGTTTCAAACCTTTGATACTTCCTTGCACATTAACTCAGAACTATTCTATCCCAGCCGTCCATAGGTTCTGCCCCGTTTTTAACCGATTCAGCAAATGAAAACTTCATTTATTGTTGAATAATTTACTAATCCTGACACAGCAGTGTTCACCCTGCTCGCCTCCAATATGGAATGAATGTAAAAGTACAACAGCTCTTATAGAGAGGCAGAGTTATATCATTTTTGAAGGGGACATTATTATTGACGCCAACTCCTCACAAATGGGTTCGATGTGTGACGACACTTCCTGCTGAAGCCCCGCCCACACCTTCCGTTTGCAGTCGTCACTCTGACCCGCCTTGCCTGCGCTGTGTGATTGGACAGATTGCTGCTACCGTTCTCTGTTTGGCATTGTTTGGATCTGCAGTTCAGCGGGGCGGAGCTCGGTATTTCTGCTCTGACAGAGGGCTTCACGGACTGTAGAGTTACAAAGAGAAGGACCATCATGCGGAAACATGCTGTGCCGCTCCTCATCATTATATCACTTCTCAATAAGTATTTATTCTCCCTCGGAATGCTGTAACCCAGATGTCCTGACTGATACTGATGACGATGTTGTTAATGAAGAGTCGATGACTCTTAATAATGTTTATATCAGAATGGAGCCAGCGAGATACAGTAGAACAATCGACTGCTGAGATAACTCTTGACGAGGAAAGTACTATCACCCTAAACTGCAACTTCAAAGCAAATTATTTCAACACTAATGTGTTCTGGAACAGTCAACATCCCTGGCATCCTCCACAGCACATGTTTTATCTCTATGAAGGGATAGCAAACTTGGTCCCGAATTTACTGATACACTCCTTTCCAGCTTTAATAAAACTACCACGATCACCGAGTTAAGGGCCATTGAAGCCCTGATTTCCGATGCCACCGTGTATTTCTGTGCCTTGGACCCTAACACCTGCCGTAGTGATATAGCGGATCTGGGACAAAACCCACACTGGCAGTTCCATTCGGCGATCTCACACTGATAAATAGAAGCGATAATTCAACCTCCACTGGTAAATAGAAGCGATAATTCAACATCTACTGGTAAATAGAAACAATAATTCAACATCCACAGAAAACTAGAAGCGATAATTTAACATCCAATGTGAGCCAAAGGAATTCTCTAAAACTGGAATAAACCATAAAGCGCAACAAGAGCTGGTGAGGTTCACTTGTGGAATTATATTGGTGATTTGAACTCCAATTTGTAATAAAAAAATAAACTTCACAAATGCAGCCGTGGAACCTTGATTGTCCCTGTGTCTTTCAATTTATTTCCCCAGTCTGTCCTTTCTCGTCGCTGGTTCCCATGTTTCACCCATAATCGTTTAACTTTCTTCCCTCCAGTATTTAGTTTAAAGATTTAAAGTTTTTTAAAATTTCTGCTCGGCATTATTCATTCAGAACTGCTGCAACCCGGCTTCCCACGATCAGGAACTGTCAAATCAGGCCAATCAATAAGCACGGACCTCCCAAACGCAGTCATTTTTTATCCTTTTCCCCCAACCACACCCATCACCACCCCCCCCCCCTCTTTGTCAATCTCTCCTTAGTTCCCACCGACTCTTGGCCTTTTATCTCGCTCCACCACCTCTTAACCCATATCAAATCCATCACATTTCTGCTTCTCTTTAGCTCTGAGGAGTCATACAGACTCGAACGTTAACTCTATTTCTTTCTCCATAGATGCTGCCAGATCTGCTGAGTTTTTCCAGCATTTTCTGTTTTTATACAAAGTAAATAGGTGGTCAGAAAAAGAGTTCTGACTGTCCCCGAGATAGATAGATAGATAGAAATTAGATAGATAGACAGATAGATACAGAGATAGACAGATAAACATTCAGACAGACAGAAAGAAAGAAAGACGGATAGATAAATAGATAGATAGACAGACAGACAGATAGCTAGATAGATCCATTCATCATTTCTGTATCCACCAACACTTATGTAATTCTTCTTGCATACATGGTTAGTTTTTTTTCTTGTTCTGGCAGCCTTTCCTTGTAATTCAGAGGCATTTCAGATATCGTGAAACTATCGGACAAACCATTTCGCTACATTGTTCCGCTTCTTTCGCCAGAAGTGTCTTTGTATCCTGGTATAGGCAATTCTCCAATCAAGCTCCCGAGTATCTAGTCTCCACATGCAGAGATTAAAGATTTGAGAGAAGCTTGAAAATATCTGAGGACCGTGAGAAAGGTACCACCATTCTCACCGTTAACACTGTTCGGATTCCAGACGCTGCAGTGCATAACACTGCAATGAAACATGGTGAAACAAAGAGATAAGGAGCCTGTACAATAATTCACTCGACCTGAAGACTGAGGAGACAACAAGCCAAAGGGCTCCACAGGTAAGTGCGATGCAAGTAAAATCTGTAACAAAAAATAAATTTGCCAGTTTTCTGCATGCTTACATCATCAACACAGTGCGTGTTCATTTGCAGAAATAGATTAACTTATCTTAATGACCTCATAAATCAACAACTGATGACGTTGGATTGTTCATTTCCAAAGAATGGACGACTTGAAAAACAAAAATAAATGGTAATAAATAAATTAGAGTAATCTAATGGAATAGAAATGTTCTTTCACTTATAATAATGATTAACCCTGAGTAGAGAAATATAAATTGCTCTTGATTCAGTAGTTTATTGAAATTTGGTTGACATCCTGTTTTGATGATTAGGGAGCTCTCAAGTCTTCCATTCTTTGTAAATGAACAATCCAACGTCATCAGTTGTTGATTTATGAGGTAATTAAAATAAGTTAATCTATTTCTTCAAATGAACACGTACTGTGTTGATGATGTAAGCATGCAGAAAACTGGCAAATAATCTCGGATTAATATTATATAGTAAAGGTTTCAAAAACAGAATAACAAAAGAGCAGCAGTTACAAAAAGAATAAAATCAAAGCAAAAAAAAACTGGCATAATAATAATCCAGCAGCATCATGCGGCAATATTAGAGAATAAATTGAGAATCGCTGTTTCACAGGCTGGATCCCACTAGATGGCGCTCCAAGACATTCTCTTTGACCAAAGCTTCGAGAGCTGCCAGTTCACCACTGCCACAGGTGACAGCTGTAAATTACAGGAAATACTTTTGCATCTTGACACTTCACTGCAAACAATAGTGTAAATAGGGCAGGAACCTATAAGGTAAATGGAGATGTTATGGTACAGGAGGCTTAAAGAGTGGTCATTTTATTTCACGTTCCAATGTCACTGGATAGTACGACACAAAAGGTTAGCACAATGTATCCAATCAATATGTGTCATAAATGGAGATACAGGCGGAGGGGTGGGGGTGGAGAGAGAGGGGGGAGAGGGAGGTGGGAGTTGGGCCCCCGGCGGTTGGGGTGATGGGGTGGCGGGTCGGTCCATCTTTTCCTGACCAGATGTTTTGGTTACTATTGGCCGCAAGTTCGAAGTATCTGGAAAATGCCTGGACTCCCAATCCCTTCATTCCCACTACAAGGGTGAGAGTGACAATCCTTTCTGGCAGAGAATTAAACATTCCCACTGCCCTCTGTGTAAATAATATTTCTAATATCACAGCAGCCACTACACTGGAAATATACTTCAGGGCTGTAAAGTGCTTTCCAGAGTCCTGAATCGATAAAACTTCCCACATCATTAAAAATCTTTGCTTCTCTTCTTGTCCAGTGATATTTGATCCTAGAGATTAATTTCATTGTCCACCCGTTTTTCACAGGGGCTAATAAATTTTATTGCTTTAAATATTTCAGGTTCTTTATTTCAATCCATTTTCACAGCTAGAGTTGATGAGCGGTCACTACCTCTTGGGATTTCCCGGATTCTGTCTCCGGTTTGTTCAGAGATTCTTTCCGCTCAACAGGACACCGGCAGTCTGTCGGGAAAAAAGCAATCCGGGAAGTTGCCAGATGACCTTGACGGAAACTGGCCTCCTTTTCAGGGAGAGTCAGCGACCGAGACGCCGAGAGGCCGCCGTCTCCCATCTGTCAGTCATCAGTCCGATCACATTTATGAAGGATTTGCACTTATTACCAGCATTTGTTCATATATATTATATATTCATTATCAAAAATATACAACTGACTTAGAATTAAGAGTAGGAGGGCTAATCTGCAAACATTACCTGTCAGGCAAGGCTCAGTGATTCACCCCATCGCCTCTGAATCAGGGGTTTCATGGTTCCAGTTCCTCTCCAGAGACTTGACCTCCATGACCTTTGCTGATACCACAGTGCAGTCCTAAGGGAAGGGTAGAAGGGGCCGACGTCCCGATGAGACGTTAAATTAAGGGCACCGCCAGCCCTCTCAGGTGAACGTGATCGAACAGACTATTTCGAAGGAGAGCAGAGGAATTGCCCTGGACGACACCTATCCACCAATCACTGCCACTGGAACAGACAGGCCATTGAAACATTTCTGTTCGTAGGACCATACTGGGTCCAATTGGCGGCTGAGTTTTCTACATTCTATTATAGCAGTGATGGTGAAACGCTTCAGGGCATCACGGAAGACGATATGAATCAGTTCAGATTCGCCGCTGATCATAATGCTCTGTAATGTTGAGTGTCGCTCTGATAGTTTTTGTGCAGGTTCATCCCAGTTCTGTGTCTCTGTGGGTCTCAGTGCGCAGTAATACACCGCGGAGTCTCTCAGTTCTGTTTTAGACACTTTCAGCGGGACGGTGCGATTCACATAATCCAGCTTCGCTGAAAAACGGTCCCCCTGAAATGTTCCTGTGTCCTCGCTGTATTTATTCCTCTGCAGCAGATACTCCATGGATCCGCTGGGATACTGACGGTACCAGAATAGGTATTCGCTGCCAGTGCTTGTAGTTGTATAATTACAGAACAAGTGACCATCGTCTCCTTCACTCACTGTGACTGCAGCCGGTGTCTGTGAAACAGAGTCTCCTCCACAATGTCCTGTAAGAGCCCAGAGAGATATTAAATTAAACGATGTTATTTCACTATGTCTCCCCCTGAATCGGCCCGTTACCCTGAACAATAACCTGAGAAATGAATCAGGGCAGCTAAACAGAAATACATTTCCCGCAGCTCAGGCGCTGTAACGGGAAACTGTTTGGACAGATTAAATATACCTTCCTTTAAGGAACATTTGCCAGTTTTCTGGAGATCAGTTCCTCGCCCTCGTTTCCTGTTATTTGGAGGGAAAACTGCAAATGGCCTATGGGTTAAAAACTCGAGTGTTTGTCAAAGTCCGTGGATACCGATGATTTATTTATCTGGGATCAATCCATTGTTACATTGTTGAGAGAACTGCCAGATTAAAGGCAATGTTTGGCAACGATTGGAAACACAGAGTTGTGCAACTTGTGAACCTACCAGTTAAGAGAGCTGCCGCTGTGAGGAATAAATGCAAAGCAACAGGAGACATGTTTGCTGAGAGCTCAGGCGGATTTGAGCAGGAGGGGCTGAAGCTGAAATTGTTTTAATAAAGAATTGGGAAGAGGTTGAGTAACATCCGCCACTCTGCTGATTGGTTTATTCCTGGTAGCGTCACCAGTTGACATCCAATCAGCTTAAAATTCCTTTGTCTTCAATTAAACCTATGACCTCACAACTCCTATGATCTCCAATCCTTCGGCGAGGGGAGAAAGGGACAAAGTGAATTTGTTCACCTCACATCTGAGTACGGACGATGGTTAAACCTAATGTTGTCACTTTAACAGGTTCAATCTGAGAGGCAGGGGCAGAGATGGAAAACAGTTAATATTGTTCTGGTAGGGAAGCTGGAGCTCCCAATTAAAGGAGCTGCTCTCTGACGATGCGTACACCCCGCTCCGGATACCGGCAGCCAGTGAGTCGTGAGGGATTTAAATACAACAATGCGGTAAATAGAGAAGTGCCGCATTTGAAATGAATTAAATGGTGGAGGGGAGGGGGTTGGCGGTATGATGGATTTTAGCAGAATGAGGGTGTGCGGACAACCAATCTTGGATGAACAGATCATTAGAAATATTCACAGGAAATTTTTATTAAAAATTACCGTGTTCACTGTAATTTATTAGTTAATCAACAGAACCCCAGACGTCCATTGAATATTGATTTCTGAATTCAAAATTAAGTGATTAAATAAACACGTCAAGCCTCCAAACCGTAACCTCTCCCATCTAGAAGGACAAGAGCAGCAGATATATGGGAACACCACCACCACCTGAAAGTTCCCCTCCAAGTCACTCATAATCCTGACTTGGAAATATATCGCCATTCCTTCACTGTCCTTGGGTTAAAATCCTGGAACTCCCTCCCTAACATCACTGTGGGTGTACCTACACGGCATGGGCTGCAGCGGTTCAAGGAGGCAGCTCACCACCATCTTCTCAAGGGCAGTTAGGGATGGCCAACACATGCTGACTTGGCCAGCGACGCTCAATCTCAATAAATAATAAAAATTCCCAATCTGTAATCGGTTTCGACTCAAACCACCAAATGAACCATCCTCCTCCTGCCATCTGGTGGCGAATGCTGGTAAAGTTTATGAAGAGAAAGTGGGCGACTTGGAATAATGTGCGCCAATCAAAATCAGGCATAGCTGATATCGTTATTTAACAGAAGCAAATGACAGACTTTCTAAATAACTATTCAGTTGTGATCCTCACAACTGATCAGATTTATTCCTGGCGTTGGCAGGAAAAACCACTGTCGTGCGTAGTGGAGGGAGTTTCAGTGCGAGGATTGAGCTGTTATTATCACTGTGAGTCTCAGGGAGCAGAAATGAACCGAGGTGTCGCTCCACTGCAGCCCAGCGATTGTTAAAGTGTAAATTTTGTCAAACTGTCGACATTTCTAGAAAAAAAGTCTTTTGGCAAAATCCGCTCTATCCTCAGAGCCGTTTGGGTATTTAATAAGCATAAACTCTATCTGTGTTTCAGGCTGTTGACGGTACCTATAAAAATTCGAGATGCCACCCCATGCAGTATCATAGGTAAAGTTTAAAGTCACCGCTTCTCCTTCTGTCTTAACACCTGAAGACAGCGGCTGAGTGATAGAATCTGCATGACTCAGATCTATACACAGAAAGTGTATAGGGGATCGTGTCCCGTGAGAAGAGCTGTGAGAATCGGACAAGAAAATAAAGAAATGGTTGTCCTGGCGAAGGCGCAATTATGAAAAGCAGATCCATTAGCAGCACGTACCGTCCAAAAATGCAAAGAGGAAACATAAAAAGCAAAAAAAAAAAACAGTACTTGGAGGTTAGGCTTCAAATTGTCGAAAGGAATCTGGAGTTCGGAAAGCTTACTATTGCTGGAAAGCTGTATCTTGCAGTTCCATGGCACCTCCACCAGAGAGCAATGAGAGTCTATATTGTGTTCAGTGTTTGGGCGAGTTCCAGACTCTCAAACGTGTTCAGTAATTTTAAAGAAGAATAAGTGATTAAAGGAACAGATGTGGAAACAAAGAATTATTATAATACTGACAGGAATTATATATTGTTCAGCGTAATTTAGTGTTGTGAGTTGTCAGTGTTGCTATTACTAGCGGTAGGTTGCAAATATTCGAAAAAGAACTCGCATTGCATCCATGTGGGGAAGCACACTGGTTTAAAATATAACATGAGATTTTAGGATCAATGTCAAAGTATTCCTCTTGTCACACTGATAATGATCAGTGTACAATAAAGCTTCAGCCAAGATGTGGGGGTAAAATACAATGAAATCGTTGGATGCTGCAGTTGAAATTGCGATGTAGAGACTCCACGGTTAAAGGGCCTATACCAGTGAGGAAAAGCAGTTTTCACTTGCAACTATCATTTGAACTGCAGCTTGGCTGGAATTCTCATGAATAATTGCAGCATGCAATTACCAGCACGCACCGCCATTGAACAGAATGTGGGCGGCCATGTGTTAGCTCAGAAACAGTGTGAACCGGTGTCACTGTGAAGTAATGAATGTAGGTGGTCAGGCGTGAGCTTAGAGTCAATCTGATTCAGTGCTAGTGTGAATCCTGAAGAGGGTAGACCAAAGGAATCAGCTTCTTTCGTTAGTTCGGCAGCAAGACGCCTCTGAATCTGACCTGAAGCGGGCGTTTGGCTCCTTGTTGAATCTTAATATCCATCTCCTAGTCCGAACCCGATCTCCGTGGACAATTGCTTCAGTCGGCATTTCATGTAATCTGATAGTGCTCTGGATTTACAGAGTCTGTTTGCTCTTATCCATTCTGATCTACACTGAAGTGACCGGTAAAGATGAAGTGACGCAGCTCCCAGTGCGGTTGGCTGTTAGCAAAGCGGGAATCGGAATGAAGTAATTTTCTCACAAATGTCCGGCCGCTGTGCTGTGCTGTGCTGGTGAATCCCATAATTAAACAAACTGTGATAAGAAATGTTAACTCAATTCACCTTGTCAATGTGAACATCCCTTGCACTTTACGTTCCTCCGGATTAAGTTCCACCAACCGTATGGTTTATATTCTGTCATCTCGGGTATTTAAGTCCATTCATGTCCATTCTGCTGGGTGCTTGACAGGGTAGATGCTGAGAGGTCGTTACCCTTTGTTCGAGAGTCGAGGGCTAGAGGGCATAAACTCAGAGTAAGGGGGCCCCTATTTAAAACAGAGATGAGGAGGGATTTCTTCTCTCAGAGGGTAGTCAATCTTTGGAATTCTTTACCGCAAAGTGCTGTAGACGCTGTGTCGTTCAGTATATTCAAGGCTGATTTTGCTAATGTAACAATCAGACGGAGTCAGTATTCGATGTGAAGGATTTTAGATGGTGTTTGTGTGGATTGTGGTCAGATTTGCGCGCACAGGAATTAATTCATATGACAGTGTCTCATCCGGTGTTATAAACAGCCCTCAGCAGACAGCAGCTGTGACCCAGAAACCTGCGGCAGTTATTCTAAGGGGCTTTCATTCGTTCCAATCATTGTGAGGTTTTGTGCACAGTAATAGACCGCAGTGTCTGACATTCGCGGTGTCTGATGCCATTTCCATACCCAGGGCAGGAGTGTTTATTGCAGAGAAATTAGACGTTAACATCGCTCTCTGCTGATCAGAGGGACACAAGGGTAAATATAGATGGTTTCACCTCTAACTGACCCGAGAGACAGCTTGATATCAAATTGATCTGAGAGTTTGAAATTTTATTGACATTAGAGACAGTTTGCTCTCAAATTGATCTGAGAGACAGTTTGTTCTCTAATTGCCCTATGAATCAGTTGGATCTCTAATTGATTGGAGAGAAAGTTTGATTTTTAATTGACCTGATCGACAGTATATTGATGGACTCCTCCTCTGCAGAATAGTGTTTTGATGGGCTCCTCCTCTGCTGTACTGGTTCATTGATCTCAGCCTGCAAATGAGCCAAAAGATTGTTGCCAACATCGCGGTGATTAGTTTAATTTGGTTTAACATTTCCTGCCCAACCATCAAGAGCTGATAGTTAACAACATGAAGAGAAAAGGATAGCAGTGAAACAGTAACAGGCTTCAACCGACCCGATTAACCTAGTCCCTGCAGAATGGATGGCGTCTGTGGACCTGTAGTTCACAAAGGAGTCAGCATATTGAGGGGAGCAGTGGCCGCTGTGGAGGTGGTCAGCTGGAATGGTTGTTTTATCTCTCAGTGCCTCACTGCACAGTAATACACCCCAGACTAATACACCCCAGTTTCTGATCCCACTGTGCTGTCCCTACCGGGAATGTTATAACTTCTTGTTGGGTAAATGAATAGGTTGAAGAGTCTGTCTGTGGTGTTCCTGCTAACAACTGATATGATAAATTTAGGGCACGGTTCTGTCATATTCTATACCAGTGAATAGTCTCGGAGCCTCTGGTGATGACATTTTACTGCATTTCAATCGATTGTCCCTCTTGTGTAAAGATCCACTGTGACTGGTGGATCACATTCTCTCCACCGATAACTGCTAATACAAAAGAGAAGAAACATGTTCTAATGGCAAATGCTTTACTCCACAAAGCCCTCACCTAAAATCAAAACCGTGAAGCTGTAATTCCATTCATTGAGTTTTCCTGGTTTCTGCACTCGCTGGATCAGGAATATTACTGGAGAATTGGTTTAATTTGGGGTCATTGAGATTTACAAATCCATGTTTTTATGGTAAATTTCTTCCATATCGTCAACGAGGGAAAGGGAGCAAACAGATGCTGATGTTCTTTTTCCATTGACATGACCTCTGGAGCCAGGTTTCTCATTTTTCCTTTTCACTAAAAGATACAACTGTCTCCTATGGCTCAGGAAGGGCTGTTGGGGCCAACTCAGAATTCCAAAGAAGAGTCATATTCGACTCAAAACTTTATACCTGTTTGTCTTTCCACAGATGCTGCCAGACCTGCAGTGTATTTCCAGCACTTTCTGTTTTTATTTCAGATCTCCAGCATCCACAGCATTTTACTCTTATACAAGAATGGACATCTACTGTGTCTGATGGGGACTGAGAACATCAATTGATTTAAATCTGCGATTTCTGCTGAATTTAATTAGAGCCCAGAAAATGTGTAGAGCCCGCATTTGGTTTAGGAAACGAATGTCTTAATATAAAATGGAGAGATTTTGAAGCCTGTTGTTGTGGCCAGGAATGGACTCGCTTGTGTTGTTAGCATTCGCTGCGCCTTATAGACTAATCTCCTTTTCTAGGACTGTAACAGGCATCTAATCCCGAAAACACCCCAGGGAATAGAATGTAAAAGCAACACTTGGGTATTTTCAATGAATCAAATAATTACGATGGACGAGAGGGCCGCCTGTGCGGCTAAATATCTGTTTTTAATAAGTGCCTGTGAGGGACAGGCAGAGGGAGAAGCACAAAGGGAGAGACAGAGAAAAGAAATGTGGGAGAGACAATGGTAGAAACACAGATGGAGGTATCGGGCGAAAGGCTGTGTGAGAGACAGAAAGATAAACACAGACGGAGATATAGAGAGGAAAACGGGAGGAAAGACAACGATAGAAATGAAGGAGAGTTTTGGAGATAAACAGAGAGATATAACAGACAGAGAGACATTAAGAGAAATGAGAGAGGGATCCACGGAGAGATTTTGGGGGAGGCGATGGCATAGTGGCATTGTCGCTGCACGAGTAATCCAGGGGCCCAAGATTTAACCCAGGTAATGTTCTCGGGATGCGGGTTTGAATCTCGCCATGGCAGATGGTGGAATTTGAATTCAATAAAAAATAATCTTGAATTAAGCGTCTAATGATGACCATGAAACCATTGCCGATTGCCATAAACGACCATCTGGCTCACTATTGTCCTTTAGGGAAGGAAATCTGCTGCCTTACCTGCTCTGGCTTACATGTGACTCCAGACCCGCAGCAATGTGGTTGACTCTTAAATACCCTCTGAACAAGGGCAATTAGGGATGAGCAATAAATGCTGATCTAGCCAGCGACGCTCACATCTCATCAATGAATAAAAAAAGATGAAGGTGCAGTGAAGGGAACAGATGCAGCAACATGAAGACATACAAACTGAGAAATGAAGAGATAAAATTAAAAAGACAGCGATTGAATCAGAGGGAGAGACTGTGATAGAAATAGAGACAAAGAGAACAAAGCAGGTGGTGATACAGGGAGATAAACAGGAGGAAAGAGAATGCTAGAAATCAGGGAGATAAACAGTGGGAGAGACAGTAAGAGAAATGAGGGAGAGACGGAGACAGGGAGGGAAATAGATGAAGACACAGTGAAGGGAACAGATGCAGAAATATGAAGACAATACAGACTGAGCAACGAAGAGAGGCAAACCAAGAGAAACCGGCATAGACAGTGAGGGAATCTAAGGGATATAGTGAGAAGAACAATGCTCGAAAGGGAGGCAGGAATTCCAGGACGGGAAAGATAAATAAGATAACATGGCACGTGATAGGGAAATGATGATTTCCGAGAACGACTTGGCTTCGTAGATTACTAGAACAGTCTCATAACCACCATGTTGTGGTGCCCGTACCCGCTTCAGTAAGCGCACGGAAACGATAAGGGAGCTCCAATTACTGGAGCATGATACTGTTGCATGATTATGTCGCATTTCTCGAGTTCTTCTTCTTATTATACTGTATTTTAGTGCAGGTGAATTTATACACAGGGGCTAATTCAAACTTTACTTTTAATCCTGGCGGTTCCCTTGTTTATTTTAATATCTCGGCGATTACTGGTTCAAAGAAGCTTGTGTTAACAATATGAAACAACCGAAATTCCAATGGGATGCCGAGTCTCAAATATCAACACAGACAAAGGATGTAAATAGGACGCCTGTCATACTTGGGATTTAAATATAACTTTTTTCCATTTTAATGCTGCCTTTGAGCTGCGATTAAATAATTGATCTATTGCAGCTGCTCCTATTAATTGAGCACTTTCCTGAGCTCATCGAAATGGGAGACTGGGGTAAATTGGATTTTCTGCACTCTGAACTTAGGAAAATCGGGAGAACGAGAAAGAGGCAGAGAAAGCGTGTGTGAGGGATGGTCAGAATAAACGAAAGGGGAGATACAGCCACAGAGACCGAAAGACAAAGCGAGACAGAGAGATCCTGAGACCAAGAGAGATCCAGTGAACCCGAGAAAGACAGGGAGAAAGAGAAAGTCAGAAGGAATAATCGGTCCAGAGCTAACACTGTTTGGTGCCCAACTGTCATCAGTTCTGAGAGACCAGCCAATCCTGTAACTGGGAAACGCCCCTCAGTTTCTCAGTAAGTGAAGCCTGCCCCTGATCTGAATTTCCACTTTAATATCTGAACAGAAATGTCAACATATTTTATCTTATCTTATTTCTTCCGAACTCTAATCCTGTCACCATGTGCTCTCTGTGTTCCTTACTGCTAATAATGGTCTTGCTGCCTGGTGAGTCAATGTTTAAACGGCCAGTGTCTGTTCCTTGTGTTATCTTCACTCCCAGATATTTGATACATTCTGTGTTTTGTTGCAGGAACAAATGGTAAAGATTCAGTGTCCCAGGATCCCCCTGAATTAACGGTTCTGGAAGGACAGAGCACACTGGACTGTAATTACTCGACAACTGTTGCCTCAACTCTGTTCTGGTACATCCAGTACCCCGGAGAAGGTCCGAGATATTTAATGAGGATTTATAGCTTGGGGGATGCAGATAAGTCTCCAGATTTCCCAGACAGGTTCTCAGCTGTGTTGCACAAAGGAAGCAAAACTGTTCCTTTAAATATCACCGGGACTCTTCTCTCCGACAGCGCCGTGTATTTCTGTGCCATGGACCCCACACTGCTGCAGAGATATAGCGGATCCCGTACAAAAACCGTCACTGGGAGTTCCAGTTCGTGCACAGCAGAGGGCGTTCTCACACCGATAAGCGGAAGGAGTAACAGCCTGTAAGGTTCACAGGGTCTTTAATGAAATATCAAAACAAAAACAACGCTGAAGAAGAACGGGTCAGCAGCAACTGAGCAATTATACTAGTTGACTTTGACTTGCAACTATGTTAAAAATGAATTCCACAAACAAATTTGTATTGCATTAACTCATATTTAGCCTTATGATGAACTTTCCTTGCCTGTCTGAACTCTTATGCAGCCCTTTCCCCATTAGACCACGTCTGTCATTAATGTGCTAGATCCTATTTCAGCAATTACTGAACTAGGCCCAGCCTCCACTTATTTTACTATAGGTTCTGTATAACTTATAGATGCACTCGACCCTGTCGCGGTACTACTGCACCGGACCTTTTCTTTGTTTATATTAAAATAGGTCTTATTTTCTAATAAATCTCTTTAGAATTTTTCTTTTACATTTTTCCTTCGTTTCTCTCAGTTGTAGATTGTTTAATACTGTAATAATTTGTTGATAACCATTCTGTTGTGTGCTCTTGTTGACAAAGTGGTGTCAGACTGACTATTTCATTTCCAAGTTAAATTTATTTGTTAAAAACAAAAAGCTAAAAGCTACTGCGGATGCTGGAAATCCAAAACAAAATAAAAACAGAATTACCTGGAAAAACTCAGCAAGTCTGGCAGCATCGGCGGAGAAGAAATCAGTCAACGTTTCGAGCCCTCATGGCCCTTCAGCAGAACTGAAGCATAGTTTCAACAAGGGAGAAATATAAATTGGTTTAAGGTGGGTGGGGGGGAAGAGACACATTGAGGGTGTGGTGTGAGCAGATAATCAAAAGATGTCAGAGACAAAAGGGTCAAAGAGGTGTTGAAGGTGGTGGTCTTTGTCTGAGAAAAGTGCTAATTAAGAATGCAAGACAGGATATTCAAAGTACAGCTCTAGTGGGGGTGGGGTGGAAAGACTAAAGGTTTTAGTTTTAGACTTAAAAATAATGGAAATAGGTGGGGAAAGAAGAATCTATATAGATTATTGAAAAAAAAGGCGGGTGGGGGGGGGGAAAGAAACGGGGTGGGGATGGGGGGAGGGGGAGTTTAAGATCTAAAGTTGTTGAATTCAATATTCAGCCCAGAAGGCTGTAAAGTGCCTAGTCGGAAGATGAGGTGCTGTTCCTCCAGTTTGCGTTGGGCTTCACTGGAACAATGCAGCAAGCCAAGGACAGACATGTGGGCAAGAGAACAGGGTGGAGTGTTAAAATGGCAAGCGACAGGGAGGTTTGGGTCTTTCTTGCGGACAGACCGCAGGTGTTCCGCAAAACGGTCGCCCAGTTTGCGTTTGGTCTCTCCAATGTAGAGGAGACCGCATTGGGAGCAACGAACGCAGTAGACTAAGTTAGGGGAAATGCAAGTGAAATGCTGCTTCACTTGAAAGGAGTGTTTGGGCCCTTGGACGGTGAGGAGAGAGGAAGTGAAGGGGCAGGTGTTGCATCTTCTGCGTGGGCATGGGGAGGTGCCATAAGTGGGGGTTGAGGAGTAGGGGGTGATGGAGGAGTGGACCAGGGTGTCCCGGAGGGAACGATCCCTACGGAATGCTGTCAAGGGGGGTGAAGGGAAGTCCCTTCACCCCCCTTGACAGCATTCCGTAGGGATCGTTCCCTCCGGGACACCCTGGTCCACTCCTCCATCACCCCCTACTCCTCAACCCCCACTTATGGCACCTCCCCATGCCCACGCAGAAGATGCAACACCTGCCCCTTCACTTCCTCTCTCCTCACCGTCCAAGGGCCCAAACACTCCTTTCAAGTGAAGCAGCATTTCACTTGCATTTCCCCTAACTTAGTCTACTGCGTTCGTTGCTCCCAATGCGGTCTCCTCTACATTGGAGAGACCAAACGCAAACTGGGCGACCGTTTTGCGGAACACCTGCGGTCTGTCCGCAAGAAAGACCCAAACCTCCCTGTCGCTTGCCATTTTAACACTCCACCCTGTTCTCTTGCCCACATGTCTGTCCTTGGCTTGCTGCATTGTTCCAGTGAAGCCCAACGCAAACTGGAGGAACAGCACCTCATCTTCCGACTAGGCACTTTACAGCCTTCTGGGCTGAATATTGAATTCAACAACTTTAGATCTTAAACTCCCCCTCCCCCCATCCCCACCCCGTTTCTTTCCCCCCCCCCACCCGCCTTTTTTTTCAATAATCTATATAGATTCTTCTTTCCCCACCTATTTCCATTATTTTTAAGTCTAAAACTAAAACCTTTAGTCTTTCCACCCCACCCCCACTAGAGCTGTACTTTGAATATCCTGTCTTGCATTCTTAATTAGCACTTTTCTCAGACAAAGACCACCACCTTCAACACCTCTTTGACCCTTTTGTCTCTGACATCTTTTGATTATCTGCTCACACCACACCCTCAATGTGTCTCTTCCCCCCCACCCACCTTAAACCAATTTATATTTCTCCCTTGTTGAAACTATGCTTCAGTTCTGCTGAAGGGCCATGAGGGCTCGAAACGTTGACTGATTTCTTCTCCGCCGATGCTGCCAGACTTGCTGAGTTTTTCCAGGTAATTCTGTTTTTATTTTGTTTTAAATTTATTTGTCTCCGGCGATCGGTTGGAAAGTGGATTGAACCACATCCAGAATAAGGAGCAGTTTATTGGCAAATTATCACCACAGCATTTCACAGAAGCTCCTAATATATATCTCGATTGTGTGATGATTTAAGCAAGTGATGGAAAAAATGAAACTGTACAAATACCTGATCTGAGAACAATAGACTTGTAATTCTCTAACTTATTATTCCTATTAATGGAAAGGATTGAAGCATCTGCTGCTCTCCAGAGAGCTTTCACTATCTCTGTTTCTGCAGTTTTTAACTGCCATCTTCACAAATTCCACCCCAACCACTCTAATGTTTTTGGACTAATTTATCTGTCTCTCAGCTGCATATTCTATGTTATCTTATCTATAATGAGACAGAGCCTGGTGTAACATAAACGGGGACCGGACTTGTTATAATATAAACCGAAATATGAGCTGGTGATGTAATAACAGAGACAAACTCTGTTGTAATATAACTAGAGATATTAGTTAGTGTATTAATAACAGAGACATTACCTGGTGTGGTATAAACACAGGTATAGGTTAGTTCAGTAATAACAGAGACAGGGTCTCATGTAATATAAATAGAGGTATGGGCTAGTGATGTAATAGTAGGGAGGCGACTTGGTGTAATATAAAGCGAAATATAGGCTAGTACAGTAATAACAGTAATAGAACCCGGTGTTACAAACGGAGATATGGACTAGCTCAGTAATTAGAGACAGGCCCTAGTCTAATATAGTCAGAGACATGGGCTAGTGCAATATTACATGAACAGGGCCTGGGAGTAAGATAAACAGAGATATGAGCTAGTCCAGGAATAAGAGAGGCAGGATCTAATATAACATTTGAATAAGCAAGCCTTTGTTTAATCATAATAGAAAAAATACATTTCACAATAATAAGTGAAAGAAGTCACACTGGAACAGTAACAGTAACAGGGTTAATTTATCAATACCAGAAGCAGATTTCTATTGGAAACTGATAGGGACAAGGTTTTCAGCAATAATAATAAACATAATAATAATAATAATAATAATAATAATAGATGTTTGCACTAGAATTTGAATAACGGGTAGGCTCTGAGTGCAACCATTACAGGTGCAGCGACTTAGGCAATTAAAGTGGACAGAGGGAATAGATTAAGAACAGCAAAATTAAATGTGACGAATATAATGTTTGATGCAAGAATAACAGATCCAGTCTGCAGTGTACTACTGAAAAAGTCACTGTATCCACTGTGATGATGACACAGTCAGTATCTAGTGTACCCAAATCCAAGTTGGGTCCGATATAAATATGTGTGTGTGTGTGTGTGTGTGTCCGTGCCTATTGATATAAGGGCAAATGTTTTGTCTAATTCCTAATAATAGAGTCAAACGCCATTGCAATATGAATGGGATGGAGTTAATGTAATGACACTGAAACGATCTCGTATAATTGCAGATAAAAGCAGAACATGCTGAAATTGCTCTGCAGGTCAGGCAGATTCTGAGGAGCCAAACAGGGTTAATGTTTTATGTCGATGACTGTACACCAGAACCAGGTTCATCGACTTGAAACTAACTGTGTTTCTCTTTAAAGCTGCTACATTCCCGAGTGGGACATTTGGTAACATACCTGCTTCTGCACTGAAAGACCTGGGTTCAAGCTCCTCTCCAGGGTTTGTTGGCCATGGAAGGAGAATTCGTGCAACTCGATGCAGATTGTTAATTCGCCTCTAAAATTCTTCCGCCTCTCTGCACCTTTCTGCAAGAGCACGAAGGTACAAAAACAAACAGACTCTCCACGCTCTGAAAGCCTGTGGAATATTTCCAGCACCTTCTGTTTTTATTTTAGATTTCTAGCATCTGCAGTATGTCACCTTGGTACTAATGTAATGGAAACTGGGAACAGATCATGTCAACATTGACTAATTGGTGGCACTGTCACCCCTGTCAGAAGGCTGTGGGTTCAAATCCTAGTCCAGAGATTCGACCACATGATGTAGGCCACGGTGACAGTTTACATGCAAGTCTTTATGCCAATTTATCCATTATTTTCTGACATTCGGAAGGAATGAGAGGAATAAAGACAGGGCAACTCTGGACAGTTTGTCCATCCAGCGAAGGATGGCTTCCTGCGGCATCATTGCTACTTTGACGATCCCGCCGTTTCCAAAAATACAAACAACTTCTCCCTCCTTGGACTTGCCAAGGGAATCCTGACTTCAGGCCCTGGGCCAGACTGGGGCCTGTTCTAATAATAATCACAGAGGCCAGCTCCAGTGTATCAATAACAGAGGCTATTGGTAATCTTACTTGAAGGGAGGCAGGGGGGTGAATAAACATCTACTTGTAATAGGAGGTCAAAGTGTAAGGAAGCAATGATGTTTAGGGCCTGAGCGCAGGCTTCTGTGTTATGGTGAGTGACACAGGGATTTGTCTGGCAAAAATGAAATGAAGCCATCATGACAGAGGCCCGTGTGACTAACTCCACCTGATTAAGAGCTGTTGTACCCAAAGGGAGGACAATCATGGCAGACTCCAGAGATTTCTAATATATGAGGGGTCAGTGCTGCACCTGTCAGAGGAACAGAAAATAATCTGCTCCTTCTCATTCTCACCGACTGTTCTCCATTTACGCAGGCACGAAGGGCCGGATCTGGCACCAATGTTTAAATCATCTTCTTGAGACACATGATGGCTGAAAAGATTAAACACCAATGTCTCACCAGAGGAAAACTCAGTCACAAATATTAAGGGCAATTGTGCTTTATCGAAACAAGTTCTATCAGTGATGCTTTGTTCAATGCAGTGATTTGTAAACAGCAATGAACTTCCGAAGGATTCCTGGCAATTATCAACACACAAACTCAAGTACTGTCAAAGGACAGGACTATCACGAGACGAAAGCTGTCTCATTATTGCATTTTACTCTAGCTGGATGAAGGACAGAGGGAAATACAGAAAAGTTGCTGGGACAATGATATCGATGAGCGATCCAGTTGGGCCTATCCCCTATAATCGTTCAAATGTTAACCCCTTCAAGCATTTACCTAATTAATTTTACAAAGTTACGATTAAATCCGATTCCATCATCCTTTCAAGCTGTACATTCCAGTTCAGAACAACTTGCCATGTAAAAAAAAATATACAATTATCCTCCGGTCTTCCTCTTCAATAAAGTAAATCTGTCTCCTCTGGGTACCAACCCTCCTGCCAGTTGAAGTAGTCTCCCTTTATTTAATCTATTAATACTTTCATAATTTTGAACGCCTTTATTGAAAAGAGAGATGGAGAGAGATGCGGGCAGAGATAGACAGAGAGTAAAACTGCAAAAAACAGAATTGAAATGAAAAAGAGAGACGGCGTGTTGAGAGATAAAAGCTGAGGAGGAACAGAGGGGGAAAGTACCGCAGAGAGCGGGTGGTGGGGTGGGTGGGGGTGGGGGGGGGGGGTGGGTGGTGGTGGTGGGGGGGTGGGGTGGGGAGGCTGGGGGGTGGCGAAGGGGGGAGGTGGGGAGGTTGGGTGGAGAGAATGGTAAGAAAAGTGAAAGGTAACAAAGCGTCGTTTCCCCGCTTCTGGGACTCGAGGGAGCTCAGTGTCTGATCCACTGACCATCCAGTTATGTCCTGCAATGGTAGCTCTAAACAGATCACAACAGTTTCATTTGTAAATGTCACCGCAATGTGATCTGTGTGACTCTGCCCTTACTCTGTGGCCAGATATAGGCCGCCTTGACAGATGTTCTCACCAGATTGTGGCCCCTGGATTTATTTTCTGCCTAGAAGTGAGATGTGCGGTTTGGAATCGGCAACAGAGAAACAGGAAGTTGTGTTACCTGAGAATGAAACAGCAGGCGTCAGTTTCATGTTATCATCGTGAACAGTCTTCCTGCCTGTGAGGGTGAACTCACTCTGACAGCATCAAGAACAACCAGACAGATTGCTGCAGATCTTAGCATTACATTCACCTCTATTCCCAGTTTAAAGAATTGAATAAATGACATTATTTTGGTTATAACGTATTAACTGGAGGCGTGGTGGACTGAAGGTTATCACTGAGAGAAAAGAGGGGAAATTAAAACAATAATTTCCCTCACAGAGGGTAATTCTAAAATATAAAGTTTTAAGAGGGTTTGGTGCTGTCTGAGAGAAAGAGAGGAGAGAGGTAAAGTGAGTGATCTGGTGTCTTTCTGGCACTGAATTTTCCTTTGATGAGGTTTTGGCACTCAATCTTTTCAGTGATAATGTGCCTTAAGCAGAAGATTTAAACATTGGTTCCTCGTAGCTGCCAGATCCGGCCCTTGTGAGTCTGTAAGTGAGTTAAGTGAAGTCTGAGAGAGAGAAGAGAGGTTAACTGATTTAGGTGTAGTCTGAGACAGAGGAGGAGAGGGAAGAAGTTCAGTGAGTCATTTGAAAGATGTATTTGCCTTGACAACGGAATTGCCAGCTTGACATTACTTTCAAGAGCACGCAAGACAATGCATTACCGATAAATATTAACAGTAGCATAGGATCTGTAAGTACATTCTCAATAAGCTATCATAACGCGCTGAAAAATAATTGTAACCTCTTTTGCAAGCAATAAAAAATGATGTGTTCCAGACGTACCCGCCTCCACAACCACATTACAGCTGCACACAGACGCACACTCCGACACGCACACACATTGTGTCATTAGGACCCCGCGGACGCCCATTTGCCTGAGGATGCGGTTTCAGACTCTGTCTCTCACAATCAGTGACCACGCCAAAAGCAAACAGAAATCCCTATTGGTAAAGTGGGGAAAAAATCTTAAAATTAAAGAAAACTGTGAGCAATTGCCACAGGTCAACTCAAGTATGAGTTAGTCATCTCTAACACAATGCAGCTTGTGACTAAGTTGTGCAATGTGCAGTGCAATGTGGTTCACCTTTATTTCCGTTAATCAATCTCATTAATTAAGAGAATGTAATAAAATTTGCCCCATCCTTTCAATACAAACATTACACAATTAACACGAGAGCAATTAGAAATTGCATCCAACGCCTAATAGTCATTAACGAGGCTAAACGTATTCTTCCAACCCCTTTTTACCTACAGGATACCATAACATTTTTAAAATTAATACCTACATATCCATCTGGCTCTCTCTCTATCTCTAGTTAACAGAGACCTTTCATAGTGCAGTAATAACTGAGACTGGGTCTAGTGTATCAATAAATGGGATTGGACCTCTATAATATAAGGTGAGACATAGGAGAGTACAGTAATGAATGAAGCAGCCTAATACAGTAATATCACAGAATCACAGAATCTTAAAGGCACAGGTGGAGGCCATTCGGCCCATCATGCCTGCACCGGCTCTCCAAATGAGCATTATGACCTAGTGCCATTGCCGTGCCTTTACCCGAAACCCTTGCACTTTGTTTCTATTCAAATAATCATCTAATGCCCTCTTGAATGCCTCGATTGAACCTGCCTCCACCACACTTCCAGGCAGTGTATTCCAGACTCGAACCACTCGTTGTATGAATAAGTTTTTTTTCTCACATCACAGTTATTTCATTAGCAAATCACTTTAAGTCGGTGCCCTCTCGTTCTTGATTTTTTACGAGTGGGAACAGTTTCTCCCTATCTGCTCTGTCCAACCCACTCATGATTTTGAAAACTTCTATCAAATCTCCTCTCAGCCTTCTTCTCTCCAAGGAGAACAGTCCCAACTTCTCCAATCTAACCTCATAGCTGAAGTTTCTCATCCCTGGGAGCATTCTTGGAAACCTCTTCTCCACTCTCTCCAATGTCTTCACATCCTTCCTATAATATGGTACCCAGGACGGTACACAATATTCCAGCTGAGGTCTAACGAGGGTCTCATATAAACTCAGCATAGCCTCCCTGCTCTTGAACTCTATGCCCTATTAATAGAGCCCAAGATATTATATGCTTTAGTAACTGCATTCTCCATCTGTCCTGCCACCTTCAATGATCTATGCACATGTACACCCAAGTCTTTCTGCTCCGGTACACCTTCAAAATTCCACCCCTTATTTTGTATTGTCTGTTCATATTCTTCCTACCAAAATGCATCACGTCACATTTCTCTTTATTGAACTTCACCTGCCACTTATCTACCCACTCCACCAACTTGTCTGTGTCCTCTTGAAGTTCCACACCGTCCTCCTCGCAGTTCACGGCACCCCCAAGCTTCGTATCATCCGCCAAATTTGAAATTTTCCCCTGCACACCAAGATCTAGATCATTAATATATATCAGGAAAAGCAAGTGTCCCAATACCGATCCCTGGGAAACTCCACTGCAAACCTTCCTCCAGCCCGAAAAACATCCATTGACCATTACTCCCTGCTTCCTATTTTTCAGCCAATTTTGTATCCACGTTGCTACTGTCCCTTTTATTCCATGAGCAATAATTTTTCTCACAAGTCGGTTGTGAGATGAATCCTCATATAATAAAAACAGAGACTTTTTTCAATGCAACAGCGGGTCAGAAATTGTCTATTGCAGTGGATACAGAGGCACGGCTATGTGCATTAATAAACGATGCAGCATATAATGCAATATAAACAGAGACAAAGTCTAGTGCAGTAATAACTGAGAAAAGGTCAATTGTGGTGTATATAGAGGCATGGTCCAGTGCATTAATAAATTAAACTGCAGATAGCATTATATACACAGATACAGTGCTGAGAGAAAGATAAAAGGGGAAATGGTAAGTAATTGGGAAAGCTAATAGAATGTTATCATTTCTTGCGAGGGGAATTAAATACAAGAGTAGAGAAGTTCTGCTTCAGTTATATCAGACACGAGTGAGACCACGTTTGGAGAACTGTGCACATTATTGGTCACCTTATTTAAGGAAGGATGTAAATGTGTGAGGAGCAGTTCAGAGACAGTTTACTAGACAAATACCTGGAATGGGTGGGTTGCCTAATGAGGTTAGACAGGCTCGGCTTCTATCTGCTGGAGTTTAGAAGAGTAAGAGGTGACTTGGCTGAAACATATAAGATCCTGAGGAGTCTTGACAGCGTGGATTTGGAGAGGATGTTTCCTCTTGTGGGAGAATCTAGAACTGGGGTCACTTTTTAAAAATAAGGGGTCGCCCATGTAAAACGGAGATGAGGCGAATTTTTTTCACTCAGGGTCGTGAGTCTTTGGGACTCTCTTCCTAAAAAGGCAGTGGAAACAGAGCCTTTGAATATTTTTAAGGCAGAGGTGGATGGATTCTTGGTAAACAAGGGGTGATAGATTATCGGGGATAGGTGGGATCCTGATTTCAGGTTACTATCAGATCAGCCATGATCTTATTAAATGGCGGAGTAGCCTCGGGGGTCCGAATGGCCTACTCCTGCTCCCTGTTCGTATGGTCCAGTACAGTCATAACTGAGACAAGGTCATCAGGCCAAGGGCAGTGATAACTGAAGCATGGTACAGTGTGGAATAACGAAACACAAGGTGCAGTGAAATATAAATTCAGACATGGGAGTGCTATGGTATGAACAGAAAAAGGGTCAACTGGAGTGTCCACAGAAGCATGGCATAGTGTGGTAATAACTGACACAAGATCTAATAATATAAACTGTGGCAAGGTCAGGTTAAGTGATAATTGGGAAAGGACCAATTGCAACAAAAATAGAGATATGAACGACTGCATTAATAAATAAGATAGGACCCATTGTACTATTAATAATGACGCTCTCTAGTACAACAATAATGAAAGCAGTGTGTAGTCTAGCATTGACAGCTGCAGATGAGGGTACGAAATAAATTGAACCAGGGATGTATAGGAATTACTAAAACAGGGCCTTGATTGACATAAACTGAGGCAAGGTTTAGTGCAGTTATTACTGATGCAGGGCCTGGGTTATTATCAACTGAGACAAGGTCCAGTGCAGTGATTACTGGTGCAAGGTCTAGATTATTAGAAACTGAGATGGGGTCTAATGCAGTGATTACTGATATAGGGTCTAGATTAATATAAAAGCAGAAAAATCTGGAAAAACACCATCCCATTCTCTCAGTTGCTTTGCCTCCTTTGCATCTGTTCCAATTATGCCACTTTCCAAAACAGCACTTCTGACATGTCTTCCTTCTTTCTTAACCGAAGTTTCTTCGGCACTGTGGTTGACAAGGTGGTTAATTGTGTCCGACCCATCTCCTGAGCCTCTGCTCAAACTTTCTCCTTCCTCCCAGAATGATGATAGGGCCTCCCTTGCCCTCATATTTCACCACACCAGCCTCCGCAGTCAAAGGATCATCCTCTGCCATTTCCGCTAACTCCAGCATATGCCACCACCAAATACATCTTCCCCTCACCACCCCACCCTCTCCACTACTGTCAGCATTCCATAGACACCATTCCCTCCAGGACACCGTGGTCCACTCCTCCATCACCCCCAACACCTCATCCCCTTCCCATGGCACCTTCCCATGCAATCACAGAAGATGCCACACCTGCCCACTTACCCCTTGCCTCCTCACCGTTCAAGGGCCCAAACACTCCTTTCAGGTGAAGCACTGCTTCATTGCACCTCTTTCAATTTGGTCTACTGCATTCGCTGCTCCCAATGCTGTCTCCTGTAGATTGGGGAGACCGAACACAGACTGGGTGACTGCTTTGTGGAACATCTTCGGTCTTTCTGCAAGCATGACCCAGGCCTCCCTGTCGCTAGCCATTTCAACACAACTTCCTGCTCTCATGCCCACATGCCCATCCTTGGTCTGTTGCAATGTTCCAGTGAAGTCCAACACAGATGGGAGCAACAGCACCTCATCTCCCAATTAGGCACTTCACAGTCTTATTCATTTATTCATTGTTTTATCCCCCTTTTTATCCTCGTTTTTATTCCTTTTTATACCGTTTTACCCCAACCACCATGAACCATATGCCCATAAGGGCTATCTGTTAATTGTTCCATGTTGTTCTTTCACAGTGTGCTGATTCTGGTTCTCCTATTAACACATTCTGCTTTCTTACATTTGTGCTGCTATCAGCACCTTCTTTATCTTTTGTCTTTTTGCCTATGATGTTTGTCATTGTCACCTTACCCCCACTGTGGGAGAATAAAATACATATGCAGGATAACAAAGGGTTAAGTGGTTAAACCAAAGTGGAATACTACAACGAAGTGTCCTTGCACCAGTCCATCAAGTAGTAGACAAACCTGCGCTGTCAGCTATTGTGGAGGAATGAAAACAAGTATAATGAACAAACTACCAAGCGTCCTTGAAACAAAGCTAGTATGTCTGTTATCAGCACGTGAGACAGGGCCTAGTCACGCTATCTGTTGTCTGTCCAGATGACTAATCGCCAGATGGGCTACTCAAGGTTTTTGCATAATTATAAACTAAGACAGAACAATTGTATGCATGCCAAAGATAAAATTTCAATGTTATTAATTACTAAGGGTCTAGCAACTTTGTAAATTGCATGACCTCTATCGCGTACGCTTTTGCTATAACTATGTGTGTACTCTGATGCTTCTCAGAGTGCTGGCTAGCTCCATTGTATGCTGCTGGGCTCTCCATGATATCAAGATTTAATAAAGACTTCCAAGACAAACCTCCTGGGTCCGAGTGTTCACTCCATTTTCCGCGACACCCACCTATCGCTTGCTTTCTATCCAGCCTCACCGGCTCCACCACGCTTAAACAGTATAAAGGTCATGACATGTCGACTGTTCTTTAACTCTGAAGAAGAGCCATACGGTCTTGAAACGTTACTCTGCTTCTGTCTCCACAAGTGCTGTCAGACCTGCTGAGATTTCCCATCATTTTATGCTTTGCTTTCAGGCTTCCAGCATCTGCAATATTTTGTATTTATCCAGATTGGTATAAATTAAGAAAATGCCTGGTGCAGTGCTTACTGATGCAGGGCCTAGATTATCATAAACTGAAACTGGGCCTAGTGCAGAACTTATTGATACAGGGTTTAGATTAATATAAATGAAGACAGGGGCTAGCGCAGTGATTACTCATACAGGGTCTAGATTGATATAAACTGAGGCAGGGCATAGTGGAGTGATTACCGATACAGGGCCGAGATGAATATACACCATCACAGGTGATAGGGCAGTGATTAATAATACAGGGTGTAGATAAATATAAGCTGAGACTGTGCCCATTGCAGTGATTACTGATACAGGGTCTATATCAATATGAACTGAGATAGGATCTAGTGTAGTGATTGCTGATTAATGGTCTGGATTAATATAAAGTGAGACAAAGCCTTCTGCAGTGATTACTGATACTGGGCATTGATTAATATAAAACGAGAATGGTTCTACTCCAGCGATCACTGATATAGGGTCTGGATCAATTTAAACTGATGCAGGGTGTAGTACACTGGTTACTTAACCAGGGTCAAGATGAACATTAATGAGACAGGGCCTAGTGCAGTGATTATCGATATCAGGTCTACCAAATGTAGTGGTTACTAATATAGGGGGTAGATTGATATATACTGAGACAGAGCATAGAGCAGTGATTACTGATACAGGGTCTGGGCTAGTATAAACTGAGACAGTGCCAACTGCAGCGATTACTGATACAGGGCCTACATTGATATAAACTGAAGCAGGGTCAAGTGCAGTGAACACTGATACAGGCTCTAGATTTATATAAATTGAGACAGGGCCTAGTGCAATGATTACTGATACAGGGTCTTGATTAATGAAATGAGACAGTGTCCAGTGCATCTACAGTGCAGTTACTAATACAATGTCTACATTGATAAAAACTGAGGCAGGGCATAGTGCAGAGATTACTGATGCGGAACCTGTATAAATATAAGCTAGGACTGGGCCTAGTGCAGTGGTTACTGATACAGGGCCGAGTGCAGTGTTGACGGGCACAGGGTCTAGGTTAATATAAATTTAGAGGGGGCCTAGTGCAGTGATTACTGATACAGTGTCTGCATTAATATAAACAGAGACAGGGTCTACTGCAGTGATTACTGATACAGGGTCTAGATTAACATAAATGAAAGGAGGGCCAAGTGCAGTGATTCCTAAAATAGGGCCTAGATTGATATAAACTGAGACAGAGCATAGAGCATTGATTACTAATACAGGCTCTAGCGTAATAGAAACTGAGAGAGGGTCTAGTGCATTGATTACTGATACAGGTTCTGGACTAATATAAACTGAGGCATTCTCTAGAGCTACCATTATTGATACAGGGCCTGAACTAATATAAACTGAGACAGTGTCTAGTGCAATGATTACTGAGAAAGGGTCTGGATTGATATGAATTGAGACAGGGCCAACTGTTTTGATTACTGATACATGGTCAAAGTTGATATAAACTCAGGAAGGGCAAAGTGCAGTGATGACTGATGCAGGGTCTAGATTAATATAAACTGAGACAGGGCAAAGTGCAGTGATTACTGATACAGGATCTAGATTGATAAAAGCTGAGGCAGGGCATTGTGCAGTGACAGTGTCCATTACAGTGATTACTGATACAGGGTCTGGATCAATATAAACTGATTTAGGGTATAATGCAGTGATTACTGATACAGGGTCTGGATTATTATAAAGTGAGACAAAGACTACTGAAGTGATTATTTATACAGGGTCTAGATTGATATAAACTGATACAGGGTCTAGTGCAGTGGTTACTGATACAGGGTCTAGATTGATAAATACTGAAGCAGGGCAGAGTGCAGTGATTACTGATATAGGTCGGGATTAATATAAGATGATACAGGGCCTCATGCAGTTATTCGTGATGCAGGGCCTAGATTAATATAAATTGGAATAGGGCCTCATGCAGTGTTTAGTTTTACAGGGTCTAGGTTGACATAAACTGAGGCAGGGCAAAGTGCAGCGATTACTGATACAGGGGCTAGATCAATATAAACTGAGGTAGTATCTTGTGCGGTGATGACTGATACAGAGTCTATGAATATATAAACTTAGGCAGGCAGATAAATATAAACTAGAGCATGGGCTAATGCAGTGATTGCTGATACAGGATCTAGATTAATAGAAACTGAGACAGGGCCAAGTGCAGTGATTACTGATACATGGTCTTGATCAATATAAATGGAGACAGGTTCTAGTGCAGTAATTAGTGATACAGGGACTAGATTAATATAAACTGAGGCAGGCTCTAGTGCAGAGAGAACTGATACAGGGCCTGGATCAACAATAACCGAGATAGGGTCTAGTGCACTGAATACTTATACAGTGTCTATATTAATGTAAACTGAGACACAGCCTAGTGCAGTAATTACTGACACAGGGCACAGATAAATATAAACTGGGACAGGGGCTAGTGCAGTGATTACTGACACATGCTCTAGATCAATATAAACTGAGACAGTGTCCAATGCAGTGATTACTAATACAGGTTCTAGATTGTTAGAAACTGAGACATGGTTAAGTGCACAGATATCTGTAACAGGGTCCAGGTTGATATAAACTGAGGCAGGGCCTAGTGCAGTGAATACTGATACAGGTTCTAGGTTAATATAAACTTAGACAGGTTCTAGTGCCATAATTAGTGATACAGGGACTAGACTAATATAAAGTGAGACAGGCTCGAGTGCAGAGATAATTGATACAGGGTCTAGATCAATATTAACTGCAACAGGGTCTAGTTCACTGATTACTTATACAGGGTCAATATTGATACATGCTGAGGTAGAGCATAATACAGTGATTACAGAGAGAGGGCCTAGATTAATAGAAACTGAGACAGGGCCAAGTGCGGTGATTACTGATACAGGGTCGCGAGACATAAAACGAGGCAAGGCCTAGTGCGGTGATTACTAATGCAGTCTCTTCATTAATATAAACTGAGACAGGCTCTACTGTAGTGATTATTAATACAGAGTCTGGATCAATATAAACTGAGACAGTGTCCAGTGCAGTTATAACTGATACATGGCATAGGTTAATATGAACTGAGACAGGGTCTAGTGTAGTGGTTACTGATACAGGGTCTAGATTGATATAAACTGAGACAGGGTCTCATGCAGTAATTTTTAATACAGGGTCCGGATCAATTTAAACTTACGCAGGGTGTAGTACACTGGTTACTGATATAGGGTTGATATTAACAAAAATGAGAGAAGGCCAAGTGCACTGATTACTGATAGCAGGTCTAGATTAATATAAACTGATGCAGTATCTAGATTAATATAAACAGAGAGGGCCAAATGCAGTGATTACTAATATAGAGGGTAGATTGATATATACTGAGACAGAGCATAGAGCAGTGATTACTGATACAGGGCCTGGACTAGTATAAACTGAGACAGGGCCAACTGCAGTGATTAGTGATTAAGGGCTTACATCGATATAAACTGAGGCAGGGCAGAGTGCAGTGAACGTTGATACAGGCTCTAGATTAATATAAACTGAGACAGGGCCTAGTGCAGTGATTACTGATACAGGGTCTTGATTAATATGAAGTGAGGCAGTGTCCTGAGCAGCGGTTACTGATATAGGATCTACATTTATAAAAACTGAGGGAGGGCAGATTGCAGAGATTACTCATACAGGTCTAGATTAATATGAACTGAGACAGGGCCTAGAACAGTGATTAGTGATACAGGTCTAGATTAGAAAAACTGGGGCAGGGCATTGTGCCATGATTACTGATACTGGGCCTGTATAAATACAAACCAGGACTGGGTCTAGTGCAATGATTACTGATACAGGGCCCAGTGCAGTGTCTACTGGTACAGGATCTAAATTAATATAAACTGAGATGGGACCTAGTGCATTGATTACTGATACAGGGTCTACATTCATATGAACTGAGACACGGTCTAATGCAATGATTACTGATACAAAGTCTAGATTAACAGAAACGAAGAGAGGGCCAAGTGCAGTGATTACTAATATAGGGCCTAGATTGATATAAACTGAGAAAGAGCATAGAGCATTGTTTGCCAATACAGGCTCTAGATTAACATAACCTGAGAGAGGGTCAAGTGCATTGATTACTGATAGAGGGTCTGGACTAATATAAACTGAGACAGTATCTAGTGCAATGATTATCGAGAAAGGGTCTAGATTAATATGAACTGAGACAGGGCCAGCTGCAGTGATGACTGATAGAGGGTCTAGATTGATATCAGCTGAGGCAGGGCCTAGTGCAGTGATTACTGGTACAGGCTCTAGATTAATATAAACTGAAACATTGTCCAGTGCAGTGATGACTGATACAGGGCTAGATCAATACAAAATGAGAAAGGGTGTAGTGCAGTGATTACTGATACTGGGTCTACGAATATGTAAACTTAGACAGGTAGATAAGTATAAACTAGGACATGAGCTAATGCAGTGATTGCTGATACAGGATCTAGATTAATAGAAACTGCTACAGGGCCCAGATAAATATAAACTAGGAAATGGGCTAATGCAGTGATTACTGGTATAGGGTCTAGATCAATATAAACTGAGATAGGTTCTCATGCAGTAATTAGTGATACAGGGGCCAAATTAATATAAACTGAGACAGGCTTTAGTGCAGAGATAACTGATACAGGGTCTCGATCAACATTAACTGAGACAGGGTCTAATGCACTGATTACTGATACAGTGTCTTGATTAATAGAAACTGATACAGGGCCAAGTGCAGTGATTACTGATACCGGGTCTAGATCAATATAAACTGAGACAATGTCCATTGCAGTGATTACTGATACAGGGTCGAGATCAATGTAAATTGAGACAGTGTCTTTTGCAGTGGCTACTGATACATGATCTTGGATAATAGAAACTGAGACAGTGTCCAGTGCAGTGATTACTGATGCAGGGTCTAGGTTGATATAAACTGAGGCAGGACATAGTTCACTGAATACTGATACAGGCTTTAGGTTAATATAAACTGAGACAGGTTCTAGTGCTGTAATTAGCGACACAGGGACTAGACTAATATAAAGTGAGACAGGCCATGGTGCAGTGGTTACTGATGCAGGGCCCAGGTAAATATAAACTGGGACTCGAGCTAGTGCAGTGATTACTGATACATGGTCTAGATTAATAGAAACTAAGACAGTGTCCAATGCAGTGATTACTGATACAGGGCTAAGATTGATAGAAACTGAGACACGGCCAAATGCAGTGATTACTGTAACAGGGTCTAGGGTGATATAAACTGAGGCAGGGCATTGTTCAGTGAATACTGATGCAGGCTCTAGGTTAATATAAACTGAGACAGGTTCCCATGCCATAATTAATTATACAGGGACTAGGCAAATATAAAGTGAGGCAGGCTTGCGTGCAGAGATAACTGATACAGGGTCTAGATCAATATTAATTGAGACAGGGTCTAGTTCACTGATTCCTTATACAGGGCCAAGATTGATAAACACTGAGGTAGAGCATGATACAGTGATTATCGATAGAGGGCCTAGATTAATAGAAACTGAGACAGAGCCAAGTTCAGTGATTACTGATACAGGGCCTTGAGACATAAACTGAGGCAGGGCCTAGTGCAGTGATTACTAATGCAGTCTCTTTATTACTTTAAACTGAGACAGGCTCTACTGCAGAGATTACTAATACAGAGTCTGGATCAATATAAAATGAGAACGTGTCCACAGCAGTGATTACTGATACAGGGTTCAGATCAATATAAACCGAGAGAGTGTCCAATGCAGTTATTACTGATGCATGGCATAGGTTAATATGAACTGAGGCATGACCTAGTGCAGTGATTCCTATTACATGGTCTAGATTAATATAAACTGATGCAGGGCATAGTGCAGTGATTACTGATACAGGCATAGCTTAATATAACCTGTACAGGGTCTAGTGCAGTGATTACTGATGCAGGATCTAGATTAATAGGAACTCAGGAAAGGCATAGTGCAGTGAATGCTGATACAGGGATTAGATTAATATGAACTGAGACGGGATCTGGTGCAATGATTACTGAAATAAGGTCCGGATTTAAATAAACTGGGGCAGGGTATGTTGCTTTTATTGATGATACAGAGACTAGCTTAATATAAACTGAAACAGGGTCCAGTGCAGAGATTACTGATACAGGCTCTAAATCAATATAAACTGAGAAAGTTTATAGTGCACTGATCACTGATACAAGATCTAGATCAAAATAAACTGAGACCATATCCAGGGCAGTAAGTAATGATACAGAGACTAGATTAATATAATCTGAGACAGAGTCTAGTGCAGTGATTACTGATACAGGATATAGACGAATACAAACTGCGAAAGTGTCTAGTGTAGTGATTAAGGATACAGGGTCTAGATTAATATAAACTGATACAGGGCATAGTGCAGTGATTAATGATACAAGGTATCGATTATTATAAACTGAGGCAGCGTCCAGTGAGTGATGACTGGCAAAGGGACTATATTAATTTTAAATAAGAAAGGGTCTAGTGCACTGATTACTGATACATCGTCTAGATTAATATGAGCTGAGACAGGATCCCGTGCACAGATTACTGACATAGGGTTTAGATTGATATAAACTGATGTAGGGCATAGTGCAATGATTACTGATACAAAGTCCAGGTTAATAGAAACTGAGACAGGGCAGAGTGCAGTGATTACCGATACAGGGTCTAGATTAATATAAACTGAGACAGGGTCTCGTGCAGTGATTACTGACAAAGGGACTATATTAATGTAAACTAAGATAGGGTGTAATGAAGAGATTATTAATGTATGGTCTGGACTATCATAAAGTGAGACATGGAAAAGTGCAATAATTACTTCATCAGTCACGCCCATATCACAAGAAAGAATTAAAGTACTGCAAAATACTGTGGATTCTGGAAATCTAAAGCAAAACAAAAAAAAAACACTCAGCAGGTCTGTGGACATCAGTAGAAATAGAAACAGATCAAACTTTCAGGTCGATAACAGGTGCAAAATCTCCCTTGGTACAATTCTATAGATCAGGACTGTTCTGCCCTCTATTCTAGACCAATATTCATTCGTCAACTAAAATCACACATTATCTGATCATTTTTCACAGCTCTATTCGTGGGAACTTGCTGTGCACAAATCACCGGATGGATTTCCAACATTACAGCAGTGACTAAACATCAACAAAACTACATTAACAAGCTTTAAGGGTTTTAGGACGTCCTGGGGTCGTGAGCAGCGCTGTATAAATGCCAAGCCTTTCTCAATGTTAACATTTAAAAATGCTCATTGTGATATGTTGAAAACTCTGAGATTAATATGATTGTAGGTCACTCCTCTGGCTGCTGTTTTAACTTGTCCAGTTTAAATGGGTTAAATCTTCAATCAAATTGACATTCAGTGGAATCCCAGCCTGTTCAAAGATTCTTTATTGATTGTGACAGTGGAACTTATGGAATTAAATTCTTAATTTAAACGTATTTGTTTGAAATAAAAAACATCTGTTCCAATGAATGTTGAAGAATTTGCTATTCATTTTGTACCAACTGTCAATATTCTCAAAATAAATCTTTGTTTTGAGTAGAAACCAATCAATAAGTGTCTGTAACAAAAACAGAATTACCTGGAAAAACTCAGCAGCATCGGTGGAGAAGAAAAGAGTCGACGTTTCGAGTCCTCACGACCCTTCAACAGAACTGTGTTTATCTCGTTTTGCTGCCATGGACACTTCATTGAGATCAGTAAGGCATTTATGTAAATAAACACAGAAATAGAAGTCCCAAATTAGATTCTTGAGATACAAAAACACAGCAAATATTTCCCCACCAACACAGCACAGAAATAGAGTCAAACATGCAAATGTATCAACCGATTCCAGTAGCAACTGTTTTTTGGGCAACTTTAAATGTCAGTGATATGAGAATTATGTCACGACGATATCGATGTTCAGAATTAAGAAAGATTCCCACTTATCATGAAATATAATGACATGGAAAATGTGTTTTTACAGATGTCTGGTATCGTCCCTCTCTCTCTGTAACTTTTTCCTCTCTGGTGCTGTGCCTTGTCTCTTCGCTATGGGTCATTGTCTTTACCCCACAACATGTAGTCCACGTATGGCTAATGTATTCTCTCAGCCCGATTCATGTACTTCAAACTAAATGGGTCTAATGAAATGGACCGGAGTCCATTGAGGGAACTTTGCTTTAAATCTGTTTTGAGCATTCACTGACCTGGGAGTGTTTGATGGGAAACTGCAGATTAAACTTTACTCTGCATATAACCTGTGTTGTGCCCAGTAGCGGGGATTTGATGTGGCCGTGTCGAAGGACCTTCCCCTGTATCTAACGTGTGCTTTCCCTGCCTTTGGACTGTCTGGTGGGACAGTGTGGAGGAAGTTTCACCCTGAACCTAACCCGTGCTAAATCCGCCTTGGGACTTTTTCATGTGGCAATGTAGAGGGAGCTTTACATGATCAATGTAGCCCCATGCTACTCCTGCCCTGGGAGTGTTGTGTGGAGCCGTAGGCCCTGTCTTTGCATTACGCTTGGCCGTGTCGAACCGCATCTAGCCCTTGCTGTACCTGCCCTGGGAGTGTTTCACAGGGACAGTGTCGAGGAAGTTTCGCTCTATCGAAACCGTGCTGTAACTTCCCTGGGAGTGTTTAATGTGGCAATGTAGAGGGAGCTTTAAATTCGGTGCCGAGCCCCATGCTGCACCTGTCCTTGGAAAGTTTGATGGGACGGTAGACCCGGTCTCGATGTTGCACTCGACCGTGACCCTGTCCCTTTTTATATTACACAGACCAGACCCTGTCTCGGTTTATATTACACGAGACCCTGTCTCAGTTTATATTACGCTCGGCATGTCTCTGTTTGTATTATACTTGACATTTCTCTGTTTATAATGCACTAGACGCTGTCTCTGTTTATATTACAGTAGACGCTGCCCCTGTTTACATTACACTAGATTCTGTCCCTGTTTCTATTACATGAGGCCCTGTCCCTGTTTACATTACACTCAAGATGTTTCTGTTTATACTGCACTAGACCCCGTTTCTGTTTATATTACACCAGACCCTCTCTCTGTTTATATGACACGAGACTAGGTCTCTGTTTGTATTACACTAGGCCTTGCCCCTGTTTATATTAAACTTGATATCTGTCTGTTCATATTACACTCGACATGTATCTATTTATATTATACTCGATATGTTTCTGTTTATATTGCACTAGTTGCTGTCTCTCTTTATACTGCACTAGACGCTGACTCTGTTTATATTACAGTAGACCTGGTCTCTGTTTATCTTACACTAGACCCTGTCCCTGTTTATATTAAACTGGACCCTGTCTGTTTGTAATACACTAGATCCTGCCTCCTTTTATATTACATTGGACCCTGTTTTTTGTTTATATTACCCTAGACCCTGTCTTTGCTTCTATTAAGCAAGGCCCTGTCTCTGTTTATATTATACTTGACAGGTCTCTGTATATATTAATCTAGACCTGTCTCTGTATTGCAGTAGATGCTGCCTCAGTTCTGTGCTAGATCATGTTTGTATTTAAATTACAATACCGGCCTCGGGTATTAATGCACTGCACAAGCCCAATAATGTGGAAATTTGTTGGGGTGGAAATAGTGAAGATAAGACAGCAAGATGGTGGGAACAGTAATGATGCAAAAATTCTTTGGAGAACAATTTTCATGGGTGCCTATTTTGATGTCGTGACTTGTCCTCCCTGCATCCCAGATTTGTGTTCATAAACCGCAGGTCTCTCTTACCTTGCAACTGTTTAAATTGAACCATTTAACTCCTATTTCCAGGGACCAGTGCGATAAAGTAAGGAAATATACTAGTGTAATATAAACAGAGGACAATTACATAAATAACTGAGACAGGGTCCCTGTTACAGAAACATGGACTAGAGCAGTAACAATGTGATAGGCCCAGTGTAATACGAACAGACACATGGTGGAGTGCAACAATATTGACACCAGATGTCCTGAAGCCCTACAGAACCAGGTAAGGTATGGGTGGAGATATCTGCTGGTGATTACCACCTATTGCCATCCCTCAGCTGATGAACCTGTACTCCTTTATCTTTAGCACTACTTGGAAGAAACACTGAGGGTAGAAAGGGCAATGAGTGTGCCGTGGATTTGTAAAGTCAATTGCCACTTGACATGACCATTAGTGGTCGAGCTGGATCAGTCCTGAATGATGTATCTGCCAGATTGGACATGTCGCAGATGGTGAGAGAGCCAACACGAGGGAAATCCCTACCTGATCTCAGGCCCATCACACTATCGATATAGGTGAGAGTGACCCCTGCACTGTCCTTGCAGAAACCAAGGCCGGTATTCACACTGAGCACATTCTCCATTGTGTTGTGCTGCACTGCCAATGTGCTAGATGGGATACATTCAGAACAGATGAAGCAGCTAAAAACTTGCCATCACCGAGATGCTGTGGGTCATCAGCAGCAGAATAATTGCATTCAATCACACCCTGTAATCTCATGGACCAGAATATCCCTCACTTGCACCTTGATGTGCCTATCCACGGATCCCTGAATTTAGCAGGGTAGGTAGATGAGGTGGTTAAGAAGGCATATGGGATACTTGTCTTTATTAGCTGAGGTCTAGAATACAAGAGCAGGAAGGTTATGCTGGAACTGCATAAAATGCTGCATAGGCCACAACTGGAGTGCTCCATGCAGTTCTGGTCACCGCATTATCGGAAGGATGTGATTGCACTGGAGAGGGTGCAGAGGAGATTTACCAGGATACTGCCTGGGCTGGAGGGTCTGGGCTATGAGGAAAGATTGGATAGGCTGGGGTTGTTTTCCTTGGAACAGGGAAAGTTGAAAGGGGATCTGACAGAGGTGTATAAGATTATGAGGGGCATACATAGGGTGGATAGGAAAGCACTTTTTCCATGAGTAGAGAGGTCAAAAACCAGGGAACAGAGATTCAAGATAAGAGGCAGAAGGCTAAGAGGGGAGTTGAGGAGAATTTTTTTCTCCCAGAGGGTGGTAGGGATTTCGAACTCACTGCCCGAAAGGGTGGTTGTGTCAGAAACTCTAGTAACATTAAAGAAGGATTTAAATGTTCACTTAAGCTGCCATAGCCTCCAGGGCTATGGGCCAAGCACTGGAAAATGGGATTAGTGCAGTCAGATCTTTTTTGACCAATGAGGACACGGTGGGCCAGTTGGCCTCCTTCTCTGCTGTATGAGCCTCTGAGTCTAACACCCAACCTGGGGACAATGAGGAATGTAGAACATCAGGTCAGAAGCAAAACCAGGCATACCTGAAAATGATGAAACATAGTGTGAAGCTAGAACGCTGTACATAATGGAAAACGGATCAAATCCGTCCCCTTGCCTCTCATTTAGTCTAATCTTGATCATCGGTAAAATGATTGAAGATGTCACCGAGGTACTCACCAAGGCTCAGACTGGGTCCACCCGGATCAGCCAGCTTCAAAGCTCATTGTAATCTTGGTCTGAACATGGGCAAGAGAGCTAACATCCAGAGATGATGTGTGAATACTTTAGTGCTTTGTGTCAAAGTAGCGTTTGACTGAGTGTGGCATCAAGAAGCCTTGAAAGGAGTCACCTCAATGGGAATCACGGGAAGTCTCTCCACTGGTTGTAGTCACACCGAGCGCACATGAAGATGTTGTGGTTGTTGGAGACCAATCATCTCAGCACCAGGACATATTTCCAGGAGTCCATCAGGGAAGTGTCCTTGGCCCAACCATCATTATTTCTAATATTATCTCTCCGTCTCAAAGAAACATGGAGTAATGCAGCTATAATTTAAACAGGAGCACAAATAAAAGTAAAATACTGCGAATGCTGGAAATCTGAAATAAAAACAGAAACTGCTGGAATAGCTCAGCAAGCCTGACAGCATCTGTGGAGAGACAAACAGAGTTAAAGTTTAGAGTCCGTATGACTCTTCTCCAGAGGCATAGTCTCGTGCTGTAATTACAGTGGTACTGTCTGGTATAATACAGACATAGTCAAGATCTAATATGATATAAACAGAGACAGGGTCCAGTGTAGTACAAACGGAGATGGCTTCGAGTGGAATATTAATGAGAAATGGCCTATTTTGATACAAACAGAGGCCTTATCTAGTACAATAAAAATGAGGTAGTGCCGAGTGCATTAATAATCAAAACAGGATCCTGTATAACATGAGAGAGATGATCGTGCAGTGGGAACGTCATTGGATTAGTAATCCAGAGATCCAGGCCTTTTCTCTGCGGATAGGGGTTTGAATCCCATTATGTCAGCATGTGGAATCGAAATTCAATTAATAAATCTGGAATTGAAAGCTCATCTCAATAATGGTGACCATGAAACTATAATCCATTATCATAAACATCCATCTGGTTCACTGATGTCCTTTAGGGAAGGATATCTGCTGTCCTTACCAAGTCTGGCCTACATTTCTTTTTATTTGTTCATGGGAATTTGGGTAACAATGGCGAGGCCAGCATTTATTGCCCATCCCTAATTGGCCTTGAGAACAGTGTGGCTTATTAGGTTATTTATGAGTCAACCAAATTGCTGTGGTTCTGGAGTCACATGTAGTCAAGACCAGGTGACATTAGTGAACCAGATGGGTCTTTACGACAATGGTTTCAAGTTCATCATTAGACATTTGAATTCAAATTTCACCATCTGCCGTGATGGGATTCAAATTCAGATCCCCAACGATTTACCAGCCCAATGAGAATACCACTACACCACTACACTACGTCCCAGGCATAGAACTGCAGACCCACAATTTTGTGTCGCCCCATTCTCCGGTTATTTGTTTAATTGTCCATGACCATTAACGACTGGATGTGACAGGACTTCAGAGTAGATCCGATCTATTGGATGTGGGATCTTCAAGGCTGTGATATAAATATTGGTATTGACTGGTGCAGTGTTAATTGAAACAGGGTGCAGTGAAATATAAACAGAGACAGTGTTTGGTATAACATAAGTATAGATGGAGTCCAATTTAAAAAGACAGAGACAGGGTCCAGTGCAACGTGAACTGAGACAATGCCTGTTTCATACAATGTATCCGTCAAGGTTTCAAGCCCATCTGCTGGCCAAACCTTGCAATTGCAGCTACTGTGAAAGTATCGCTGTCAGGTTAGATCTTTGATATTATTGTATCAAGAATCCACTTTCCCAGGCGTAGTACCACATCGCCTTCTGCGGGGGGTGTCAAAATTTAACAAAATTCAACTAATTGCAGATGAACATGGTTGATTAGCGCACGTTAAGATCAGCTCAAAACTTGCCATCAACGAGATACTGTTGGTCATTAACAGCAGGATAATTGCATTCAATCACAACCTGTAATCTCATGGACCAGAATATCCCTCACTCAAACCTTAGTGTGCTTATCCACAGATCCCTGAAGGTAACAGAGCAGGTAGATGAGGTGGTTAAGAAGGCATATGGGTTACTTGCCTTTATTTGCTGAGGCATAGAACACAAGAGCAGGGAGGTTATGCTGGAACTGTATAAAACGTTGGTTAGGCCACAACTGGAGCACTGCGTGCAGTTCTGGTCACCACATTATAAGAAGTATGTGACTGCACTGGAGAGAGTGCAGGGGAGATTTACCAGGATGCTGTCTGGGCTGGAGGGTCTGAGCTATGAGGAAAGATTGGATAGGCTGGGGCTGTTTTCCTTGGAGCAATGATGGTTGAGGGGCATAGGTAGGGTGGATAGGAAGGCACCTTTTCCATTAGTAGAGGGGTCAAAAACCAGAGAGCAGAGATTTAAGATAAGAGGCAGAAGGCTAACAGGGGAGTTGAGGAGAATTTTTTTCACCCAGAGGATGGTAGGAATTTCGAACTCACTGCCCGAAAGGGTGGTTGAGTCAGAAACTCTAGTAACATCAAAGAAGGATTTAAATGTTCACTTAAGCTGCCATCGCCTACAGGGCTATGGGCCAAGCGCGGGAAAATGGGATTAGTGCAGTCAGATCTCTGTTGACCTGCGCGGAAACGATGGGCCGGATGGCCTCCATCTGTGCTGTAAACATCTATGAGTCTAGCATTCAGCCTGGGAACAATGAGGAATGTATGCCAGCACGTAAGAAGCAAGACCAGGCATACCTGAAAATGATGAACCATAGTGTGAAGCTAGAACACCGTACATAATGGACAACAGATCAAATTCGTCCCCTTGCTGCTCAATCAGTCTACTCTCAATCATCAGTAAAGTGACTGAAGGTGTCGCTGGCCTGCTCACCAAAGCTCAGACTGGATACACCCAGATCAGCCAGCTTCAAAGCTCATTGTAAACTTGGTCTGAACATGGACAAGAGAGCTAACTTCCAAACATAATGTGTGAGTGCTTCAGTGCTTGATGTCAAAGTAGCTATTGACTGAATGTGGCATCAGGAAGCCTTGGAAAGAGTCAGGTCAACAGGAATCAGGGGCAAGTCACTCCACTGGCTGGAATCACACCTAGCGCACATGAAGATGTTGTTTTGTTGGAGACCAATCATCTCAGCACCAGGACATCGTTCCAGGAGTCTCTCAGAGAAGTGTCCTTTGTCCAGCCATCTTCAGCAGCTTGATCAATGACCTTCCCTTCATCACCAGGTCAGGAGTGGGGATGTTCGCTCATATTTGCACAGTGTTCAGTTCCATTTATGACCTCTCAGATAATGAAACCGTCCTTACTTGTTGCATCTCGAACTGGACAAGTTTGAGCTGATAAGTTGCAAGTGATATAAGCGGCACACAAGTGCCAGGCAATGACCAACTCCAACAATAAAGCAACTACACATCTGCCCTTGACGTTCAGAGGACATTACCGTCGCTGAAACCCACCATCAACGTCGTGCAGGTGCCATTGAACAGAAACTGAACTGGACCAGCCATATAAATACTGTGGCTACAAGAGTAGGTCAGAGGCTGGGGGTTCTGTGGTGAATAACTCACCTCCGGGCTCCCCGAAGCCTTTCCACCATCTGCAAATCTGCAGGTCAGATGTCTGTTGGAAATTGTTTACTTCCCTGGACGAATGTAACTGCAGCAACACTCAATAACCTCCAGGCCAACCAGGGGAAATCAACCCCTTGGAATCAACTCCAGGAGTTAAACATTCACTCTCTTCACCACTGATACACAGTAGCTGCAGTGTGTACCTTCCACAAGATGCACTGCAGCAACTCGCCAAGGCCTCTTCAACAGCACCTTCCATACCTGTGACCTCCACCCCCCAGAATAACAAGGCCAACAAGCACATGGGAACACAATGCCCTGCATCCTCTTACACATACCACTCTATTGGTGGGAAATTGGTCTTTGGCGCTGGCAAAGAAGGGATATCGGAAATCTAATTCTGCTGACTGCACTGAAAATTAATATCCAATTCTGCGTGCCATGTACGGCCGATCCGATGCCGCCCCTTCAGGCTACTGCCAGATACAGATTTCTAGCCTAACATCTTTATTTATAACATTATCTCTCCATATCACAGAAACATGGAGTCATGCAGCCATAATTTAAACAGAGGCACAGATAAAAGCAAAATGCTGCAAATGCTGGACATCTGAAATACGGACAGAAAATGCTGGACAAACTCAGCAGGTCTGACAGCATCTGTGGAAAGAGAAACAGAGTTCGTGTGTCGAGACCGTAAGACTCTTCTTCAGAGATATAGCATAGTGCCGTAGTTACAATGACCCGGTCTGGTATAATATGGACATAGTCAAGATTTAATATAATATAAACAGAGACAGGGTCAAGTTTAATATAAACAGAGACAGGGCCTTGTGTAATATAAACGGAGACAGGGTCCAGTGCAATACAAACTGAGATGGCTTCCAATGGAACATTAACGAGATAGGGTATATCTAATACAAACAGAGGCCTGATCCAGCACAATAGAAATGAAGTCGTTCCTGGGACCTTAATAATCGAAACAGGATCCTGTACAACATGGGAGAGATGACCGTGCAGTGGGAACGTCATTGGATTAGTAATCCACCGTTCCACGCCTTTGCTCTGGGTATAGGGGTTTGAATCCCATTTTGGAAGCATGTGGAATCCAAATTCAATAAATACATCCGGAATTGAAAGCTCGTCTCAATAAGGGTGACCTTGAAACTATCGATTATCGTAAATATCCATCTGGTTCACCGATGTCGTTTAGGGAAGGAAACCTGCCGTCCTTACCCAGTCTGGCCTACATTATTTTTGTTCGTTCATGAGAATGGGGGCGGCACCGGCTAGGCCAGCATTTATTGCTCATTCTAATTGCCCCCTTGAGAACAGCGTGGCTTATTGGGCTGGGTTTTTATGACAATGGTTTCATGGTCATCATTAGATATTTCAATTCAAATTTCACCATCTGCCGTGGTGGGATTCAAACACAGATCCCCAGCGATTTACTAGCCCAGTGAGAATACCACCACATCACCACCTCCCATACATATAACTCCAGACCCACAACTTTGTGGACCCCATTCTCCAGTTAGTTTTTTACTTGTCCACCACCATTTACGACTGGATGTGACAGGACTGCAGAGGTAATTCCGATCGGTTTGAATTGGGATTTCCAGACTGTGTGATATAAATATTGGTGTTGACTGGTGCAGTATTAACTGAAACAGGGTACATTGAAATATAAACAGAGACAGTGCTTGGTCTAACATACGTATAGATGGAGTCTAATTTAGAAAGACAGAGACAGGGTCCAGTGCAGTATTAATTGAGACAATGCCTGTTCGTATAAAGCATTCTTCAAGATTTCAAATCCATCTGCTGGCCAAACGTTGCAATTGCAGCTACTGTGAAAATGTCGCTGTCAGGTAATATCTTTGATATTATTGTATCAAGAATCCACTTCCCCAGATGTCACACCACGTCGCCTTCTGCGGGAGGTGTGAAAATTTAACAAAAGTCAACTAATTGCAGATGAACGTGGTTGATTAGCGCACGTTAAAGTCAGCACCAGAGTAAAGCGGCCCAATTCCTGGTGATGTGACTTTGCTCAACTTGATTAAAGGGAGGGATGTTGACCAGGGAGCTGTATAGAAACGATGGGAGCTTTAATATCCACCTCAACAAACATAGTGTTGGGGAGAGTTTATTGGTTCATGGTACCACCTGAAAGACAGTTAGGGTCATTTTCTTCAATAGTTAAGGGCTATGGAGCCTCCCAGGAAGTCAAGGTGGGATCTTAAGTTGAAGCACAAGATGCCATTTTGGTCTGTGTGTGTGTGTGTGTGAGGGAGAGAGAAAGAAGCACATCATATTGTTTGCAACTGAATTTCACGAAGACCCTGGACAACCTTCCATCTATGAAAGGTCACAGACATACAATGGAAGCAAACCCATTTCAGATGTGCTGATGACTGAGGAGGCCATTGTTGTGAGGCAGGCTCTGCCACAAGTGCTGCACATGAAGCTACAAAGTGTCGTTGTAGCTTGTTTTTTTTCCCGGTGTTGGCCTGGAGTGCCAAGCCGCTGTAGCCGCTGTAGCCGCTGGTCATCGTGGTGATTCACGCCAACCCACAGGAGGTGCCGCCATTTTCCTCAGTCATCAGTTTGTTACGCTCAGTTGCGATAATCGCTATTTAGGGCCTTCACTTCAAGCATCCTTGAAGCGGAGCTTTGGGCGTCCCACTGGTTGCCTGCCTCCAGCTCCCTCACCATACAGAAAGTCCTTGTGTATGTGACCATGTTCCATCCTGCGAACGTTCCCAAGCCACAAAAACCGCTTCTGTTTGATGAGTTCTTCAGTCTTGGGAACTCTGCCTTTGAGAGTACCACTGTATTCGTGACTTTATCCTGCCAGTACATACCTCTAATGCGCAGCAGGCATTGAAGATGGAAATTGTGGAGCTTCTTTTCTTGATAGCTGTCAGTCGCCCATGTTTCACAGCCATACAGCAAGGTGCTGAGTACACAGGCCTTATAAACCATCAGCTTGGTCCTAAGGGTCAGTTTGATGTTATCCCATGGGCGTCTCATGAGTCAGCCAAAGGTGGCAGCTGCTTTCCCCATGTGGGTATCAGGTTCTTCATCAAGGAACAGGCTGCCTGTCACCTTGGAACCCAGGGAGCGGAATTTACTTCCATCGGTTTGTTATTTAGTGTGATCAATGACGGGGGTTGGACACAGGCCTGTTTCACTCCATTCTTCACTCTGAATCTGTCGGAAGTGGAATCATAAATCTGTACAGTGCAGTGCATATTGTCATGGAAGGAGTGAATGAGACTGTGGAGCTTTGGTAAACAGCCAATTTTCCCAATAATCTTGTAGAGTCCTGCTCTGTTGACGGTGACAAGCGTATGGAGCAGATCATGTCCAGAGTATATCTTCTGACGCAAACATCACTCTGTGCTTCAGCCTGCAACCAGATGAAGACTTTAAAGCATGACCCGAGCAATGGCCTTCTCCGTGACTCTATGAGTGAGATATCCCTGTAGTTGTTGCAGTCTCACCTGTTGGCTTTGTTTTCAGATAGTGTGGTGATTTTTGCACCATTCACCTCCTGTGGAACAGATCTTATCTTTCAGCAGAGAAGACGAAGGCCGTAAAGGCTGAGAAAGATAAATAATATCAACACCAATTATTATCAACTCACGAAGGTAAATAATTATCTTCGGGAATTATCATCAATTCACAAAGATAAATAAGTATATTCACCAATTGGCATCCATTCACAAAGATAAATAATTATATTCATCAATTACCATCAATCCACAAAGATAAATAATTATATTCACCAATTACCATCAATTCACAAGACAAACACTGTGTGGCTGGGTAATGTCAAATACCAAACGTCTGTTGAAAAGTGTGACATTTCTACATATTTTAATCTCAGTGTCATCTAGTGGCGGCAAGTTTTACCATCCACCGTAAACATTAAGCATTGAAATATATTTTAAATATGATTATAGGTCAAAATCTTTAGCGGTTAAATGCGATAAAACAATATTTTTATGTGACTTTGTGGTATTTAAATTGGCATATAATCATTAAATGCTTATGTATGCTCATAGGTAGTGCAAAAAACTTTAATAATTTCCTTACACACCTTATTCTGCGCTCAAATTCACCTTTGAAATGGAGGAGTAAAATGAACTCCCTTTCCTTGACGTACTGGTTGAGAAAACTTTTAAGAGGTTCTCTACCATGGTCTACCACAAGCCTTCCTTCACTGTTCAATGCACACGGTGGCCTTATCGGAAAACTCCTAAATCGGGCCCGAGACATTTGCTCACTGTGCAAGCCTAATGCTGAAATCGGGCATATCAAAGACATCCTGCGGGATAATGGCTACCTTGGTCAGGTCATTTCACGCTGTATATGATGCAAACTCATGAACGGGCCCAAGGCCATCATTTTCGGCCCTGAAAAGTGCCCAGTCTACCTCGATTACTCCGAAAGGGCAAAGTATTTCACAAATTTGAGCAAGAGGTGAACCTCGCTGTTTCACACTGCTACTCTGCAGTAGCAACAGAGTGGTATTCGCCACTAACAGGATGCTGCCGTCAATCCAAAATGACGTTCTGCTTATCATAAAATTGAGCAATATTGTATATGAATTTCAGTGCCAGCGTGATGCTAAAAAATGTAGGCCGTGCGGTCCAGAGATTGGCGGATTGTATCAAATAGCATGTACCTCCTACAATGGACAAGGTATGGTTCGTACCCAACGAGTCCATGCTTGCAAAACTCAAAACGCCATGTTCAACATTAGATATGATTCCGCGACTGGACAACATCTGAAGAATAATGCTCATTGAATTAATACTGACAGCCAATTTAAGATTGGGGAGGCGATGTTGTAGTGGTACTGTCGCTGAACTAGTAATCCAGAGACGCAGGGTATTGCTCTGGGGACCCAGAGCCACAGCAGGAGAAGGAATTTAAATTCAATAACAACATGGAATTAAAACGTCTGATAATGAGCATGAAATAATGGTCATTGTCGATTGTTGTAAAAACCCATCTGGTTCACTAATATCCTTCAGGGAAGGAAATCTGCCGTTTTCTGGCCAGTGTGTGACTCCAGACCACAGCAATGTTGTAGATTTTTAAATGCCCTCTGAACTACGGATGGGTGATAAATGCTGGCCTGGCCAGTGACGCCCACATCCCATGAATGAATTTTAAGGCAAATTGGGCTCGCAGTGTGGTGCATTTATATGTACTGGGAGCTGCATATGTTAATACACAGGGCCCTGTTCTTTGCAGGTATTCTCTGTATTGTTTTACACACATCCCCCCCGTTTCAGCTAAACAAAATAAGTGACAGCCATTCGCTGGTTCATTCCCTGTGCAATGTCTGATTTAAATTTCAAACAGTGATTGGCAGTTAACTGTCAGTCATTATCAACTGGTGCATTCTCCATGTCAATGCCTCTACAAATCAGAGACCACTTGCCAACAAATTAACAGCCTGTTCTCATACAGTATATATATGTTGTTTCCCTTGACATTTTTATTTTCTTGTGAATTGTCCTGATGAGTTCAAGACGAAAAGTTTCAACAAGAATGTCTTTTTTCAGTATTATTACGTTAATGTAATCTAGCAAAGCAATAATAGTAAATTTGAAGCTTTTTTCAGATTTAAATTGATATAACTTTAAAATTTTTATTACAATTATTGTAATGTAGTGATATAACCAACAACTCAGTGTCAATAAAATATGCCAAAAATGTAAATATTAATTTATTGTATGTGTTCTGTCTACTCAATGCTGTTGCTATTATTCCATATTTCTGTTTATGTTAATAATCAAATCCTTTGGTGACGAGCGGGTTGGCTGGATTTTATCCTGACATTTTCTTGCAATTACATTTGATTCTGTTGGAAGTGTTTGCAGAATCGAGCTGCTTCGCCATGAAACGGGTTTCAGCCCCTCAGTGATGTGCTTTGGTGCTTTTCTACTGAGGACAGTTTGAATAAGACAAGAATGTGAAACTGTTTGGCATTTCTGCGTTGTTTAAACTCGGTGACATCAAGAGGTTACACGTTTTCTTATTGAATGCAAACGCGCTTGAAACTGTTTGAAGCTGGATTGTGCGCCTAAAACAGGCAGACTTTAGAAATGAAAAATATACCTTTAAAGATATGTTGATGCACTTTTTTTTAATTTTAAGTGGTCATTGTAGATTAAACTAAGCCATGGTTTCCGACGCTCATTGTGGATACAATTTGTAATTACAATCATAAACTACTTAAATAACAAGTTTACCAATGGAAGAGTAAAATTAATGTAATGCAAATAATTATCAATGTGATAATGTCTCTCCATATTACATGATCACAGAATCTTTACAGTGAAAATGGAGGCCATTCGGCCCATCGAGTCTGCACTGGCTCTCTTAAAATGCATCCTCCCCCGTCACACTCCCATTAATATTAACCAAAGATGCTTTTACATGAATGCCACGAACCATTAGTAACCTTTCACAATTCTGTTGTGCACTGAGCGCAATTAACATGACCGGAAAAGTTTATACATTGGAAATGTTTTTTGATAATGTCTGAAACTATTTCAACGAGAACCTAATGATTCCACCCTAGTGTTCAGTTTCACGAGCGGTTTTGAATTAATTGGTGTGCCCCTTGTTAAAACAGATGAATGAAAGTTTGCATCCAATTAAATTTAAGTTTTACATTGCATTTTGGCAATACATGCATCTGGTTTTATCTTATTTGTGTGCAGTCGCAACCATATTATTCCTTCAACGTCATTTGTAGTTTGAAAGCGAAATAATTATATCTAATCTAATTTTAAACAGTTTTATGAGCGGTGCACGTCCCTGGAAGTGAAATGATTGTTCATAATGATTTTAGTTAAATTGTAGGAAGGTGCAGATTGTATATGGCTAGAGATAGTCAAGTAAAAACTTGAATTTCAAACAGACTAATTTAAATACAGAAGATTAACATTAGCTTCGAATTTAATAACAATATCCTGTCTCCAATAATTGGGAAGTGCACAGGATAGATTTATAGGTGAAGAACGGATTATGTCTGAGCTTTATGGTTAATTCTTATCAATTGTTAAATTGAACAACAAAATCTCGACTGCATTTGCCCGTTATGTTTCACTGTCGCAAATGACCTGAATGAATTGTTCCCAAGTTTTACAGTGATAACTTTGGCCCTTCTATCAATTAATAATGTATTTAGTAATTAATCTGCGGGAATTGTGTAAACAGCAGGAGTAAATATAAAAGATCGTCTGAGTTATTAAATCGAGACAGCACCGTTACTGATCACAAACGCCCGATATATATAAACCTTTGCAGTTTATGATCAATACAAGTGTTGTCTGTATTTAATAACGCAGACAATATTTTATATTTACTCCTGTCATTATATGTAAAGCTACGATTGAAGACCATATATAAATTTGAGTCCTGCTTTAGCAACCAGTTGATGTTACAGCCCATCGACAGTTAGTGCGATGTGACCCAACAAATTTGGAACTTCTTGAAATATTCTACTCATAAATTCATCATGTGAAATACTTACTGAGATACAGTTCATGATATATCAATAGCTTCAGGAACATACAATGTTTGTAAGTTTCTTGGTAAAAAAGAGGGCAGTAGCAAATATTGTCCATTTTAAATTATTAAAATGTGATCAGATTTAAGTAAAAGTAATATATGTCTAAATTTTTCCATCTATTAATTTGACGTTTATTGTTTCACATAGGCTAAGCGTCATGTTAATTTCTTTATACCCCAATTATTTCACAAAGCATCAAGCAGAAACATGTTTTGAGTTATCAAAAACTATTTTTCATATTATAGAGTATAAATCAGCTAATAAGATAATTAACTTCCAACATAATAGAATTGCTAATTCATTCAATATAATGACCTCCTACAATTGAGTCGTTACGGTGAGTACAAACCTCAATGGCCGGAAAGAATTTTTAATTGTATCCAAAATGATTTTAGAAAATAATACATTTCTTTACTCAACTGTGCTCAGCTCGATAAGGTGCTTCGCCTTGATGATTGTGTTCATTACATTGAATTGTGGAATTTTATCAAAGCTGTGCGTCATCATTTTCAATGTGAATGTTTCCTGGTTTGTGTATTGCTTACCCTGTCACTTTTACGGACATCAGATCGCCTTTAATCTGTAATATTTATTTGCTCATTTTCAGGCAAACTAAATCTTTGTTTTCAAGATTGCAGATAGACTGGGAGAGTTAGTGGAAGTCGATGGAAGTTTTGAAGTGAATATTAATTTAATTTCAAAGAACGTGTAGACTTATCGTTGTAGTAAATTGACCATTGATGAATTAGAATCAAACAGCTTGAATGAAATGGACAGATTGAACAGATCTATCTGCTGGGAACTCGCTTGTTGCACCATTTGTGTCTGTTCTGTTTCTGTGCGCGTGGTCACTGTGCTGGGACCAGGAATCTTCCTGACTGCTTGTAAACCTTCTGGTTCCCTCTCCTGCATTTCAGGAAGTGCAATTTGATTTATTTCTTCAAAAAACTTGTATCTGTGAGAAATGTGAAGGTTTGACTTCATGTTTGACTGGGCGCCTCAGAAATGGGATCCCTAAACAGTCTGCGAGAATCAGAAACAACCACAGACTGGGGAAGGAGTTTTGGTCAGTTTGTAACGCGATATCTGCCTTGGGATTGTTAGTTTGGGCATTTTAGAACGAATTTTACTCTATATTTAATCCACGCTCTAGCTATTCTGTAATATAGAGGGAGTAAATAGGCTGTGTTTTCTTTTAAATTATATCATGGGTGTTAGGGTCGCTGGCAAGGTCAGCATTTGTTGCCCATTTCTATTTGCCTTTCAGAAGGTATTGTTTAGGCGCATTCTTGAATCGCTGATGACCATTTAGTGTCGGTAATGCTAGGAAGGGGGTTCGAGGGTTTTGCCCGGGCGACAGTGAAGGAACGGCGATATAGTTCCAAGTCAAGGTGGTGTGTGTCCTGGTGTGGAACTGCAGGCAGTGATATTTTCATACACCGGCTACCATTTTCCTTTTAGCTGCCAGAGGACGCGGATTGGGAAGGTGTTGTCAAAGGAGTCTTGGCGAGTTGTTGCAGTGCATCTTGTAAATGGTATACACTGCTGTCTCTGTGTGTTGTTGGTGGTGGAAGTACATATTTAAGGGCGTGGATGGGGTGCCAATTTTGCTGGCTGCTTTGTCCTAGAAAGCATCGAGTTTCTTGAGTGTTGTTGGATCTGCACTCATACAGGTAAGTGGAAATTATTCAGTCTCTGTCCGAATTGTGCCTCATAAATGGTGGACATGTTTTGGGATATAGGAATTGACTCACTCCGGTGGTGGGTGGAGGGGCGGCGGTTGGTGGCGGATGGCGTTGGGGCGTTATGGGCAGTGGAGTCGGGAGGGGGCCTTTACTCCATATTTGACCTTTGCCTGAACTGAAAGTCTCCCCGCACAGTTGAAGCAAACTTAATTAGTATTTAACTAACTAGGCGTACGCTGTCGAGCCAGATATAGGAAAATAAATTCTTCCATTGCTCGGACGAAATATTGCAATTTAATAGATTTTAACCATCCTTCTGAAACAAGAACGACAATTTTTTTTAATGAATTAATTGTGTTTAAACATTTTGAGCATCAGAAAATCATTGAATGCGAGTGACCTGAGTTTGCGCGCAATTTCAGAACAACGGTATCAGGAAGTGACAGTGAAATCCAGAGAGCAGCGTTTGTTCTGCCCTGATAGGAGGCTGCGAGTTATTTAGACAACCGAAATGGACAATGACGAGACTCCCTTGCCAAAATAACCATCATAATAAACTTACGTTTCAAATTATTATTTTGTTCAATAATTTTAAAAAGTTCACAGCTGAATGAGATGCAATTGTCCAACAGGGTCACGACACAGGACATAAAGTCACTGAATTACATTTAATTCAAAGACTTAAAGTGATGCATTGAGCTTGCAATCAGTTGTTTTACTGTGAGATTTAAATCTCTGACACCATTCAATTGATCCGTCAAATCCTCAGGCCCCTTTATTTTGACACCCTTGTCCATTATTACAAACAATATAAGTATATGAAAGAGGTGTGCAAAATTATGAAGCCTTTAATCCCATTAAATCGGAAAGAACTTTTTCCACTGAGTAGAGTAGAATCGTAGAATCTTATCGCACAGAAGGAAGCAATTCTGCCTTCACCGAAAGAGTTCTAATTTGGACCCACATCTCAGATTTATCTTCATAATCCTGTTAGTGGATCCCCCTCGAGGGCATGTCCAATTCCCTTGCGCATTTCAGATGCAGCGAAGCGATATAGACACAACAGTCTGGATGGCCTTCTGCTGTGCTGTAGCCATCATATGATTCTCGGATTTACATCCTCTACACATCGAAAAGCTCCTTCTGCAACACCTCCGCACTTCCAAATTATTGTGTCAATTGGTTCAAATCTGTGACCTTTCGATATCCAGCAGAAAATGTTTCTCCTCAACTGCTGTATCAATAATATCTCATCATTTTTAATATATCCATCCGGTAGCCCTTTACCTTTCGCGGCTCTAAGCAGAACAATTCGGCTAGTATAATCTCTCTATATAACTGAACTCTCTCATTCCTGACATCAACCTTGGTAAATCTTTCCTGTACTCTCCCCGGGGACTTAACATTCTTCCTAAAGCGGTGGTCAGAATTTTGCAAAAGATACTCCAGCCTGGTAAGTGATTTGTAAAACTTTAACGTGGCTTCCTTCTATTCAATGCTCCTATTTACAAGGCCAGGTTGTCCATTCGCTTTCTTAACCATATTTTCAATTTATCCTGCTGCTTTCAAAATTGTTGTGAATATGCGTCCCGGGTCTCTATACTTCTCTTCGCCCTTCAAGCTAATATCATTTAGATGACAATTACTCTCCTGAGAGAGACCACTCAGAATAGAGCACAAATCATATTTTTTTCGTAGAGCATTACTGTTTCTCAATTACTGAGAAGGAAAGAGATAGGCTAGACTCAGTGCCAATTAATCCAAATATTCAATTCCAGGTAGTAAGTCGTGTAAAATGCACCTCTGTAATATGTGTGCTAAATGGTCCAGTTTATATTTGAAAAGGGCCATCAATCAGTTATTGCAAACGTTTATTACTGTCATTCGAACAAAGAAGACTAGGATGAGATCTACGAAAGGTGACTTGTACAATTGAAAGGTTTTGCTTTTTTTTAACAGGAATTCAGCAAGTTATTTCCCCAAATCAGTGAGTTGGTATGTAGAGGACAATGTGTTACAATAAACGTGGAAAGAATGAAGGGAAAGAGGATGAATCAATTTTTCTATACTGCGGGTTGTTAGGATTTGATAAGTCCTACCAGAAAGATTATTGTAAGTGGAATCCGTAATGGTTTGGTAAAATAGAACTTTCAAAAGGAAGATTCGGATTGAAAGGTTAATGGGATTGCTGGCGAGGGCCTTTAGTGGTGTGGTCGACCTTATAGTTTTCTTCCCTGCTGTCACATTCAATTATTTTATAATTCTGCATTATGGTTCATGAACATGCTGGGATTTGTTTTAAACGTGTTTTAACTTGTATATCTAACAGTAGGAGTTCTGTTATTAGGGAAACTAAACCCATCGAAATTAAAACAATTGTATCCTCTGAACACAACAATGACCTTCATTTATACAGCCACTTCAATGCAGTAATACTTCCCAATACATTGGACCGTGATAAGAGACGATCTGAAACCGAGTCAAATAAAGGAGAGGCGGTGGCATACTGGAATTGTCACTGGACAGGAAACCCAGGATAATGCTGTGGGGGGTAATGCTCTGGGGCGAAATTTGTTTTCAATGAAAGAAAAAAATCCGGAATTAAAAGTCTGATGATGACCACTATATCTGATCCAAGGGCAATTAGGGATGGGCAATAAATGCTGGCCAGCAACGCCAACATTCCATGAGCTAAAAAAAGTAAGGCTTTGTCGGGGAGGTCAGTTTTAACGCAGCATCTTAAACGGATATCGTGGAGTAGCCTGGCTTGTGCAGATGTTAAAATGTATTTCCCCAAAGGTTGGTAGTGAACGTATGTAGAGAGGTCCTCAATGGACGCAATTTGGAAGAATCTAACGCGAAAATATTTGGGGAGGGGAGAGTATTCCTCAACAGGAGTCAAGATCTGAAGAACGCTAATGGTTAAATATTCCGGATTTCACTTGGTATAAAGCAGTTTCATGGTCAGAACACCCCTTTCAGGCTCTAGGTTTTCATTTTCTACATTGAAATTGCATGGAGGCGTGTCACGCCAGGCCTCACAACCCATTTTAGCTCAAAGGCCACAACAGGTCTTGATTATAAAATGTTGGAATTATTTTATCTTGTATTCAATTGACAGTGTCATGGCAATTTTATAAGCACTCACTACCAAGGTACTTTTGAAGCTGAGTCACAATTTTTGGGGAAATGGAGGGGGGAGGGGACAGAAATCAATTTCAATAGGGCCAATTTCCAAAACTGCAATGATATGAATGACGAGCGAATTTATTGTTCACCAAACGAGAAATGTTTTTGAGAAATAAATGGTGGCTGAAATAATGGGGAAAATCCTGTGCTCTTCTATTTTCATCCAATGAAAGGCACATCATCCAGATTACATCAAAGTGTTCTTTTTTTTTGTAAAGCGATGGAGGTGGAGAAAAAGGTGTGGATTTATAAAGAGGGAACGGACAGGTCAGGATTACCAAATTATGGAACTAATAGAAGTTCAAACGTGGATGTAGGTTTTAGTTGGAATATATTAGGAGAAGTTTATACTTATAGTCAAATTTTGAGTTATTTGGTTACTTAATAATCACAAATCAGAGTCTAACTTGTTCAATCGGCCATTCTTTCCCAGCAACACCGTCTTCTCCCACTCTTTACAGCCTGGTCTCCCCCTGTCAGCAACATAACACCGACGGCTCCGTCACCTACGGTTGTTTGGCGACAGACTATTCCCCAGAAATCACCAGCCTGACCTGGAAGAAAGATGGGCAGCCGATCACCACTGGATTTAAGACTTACCCGTCAGTGAGAAACCAGAAGGGAACCTACACCCTGGCAGCCAGTTAACCACCGAGTCAGAGGGGGAGTGCAGTAAAATCAACTGTGAGGTTCGACACAGCGGCTCAGACAAGAGCATTGGAATGCAATGTAAGTGTTGGGGAACCTGTGAGAAACAGAAAGGCTGTGATTAATCTGTATAGGGCCTTGGTTATAACGCATTTATAGTACTCTGCATAGTTCTGATCCCTGGAAAATCCAGGTTAGTGCCTATTAACGGAAAAAGTCTGTTAAAATATAGGAACTCATTGTATCTGTTAACAATTTCTTCTCCAAGAAATGTCTAACCTGTGTTTCTTTAAGGTCCTCCTGACTTCCCTCCAACTGTTCTCCTCACCGTGAGTTCCCGGGAAGAAATCATAACCAACAAATTTGCAACCGCCGTCTGTTCAATCATCGATTTCCATCCAAAGTCAATCACCGTGAAGTGGCTGAAGAATGGACAACCCATGGATTCAGGAATTGTCACCTCTCCCGTCTTTGCAATGGACGGGAACTTCTCGGCGACCAGTCGGCTGAAAGTCTCCGCTCGGGAATGGTTCACCGACGCGGTCTATACCTGTCAGGTCACTCATCAAGGGATCACCCAAAGTCGAAACATCAACAGACCTGGTAAGAGATACAAACCGATTACAGTAACTGACAACAGCTTCTGGATTATGTATTGCGAAGGGAATCCATCCTGTTCAGAAAACGGCGTTCTGCACTGCATTCCAGGGCAGGGGAATACTATATTTGTCTTGGGACGGGGGCAACGTAGATTCATTAGAATGTTTCCGGGGCTGAACGACTCATATTATGAGAACGATTTACACAGATCAAACTGATTTTCCATTGTGTAAAGAAGATTAAAGATAATAGTTAGAGGTTGATATGCCAAAGATGATTTATTCTCCTTTAGAGAGTGAAGGTTGAATACTGCTGTCTTGATTCTAAAGGTAGAACTTTGGCTGATTTTCATTTCTGTTTCACAGATCATTCCCAGTGCAGCGATCCCACAATTACTCTACTGCCACCGCCAATAGAACAGGTCTTACTGGAGGCGACCGTGACCTTAACCTGCATCGTTTCTAATGCCCCTTATGGAGTCCTCGTGTCCTGGACCCAAGAAACGAAGCCTTTGAAATCAGAGGTTGCCGTCCAACCGGGAGAGGATCCCAACAGCGTCGTCAGCAACGTAAACATCTCGACACAAGCCTGGCTGAGTGGGGCTGAGTTCTACTGCGTGGTGAGCCATCAGGATCTGCGGATTCCTTTAAAAAGTTCCATCCACAAGCGGTGAAAATAAAGCAATAAACGAGTCATTGTGTCTCTTTCCAGTGTAAGGGTCAATATTTACTATTCAGTGTATTCATGGTCTGCCCTGATTGGTAATTCCACTAACTAAACGTTCTGGGCCTGTAGACATTCCGGGGGAAATTGATAAGTAGATGACTGAACAATGAACTGAAGACCGTGTTATTGGGTTTAGATGAAGTAAGGAGGGAGAAGCCTGGTGTGGAGCTTAAACACCAGCACGGTCCAGGTGGGCTGAATGGTCTATTGCTGTGCTGTAAACTTTGAGGAATTTTCCCGTCCAACCCCCGAAGTTCTCAGAGAAAAGGACAGTATCTGTAAGAGTTTGGATTCGGGGGCCAGAGATGCCTAAAAGGACAGCCGGCTAGTCTCAGGGATTTTAAGATTGTTTTAAAGTTTATTAAGAAGCAACAGTTTGGGTTTCATAAAGGAACTCATTAGACCTAATAAGTATACGACCGGTGAGAGTTGAGAGCGTTTTACTGGCCCCAGACGACGGACAAATGTTTGGCACAACGTGCATTGACCTCACCTTCCTCCTCCTCCTTGGCTATTTTGAGGAAGGCAGCTGCTGACTGGCACTGCGGCCTCACCACGGCACCTCACCAGCATATGACCCCACCAGGACCTAGGCCCTGTGTCTGAGCACTTATTAATATAATCTTTATCTGGGAGCCGGTAACTAACCCAGTGTCAATTGCCAATGCAAACTTTTCTGGCCAGTGGTCAGGACATGTACCCAAACTGTCAGGGTGGTTACCGCATCCCCTGCTCGAGTTCAGATTTTAAGTTTACATCATGCTGATGCTCACATCCTGGTCCTTTCTAAACATTTGCACAGATGAGTGGGTGCACAAGACTCCAGCCTACCAGCTCAGGAATGTCAACATGGCAGCCTGAGCTAAGAATGTTTAGAGGTCAAAGTGTTTAGAAATCCTCTTTCCAGAGAGACAATCCATGCTATTTAGCAAATCCTATAAAGGTTCGTTATTATGCAGAAAATAGCAGCTTTTGACTACCCCAATTTCTTAGACATCCAACTCTACTCCGAGCTGGAAAACCAGACAGATCTCAAAGTGGAAAATGGAAACCTTTAAGATTCAACACAAACCCCCACTTCTCCAACATCTAAGCAGCGTTTTTCTTTCTGGTTCTGAGATTGTCCAGTTTATTGACATTTATTGCACGTTTTCTGCAGCGAAAAATCTGCGGGAACCATCTGTGTCTGTCCTCCTGCCCTCGGCAGAAGATGTCTCCGTTCAGAGATTCGTCTCCCTCAGCTGCTTAGTGAAAGATTTCTACCTCTGAGAGATCTTCGTCAAGTGGACCGTCAATGACAAGCCGGTGAATCCCGGGAACTACAAGAATACCGAGGTGATGGTGAACAGTAATCGCTCCTTCTTCATGTACAGCCTGTTATCCATTGGAGCGGAGGAGTGGGCCAGCGGCGTTCCTTTCTCCTGTGTGGTGGGGCATGAAGCGATCCCCCTCAAGATCATCAACAGAACGGTTGATAAATCCAGCGGTAAACCAAGTTTTCTGAACATTTCCCTGGTACCGATGGACACTGTTAATTCATGCCAGTGAGAGTCTATTGGTTGCATATCGAACATTAATAAAAATAATAAAGGCCTTTTCCTCCATTCGTGATTTAATTACACAATCGCTTAACTAATGTTGCTTTCCACTTTTGCTAATGTTATCCTTGTTCATTTAAAATCGGACATTCAAAGGTCTCAGACCCAAGTCTCGTACACCCAGTGCTCCCAGCTCAGATACACCCTGGGTTAGAGACAGAGTAAAGCTCATTCATTACAGGATTCCGCAAAATAACTTCACTAACTCTCCTCCCGCAGAGGAGAAATCTGACAATTTCTGATTCCCGACAAACAAACACAGCACATTTAGCTCTCGGTGTTCCTGATTCTCTTATTGTCCATCCCTTTAAAATGATATCAGCTTTAAGTTGCTGCACCACACCCACTGGGAACTGGAGTGAGGGTCACACAGGAACATCTATCAACAATCTCCCATCATAAAGAGGTGGAAGGGAAATTGTTAACCCACTGTACCCCCACTTCCCCAAAAGAGACACGGGGAAGGGCATTAGTAAACCCACTGCCCCTCTACTTCCCTAGCAAAGGGTGGGGTGCTCCAATGCTCCAGCAAGAAGAAAGGGGGAAAGGTGATTAGTTAACCCAGTCTACCTCCACCTCTTTAGAAGAGAGAACCGAAAGTAAATTGCTTAGCTGACCTGAGAGAGGGGAAACCATTAAATCATTACATTCCCACTCCCCCAGCATTGAATCTGGAAGGGATCGGATCTCTGCTATAAGGACTCAGTTGCCAACAGTATAAGTCAATTTTCTGGCCACAGATTTTGAACTCACCATTGTTCGTGTTGACCTTATGCTAACATTGATTTCACATAATCCAAATCTAAACTGGTGATTGAATCCTCCCTGGGTTTTCAATGTTCTCTCACTGAGTTTTATGACGCGCATAGTTGCTTTTTGCATTTGTTCACCTGATATCACTTAGCATCTCACAAAAAACACATCTATAGAAATAAGATCGAAAATTTTAACCATAATTCTCACCGTTAAAGTCAGACTGGGTTATTGGTACATGCTGGAGCTTGGAGTAATGCTAAAAAGACATACAACTGATAAAACTGCACTCACCTGACGCAGACACACACACAGACACACACACAAATGCACTTACACATGCACAGGCATACAAACACACACGCACACAAACAAATACACAGACGCACAAATACACACACAGTCATACGAATGTACACGCACATACACATAGAGATATGCACACACAATCAAATACACACACACACGCAAGTATACTTACTCAGATACACACACATACACGTACACAAACACACAAATTCGTACACACACACACACATACACAAACACATACACGTACAGAAACACATGCACACGCACATACGCATATACACACAGACACACAAATGCAAACACAAATGCACAAATATATCGACACATACACATACAAAAACACACACACATAGGCAAAAATGCACACACAGACACATCCAAATACGCACACAGAGAAATACACACATACACACAGACACACACACACACACACACACAGACACACAGACAAGTACACATATCCACACAAGTGCACGCACACGTAAGCATGCAGACAAATGTACACAAGCACACACGTAAATAAACAGTCACAAAGGCAAACATATAAAATCAGGCAATCAGACTCACAGGAGTACACAAAGCACAACTGTAACCATTAACATATGCATAAGCACACGTTCATGATGACAGAAACTTAGATGTAAAGACACACATTAACACACATAGGCTGACACACATACACGCACATTAACAGACTACACACTGGCACACAAGCACATAGATGAACAGACATGACGACACAAATATTAACATACTCATACACACGGGAACACATGGAGGCATAGAAGCACATCAATACACAGTTACAAAAATCAACCAACACATAAATGCACATTTTCACACACACACACACAAACATACACACACACACAGAAACTCATGGAGACACAAACGTTAAGATACTGACTCACACGTGGAATATAAATAGACATATGAACACACATATTAGCAGTCATGAACACGTAAATACGCACTAACACAGATATTCATAAATAAATATAGACTTCAACACATCAACACACACAATAACACACTCATTATATACATTGATAGAAACACAAAGTATACACACAGACTCAGACACACAACTACACAAATCAACACTGATTGGCGCATGAACACACACATTAACAGTCATACACACATAAGGAAAAATACAAACAAAGAGTAATGTAACACACGAGATCATTCATCCACACAGACACAAACTCTAAGGCACAACGGAAACGCCAGTCTATTGATGAAAACATTGTTCAAACGCACTTTTTAAAGGTCATATCCACCGACAGTTGTCCCAATCGCATGATGATCCGACAAACACACTGAAGCAATGTTCTTACTGAGAAAGTAATTTAAGTTACAGACGTGCCAAACATTTCCATAACAAATAAATAAACAAGATGGGAACTCACAACCGAGCTTTTAAACTGTAACATTCACAGTTTCCAAATAAGTAGCTCATGAACCTCTCTTGAAATCCACCGTAATATTCTCTAATAATAGATCGTACAAAATTGTTCGAAAATGAACTGACACTAAAGAAAATTTCCCATACCTTCCGACATGGGCTACATGAGGAAGGTCAAGGAAGGACAGCTGTGGAAATAGTTACAGAGATAGGTTGCTGAATGTCACGAACTTAACAGTAGACATACATTAAAAACTAAATTAGAGATTATATTAATAGCTTAAGAAGGAAAAGTGAATACAAAACGACAGTAAGAAATCCTGAACAAAAACAGAATTACCAGGAAAAACTCAGCAGGTCTGGCAGCATCGGCGGAGAAGAATAAAATTGACATTTCGAGTCCTCATGACCCTTCAGCAGAACTGAGTAATATTAGGAGAGGGGTGAAATATAAGCTGGTTTAAGGTGGCGGCGGGGGGGGAGAGAAGTTGGGGAGGGTGGTTGTAGGGAGAAACAAGCAGAGATAGGAGCACATAATCAAAAGATGTCACAGACAAAAGAACAAAGAGGTGTTGAAGGTGGTGATATTATCTAAACGAATGTGCTAATTAAGAATGGATGGCAGGACACACAAGGTACAGCTCTAGTGGGGGCTGGGGTGAAATAAGACTAACAGAGCATAAAAGGTATAAATTTAAAAATAATGGAAATAGGTGGGAAAAGAAAAATCTATATAAATTATTGGAAAAAACAAAAGGGAGGGGGAAGAAACGGAAAGGGGGTGGGAGTGGAGGAGGGAGTTCAAGATCTAAAGTTGTTGAATTCAATATTAATAAACAATCTAATTTATTTCGGGCGCTATACCCACGTAGATTCCACAGATGGCATCTGGATTGAAGGCTCTGACGATGATAACGGCAACATCTCGACAACCGCTTCCACATTCATCATAATAATAAAAACAAAAAGCTAAAAGCTAATGCGGATGCTGGAAATCCAAAACAAAATAAAAACAGAATTACCTGGAAAAACTCAGCAAGTCTGGCAGCATCGGCGGAGAAGAAATCAGTCAATGTTTCGAGCCCTCATGGCCCTTCAGCAGAACTGAAGCATAGTTTCAACAAGGGAGAAATATAAATTGGTTTAAGGTGGGTGGGGGGGAAGAGACACATTGAGGGTGTGGTGTGAGCAGATAATCAAAAGATGTCAGAGACAAAAGGGTCAAAGAGGTGTTGAAGGTGGTGGTCTTTGTCTGAGAAAAGTGCTAATTAAGAATGCAAGACAGGATATTCAAAGTACAGCTCTAGTGGGGGTGGGGTGGAAAGACTAAAGGTTTTAGTTTTAGATTTAAAAATAATGGAAATAGGTGGGGAAAGAAGAATCTATATAAATTATTGAAAAAAAAGGCGGGTGGGGGGGGAAAAGAAACGGGGTGGGGATGGGGGGAGGGGGGTTTAAGATCTAAAGTTGTTGAATTCAATATTCAGCCCAGAAGGCTGTAAAGTGCCTAGTCGGAAGATGAGGTGCTGTTCCTCCAGTTTGCGTTGGGCTTCACTGGAACAATGCAGCAAGCCAAGGACAGACATGTGGGCAAGAGAACAGGGTGGAGTGTTAAAATGGCAAGCAAGCAAGTTTACCGCAGCACCTACTCGACAGTGGAATTCCAAAGGCAATCCTCCACCTTTGGTTGCTGGACACAGCAGGCGTCTGCTAAAGTGGCTGGAGACTTCCCCAGCGTTGTTTTACACAGACCTCTTAGGTTTTACATGGCCCACCAACATAGCCTTCCATTCTTCTTCATGTATATTCCTCTGTCTTCCATCGTTCTATATGCCTTTCGAAATTTACTTTTCCCATGATATAAAAATGTTTCATGTTGCAAATATGGCCAGCACCTTTGGGAAAATAAATACACTGCTTGGCCTTGCTTATCTTCCTTCACTTTTCTAAAAATGCAAATTTCCTTCATACTGTACATGCTAAGACCTCATCCACGTTTACTCAATAGCATTTAAAATACCTTTTTCCCCTAATTTCTTTTGATAATTTCAAGCTTGCAGTCTATCTGACTCTAATTCAATTAAATCACACAGACAGAACCATTTATACGCACACCCATAAACCTACTTTACAATACACCACAATAACATAATGAAAAGATCTGTCAGTTTCACGACACTGCTGAACTGTCTGCTCTGTAAGCTTGGTCAATGATGGAGTCCTTGAGAGACGCCAGGTGGAATTCTGTCTGTGAAATATCGACTCTAAATGAAAATATTGGTGAATATTGTTGGGTTGTCATTATGGCAGATTAATATGTTTTTATTGTGTTGATTTCATTGTTATTGTAACTGTTGCCCTTTTGTACAGTTTGTGTTATATTTATTCCGAGATTATTTGACTCAGTTTTCTTACATTCCCAACTCAGAAATGCAATACATGTCCAGTTGCATAAAATAGATGGATTTCACTTTAATTAGTCCACAATTGGTAATGTTTGCTTGTTGATTTCATGAGAATGAAGCCTTGCCATCTCCCTAATCATCAAATGATGGCATCAATCAAAATTGGTTACAACCAATGACGATTACTATATTGTTATGGATGGTTAATCGGTATTTTGAATCAATTGATTGTGTGCGTCTGCCTGTCTGCGCGTCTGTTCCTGTGTGTCCGGCTGTGTGTGTATCAGTGTGTCTGTCTGTGTGTCTGTGTGTGCGCCTGTCTGTTCCTATGTGTATGTCTGTCTGTGCTTGTGTGTCTGTGCCTTTGTGTTTGTGTGTGTGTGTGTGTGTATGTGTGTGTGCCTGCCTGTGCCTTTGTGTGTGTGTTTGCTTGTGCGTATTGTCTGTGTACCTGTGCCTTTGTGTTTGTGGGTAGTCTGTGTGTGTGCATGTGTGTCTGTGTGTGTGTGTGTTTCTATGTGTGTGTTTGTGTGTGTGTTGGCCTGTCTGTGTTTGTTTGTTTTTGAGTTTTGTGTGTGTTTGTGTGTGTGGATGTGTTTGTGTATGTGTGGACTGATATAGTCGGGGATTATGACAACTTGGATATTTTAGCGAACTTTTTTATATCAGAAGACTGAACTCTTTAATTCAGGTAAAATACCATTCAAATGATGTAACGTCTTCATTACTGCTTTTTCTTAATACCAGTTGAATAATATCCACAAATTAAATGGAGCTTCACACTATGCAATGGTGTGCTCCAGTTCTATTAATACATTCAGAGAATGAATTTCTATTCGCTGCTTTGAATCGCATATTTCTCAGGAATTTGATGTACAAATACTACGCAGTTGAATTATTTTTATTCTCGTTTTATTTGAAATTAATATTTATATGACTGTTTGTGTGGGAACTTACTGGATAACAGCAGGGCTGACAACATTTTGGGAACATTTCCATCAGATCAAAGCGCACAACCTGGAACTGTGTCGGCAATGAGAGTAGAAAAGGAGGGGGGTGAGGAAGAGACTTTGGCCGTTGTTGAGTGATGTCAAACCACCAACTTTTCTGTTAATGTCGGAACGCACTCACCGTTTATGCCACAAAGACGAGGTACAGCAAAGGAATCAAGGGCTATAGGGATCGGCCGGGAAATTGGTGTTGAGGCCCAGGATCCGCCATGATCTTATGAAGTAGCTGAGCAGGCTCGAGGAGCCTTTTGGCAGGCTCCTGTTCGGATTTCTTAAGTTCTCATTCACTGCCGATACTGGTCAAGACGATGACGGGCTGCAAGCATCGTGGTAGTGTGGCCGAGTGGCCTAAGGTGCTGGGCATAAGTTCCAGTCGCCATACGAGATGTTTTGCGGACTTCGTGCAAATCGCTTCGGCGGAGGAGAAGCTGTGAAAATTTATAGCAAGAAAGTGAGCGGTGTTTCCGATTGGTCGGAATTCCAAGGAGAGGAAATGTCAATATAAATTACAGGGCGACTGGGAAAAGGCCGGCACAGTGAGACGAGTTGAGTTGCTCTTCCAGAGAGCCAACAGGAACATGACGGGCCGAATGACCTCCTTCTCTTCTGTAAACATTCTGTGATTTTATATGACACCTCTTGGTGAGCACACAGTGTCTGCAGGCGAAAGCGGAGTGGTTAAGGTGATGGATTCTCCCCACCCAGGGTCCCATTCTGCCGACTACACTTCTCCGCATTCCTGATTTTAACTAGGTGTCTACAGATACAGGATTAATTATCTGTTCAATAGAATAAAAAACAGAGCCAAACATTTTGGATTTTTCCTATTTCCATTCATCTACAAGCATTCACGGAATTTGCTGTTGGATTTGTGAAAACGAAACTGAGCCAATTTGGTGATATCTTTGTTTTCTGAGTGTTTGCCTGTCCCTGGGTCTCTGTCACTCTCGGTCTTATATATCTGTGTGTGTTCATCTGCGTATGTCAATGCGCTTCAGTTCCCCACTTATACTAATCAAAACTTTATTTATATTAGTTGGGTAGCTTCATATTAAAATCGTACAAACAAAAAAGAGCAGCTTTAAAACATGCAAGAGGGGAATTCCGGCTCTACTTGTTTTTGAATGGAGTTGCTCAGCGTCTAAGTGCCCCTATGTTACAAAGTGGGGGATGCCTGACACTCACACTGAGCAACATTAAAACAGACAGAAACCGAGTCCTTGTGGTCGAGGAGTTAAGGCAATGGACACACCGAGAGAATGAATTTGTAAATACAAATAGTCCAAACTGAAATCCCTCAGACCTTAGGAACTGTTTCTACTGCGGTGATACCTCAGAAGGAACAGGAAAATTGAAGTTCAATCACAAATGTTATAATCATCTGGAAAGGCTGAACAGTCTGAATGTCTTTACTCTAGAAAAGGGAAGGCTGAACGCTGGCCTTATAGAAATGGAATGTTTTGTCCCTGTTTTGTCAAGGATTCTACATGCTGAATCTGATCAAACAAATAATGAAAAGTTTAGAAACACAGAATGAAATGTTTACATTGAGGTGTAGTTCTTAAGATCACATTTTGTCATTTGCTGGATCAGCATTTTTGTCGAACTGTCTCTCTGTGTCATTAAATTACAACACTGACTACACTTCAAATGCACTCCATTGGCTCTGCAGCACTTTCTGTTGTCCTGATTTCGTGAAAGGCCCTGCTTAAACGTAAGTCTTTTATTCTCTCCTTCTTTTCCATCTTTCAATCTAAGTTATCAATCATATGGAATGGTGAAGTGTATCTGTTCCTTTCTGTGTCTAACCAACTCTCTGTCCCTATCTGTCTCTCTTTGTCTCCGTATATCTGCGTTCGCCATCAGTTTCTCTGTCTCTCTCTAGGTCTCCTTTTCCTCTTTGCAAAGTGTGAAATTCTGAGACAGTTTGACAGTGTTAATGGTGAGAGTCTGTTTTCCCCCTGGCTGGAGCGCCAAGAACTGTGCTCACCTTCTGCGGATAATGTGTCAGCCATTTAGGACTGAGATGAGGAGACATTTCTTCACTCAAAGGGTTGTGAATCTTTGGAGTACTGTAGCCCAGACATCAACAGATCCTTAGTCGATGAGTACATTGAAGGTTAAGATGGATAGATTTTTGGATTCTACGGAAATAAAGGGATATCGGGATGGGGTAGAAAATTGGTGTTGAGGCTGGGGATCCGCCATGATCTGAACAAGTGACGGAGCAGGTTCGAGGTGCCTGAAGACCGCTTCCATCCCTTCTCCTTACTGTCTATATTTCAATGGAAATACCGGGTAAGGGAAAAGGCGTCCATTGTGTTATCGTGGCCGAGTGGTCTAAAATGCTGTGTTAAAGCTACCCTTTCTGTGGGGACGTGGGCTCGAATCCCATTGTTTCAATGGGCTGGTATTTGCGCCGTGTCACGAAATCTTTAGACGGGGAAGCTTCAGGTGGAGTGTGCGGTGTTTCATTTTGATGGGAAGAACAAGGAGAGACAATACAAATATGAATTTCTGTGGGGGAAAAGGAGCCTGTGTGGAACCAGTTGATTTGCTTTTCCAGAGAGCTGGCACGAACACGACGGGGCGAATGTCCTCCTGCTCTGCAGCAGCCACCTATTGTTTTATATGAATGAGGCCAGCGTAGTCATGGCCGAGTGGTTAAGCCGATGGATTCGAAATCCATTGGGATCTTCCCACGTAGGCTCGAATCCTGCCGACTATGTTTCCTCATTGTTCCCGATTTCAACCGGGGTAAATTGTAGAAAATAAGCTCTTCCGCGTTTGGCGTTGATCTGCCACAACTCAAGGAGCGTGGACATCTCAGAAGGTTCTGGGAGACTAAAGCGAAAGAGGACATAGAGGGATTTGAAAACAAGCAGAATTTTAAGCTGAAGATGGTACTTGACCAGGAGCCAATGTAGGTTAGGAAGCACAGGGGTGATAGGGGAATGGGACTTGCTGCGAGTTCAGACACGGGCAGCAGAGTTTTGAAGGACCTCAAGTTTACAGAGGGAAGAATGTCCACTCGCATTCCAAAACTCACATCTTGGTGGATCAGCGCTGCCCTGTTTCCAAGATCAATACTGATCCTTTATCAGGTGTCATTCTCTGAACGAAACACAGTGCTGCAGTAAAAGCAGCCCCATTCTCATCCATATTGTGCATTGTACCAAAATCGTTGTAGCCAGCGCTTTGCAACCGATCACAGCCTTTCTCTTTCATTCTTTTACTTTCCAGCCCGACATCTACATTTGTTCTCCACCTGTTGCACATGTGACATTTTCATTTCTGATGCGGAGCTCCAGTTCCAACTCCACTGATTCGGGCAGGGCTGTAACGCATTTTCTGTTTTCAATCAGTAACTTAATAAAGTCGTTTTCACAAGATGATTAAACGACTAGCTTCTGACCGGGATGCAAACACAGGCCGCAGCGGCGAAAGCGCCGAATCCTAACCACTGGACTATCAAGGAAGCTGCCTACTGTATTTGCATTTTGGGATATCCACGCGGCTTTTGCCATTTTCTTCATTCTGGACCATTTGCTATTGTCTGGAACATGAAATCGACAGTGTGGTGAAATAGTACCAAAGCTGTTGAAATGTAAATTTCAATTTCCAAAACCCACCAACCTAATCACTGCGGCTCCTGTGAAACTGACAAGGCAGCGCACGGCAGATTCATCACTAAAAGCAACTGATAGACATCAAATTCTTCCACTTTCACGTCACATTTTTTAACTCGTATTCTCCATCTCAGATATTTTCAGTTCCAAAAGATACAAAAGGAATCTTTCCAACCTCCTTTTTCTCTCTGAACCATTTTAATATGAAGCTACAAAACTAATGTGAACGTAGTTTGGGATGGTAAAAATTCGTTCACCTGCTTGTGGAACTGAGTCGCATTGATACATTCCGGATCTTAACCACTCGCTGTGTAACATAAATATGGGAGCTTTATTTCCTGTTGCCTCTCATCTCCGACCAAAATGAATCACTTCACACTTCCTTACATTAAATTTCAGATGCCACTTGTCCGCCCAAGTGGATTTGTTGAAGAGCCCGAAAGGGCAACCGACTCAAACTGGAAATGGAAGACTGAGAATGAAAGAAGAGAAATGACGGGTTTTTTTAGATCCCACGGGAAAGAGACTCCAGGATAAAAATAAAAGCAAAATACTGCGGATGCTGCAAATCTGAAACAAAAACAGTAAATGCTGGAAAAGCTCAGCAGATCTGGCAGCATCTGTGGAGAGAGAAACAGAGATAACATTTCGAGTCCGTGTGAAAAGTCCGCCTGAAGAAGGGTCATACGGACTCAAAATGTTAACTCTGTTTCTCTCTCCACAGGTGTTGCCGGGTCTGCTGAGTTTTTCCAGCATTTTCTGTTTTTGTTTCAGACTCCAGGATCAGTTCGTTGTGACTGTTCGCACAACAACAAGAAAACAACTATCCCTAATGAAGGCCAACCCCGGGCGGTAGGAGAGGGAGCGCCGAATAATGTTAATACATCGAAGACTTTTTCAGCCAATAACAGCATCCAGTTTGTTGGACATGAACATGACGTGAACAGTGAGGGGAAATAGTGCCACAGGCTGCGGATGTACAACTTTCAATTTCCAAACCCACCAACAGAATCAATGCAGCTCCTCTGAAACTTTCAAGGCAAATATTAATCTTTTATAAAGTGCCGTTCCCAGAACTATCCACAGTCTTCCTGGTGTGATCTAACCAGAGCTTTGTCTAGCTGCAGCAAACCTTTCCCTCTTTTCCATAACAGCCTCTGTAACAGGTTGCACAGCGAGGTGAATTAGATTGTATAGAACGACTGAGAAAAATGAGGATACGCCTGATCTGATTAAACTTCTTTTCGAAGTTCGGTGTGAAATCAGCCCCATAAATATATATTTTTGGTTCAAAAACTATATCAGAATCTAAAGTTCAACTCTTCACGTCATTGGGTCAGGGAAACTTTGTTCATGATCACACAGTGCGCATGGGCACTGCAGAAACTCCTGCACCTCTTTCAATATTGTTTTTCTTCACTCAGGTTTTTCAAAAGGGAATTGGACAATGACTTGAAAATGAGAAAAATGAGGAATATTGAAAAAGAGAAGGATATTAGGGCTGATTGGAAAGCTCTTTGCAAAAAGCTGACATAGACACGATGGGCCGAATTGCCTCCTAATGTGCTGTACCATTTTATGATGACATTGTTAAATCAGTCACTTTCCAGCATTCCTAATTGTAGCAGCTGAATTCCATTTCTTCACAACAAAAACCCAAAGTGCTGCTGCATGGCCGCACAGGTTACCGTTTCAGCCAAACCCGTTGAGGGTTCCGCAGCGCAGTGTTTCTCTCGTGTAATGGCCTAACACGCAAATAGTTTCCCGGTTCGAAACCCGGTACAAACATTACCGAAATCTCCTCGTTTAAGTGCACTTGCGTATTAAATAGCTTACCCTTACGGCCACGTGGCAATTGCTCTTCTCGAAATACTAAACAACATCCCACAAAATAAAATTAAGGCGACATTTCATCACACCCGATGCAGTAAAGTTTGTCAATCGCTTTCAACTATAACTCGACAGACATATCAACAGTTCATTCAGTTAGTAAAATAAATGAATATGTTTATTTACGCAGGTTAACATGCTTACTCGTCGTCTCAAAGGTGAATAATAGTAATGTGTGCTCCTAAAGACAGACGCAAGTGATACTGTAATTGAAACCGAGGAAATGGCAGACACGCTACATCATCACTTTGTATCGGTCTTCAGCAGAGGAAAAGGAAAAACTACCAGCGTGACGAGGAAACCGAGGCTCAGTGCAGGTCGGGTGAAACCCCTCCTTTCTTATTCAGTAGGGAAAGAAGAGACATGAACGGGATTTAGGCGCCAGAATGTAAAAGATGCCATGAGCCTATTTGAAAGAAGAGCAGGGGAGTTCTCCCCGCTTCCTGGTCAATGTTTATCCCTCAATCAACGTCACAAAGACACATTCTCCGCTCATTATGACGTTGTTGCTTGTGGGAGTTTGCTGAGCGGTGATTGGCTGCAGTGTTTCCTACATTACAGCAATGACGATACTTCACAATGTCCTTCATTGACTGGAAAGCGATTTGAGACGTCCGCTGGTCGGGGAAGGTGCTATACAAATGCAAACCAGTCTTTATTTACTTATCATCAACCCCAGTCCTCTGGTGATCCTCGAGAGTGGAACATTGTGACGAGATTTTGGAAAATGTTGGTTCGCAGGTGGAAAAATGGAGGAGGGACCAAAACAGAAACCCAGTTTCCAGTTCTGTGAATATTTACAAACTCTTTGGGAACCGGAATCAGGGGAGAATGAAGGGTGAGCTGTCCAATTGACCAGGGCCTATCCGGAACGTTAAGCCATGCTGTCATGCAGCAGCACTCTGGGTCTCTGTTTCGGGGAAATGGAATTCAGCTGGTATTATCAGGAATGCTGCAGGCAGACTCATATAACATAAAAAGTCAAAGCACCAATGGCATAAGGAGCCCTTCCATAATCCTATCTCTGTCAGCTCTTTAAAGGAGCAAACGAATTATTCTCAGGTTCCTTCCCTCTTTTAGTAAACCTGTTATTATTCTGAATATCAGTTAAATGCAAAATTCCCTTTTGAAAAAGAAGTTTCTGCAGATTCCATGCCTAGTTAACATTGTTTCCCTCGCCCAATACCATGAAGATTTAGACTTGTGTTCCTTGCATAGCTCTGCATAGGAACATTATTTACTTTTCTATTGATTTCCTATCGAATTTACAAAAGTGCTTATTTTTCTGATCAAACATCTCATTATTTCTGAGTTGATTTATATATTCTAATTATATTTGCTCCACAACCCACTAATCGAAGGTGTTATATCACAGAGGGAAATGATTGTCACAATTCAACAGAGCCCTGCCAAGAACAAATGCTGACATAGTTTGTTTCGTTCATTTGGTTTAAAATACATTTGTTCTGGGAATATAATCTTACAGAATACATATTCGTTTAGGAAAAGGGACAGTGTTGATCTACCAGAATGTTTGGAGGATTCCAATGGTTAGGCTGAGAGGTCATGTCACTTGTTACAGGAAGACAACTTTTGGTTTCCACTTGGTGCCTCAGTTTGTTTTGAATTTCAAAATGCAGAAGGCTCGGTCCAGCAAACGTCTCGGGCAGCAATGCTTTCTGCTCAATCATTAGGAACACCCTTCTCCTCCTCAGCAGATGTAATTCAACAAACCTTTCTCAGCAATTTTAAACGTTATTCAACATTCAGTATTAATATATTTGATATTGGTGCCTTCGGTTGACTTGAGACTCTCTGAAATATGCAACAACATCGAATTGCAAACTTGACTGGCAAACAAAAGAATGCCAGACACCAGGTAATGCACTTGATATGGGTCTGATTTGAGATTTAGCACAACAGTCAGCATTTCAACAAAATCAAAGAATTTTACAAGGAACAGGCTTGAGAATGATGCATTAATTAGATCTGGCCCCTCTTTGTGAGCACACATTACAACGAGACATCTTTGACAGGGTGAGTAACTGTGTTAAGCTGCATCGAAAGATACATTAATTTCTGTTGTTGACTGAACGAACTGCAAATGTGTGAGCGCGGTGATATACGAACATCTATTTCCACTCAAGTGTGTCATGAAATCTCAGCACGTGCTGATTTTGCTGCATTCATTTTATGACTTCGGTGAGAGCAAATGCAACATCGGAGATTCAGGTCAGCTTCAATGATGCAAATTATCCTCACTATCTAATGAAGAGGTTTTCATAATATTTCTGCCCGGTTTCGAACCGGAGACCTTTCCCATACTAGGGGAATGTGACAACAACTACACTACAGAAAATGCCATGGCTTTGCCGAGCCTTTTTGGAATGCTAAACTGCGCTGTAACGCAGCAGCAATCTGGGTCTCTGTTGCGGAGAAACGGAACACAAATACAGCTGCTATTCTCAGGAACGCTGCAGCGAGACTGATATAACAATGTAATCATAAAATGGCCGTGCACCATGTATCCATACAATGGCAAAAGAGGCCCTTTCATCATCCGATCTCAGGCCCCTTGTTAAACGAGAAAACTAATTAATCACAATTTGCTTCTCCCTCTTAATAAACCTGTTATTTTTCTCCCTTTCATTAAATTGCTCAATTCCCTTTTGAAAATGCCGTTTCTGCAAAATCCATACCTAGTTTGCCTTAATTTACAAGGTTCACATGACGATTTGACTTGGGTCCCGAATATACTATACCAGATGAACATGATGTAATTATGCAATTGATCTCATATCGAATTTATGAAAGTGTTATATTTTCAACCTTACTATTTTTAGAATCGTATTACTTTTGCTCCACAGCCCTTCAATCAAGGGTGCGATATTACAGAGGATAATAACAAAAAGCTAAAAGCTACTGCGGATGCTGGAAATCCAAAACAAAAACAGAATTACCTGGAAAAACTCAGCAGGTCTGGCAGCATCGGTGGAGAAGAAATCAGTTAACGTTTCGAGCCTTCACGGCCCTTCGACAGAACTGAAGCATAGTTAGGAGAGGGGTGAAATATAAGCTGGTCTAAGGTGGGGGTTAGACCAGCTTATATTTCACCCCTCTCCTAACTATGCTTCAGTTCTGTCGAAGGGCCGTGAAGGCTCGAAACGTTAACTGATTTCTTCTCCACCGATGCTGCCAGACCTGCTGAGTTTTTCCAGGTAATTCTGTTTTTGTTACAGAGGATAATGTTTGTTAAGGAGTTTAACAGGGCCCTGCCAAGATCGCGTGCTTCAATTGTTCGTTTACTTCATTGGTTTGAAATAATTTTGTTCCTGGACCGGAATCTTACAGAGGGTAAATATTTGTGTAACAAACAGGGCAGTGCTGAGCTACCAGGATGTTTGGAGGTTTCCAATGGTTGGACTGAGGGTCCATGTCACTTGTTGCAGGGAGACAACTGTTAGTTTCACCCTGGTGCCTCAGCTTGTTTAGAATTACAAAACGTAGACGTGTCCGTCCAGCAAATGTCTCCGGGTGGAATGCTTTCTGCTCAATCATTAGGAACATCCTTCTTATCCTTGGAAGACGACATTAAACAAACTTTACTCAGTATTTGTTCCGTTATTCTATATTTAATATTAATATTGTATCTGTTACTGATGCCTTCATTTGAATTGAGACTCTCTGAAATATACACCAACCTCGAATGTCAAACATGACTGATAGATGAAAGAATGCCATTCAACAGGTAATGCAAACCACATGGTGCTCATTTGAAATTGAGCACAGTTAGCTTGAAAAAAAACTTTCAAGAATTTTACTGGGTGCAGTTTTGAGAATGATGCGTTCATTATATTTTGTTCCAGGTGAGAAGCCTTCTGGCGCCTAAATCGCGCCCATGTAGAAGACAGGAGGGAAGACAGCAGGTCTGCACTGCGCCTCGGTTTCCAGGACTCCCTGGGTCGTTTTTCCTGATACTCTATTCTAAAGACCGATTATTTAAAGGAGTGATTCTGTACCAGCTCTGTCATTTCCTCTGGTTCAATTACAGCATCGTTTGCGCCTGTCTTTACTATGAGACATCTTAGTGATGTTGAGTAAAGTTGTAAATGTGCATTAAAGCCCACTAAATCCTGTTGGTCACCGGACGAACTGCTAAACTGCGTGCAGAGTCAAAAGACGAACACCTATTTGTAATCAATGTGCCATGAAATTTTACCGTTTCTCATTTCACTGCATTCATTTTAAGGCCCAGGTAAGAGCAAAAGCACCATGCGAGATTCAGGTAACGTTCAACAACAAACCTGACACACGCAAATTTTCCTCTCAAAATTAGAGAGCTTGGATAATGTTTCTGCCCGGTTTCGAACCGGGGACCTTTCGCGTGTGAAGCGAACGTGATAACCACTACACTACAGAAACATTGGCCAGCCATGATGGTAGTAAGCCTATCCGGAATGTTAAACTGTGCTGTCACACAGCAGCTCTCTGGCTTTTGTTTGGGAGAAATGGAATTCAGCTACTATAATTTTGAATGCTGCAGACAGATTCATAAAACAAATGTCACCATAAAATGGCATAACACCATGTATCCATACCATGGCCCTTCCATCATCCTGTCTCTGCCAGCTTTTTAAAAGTGCAAACGAATTAATTGCAGTTTCCTTTCTCTTTTAGCAAACCTGTTATTTTTCTGCATATCAATTAATTGCACAACTCCCTTTTTAAAAAGGAGTTTCTGCAGATTCCATGCCTAGTTTGCCTTAAGTAACACTGTTTCACTGACTCACCCAATGCCATGAAGATTTAGACTTGTGTTCCTTACGTAGCGATGCATATGAACATTATTTACATTTTCTCTTGATTTCACGTCGAATTGATGAAAGTGCTAATTTTTCTGATCAAACACCTCATTATTTCTGAGTTACTTACACATTAACATCTATCCTGCCTCGCTCTCTATCACAGACCTTCCCTTTTGTTCTTTTCATGGAGTGACTCCTGACTTTTCAATCAGAAAATGCTGAAAATAGCAGGCAGAGAGAGAAACAGAGTTAATGTTTTTTTTTCTTATTCGTTCATGGGAGGTGGGCGCTTCTGGCTAAGCCAGCATTTATTGCCCATCCTTAAATTGCCCATTTTTTCATGGGGCAGTTAAGAATCAGCTACATGTAGGCTAGTCCAGGTAAGGACAGCAGATTCCCTTATCAAAAGGACATTAGTGAACCAGATGGGGTTTTACAGACTTATAATTCCAGATTTTTATTGAATTCAAAACATCTGCTGTGGTGGGACCACCAGAGCATTACCCTGGGTCTCTGGAATACCAGTCCAGTGAAAATACCACTGTGCTACATCAAAACTGGTAAATGTTAGAGATGTAACAGGTTTGAAACAGATACAGAGGAGAGAAGGAAGAAACAAAAGGGAAAGTCTGTGATAAGTTGGTAGGAGCAGGAGAGATGGAGGGGGCAGCAGACTGGTATTGTCACTGGACTAGTACTCCAAAGGCTCAGGGTAGTGTTTGAATCCCACCATGGCAGGCGGTGAAATTTGAATTAAAATTCTAAATGATGAAACCATCAATTGTCCTTAAAAAAACCCATCCGATTCACGAATGTCCTTTCAGAAACCTGCTGTCCTTACCTGGTCTGCCCGACATGTGACTCTGGACACACAGCAATGTGGTTGACTCTGAAATGGCTGAGCAAGCCACTCGGTTCCCAGGAGCAATTAGGGATAGCTAATAAAATGCTGGCCCAGCCAGTACCGCCTACATCCCATGAATAAATAAAAAAAGCACAAGGGACGATGGTGCCATTCTATATAAATCAGTTCTCTCTGCTCTCAGTTCTGTCCCACACTGAAAACTCTCAATCTTTCCCCTTTGTTACCTGGAACAAACATTTCATTGAACAAACCCACACAAGTCACACAGGAAAAAAAATCTTCACTGTGACTTGGATAATTTCAGTTGCAGTTCCCTAATTTCCCTCCTGTAATCTTATGAATTAGACCATTTTCATCTGGATCCAATCGGATGTGGACCCGATGCTATCAGTCCTCCAGGAAGTGACTATTCTAATTCTGTGACTCTGAGTAGTTCTGTTGGTGCAGGGGCTTGAGTGGAACTTGCCACTTTTAAACTGTCATAAGAGCATAAGAAAAGGGACAGGACTAGGCCATTTGGCCCCTTGAGCCTGCTCCGCCATTCAATAAGGTCATGGCTGATCTTCTTGTGTTTCGATTTCCACATTCCGATCTAACCCTGATAACCTTTGATTGCCTTGCCTAACAAGAATCTATCTACCTCTGCCTTAAAAATACTCAATCGTCATTCATTGCATATCAGACCCGCACCTACAAACTGCTGTCCCGCACTTCCAGTGAAGCAAAGGGCAGTTTGCACTCCGAGCCCAATAACTGTGATGTTACCTGATGGAGACAGACTCCGTTCCAATGCGGTGACACTACTGGAGGAATGGAGAGCTGGGGTTAACTCCTGAAAACAGCAGCAACGTTTAAAGTTAACAATATCCAAGTGGAGCTTGAACACAGGCTCCTGAGATTAAGAAGCTGATGCCCCACTGGCTGAAGCAGCCGGGCATTCATGAATTAGGCTTCATATCTCAAAATACAGGGAGACAAATGTTGGTTTCCACCCAGCGTCTCAGTTTGTTCTGAATTTCAGAGTGTAGAAGGTAATTGACTTGATAGAGGTTTACAAAATTATGAGTGGCATGGACAGAGTAGAAAGTCAGAAGCTTTTTCCCAGGGTGGAAGAGTCAATTACTAGGGGACATAGATTGAAGGTGAGAGGAGAAAACTATAGAGGTGTGCGGGGCAAGTTTTTTATGCAGAGGGCAGTGAGTGTCTGGAATTCGCTGCCAGAAGCAGGTACGATAGTGATGTTTAAGAGGCAGCTTGACAAATACATGAATAGGATGGGAATAGAGGGATACGGACCCCGGAAGTGCAAAATGTTTTAGTTGATGGGCAATATGATCGGCGCAGGCTTGGAGGGCTGAAGGGCCTGTTCCTGTGCTGTACTTTTCTTTGTTCTTGTTCTTTGTAATTGACCTACAAAAGCCCCAGGGTGCAATGCATTCCTCTCAATCATCAATAACATCATTCTCATCTTCCACTTCATTGCTGCACCTCTTTCCAAACATTGCAATCTATTTTCAAGACTTGTTTCAGGATTTAATATACAACATTGATATTTTAATGTTGGTGTGTAAAAATGTCAATCTGCTTCAATAAACCCATACATTTCTGTTGCAGACTGTAAGAAATGCTAATGTATCTGCTGTGTGACAGTCAACACTTTCATCACTTTTTGTGCTCTTAGTGCCATGCACTTATGTCGCTTCTCATTTTGTGGACTGTATTTTAAGAGTTTAGTCAAAAAGGTTCTCAGGACATGAATAGTCTGTTGCAGCTGTTACCAAATGCAAAAGGATTTTAGCCTCTTTCACAAAAGTGAAAACGTTCATGCAGAATAAGGTTCCACAAATTGTATCAGCTGAGGTTCTCAATTAAAGCTCAAGAAAGTTTCACTCACTCAAGTTTTCTGTGAACACTGCTCAGAGGTTGATTGACTGGAATATAACCTCCTTGTGTTTTCCTGAGTCATGCTCAGGGTATTCGGAGGTTTGGACCGGGTTGCAGTATCTTGCATCCCAGAGATGGGCAGTAACCCGTTGATTGAAGCTGCTATCGCTGCTTTCGGTTGGCAGCGGGTGATTGGAGTGTGCAGGGCAAAATCCTGCTGCTTGTCCCTGTCTCACTCACTGTGGAGCAGGGAAGACAGAATCATTGATGCGTTTGTTGCCCCGTCTGAAATGTAGCTTTGACCAACTGTTAGTAATGGAGGTCATTCTGCAGGAGCCTTTAATAATCTTACACAAATCAACATCAATCAGCCAGAATGTGCAAGTTTGAGGGAGGCTTTCTGAACCATCAGGACTGGAAATGGGAGCAAGTGGAAGATTCTGTTTAGTTTCAGTGTGTACAGACTGTAGCGGGGAAGAGCTAATATCACATGGCTGTTATTATATTCAGTTAATATTTAACAATAAAGGTGAATTATTGCTCACACTTAAATTCGTTTTGATAATGTTTCTGCCTGGTTTCAAACTGGGGACCCAGGAACTCTAGTTCCTATTTATTATGATTGATAATCACTGTCTATCGATAAACCTGTAGCAGACTGATATACTCTGCATTTTAATTGGATTTATCAGATGTGTGCACCGCTAGGAGCTGGGTTGTGGACTGTAATGTCTTCACTCTTCTCTGGTGATCTTCTCCAGAAAGGCTGGTGTGGATAGAATCACTTGGTCTGCAAGATACGGTCACTGTGAGGATGATAATGGAACAATTTTCTGCCAAAGTTCAGTGACACCCGATCACTTACCAAGTGATTATGTAAAAATCTAATTCAAATAATCACAGCCACTGCTGGTGAGGGAGGGAAGCAGCAGAGGCAGCTGATCGGATTGTCTCAAACTTAGTGACAAAGAAGCTCCATGAGCTCCTCACACTTGTTGTTGGAGGTGAGGGTAGAGGAGACAGGGGAGGGAGAGCACTTCAAAAGGAACTAACTTAGGTTTGAGATATTAAAAAGACTCAAGACACTGTATATTTAACACAAAGCTGATTTATTTGACCTTTATCTACAATATCAGCCCAAATAACTGGGCTGGAGTTTATTAACATAATCAGAAACAGACCCCAATCCTGGATATGTTTAACAGCAAAATCCAATCATTGTCATTACTTGTGAACTTGCTGGTGTCTCTGCAGTGTAGATAAAACAGCAAACCCCTTCCCACATTCAGAGCATGTAAATGGTCTCTCCCCAGTGTGAACTCGCTGGTGTGTCAGCAGGTTGGATGACCGGGTAAAACCCTTCCCACATTCAGAGCATGTAAATGGTCTCTCCCCAGTATGAGCTCGCTGGTGTCTCAGCAGGTTGGATGACTGAGTGAATCCCTTCCCACACACAGAGCAGGTGAATGGCCTGTCCCCAGTGTGGCTGTTCTTGTGTACAGTGAGTTGAGACAACCACCTGAACCCAGTCCCGCAGAGAGAGCATCTGAATGGTCTCTCGTCAGTATGAACACGTTGATGGCGCATCAGTTCCGTGGAACATCTATAGTACTTCCCACAGTCCGGACATTTAAAAGGTCTCTCGTCAGTGTGAACTCGCTGGTGTGTCCGCAGGTTGGATGACTGAAGGAATCCCTTCCCACACTTAGAGCAGGTGAATGGCCTCTCCCCAGTGTGAACTCGCTGGTGTATCAGCAAATAGGATGAACTAGTGAATCCCTTCCCGCACTCGGAGCAGGTGAACGGTTTCTCCCCAGTGTGAGTGCGGCAATGACGTTCCAGGTGAGACGAGGATTTGAATCCCTTTCCACGTTGCCATGGTTTTATCCCGTTGTGACGGCATTTATGTTCTGACAGGCCAGAAGATTGGTTGAAGCCTTGTCCACACACAGAACACGTGGACAGTTTCTCTCCACTGTGAACGGTGCTTTTCCCTTCCATGTTCAAAATTCAGTGATATTTAGGTTACGATAAATTGGGTCACTCTGTCAGATTCTGATGTGATGTTTGGTTTGAGTTGCCCGACTGCAAATCCTCCCCTTCTAATACCCTGTGAAATTGATTTAAAACAGAAAAAAGTGAGTGAGAGAGAACTTACAAAAATACAAAGGCAGGTTGTGAAACTGAGCTGAATGAATCTGGTAATTTATGGGCTGGCACCAGGGAAAAGTGACCATGAAAACTGCTGGATTGTCATAAAAACCCAACTGGTTCACTAATGTCCTTCAGGAAAGGGAACCTGCTATGTGGTCTATGCCCACTCAAGACTCTGTCCACAAATTTCAAAATTGTGCCGGAACACTAAGGTTTCGATCATTTATATGTATCAGGAACAGCATGGGTCCGAACACTGACTCCTGGGGAACTCCACTCTTAACCTTCCTCCAGTCTGAAAAACATCCATTAACCACGACTCTCTGTTTCCAGTCAGCCAATATTGTACCCATGTTGCTTCTGTCCCTTTTATTCCATGAGATATAATCTTTGCTCACAAGTCTGTTGCATAGCACTTTATCTAATGCCATTTGGAAGTCCATGCACACCACATTAACAGCATTAGAAAGGACAAAGAAAAGTACAGCACAGGAACAGGCCCTTCAGCCCTCCAAGCCTGCGCCAATCATATTGCCCGTCAACTAAAACATTTTGCATTTCCAGGGTCCATATCCCTCTATTCCCATCCTATTCATGCATTTGTCAAGCTGCCTCTTAAACACCACTATCGTACCTGCTTCCACCACCTCCTCTGTCAGCGAATTCCAGACACTCACTACCCTCTGCGTAAACTTGCCCCACACATCTCCTCTATAGTTTTATCCTCTCACCTTAAATTTATGTCCCCTAGAAAATTGACTCTTCCACCCTGGGGAAAAAGCTTCTGACTATCTACTCTGTCCATGCCACTCATAATTTTGTAAACTTCTATCAAGTCGCCCCTCAACATCTGTCGCTCTAGTGAGAACAATCCAAGTTTCTCCAACCTCTCCTCATAGTTAATAACCTCCAGACCAGGCAGCATCCTGGTAAACCTCCTCTGCACCCTCTCCAACGCCTCCATATCCTTCTGGTAATGTGGCGACCAGAATTGCACACAATATTCCAAGTGTAGCCTGACCAAGGTTCTATACAGCTGCAGCATGACTTCCCAGCTTTTATACTCAATACCCCTGCCAATGAAGGCAAGCTTGCCATATGCGTTCCTGACTACTTTATCCACCTGCGTTGCCACTTTCAGTGATCTGTGGACCTGTACACCCAGATCCCTCTGCCCGTCAATGCACTTAAGGGTTCTGCCATTTACTGTATAATTCCTGCCTGTATTAGACCTTCCAAAATGCATTACCTCGCATTTGTCCGGATTAAACTCCATCTGCCATTTCTCCGCCCAAGTCTCCAACCGATCTATATCCCGTTGTCTCCTTTGACAATCCTCTTCACTATCTGCAACTCCTCCAACCTTAGTGTCGTCTGCATGCTTACTAATTAGCCCAGTTACATTTTCCTCCAAATCATTTATCTATACATTACCCTGAACAACGCTCTCTGTAACCTCATCAAAAAGCTTAAGCAACTTAGTTAAACACAATTTTCCCTTAACAAATCCATGCTGGCTTTCCTTAATTAACCCACATTTTCTCAAGTGACTATTAAATATGTCCTGAATGACCATTTCTGGAAGCTTCCCCAGCACCGAGATTAAACTGACTGGTCTGTAGTTGTTGGGCTTCTCTTTGCACCTTTTTTTGAACAAAGGTGTAACGTTTGCAATTTTCCAGTCCCTGTGTCAGCAACTCTGAATCTCAGGAAGGCTGGAAAATTATGGCCAGCACTTCCACAATTTCCACTCTCATTTCCCCTCAGTATCCCTGGATGCATCTCATCCAGTCCCAGGGTTTTGTCAACTTTATCAGACAGACTATCCAATATCTCCTCCTTATCAGTTTTAAACCCCACAAGGGTCTGAACTATCTCCTCTTTCACAATCACCTGTGCAGCATATTTTCTCTTGGTAAAGGCCAATGCAAAATATTCATTTAATACCTCAACCATGACTCCTGTCTCCATGCCTAAATCACCTCTTTGGTCCCTAATTGCCTCCACTCCTCCTTTTACTACTCTTTTACTATTTACATGCCCACAGAAGACTTCTTGATTTATTTCCATGTTTGCTTTCAGTCTCTTTTTATGCTCTCTTTGCTTTTCTTATTTGGTTCTCCAAATCCCTTTGGTTTCTCTATTCAGCCTGGTTCTTGGTTTTATTATCCAGCTAACATGTGTCATAAGCACACTTTTTCTCCTTTATCTCAATCTCTCTCTCTTTTCTCATCGAGGGGGCTGTGGATTTGTTTACCCTACCTTTCCCCTTCATGGGAATATATCTTTACTGTGTCAGAACTCTCTTCTTTGAAGGCAGTGCATTGTTCAGTTACAGTTTCACCCAACAACTTTTGATTCATAAGACCATAAGATGTAAGAGCAGAAGTAGGCCATTCGGCCCATCGAATCTGCTCCGCCATTCAATGAGGTCATGGCTGATCTGATAATCCTCAACTCCACTTTCCTGCATAGCCCTTGATTCCCTTACAGGTTAAAAATCTGTCTATCTCAGCCTTGAATATACTTAACGACCCAACCTCTACAGCCCTCTGCGGTAAAGAATTCCAGATTCACTACCCACTGAGAGAAGAAATTCTTCATTGTCTCTGTCCTAAATGGGCGACCCTTCACTCTGAGATTATGCCCCCTGTTCCTAGACTCTCCCATTCAGCATCTACCCTGTCAAGACCCCTAAGAATCTTATATGTTTCAATAAGGTCACCTCTCACACTTCTAAACTCCAATGAGTACAGGCCCAGCCTACTCAACCTCTCCTCATAAGAAAATTCCTCCATACCCGGGATCAACCTCGAGAGCCTTCTCTGGACTGCCTCCAATGCCAGCATATCTTTGCTTAGAGAAGGGGACCAAAACTGTTCACAGTATTCTAGGTGTGGTCCAACTAGTGCCTTATATAGTTTGAGCAAGACTTCCCGATTTTTAAACTCCATTCCCTTTGAAATTCCAACTTACCTGGGTCAGATCCATTCTTACACCATTGAAGTTGGCTTTCCCCCAGTTAATTATTCTTACCCTTACTTGAAATCTTTGCACACAGGTAGAACAGATAAGTTGTTTACCTTCCACGTTAAAAGTTTGATGATATTCAGGTCCTGACGAATCAAATGACTCTGTCAGATCTTGATGTGATGTTTGGTTTGAGATTCCCGTCCGTCAATCCTCTGCCTCTAATACCCTGGAAAAGAAATTTCCAAAATCCATGACTGTCAGTCCAGGATAGACATTGAGAGGAAAAATACATTTCTCTTGGTTTGCGTTTGGTGTGTGTAAATCCTCCCCTTTTAACCCCCTGTAAAAAGAGTTTTCAAAATCCATCCCTGTCAGTCCAGGATAGACATTCACAATATTCTCTCCTCCTGCTCACAGGGAGAGGGATGAATGGGCATGTGGGGGGCATTTTAGTGATAGTGACCACAACATGGTACAATTTAAGCTTGTTTTGGACAAAGAAATAGACAAGTTGCAAAAAAAAATATTTTGGATTGGGGGAGAGCAGATTTTAGTAAAATAAGGCAGGATCTGGCCAAGGTAGACTAGGAACTACTACTTGTGGGGAAATCTACAGAAGAGTAGTGGGGGGGTTGGAAAAGGAAATGGGAAGGATACAGGCTCAACATGTTCCCTCTAGGGTGATAGGAAGGAGTAACAAGCCCAGAGAACCATGGATGACCAGAGATATTCAGGATACGATGAGAAGGAAAAGAGAGGCTTTTAGCAGGTACAAGGGGAGCAAATCAGTGGAGGCATTAGTGGAATAGAGAAAGTGCAGAGTGGAGCTTAATCACAGAATCACAAAGTGCAGAAGAGGCCCTTCGGCCCATCGAGTCAGCGCCAACACGTGAGAAACACCTGACCTACTTAATCCCATTTACCAGCACTTGTCCCATAGCCTTGAATGTTATGATGTGCCAAGTGCTCATCCAGGCACTTTTTAAAGGATGTGAGGCAACTTGCCTCCACACCCTCCCAGGCAGTGCATTCCAGACTGTCACTCTGGCTCCACCCATAGATTTCCCCCTTGGTCCATAATGGGCCCGACCCTTTTCCTGGTTATCCTCTTCCTATTGATATACTTATGGAATATCTTGGGATTTTCCCTGCCTTTCCAGCTAGAGCTTTCTCATACCCCCTGTTTGCTCTCCTAATTGCTTTGGGAGTGTCTTGGGCTACAGGAAGATATAGATGGGATGGTCAAATGGGCAGATAGGTGGCAGATGGAATTTAACCCTGAGAAATGTGAGGTGGTACAGTTTGGAAGGAGTAATTTGACAAGGAAGTATTCAATAAACGGCATGACACTTGGAAGTCCTGAGGAACAAAGGGGTCTTGGCATGTGTGTTCATAGATCTCTGAAGGCGGAGGGGCATGTCCGTGGGGTGATAAAAAAGGCAGATGGGGCATTTGCCTTTTTCAATTGAGGCATAGATAACAAAATTAGGGAGGTCATGTTGGAGTTGTGTAGAACCTTAGTGAGGCCACAGTTGGAGTACTGTGTGCAGTTCTGGTCGCCACATTATAGGAAGGATGTGATTGCACTGGAGGGGATGCAGAGGAGATTCACCAGGATGTTGCCTGGGATGAAACATTTAAGTTACGAAGAGAGGTTGGATGGACTTGGATTGTTTTCGTTGGAGCAGAGAAGGCTGAGGGGTGACCTGATCGAGGTGTACAAGATTATGAGGGGCATGGACAGGGTGGATAGGGAGCTACTGTTCCCCTTAGTTGAAGGATCAGTCACGAGGGGACACAAGTTCAAGGTGAGGGGCAGGAGGTTTAGGGGGTATGTGAGGAAAAACGTTTTTACCCAGAGGGTGGTGACGGTCTGGAATGTGCTGCCTGGGAGGGTGGTGGAGGCGGGATGCCTCACATCCTTTAAAAGCTGGGAATCTCTTCTTGGGCCTCCACCTGTCACTGGCCCCCTGTCGAGCTCTCCTGCCCCACCCTCTTCTACCAGCTTATATTTCATCTCATTTCTATATGTCTTAATTCTGTTGAAGGGTCATAAGGACTCGAAATGTCAACTGTATCCCTCTCCACAGATGCTGTCAGACCTGCTGAGTTTTTCCAGGTACTTTTGTTTTTGTTCTAGATTTCCAGCATCCGCAGTATTTTGCTTTTATCCTTTAAAAAGGTACCTGGGTGAGCACTTGGCACGTCATAACATTCAAGGCTATGGGCTGGTAAATGGGATTAGGTAGGTAGGTCAGGTGTTTCTCACGTGTCGGTGCAGACTCGATGGACCGAAGGGCCTCTTCTGCTCTGTGTGATTCTGAGTCCAGCTGCACGTTTCCCACTAGAAAGATGGCGGCGGCGCATGCGCCCTGCTGCACATTGTCCCCTATACAAATGGCGGCCGTTTACTCGGGTCTCTCTCCGAAGGCAAAGCGGGCCCCACCTGCCGCCGCCTCGTTTGATGCAACCGCAGGACCGGTAGCTTCTTATTCACGGTTTCAGACCTCTACTGGGTGTTTATGAAGATCCCCGCCATCTCCGCCCCTTCCATTCCTCCCCACTCACCGGCTCCCTTCACTCGCCTGTTCTCGGTGCTTCGGTCAGCTCCGGACTCTCTGGACTGCGCATGCTCCGGTTTGAGCTCACATTGCGCATGTTCCTGTCTCTGCCCGGTACCGCGCCTGCGCAAGGATCTCCACTAATCCTGGCCGAGCCGGCGACGCCCACATCCCGTGAATAAATAAAAAGAATAAAAAGGTCCATTCCGCCCCGCGGCGAATGCTGGGTAAATATACTGCCATTGAAATGTGATTTTGTTCAGCAGAAAATTGTGATCCGATGTAGATTGGAGCCACAGGGCCAAGATATAAAATTATCATGAAAACAAAATTCTGCAGATGCCAAAAATCTGAAACAAAAACAGAAAATGCTGGAAAAACTCAGTAGTTCTGACAGCAACTGTGGATAGAGAAACAGACTTGATGTTTCGAGTCCGTATGACTTCTTCAGAGCTGACTCTTGTTCAGTTCTGAAGAAGAATCATACGAACTTGAAGCGTCAAGTCTGTTTCTCTCTCCACAGATGCTGTCAGACCTGCTGAGTTTTTCCAGTACTTTTTGTGTTTGTATTATATTAAATTATTAAGTCCATTGATACGGCAACCAAAGTGCACTGGCCCTCCACCATAGCTCTGTCCCGATATAATTAACAGCAGAACATACACCTATGGTTAATTGTGAGCTCACTGTACTCTCAGTAGGCGGTTTGAACAAGTGACTTTTCTTCCCATACACAGAACATTCAAACTCTGTGTTGTCAGTAGAAATGTAGCTATTTTGGATCAAAGCCTCTGAAGGTTTAAAACTGGTGTGTTAACAGGTGGGCAAAGTGAGTCAACCCCTTTGCACAAATGCAGTGTCTGAATGGTCTCTCTCAGGTGTAACTGTGTTGCTGTGTCAGCGAATGGGGTGACCAAGTGAATCACTTCTTCTGAAAAAGAGTCATACAGAGTCGAAACATTAACTCTGTTCTCTCTCCACAGATGCTACTAGACCTGCTGAGTTTTTCCAGCATTTTATGTTTTTATTTCAGATTTCCAGCATCTGCAGTATATGGCTTTTATATGAGTCATTTCCACATTGAGCTGGTGAATGACCTTTTCATGATTTTACCCATGATTTTCCAGCTCAAACTGGGATCTCAGTTCAGATAATCACAGAAACACAGAATTGTAATGGCACAAAAGGAGGCCATTTGGCCCAATGTGCCTGTACTGGCTCTGCAAATGAGCATTATGACTTAGTGCCATTCTCCGCCTTTTCCCTGTAGCCTTGCACGTTGTTTCCATTCAGATAATCACCCAATGCCTTCGAATGCCTGGATTGAGCCTGCCTCCACCACACTTCCAGGCAGTACATTCCAGACTCGAACCACTCGCTCAGTGAATTTTTTTTTATCACATCACGTTTGCTTCTTTTGTAAACCATTTTAAATCAGTGCCCTCTTGTTCTCTATCCTTTTATGAGCAGGAACAGTTCACCCCCACCCCCAAATCTACTTTATCCGGTCCCCTCGTGATTTCGAACATCTCTATCCTCTAACCTTCTCCTCTCCAAGGAGAATAGTTCCAGCCTCTCCAATCTATCTTCATAACTGAAGATTCTCATCCCTGGAACCATTCTTGTAAACCTCTCCTTCACTCTCTCCAATGCATCACATCCTTCCTATCCTGTGGCACCCAGAACTGTACACAATACTCCAGGTGAGGTCGAGCTAGTGCCTTATCTAAATTCAGCATAATCTCCTTGCTCTTGTACTCTATGCCCCATTAAAAGCCCAGAATACTGTATGCTTTATTAACGGCTCTCTTCACCTTCACCTGTCCTGCCACCTTCAATGATTTATGCACGTATACGCCCAGGCCCAACTGCTCCTGCACCCTCTTTAGAATTGTACCCCTTATTTTATATTGCCTCTCCATGTTCTTTCTACCAAAATACATCATCTCACACTTCTCCACATTGAACTTCATCTGCTATCTATCTGCCCGCTCCACCAACTTGCCTATGTCCTTCTGAAGTTCTATGCTGTCTGCCTCACAGTTTACAGTGCTTCCAAGTTTAGTATCATCTGCAAACTTTGAAATTGTCCCCTGCACACCAAAATCCAGATCATTAATATTGGTCGCAAAAAGCAAGGGTCCCAATACCGACCTCTGGGGATCTCCACTAGAAACCTTCCTCCAGCCAGAAAAAAATCCATTGACCATAACTCTCTGTTTCCTATTACTCAGCCAATTCTGTATTCACGTTACTATTGTCCTTTTTATTCCATGAGCTATAACCTTTCTCACAAGTCTGTTGTGCAGCACTTTATTGAATGCCTTTTGAAAGTCCATAAACACATCAAGAGAATACCCTCATCAACCTTCTCTGTTACCTTTTCAAAGAACTCCAGCAAGTTTGTTAAACATGATTTCCCCTTTAGAAATACTTGCTGGCTCTTCCTAATCAACACACATTCTTCCATGTGACGACTAATTCTATCCCAAATAATTTTCTCTGGAAGCTTCACCACCAACGAAGTTAAACTGACTGGTCTGTAAATGTTGGGCTTATCCTTACCTTTTTTGAGCAAGGGCGTAACGTTTGCAATTCTCCAGTCCTCTGGCACCTCCCCTGAGTCAAAGGAAGATTGAACGATTATGGCCAGTGCCCTTGCAATTTCCACTCTCACTTCTTTCAATATCCTTGGATGCATCTCATCCAGTCCCCGTGCCTTGTCAACTTTAAGTACCAACAGTTCAACCAACACTTCCCCCTTATCAATTTTGTACCCTTCCAGTGACAGAGGTTCCCCGTCTGTCACCGTGGCCTGTGTAGCATCTGCTTCCCTGGTAAAGTCAGATGCAAAATATTCATTTAACACCTCACCCTGCCTCCATGTGTAATCCCCCGTTTTGGCCCCTAATCGACCCTACTCCTCCTTTTATGTACCTATAGAAGACTTATTCTCATGACCCCTCTTTTCTTCTCTTATTTGCATTTTCACCTCCCTTCTGAGCCTTCTGTTGTCTGATTGGTTCCCAATTGTATTTTCAATCTGACACCTGTCATCAGCACACTTTTTCTCCTTTATCTTAACTTCTATCTCATTTTTCAATCAGGGAGCTCTGGATTTATTTGATCTACCTTTCCTTTTTGAGGGAATATACCTTGAATCATTTCTTCTTTGAAGGTAGCCCATTGTTCAGCTACCTCTTCCCACCAACCTTTGGTTCCAGTCTATCCGGCCCAGTTTTGTTCTTGCACCATTGAAGTCGGCCCTCCCCCAGTTAATTATTCTTACTCTGGATTGCACATTGTCCTTTTCTACCATCATCCTAAACCTTATGATACAATGATCATTGTCTCCTGAATATTCCCCCACTGACACCTGATATTCTTGGCTCACATCATTTCCAAGAACCAGGTCTGGCAGTGCTTCCTTTCTTGTTGGACTGGACACATGCTGTAGAAAATTTGCCTGAACACACCCTAGGAACTTTTGCCCCTCTCTTCTCTTTACACTAACACTATATCAGTCTATATTCAGGAAATTAAAGTCCGCCATTATAACTACTCTATAATGTTTGCACCTCTCTGCTGTTACCCTGCAGATTTGTTCCTCTACATCCTTCCCACGAGTTGGTGGTCTATAGGCTACACTGAGCAATGTAATTGCACCCTTTTTGTTCCTTAGCTCGAGCCAAATTGATTCTGTCCTTGAACCCTCTGGGACATCCTCTTTCTCCAGCGCTGCAATGCCTTCCTTAATCAATACAGCCACCCCTCTGCTTTTCTTCCTGCCCTATCTTTCCTGAACACGTTGTTCCCAGGAAGATTTAACACCCAGTCCTGCCCTTCCCTAAACCAGCTCTCTGTCATTGCCACAACGTAACATGGCAATCTGCACCTATAACTCAGCAATCTTATCTACCATACTCTGTGCATTCACATACATATAGTGTAACCCTGATTTTGAGTGTGTTACTTTCTCTCTCACTCCCTTTTTGCTATTCTAGTGTTATCTGTCTCTCCCAGTATTTTGTGCACCTTGGTATTACTCTCTAATATTCTCTCCTGGTACCCACACCCCTGCTGAATTAGTTTGAAGCCCCCCCGCCCCCCAACAGGACAAGCAAACACACCTCAAGGAGCTCAGTCCTGGCTCTGTTCAGCTGTAACACTTCTGGCTTGTACAGGTGCCATCTTCCCTCAGAGCCAGTCCCAGGAATCTAAAGCCCTCCCTCCTGCAACATCTTTCCAGCCACACATTCATCTGCCTTAACCTCCTATTTCTATACTCACGTGCACATGGCACTGGAAGTAATATGGAGAATACTACATTTGAGGTCCTGCTTGCTAATTTTCGACCTAGCGCCCTAAATTCTGTCTGCAGGACAACATCTCTCTTCCTACTTAAGTCATTGGTACCAACGTGGACCACGACCTCTGGCTATTCACCCTCCCCCAGAAGAATATCCTCACCCACTCGGTGACAACCTTGACCCTGGCACCAGGAAGATAACATACCATCCTGGAGTTATGTCGACAGCCGCAGAAACACCTCTCTGTTCCCTTAACTAATGAATCCCCGATCACTATTGCCCTTCCTTTCTTCTTCTTCCAACTTCTCTTGTAGCTGGTGTATGGAGAAGATCATGTCCACTGTAGAACTACCAGCAAGAAACACCACTGTGGTTCTCCATAGACTCAGTCTGCAAAAAGATAAAGTCTATAAAACATGACCCTAGTGAAGGTCTTCCTAGTGACACTAAGGAGTGAGATGGCCCTGTAGTCACAATCTCTTCTGTCATCTTTGTTTTTGGTTATTGTGATGATTTTTGTGTCACGCATGTAGAATGGTTCCTACCTCCCAACAGAGAAGGGGGTGCTAACAATAGATGGGACTTTCCGTGCTTGAGCAGTTCAGCTGGAATTCCATTAAGCCGGGTGACTTTCTGTTTGCTGAACAATCAATGGCCTTTTCAAGCTCGAGTGATAAGGGTTCCTTGTCCAACTATCCACGACAGGAAGTTACTTGAGAGTCAAACAGAGACTGGGAGATGTCCATCTCATGGGTGTACAGATCACAGTAATGTTCAACCCAGCAGGACATGTGATTTCTTCTGTTGGTGAGCACTTCACCATATGATTTCAGTGGGAGGCAACTTTGGTGATGGTCGGACAAGTGCTCTGTTTATCCAATCACTACATAGCACATAGATTTCCTATGTTGCAGGCTGGTTGAATTTCTTGACACAGGTCGATCCAGTGTTTATTTGCTGTTATGACCAATGCAGTTGATGAAGTATAGTTATTTAAAAATCCCTGAGGGAAACTTTAAACAACTGTCATAACCTATAATTTTAAGTGTTATGTTTGAATTGCGGCCTTAAATTCAGGAATCAGACCATCAGTTCTCGAGGTTTTACATTAAACTAATTGAAACATTTATTAATTTACACAGGTTAAAACATATACACATGGCTACAAATTACTACTATTATAGCTCTTAACAAATTCCCAAACTAATCTCCATTAAGGCAACAGCAACCCATAGACTTAACCAAACACCTGGCAAAGCATTTTCATCTTATGAATTCAAAATGAGGTTCTTTTCACTGTGGAGCTAGTTGGAGGCTTGCAGCTGCCTTTTGACCTTACATTGCCTCTGCCTGCACACCTGAAAACTACTGAAGTTATACCTACCAGCTCCATTGAATGTTAGTTCTCATTGTATCAACAACCTCTTTGAACTTCACCTTTTAACAATGACATCCCTTTCATAATACCAATTTTATGAGTAATATGAACATATTGCTTGGTAGCTGCTAGAAAAGTGTCAATTTTCACCCCACTTGTTTAATGATCTATTCAAAAAATGCAAATACACGCTCTCTCTCTTGCATAACAAAACTAGTACATTTCAAAGCACCCAGACTAGCTTTTATCCAATTAAGACACACCCACAGACTAAACCTCTGTTTTAAAAGAAAAATATTTTCCAAAATATTATAGACACTAATAGCTTCATAACATTGAACAGTATCTCCCTGTCTTTTACACGACTGTCTAGGCGACATTCAAGTTACAGAGGGTTCTAGCTGTTGGGTCTATGTTGTGCATCAGGTAGGCTTTGCTTATTTGCTTAACAGTTGTCATCTCTGCTGAGTGGGTCTCAAACCAGCCTTTGTTGTGGATTCCACCTTTACCAAATGTTGCTGCTGCTGTCAGAAATGATTGAAATCAGCGACTTCCAAACTTCATCAATATCAATATTGATTGATGAAGCTTTTATTGTCTGTAAAATATTTTACTGTTTTGATTCTTCTTTGATAACTTAATTTCATAACAGAGGTGTCACTGTGAAGAATGTGGAAGTCAGTAAGAATTATCAGCAAGGATTAATCAGCATTTTCTAATTGGAGATGTTAATCAGTGGAACCTTTCAGACACTGAATTGTAGATTTTGTACCAAAGACCAATTTAGGATTGAAGTGAAAGTTCATTATTTTATTGTAAATGAGTTCCAGTTGAGAGGGGAAAGATCACAGATGGGGCTTTTAAAAAGGGACACTGCAGCCGCAAAAATCAGTGACATCTCCAGAATATTAAACTCCAGCCAGTTATAGGGGTTGTTACCGTAAGCAGGAACAAACCTGATACAGAAACATAGAAAATAGAAGCAGGAGTAGGTCATTCGGCCCTCGAACCTGCTCTGCCATTCAGTATGATCATGGCTGATCCTCTATCTCAACACCATCCTCCCAATCTCTCGGCATTCCCCTTGATACCTTTAGAGTCCAGGAATCGATCTATTTCCTTCTTAAATATATTCTTTAACTTGGCCTCCACAGTCTTCTGTGGCAGAGAATTTCATAGGTTCACCACCCTTTGAGTGAAGAAGTTTCTCCTCATCTCAGTCCTAAATGTTTTACCCAGTATCCTGAGACAGATCCCTTCTTCAGGACACCCTCCCACACCCCTCCCCCTCCCAGCCAGAGGAAACATCATCCCTGCATCCAGTCTGTTCAACCCTGTCAGAATTTTACATGTTTCAAATATATCCCCTCTCATTCTTTTAAATGCCAATGTATACAAGACTGGTCAGCCCAATCTCTCCTCATACGACAATCATGCAATCCCAGGAATCAGTCTGGTGAACCTTCGCTGCACTCCCTCTATGGCAAGTATATCCTTTCTTGGGTAAGGAGACCAAAACTGCGCACAATATTCCACAATACTATCATTCCTGGATGTGATTAACAGCAGCAATAACAACAGAATCCAACCCCTGCAGTCACTGATGAATTTGCCGGTGTCTCAGCACATTGGAGGACCTTGTGAATGTTTTCCCACATGAGGAGCAGGTGAAAGGTCTCTCCCCAATGTGAGTGCGTTGGTGAGTCAGAAGGTTGGATGCTGCCTGAAACTCTTTCCACAGGTAGTGCAGCTGAACGGATTCTCCTCAGTGTGAATTCGGTGGTGTGACTGGAGGGTGAATAACCGAGCGAATCCCTTCCCACACACAGAGCAGGTGAACAGTCTCTTCCCAGTGTGAAGTCGCTGGTGTCTCACCAGGTCGAATGACTGAGAAAACTTCTTCCCACACACGGAGCAGGTGAACGGTTTCTCCCCAGTGTGAGTGCGCTGGTGCGCAGTGAGGGCGGATGACTACCCGAAACTCTTTCCGCAGTAAGTGCAGCTGAATGGCTTCTCCTCAGTGTGAACTCACTGGTGTGTCCAAAGGCCGGATGACAGAGTGAATCCCTCCCCACAGACGGAGCAGGTGAACAGTCTCTTCCCAGTGTGAGTGCGTTGGTGCGCAGTGAGGGCGGATGACTACCCGAAACTCTTTCCGCAGTAAGTGCAGCTGAAGGGCCTCTCCTCAGTGTGAATTCTCTGGTGTAACATCAGGGAGGTTGTCTTAGTAAATCCCCACACACGGAGCAGATGAACGGCCTCTCCCCAGTGTGAATGCGTCGATGGATTTCCAGCCGGGATGATAAAGTGAACCTCATCCAACAGTCCGCATATTTCTACGGTTTCTCCATGGCTGTCCTTGTGTCTCTCCAGGTTGGACAATAAGTTGAAGCCTCACCCACACACAGAACACGTGTATGGTTTCTCTCCACTGAAAATGGTGTGAATTTCTTTCAGGCTGTGTAACTGGTTAAAGCTCTTTCCACAGTCAGTTCACTGGAACACTCTCACTCGGGTGTATGTGTCTCGGTGCTTTTCCGTCACACAGATGTTTGTAATCTTTTCCACAGACAGGAGAGGCAAACATTTCTCCTTCCACATTCAAAGGTTCATGATATTCAGGTCCAGAATAATCAAAATCAAGATGCTTGTTTAGATTTTTCCATCTACAAATCCTTCCCTTCTAATACCTGCAAAAAGAGTTTACAAAATTAATCATTGTAAGTGTAAGCAGGGTGTAGAAATTCAGAGTAGACAATTCCAGTTTTTAAAAATATTCTTTCTCGTGATGTTGGCATCACTGGAAAGGCCAGCATTTGCTACCCATCCCTGATTACCCTTGAACTGAGTAGCTTGCTAGGCCATTTTGGTGGATATTTAAGAGTCAATCACATGTAAATCAGAACAGGTAGATTTCTGAAAGGACATTACTGAACCAAATGGGTTTTTACAATGCTCAATGACAGTTTCATGGTCACCATCACTGAGGCGAGTTTATAATTCCAGATTTATTAATTGAATTTAAATTCCACCAGCTGATGTGAGGGGATTTGAACCTATGTCCCCAGAGCATTACCCTGGGCCTTTGGATTACTAGTCCAGTGACATTACCACGACACCATCACTTCCCCTTGATGGAATATATTTTCCTCTTGTTCCCCAAAACTGTAAATCCACGTCCCATACACACTCCCCCCTCCATGGACTAAAATCTGAACCCATCACACCATCTCCACCATTTCTTTCCTCAACTCCCAGTTTTTTCCCTCCCAGCAATCTGGCTAAATTCCGCTCTCCAGCCACTCTGTGCAGATGAATAAAGTCAATCATTTTCTCTCCTGGTCACTGGGACCCTGAAGCCCCGCCCACTCTCTGTCGTTTCACCAACATGGCCGCACATAAAGCAAAAAGCCCGGAGCTGCAAACGCGGGACCTGCAGGTCCTTGTTGGGGGTTTGGGGCCTCCAGCGGTGTTTCTGAATCTTCCCCACCCACCTCCCAGGGTTTCCTTCCTTCCCACAGATCAGATCCTCATTGATTTGAGCCCAAAGTGTAACCTCTTATTTATTGTCCGCCCTCCCCCAACCTCTGATGTGAACCATCCTCCACTTGCTGACCCAGGATGGCGGCCATTAACCTGGACCTGTTCCCAGGAGGGAGAAGCCCCGCAGCTGAAAACCAGGAGCTGACAATTATTCCTCAGGGTTTGCGGATCCAAAAAGTGTTTCCAAATCCTCCCCGTCCAGCCGCCGGCTCCATTGCTCCCTACCCCCGGGCCTGTCACCGCGGGGTAAACACGGGGCCTGAGGCCTACCCCAGAAGTTGATCCAGTTCCCAGTCCAGCCGCAGTTTCCATTCCTACCCTGTGCTCACAATCAAAAATAACAATACCTGGAAAAACTCAGCAGGTCTGGCAGCATCTGCAGAGAGGAACACAGTTGACGTTTCGAGTCCGTATGACTCTTCAACAGAATGAAGAAAAATAGAAAAGAGGTGAAATATAAGCTGGTTTAAGGGGGGGTGGGACAGTTAGAGCTAGATAGAGGGCCAGTGATAGGTGAAGATAACCAAAAGATGTCACAGACAAAAGAACAAAGAGGTATTGAAGGTGGTGATATTATCTAAGGAATGTGCTAATTAAGGGTAAAAAGCAGGACAAGCAAGGTACAGATTGCCCTAGTGGGGGTGGGGTGGGGGGAAGGGATCAAAATAGGCTAAAAGGTAGAGATAAAACAATGGGTGGAAATACATTTAAAAATAATGGAAATAGGTGGGAAAAGAAAAATCTATATAAATTATTGGAAAAAAGAGATTATTAATTATTAATTATTAAAGAGATTATTGGAAAGGGGGTGGGGATAGAGGAGAGAGTTCATGATCTAAAATTGTTGAACTTAATATTCAGTCCAGAAGGCTGTAAAGTGCCTAGTCAGAAGATGAGGTGCTGTTCCTCCAGTTTGCGCTGAGCTTCACTGGAACATTGCAGCAGGCCAAGGACGGACATGTGGGCATGAGAGCAGGGTGGAGTGTTGAAATGGCAAGTGACAGGGAGGTCTGGGTCATGCTTGCGGACAGACCGAAGGTGTTCTGCAAAGCGGTCACCCAGTCTGCGTTTGGTCTCTCCAATGTAGAGGAAACCGCATTGGGAACAATGAATGCAGTAGACTAAATTGAGGGAAGTGCAAGTGAAATGCTGCTTCGTGCAAGTGAAATGCTGCTTCACTTGAAAGGAGTGTTTGGGCCCTTGGATGGTGAGGAGAGGGGAAGTAAAGGGGCAGCTGTTGCACCTTCTGCAGTTGTATGGGAAGCTGCCATGGGAGCGGGTTGAGGTGTAGGAGATGATGGAGGAGTGGACCAGGGTGTCCCGGAGGGAACGATCCCTGCAGAATGCCGTCAGGGGGGGTGAAGGGAAGATGTGTTTGGTGGTGGCATCATGCTGGAGTTGGCAGAAATGGCGGAGGATGATCCTTTGAATGCGGAGGCTGGTGGGGTGATAAGTGAGGACAAGGGGGATCCTATCATGGTTCTGAGAGGGAGAGGAAGGTGTGAGGGCGGATGTGTGGGAGATGGGTCGGACACGGTTGAGGGCCCTGTCAACTACCGTGGGTGGAAAACCTTGGTTAAGGAAGAAGGAAGACATGTCAGAGGAACTGTTTTTGAAAGTGGCATCATCAGAACAGATGCGATGGAGGCGAAGGAACTGAGAGAATGGGATGGAGTCCTTACAGGAAGCGGGGTGTGAGGAGCTGTAGTCGAGGTAGCTGTGGGAGTCGGTAGGCTTGTAATGGATATTGGTGGACAGTGTATCACCAGAAATTGAGACAGAGAGGTCAAGGAAGGGAAGGGAAGTGTCAGAGATGGACCATGTGAAAATGATGGAGGGATGGAAATTGGAAGCAAAATTAGTAAATTTTTCCAGGTCCAGACGAGAGCATGAAGCAGCACCGAAGCAGTCAACGATGTACCGGATAAAGAGTTGTGGGAGGGGCTGGAATAGAACTGGAACAAGGAATGTTCCACATACCCCTTAAAGTGACAGGCCCCGGTTACCCGGGCAACCGGCCGCCGCCATCTTGCGCTGAGGGTTTTCCATCCGGGTCTTTAGTGAAGGACAATGAGCTGGAGTCAGTTTGAAAACTATTCAGAGGAAGGTCTGAAATCAGATTTACATCCAGATACCTGTAAGGACAATAAAGTTTACATTAATTATGTGTTTAAAATGAAATCAGAATGCTGGAAATACTCAGTTCTGAAGAAGAATCATATTGGATTGGAAATGTTAAACTGTTTCTCTCTCTTCACAGAAGCTGCCAAACCTGCTGAGGATTTCCGGAACTTTCTGTTTTTATTTCAGATTTCCAGCATCCACCGTATTTTACTAAAATTATGTTTCTTTTGCAATTTTGTTGCATAACTAGTTAAGAGTAAAATAATTGTTACAATTTAAATGTACAAATTAGTGATATTTATTTGTGTAACCGAGACTCGGCTGTTCAGGAACAATGTCAGAAATCACTTTACAGAAAATATAATGGAAATCTGGAATTCTGTTGAGATTTGGTCAATTGAAAATTTAAAAACTGAGATTGCTGGACGTTTGTGAGGCAAGAGAGTATTAAGGGTCATGGAATCAAGGGAGATTGATGTATTTAACATAGAAATTGGGTACCTACGTACTGGAGCTCAGTATCTGAGGTTGGACTGATTCTGTTTTTATTTTGAAGGTGGTGTAGGTTTCCCGTCTGCTCTGTAGATTATCTCCACACCTGTGGGTAACTTTCTCAAAGTGAGATGCAGAGAGGAAATTGAAGGAGGGTTGGTGCAATGACACAGCCTTATCTGATCCCAGTCTTCACTGTTATAGGGTCTGTGGTGGTTCCAGTGATGAGAATCATGGCTTTCATGACATTGTGGAGTAGGTGGAGGTTGGTGGCAAATTTCTGAGCGCAGCTAAATTTGAGGCAGATGCTGCTTAAAACTTCAGATTTGACAGTGTAAAAGGCTTTTGTGAGGTTGAAAGAGTCTAAGTACAGCTGTTGGTGCAGTTCCTTGCAATTTCTTGGGTTTTCCCTGCAGTGAAGGTGGTGCCTTTCAATGGGGGAAAACTGCACTGCGACTCCGGAAGGAGCTCTTCAGCCATTGGGAGGATGCAATTGAGGAGGATCTTTGCAATGATCTTCGCTGTGGCAGACAGCAGGGAGACTCCTCTGCAATTATCGCAATGGGACTTATCTCCCCTCTTGAACACAGTCACAGTGTCCCAGAGATCCCCTGTCATGCATCCCTCTTCCCAGGTGAGGGATATGAGGTTGTGCAGCTGTGCCAGGAGTGTAACTCTGCGGCGTTTCAGAATTTCAGCAGAGATTCCATCTGCTCCAAAACATTAATGTTGAAATTGTGCTGCAATGGAATACAAGCTTTAGGTTGGTAATTAAGCACAGCTATCCCCAGTAGGGGAAGGATTTGGGAATCTTTGCAACCGTATATAAACTAGTTTACTCTAGGTGTCTGGGAGACTCTGTTACTTGACTCTGCTGTCTTGGAAATAAACCTGTTTTAAGATACAGGCTAGTTTCAGACTCATTCTTCCTCAGCATACAGTTATTGGAATTAACAAGGGGATCCTGGAGTTGATAGTTTTCACATACACCTGCTATCGTGGTTCTTCCGGGAAGTGGAGGTTGAACGTTTGGGAGATGTTGTCATAGTTCTGGTTGAATTGTAGATATATAAAATCCCTCTCCTTCACCCTCTGCCCTCCCTCTCTGTTTCTCGCTCTCTCTGTCTCTATCTCTCTCTGCATCTCTCTTTCTCCCTCCATCTCTCTCCCTTTGTCTCTACCTGTCTGTCTGTCTCTCTCCTTCTGTGTCTCTCTCCCACTGTCTCTGCACATAGATGCTGGATCTTGTGTAGGCCCAGACTGGGTGGCAGGTTGCCTTCCCTGAAGGACATTAGTGAACCAGTTGGGTTTTTATGACAATCCAGCAGTTTTCATGGTCACTTTTTCCTAGTGCTGGCCCCACAAATTACCAGATTCTTTCAGCTCAATTTCACAACCTGCCTTTGAGTTTTTGTGGGTTCTTTCTCACTCCCTTTTTTCTGTTTTCAATCAATTTTACAGGGTATTAGAAGGGGAGGATTTGCAGTCGGGAAACTCAAACCAAACATCACCTCAAAATCTGACAGAGTGACCCAATTTATTGTAATGTGAATATCATCATTGGATTTTGAATATAGAAGGAAAAAGCACCATTCACAGTGGGGAGAAACTACATGTGTTGTGAGTGTGGACAGGACTTCAGCCAATCATCTGTCAGAACATAAATGCAGTCTCAATGGGCAGAAACCACTGAAATGTGGGGACTGTGGGAAGGGATTCGATTAACCATCGAAGCTGGAAACTCATCAACGCAGTCACACCCGGGAGAAGCCATTCACCTGCCCCGAGTGTGGGAAGGGATTCGCTACCTCATCCCACCTGGTGAGACACCAGCGAGTTCACACTGTGGAGAGAAGCCATTCACCTGCTCCAAGTGTGGGAAGGGATTCAATCAGTCATCCAAACTAGCGTTACACCAGCGAGTTCACACTGGGGAGAGGCCATTCACCTGCTCCCAGTGTGGGAAGGGATTCACTTATTCATCCACCCTACAGACACACCAATGAGTTCACACTGACGAGAGACCTTTTAAATGCACAGACTGCGCGAAGTGCTATAAAAGTTCCGTGGACCTGATGTCCCATCAACATATTCACACTGATGAGAAACCATTCAGGTGCTCTCACTGCGGGACTGGGTTCAGGAACTCATCTCAACTCACTGTACACCAGCGAATTCACAAGAGGGAGTGACCATTCACCTGTCCCCAATGTGGGAAGGGTTTCACTCAATCATCCAACCTCCTGACACACCAGCGAATTCACACTGGGGAGGCCGTTCACCTGCTCTGAGTGTGGAAAGGGATTCACTACCTCATCCGGCCAGCTGAAACACCAGCGAGTTCACAAGTCACTACAGTGATTGGATTTTTCTGTTAATCACATTTGGAACTGGAATTGGGGTCTGTTTCTGCTGATGTTAATAAACTCCAGCCAAGCTATAGGTGTTAATATAGTTGATAAATGTCCAAAAAAATCAGTTTTTTGTTAACACACAATGTGGTGAATCTTTATAGTATTTCTAACACAAGTTAGTTCCTTTTGAAGGGCTCTCCCTCTCCCCTATCTCCTCCATCCTCACCTCCAACAACAAGCATGAGGAGCTCATGGAGCTTCTTTGTCACTAAGATTGAGATAATCCAATCAGCTGCCTCTGCTGCTCCCCTCCTTTCCACTAGCCCACTGGGGCAAATTGTGTCTAAAGTTCCTCCTTGTCTGAGTCCTGAACTCCCACCTTTCTCTATCCAGCCTCACACACCAGTGAGTTCACACTGGAGAGAGAGGGTTTAAATATTTAGACTGTGACAAGAGCTTTAAAAACCCACGTTCACTGATGATGCACCAGTGCATTCACTCCAGATTCGCTCCATTCACCTGCTCTCAGTGAGGGCAGAGGTTCAGGTGATTGTCCGTTCTACAGCAACACTGGTGAGTTCACACTGGGGAGAGGTCATTCACCTGCTCCATGTGTGGGGAGGGATTCCCAATTCATTCAACCTCTTGACCTACTAGCAAGTTCACACTGACAGAAGATCTTTTAAATGTCTGAATTGCTGGATACGTTATGAAAGATCTATGGAGCTGACATGTCATCAACATGTTCACACTGACGAGAGACTGATCAGGTTCTCTCACTGTGGGACTGGGTTCAGGTGATCATATGAAGTCAGTGTCCACCATTGCACCCACACTGGGGAGAGACCATTCACCTGCTCCGTATGTGTGAAGAGATTCACTCGGTCATCCACCCTGCTGAGAAACCAGTGAGTTCACAAGTGACAGCAGAGGTTGTATTCTGCTCTTATTGCTGCTGTTAATCACATCCAGGACTGAACCATGTTAACAAAACATAAGAACTAGGAGCAGGAGTAGGCAATTCAGCCCCTCGAACCCGTCCTGCCATTCAATACAATCATGGCTGATCTCATTTCGGCCTCAACTGCAATTTCCCGCCCTCTCCCCATAACATTTGAACCCGTTACTAATTAAAAATCTGTCTGTCCCCTCAAATTTAATCAGCGCCCCGGCATCCACTGAACTCCGAGGTAGTGAATTCCACAGATTCACGACCCTTTGAGAAAAGTAATTCCTCCTTATCTCTGATTTAAATCTACCACCCCTTAGGCTAAAACTATGGCCTCTCATTCGAGAATGTCCCGTAAGGGGAAAGATCCGCCCCACATCTACTTTGACTATCCCCTTTAGCATCTTATATACCTCAGTTAGATCTCCTCCGATCCTTCTAAACTCTAGCGAGTATAGGCCTAAACTGCTCAATCCCTCCTCCTAAGACAAGCCCCGCATCTCTGGAATCAATCTAGTGAGTCTAGATTGATTCCAGAGGAACCTCCTCTGAACCGCCTCCAGTGCAACAACATCCTTCCTCAAGTAAGGGGACCAAAACTGTGCACAGTACTCCAGGTGCGGTCTCACCAATGCCTTGTACAGTTGCAACAACACTTCCCTATTTTTATACTCCATTCTTTTAGCAATAAATACCATGTTCATTCTGACACTTGGGGTTTGCTTCTGCTGATGTTAATAATCCCTCTAACTGGGCTGAAGTTTAATGCTCTGGATAAATGTCAAATAAATCAAAACAAAATACTGCGGATGCTGGAAATCTGAAACAAAAACAAAAATACCTGGAAAAACTCAGCAGGTCTGACAACATCTGCGGAGAGGAATACAGTTAATGTTTCGAGTCCGTATGACTCTTCATCAGAACAGTTCTGATGAAGAGTCATACGAACTCGAAACGTTAACTGTGCTCCTCTCCGCAGATGCTGTCAGACCTGCTGAGTTTTTCCAGCTATTTTTGTCAAATAAATCAATGTTGTTTGAAACACATTGTTGTAGATGTTTCTCTTTCCCACCTGAGTGTTTAACATCAGCTGGCTGGAACTCAGAAAAGACAATCTGGGGGAGGATCATACGGCAGGAACAGAACTTCAGCCTGGACACAGTCCCTCAGGGTCACACTGAGAAGGACAAGCAGCACTTTGGTCTTTCTCATCTCTCTTCACTAACAGCAAAGTCCATGTGTGGGTTAACCCTGAGGTGTGGATGAAATGTGCCCCAGCCGCTCTCTTCCATGGTTCAGAGCTCCTAGACACAGAACAGAAGGCTCCTTTGCAACTGGGTTTAGAGTCAGGAAGAACAACAGTGAATGCTGGAAACGTACTGTCAAATCAGAGATTGGTGTAAAACTGTGATCTGTTCCTGACAGAGTGAAATGGCAGATTTAAGTTTCCAGTCTGAAAATGATTGTGGTAATTATTCCATGATGATTGAATGTGTTTGTGTGACAGTCCTGAATCTACGACTTGAGGGCTGGTGTTACTAGTTTAAAATAAACCCATTTTAAGTAATTTTGTGAAAGTCTGCATTAAAATAACAGATGGAAGAGTTCATAGGAGCCAGTTAACTGCTGGGATAATTATGCCTGTACCCACTTACGTCCTGTACACAAAAAGCAGGACAAGTCCAACCCGGCCAGTTACCAATCAGTCTGCTCTCGAACATAAATAAATGAATGGAAGGGGTCATCAACAATACCATCAAGCAGCACTCGCTGAGCAAGAACTTGCTCATTGACGTCCAGTTTGGGTTCCGCCAGAGCCACTCAGCTCCTGACCTCATTACAGCTTTGGTTCAAACATGGTCAAAAGAACTGAACTCTCGAGGTGAGATAAGAGTGACTGCCCTTGACATCAAGGCCGCATTTGACAGAGTGTGGTATCAAGGAGCCTGAGCAAAACTGGAGTCAATGAGAATCAGGGGGAAAACTCTCCGCTGGTTGAAGTCATACCTAGCACAAAGGAAGATGGTTGAGGTTTTTGGAGGTTAGTCATCTCAGCTTGAGATCAACACTGCAGGAGTTCCTCAGGGTAGTGTCCAAGGCCCAACCATCTTCAGCTGCTTCAGACCTTCCTTCCATCTTAAGGTCAGAAGTAGAGATGTTCACCAATGATTGCACAATGTTCAGCACCATTCACGACTCCTCAAATACTGAGGCAGTCCATGTCCAAATGCAGCAAGACCTGGACAATATCCAGGCTTGGGCTGACAAATGGCAAGTAACATTCGCGTCACCCAAGTGCCAGGCAATGACCATCTCCAACAAGGGAGAATCTAACTATCGCCCCTTGACATTCAATGGCATTACCATTACTGAATCCCCCACTATCAACATCCTGGGGGTTACCATTGACCAGAAACTGAAGTGGACCAGCCATATAAATACTGTGGCTACAAGAGCAGGTCAGAGGCTAGGAATCCTGTGACGAGTAACTCACCTCCAAACTCCCCAAAGCCTGCCCACCATCTACAAGGCACAAGTCAGGGGTGTGATGGAATACTCCCCACTTGCCTGGATGAGTGCAGCTCCCTCAGCACTCAAGAAGCTTGACACCATCCAGGACAAAGCAACCCACTTGATTGGGACCACATCCACAAATAATCACTCCCTCCAGCACTGACACACAGTAGCAGCAGTGTGTAGCATCTACAAGATGCACTGTAGGAATTCACCAAGGCTCCTTTGACAGCACCTTCCAAACCCACGACCACTACCACCTAGAAGGACAAGGGCAGCAGATAGATGGGAACACCACCACCTGGAAGTTCCCCTCCAAGTCACTCACCATCCTGATTCGGAACAATATCGCCGTTCCTTCACCGTCGCTGGGTCAAAATCCTAGATTTCCCTCCCTAACATCACTGTGGGTGTACCTACACCACATGGACTGCAGTGGTTCAAGAAGGCAGCTCACCACCACCTTCTCAAGGGCAACTAGGGATGGGCAATAAATGCTGGCCCAGCCAGCGAAGCTCACATCCTCTGAATGAATAAAAAAAAGACACTTGGTCTCCAGATAAAGAAGGAGCTGCAGTGTGTTTCCAGTAATTCCCTGTTTTATTGATGTGTGTGTGAGAGACGTCAGGAGAACTAAAAATACCCAACTTGGAACACCCATGGCAGTGTGATCCCGACAATTACTCTGGGATCACTCCCGCTGTGGAGCTCCACCACTGACCCTGCTGAAGGTTGTGGGCTCAGGGAGTGGGGTCTCCAGGGGTGGACTGTAAGAAAGCTGGGTTTCAGTATCCTGACTAATACATGGTAACGAACCAGAGGAATCCTGACTGAAGAGCTGTCTGGGGTTTTACCTGTCAGTGTAGGTCTAGGGGTGAATGATTCCCGACTCCCTTAACTGTCTGACATTGAACCCAGTTTAGAACAAGATGGATTCAGTGTCCAGGAGAATAGGGACAAATATCACCCACAATTGAGGGAGACAAAAGCAGCCATTAGAGAAGTGAAGCGATCTTTGGAAAAGAAGGTGGTGAACAATTAAAGGAATAATAGTGACAACTTTTCCAGCTCCATCAGGAGTGAGAAGATGGTTAAAGATGGTTTTGAGTCACTGACTGTCAGTTCAGGACAGATTGAAGCAGATTGCCAGGTTATGACAGAGCTGTTAAATGACTATTTCACGTCAGTCTGCACTCCTGTGGATGATGTTCAGATTCCAGCTGCGGGATGTGCTGTTGACAGTAACATCATCAATATTAAAGTAGAAAGTGATTGTCATCCTGGATAAAATAGGAAATCTCAAACTAGATGGTGCTCCAGGTCCAGATGATACCTAACCAAGGCTGCTTAGAGATGGGATGGCTGCTCTTTGAGCCCCTTGGCCGAATCTTCAACAGCTCAATAGAGTCGGGGATTGTTCCCTGAGTTAGGAAGGCAGCTCACTTAGTTCCCACTTTCCGAATTGGAGACAAATCAGAGCCAGGGAACGACAGGCCCATCAGTGTGATGTCGGTCACAGGGAAGATGCTTGAAGGGATCCTAAGAGATACTGTTTCTGATCACCGGGGAAGAGAAGGAGCCATTAGAGATCCTCGACACGGCTTCTGGAAAAGGTCACAACTTTGCAAACCCGTTTGTGTTTTGTGGAGAAGTTGTTGTGTTTGTGGACGAGGGGAATTGGGTTGACATTGTCTATCTCAGGGTGTAATCCAACAACAACACCTTGTATTTACACAGAGGGTTGTGGAGCTGGAGGAAGTTACAGAGACTCAGGAGTGTCAAACTCATTTTCCATGGTGGCTCTGATCCGATATCCTGGCATTGGGTGAGGGCCACATTCAGCAGAAGTTATTAAAATGGAACTAGATACAGATAAACTATATCAGGATTTACTGACATTTCCATTTATTTACTGCTCCTGCTGCTCCCGACACCTGACACCTCTTAGCTTCAACCATCACATCAACACTTGGAGCAAATGACTGGGCTGAGGCCTGTCTCAGAAAAAAACACGAGGCCCACTTGTCATCTCAGAAATTTACAGCACAGAGGAGGCCATTGAGCCCATCATGCGTGTGCTGGCCGAAAATTAGTTATCCAGTCTAATCCCACTTTCCAGCTCTAGGTCTGTAGCCCTGGAGGTTACAGCAACTCCAGCTGTACATTGGAGTGTTTCTGAAATGTGATGAGAGTTTCTGCCTCTACCACCCTTTCAGGCAGTGAGTTCCAAATCCCCAACCACCCTCTGGGTGAAAACATTACTCAACTCCCCTCTAATCCTCCATCAATTAGTGTAAATCTTTGCCCCCTGGTTATTGATCTCTCTGTTAATGAAATAGTTCCTGTCCACTCGATCTGGGCCCCTCATAATTTTATACATCTCAATTAAATCTCCCCTCAGCCTCCTCTGTTCCACAGAAAACAATCCCAGTCTGTCCGATCTTTCCTCACAGTTAAAATTCCCCAATCTGGGCAACATCCAGATAAATTTTTTTTGTACCCTCTCCTGTACAATCACATCCTTCCTGTAATGTGGTGACCTGAACTGTACTCAGTACTCTAGCTGTGGTCTAACTCGTGTTCTTTGTAATTCTAGAATAACCGCTCTCTCATCTTCCATTGACTTCAATGTAATGGAAACTGACAGTTGGAACCTGTCAGCACTTGAAAGATATTTACAAATGATTCGAGGGTTTCTTACAGATGGGATCTTTCTCTGTTCTGTCCACTTGAGGTGTTAAATAACAGACGTTGTCCTGGGAATATCGAGCTGGAATATTGGGCCTTGATGTGTTTCCTCGTTCATCTTGTTGACTCTAAATATTGAATCTTGTGATTTCAGACACCAGATAATCAAACTCACAACAATAGATTGTATTTTCCTGACTTTATTAACAGCACTGCAATCATACAGACAGAATATAGTTCCCCGATCCGGGGAACAGGGGTAATGTTGGGGTTGACTCCTCTTTGTTCGAGTATCTCCAAGCTGTCAATGATTGCATCGTTTTCTGTGGCTCCTCTTATGACTGAAGAGTCCGATATGGGATCAACATGGATGTCCACAGAACTGACAGTTCATGTTGTCGTTGTTGGTGCCTGGGGGAACTTCTGTAGCTGCTCCACCTCAGGTCTTCCTCTGGGCACATCGGATGTTGTGAGTCTGCTGTAGATGGTCTTTGAAACATGTTGTCGTTGTTGGTGCCTGGGGGAACTTCTGCAGCTGCTCCACCTCTGGTCTTCCGCTGGGCACATCGGATGTTGTGAGTCTGCTGTAGATGGTCTTTGAATCAAATTTCAGTGTTTGCCTCCACATGGGCCGATTGGCTGCAGTGTTTTCCCCAGAGATGTGGTCTGCAATGCAAAAGTTTGTAAGGTTCTTTTTTAGGGCGTCCTTGTATCATTTATACTGACCACCTTGATGTTGTTTACCCTGCGACAGTTCCCCATTAACGATCTGCTTGGGAATTCTGTCATCATCCATGTGGGGTACATGGCCTGGCCATCCAAGTGGAATTTTCTGGAGGGTAGTCTCTGTGCTGTTGAGCCCAGCACGATGGAGACCTCGTTATTTTGTGATTTTGTCCTGCCATTGAATTCTCATGGTGGACCTCAGGTGTCTTTGGTGGAAGCGTTCCAGAGCTTTGACGTGGCTCCGATAGCAGACCCAGGATTCTGCTCCATACAGCAGGGTGGTAAGGACAATGGCTTGGGAGAGTCTGACTTTAGTCTTCAGGTTAATGCCATGCTGCTTCCCGACACAAACAGAAATAATACAGTGGATTCAGAGCTCGATTACATAGGATTACAGAGGATATAAGGCATAGAAACAGGCCATTCAGCCTAACCAGTCCATGCTGGTGTTTATGATCCACTCGAGCCTCCTCCCATCTTTCCTCATCTAAATCTATCACCGTAACCCTCTACTCCCTTCTCCCTCTTGTGCTTATCTCGTTTCCCCTTAAATACATCCATACTATTCACTTCACCCACTCCTTGTGGTAGCGAGTTCCACATTCTCACCACTCTCTGGGTGAAGAAGTTTCTTCTGAATTCCTGTTGGATTTCTTGGTGACTATCTTATATTGATGGTCTCTCTTCCCCACAAGAGGAAGCATTCTCTCTGTATCCTCTCTATCAAAACCTTTCATCATTTTAAAGACCTCGATTAGGTCACCTCTCAGTCTCCTTTAACCAAGAGAGAAGAGACCCAGCCTGTCAATCCTTTTCTCATATGTAAACACACACATTTCTGATATCATTCTTGTCAAACAGCGCGTCCCTTCGGCTGTTCACAACAGGCAAAGTGCTGACCATACTAAACCGGCCCATGCTTGCAAATCTCAGAACAAAGTGTCCAACATGATAAGTGACTCTGCAATTGGACAGCATTTACTAAACAAATCTGATTATGCTAAGAATGACACTGACAAACAATTTAAAATTATCAGTCATGCTCACGGTATAGCTCATTTACACAAGCTAGAAACTCATGTATTCACACACAGGTTCCTGTCCTTTGCAAACAGAAAGAGCATGTCCACACACTGCGCTTTTTCAACAAAACAAAAGCTTAGGGACAGTCATTCCCTGGTTCATTTCCCATGACCAGAGTCGACCTGCCTGGTTTGAATTTAAACAAAAGCTTGGCAGTTAACTACTGCCTGGCGCATTTTCCATGGTAACACCTCTACCAATCAGAGTCGTCTTGCCAACGAATCAGCCCCTCTTCTCATGTAGTGTAAATCATTGTTCCATTTACAATTGGTATTCTTACAAATCTGTCCTGATGAGTGCAGGATGAAAAACTTCAACAGGATGTCTCTTTTTTCAGAAATGTTCAGCAAAATTTCAGCAATAGTGATCCTGGGTGTATTATCCCTCCCTGGATGCTAAGGCTAGGAGAGATATAATAACATAAGAAATAGGAACAGGAGTAGACCATTCGGCCCCTTGAGCCTGTTCCACCATTCAATAAGATCATGGCTGATCTTCTTGTGTTTCAATCCTGATAACCTTTGATTCCCTTTCCTAACAAGAATCTATTTACCTCTGCCTTAAAAATATTCAGTGACCCCGCATCCACTGCCTTCAGAGGCAGAGAGTTCCAAAGTTGCACAACGCTCTGAGAGAGCAAAAATTTTAATTTCTGACCTAAAAGGGCGACCCTGATTTTAAAACAGAGCCCCCTAGTTCTGGACTCACCCACAAGAGGAAACATCCTTTGAACGTCCACCTTGTCAGGGCCGTTCAGGATCTTGTATACTTCAATCAAATCACCCCTCACTCTTCTAAACACCAGTGGAAACAAGCCCAGTCTGTCCAACCTTTCCTCATAAGACAACCCACTCATTCCAGGTATCAATCTAGTAAACCTCCTTTGAACCGCCTCCAATGTATTTCTATCCTTCCTTAAATAAGGAGACTAAAACTGTATACAGTATTCAAGGTGCAATCTCACCAATGTCCTGTATAACTGAAGCGTGAAACCCTGACATTTATGTTCAATTCCTCTCGGAATAAAGGATAGCATTCCATTAGCCTTCTTAATTACTTGCTGTACCTGCAAATGAACCAAAACTAACTGTTTGTGATTCATGTACTAGAATACCTAGATCCCTCTGCACCTCAGAATTATGCAGCCGTTCTCCATTTAAGTAATACTCTGCTTTTTCATTCTCCCTGCCAAAGTGAACTTCACATTTTCCCACATTAAATTCCGTTTGCCAGATATTTGTCCACTCACTCAACCTACCTATATCCATCTGCAACCTCCTCATGTCCTCTTCACAACATACTTTCCTACCTATCTTTGTGTCCTCTGTAAATTTAGCTGCCATGTCTTCACTCCCCTCATCTAAGTCATTGATGTAAATCGTAAAAAGTTGAGACACTCTAGGAGGTACGGGGAGCTGGGACTTGTCCATAAGAGTAACTGAAGGTATGAAAACTGAAATAATCTAGAGTTAGAAAGGAGAAAAGGTTCAGTTCTGGATGTGATCCTCAGCATCAACAACTGAATCCAACTTTTCTGGTAACATGTGAACTCGCTTATGTCTTAGCAGGTCGGATGACCGAGTAAATCTCTTCTCACACACGGAGCAGGTGAATGGCCTCTCCCCAGTGTGAATGCGTTGGTGTCTCAGCAGGTTGGATGAATTAGTGAATCCCTTCTCACACACAGAACAGGAGAACGGCCTCAACCCCATATGAATGCGGTGGTGTCTCAACAGGTGGGTTGAATCAGGGAATCCCTTCCCACACAAGGAGCAGGTGAATAGCCTCTCCCTCGTGTGAATGCGCTGGTGTCTCACCAGATAAGATGAACAAGTGAATCCCTTCCCACACACAGAGCAGGTAAACGGCCTTTCTCCAGTGTGACTGCGCTGGTGTCTCACCAGATGGGATGAATGAACGAATCTCTTCCCACACGTGGAGCAGGTGAACGGCCTCACACCGGTGTGAACTCGCTCATGTACCTCAAGGTAGGACAAACGAGAGAAACTCTTGCCACACACAGAGCAGATGAACGGCCTCTCCCCAGTGTGAACCGACTGATGTGTCCGCAGGTTAGCTGACTGAGTGAATCTTTTCCCACACACGGAGCAGGTGAACGGTCTCTCTCCCGTGTGAACTCGTTTATGTATCAGAAGTTGGTTTGAACGAGTGAATCCCTTGCCACATACGGAGCAGGTGAATGGTCTCTCCCCGGTGTGAACCCGTTGGTGCATCAGAAGGCTGGATGACCGAATGAAACCCTTCCCACACACGGAGCAGATGAATGGTCTCTCCCCGGTGTGACCACGCTTATGTGTCAGAAGGTGGAAAGAATGAATGAATCTTTTTCCACACACAGAGCAGGGGAACGGCCTCTCCCCAGTGTGAATGCACTGGTGCCTCAGCAGATCAATGCTTCTTTTAAAGGTTTTCTCACATTCGGAGCATTTAAAAGGTCTCTCATCTGAGTGAACCAGTTGGTGCTTAGTGTAGCTTGAAAACTGAGTGAATGCCTTCCCACACTGGGAGCAGCTGAATGGCCTGTCCTTGGTGTGAACTCGCTGGTGCTCAGTGAGATGCACTGACTCACTGAACGACTCCCCACAGTGGGAGCAGCTAAATGGCCTCTCGTGAGTGTGAAGGAGCTGGTGCTCTGCGAGGCAGGAGGACAGCCTGAACCTCTTCCCGCAGTGGGAGCAGCTGAACGGTCTCTCATCAGTGTGAACTTGCTGGTGTTGGACCAGTTCCTCAGAGGTTTCAAAACTTTTCCCAGAGTCAGAGCATTGAAGAGGCTTCTCATCAACGTGATCGAGTTGGTGTGCCTGCAGGTTGGATGAACACATGAATTTCTTCCCACACGCAGAGCAGGTGAACAGCCTCTCACTATTGTGAGCTCGCTGTCGTGTCAGCATGTTTACCAGCTCTATCAATCCCTTCACAAAAGAGGTGAACAGCCTCTCACCAGTTTCCAGTTGAGATAGTCAATTAAATCCCTTCAGATATACAAATCTTCAGATCCCAATGACCCAGCTGACTCTGTCAGACGTGAGGTTTGATTAGATATTCCTGTCTGCAGATCCTCCTCTTCTATTACCCTGTAAAATAAGTTTACAAAGAATTACACTGTATACATTACACAAACAGGCCATTCGGTTTATCTCGTCTGTACTGGAGTTTCTACTCCACACGAATTTCCTCCCATTCTGCCAACCTAATCTCAGCCTTTCAGCTGATCTTTCTGATCCCTTTTCTCTCATGTTCTCATCTAATTTCTTTTTGAAAGAGTCTCAAGTATTTTTCTCAGCCACTTACTGTAGTAGCGAGTTCCACATTTTAATTACTGTCTGAGGAAAGAAATATCTCCAGTTTTCCTGTTGGATTTATTTGTAACCATTGTGTACACAAGACCTCCAGCATTGGACAGACCAACAAGTGGAAACATTCTGTCCGCATCGACCTGCCCATCCTAATGAGCATTTTAAAGACCAAGATAAAAGCAAAATACTGCGGATGCTGGAAATCTGAAACAAAAACAAAAATTTCCGGAAAAAAGCTCAGCAGGTCTGACAGCATCTGTGGAGAGAAAGACAGAGTTAATGTTTCAAGTCCGAATGACTCTCGACTTCTGAAGAAGTCATACGGACTCATAACGTTAACTCCATCTTTCTTTCCATAGATGCTGTCAGGCCTGCTGAGTTTTTCCAGCAATTTTTGTTTTTATTTTAACGACCTATAACAGAGGACACAAACATTTCTCTTGGTTTGAGTTTGCTGTGTGTAAATCCTCCCCTGTAAAAGGAGTTTCCAAAATCCATCCCTGTCAGTCCAGGATAGAAATTCACAATATTCTCTCCTCCTGCTGACCAGGGATGATCGCGCATGCGCCCTACTGCACATTGACCCCGCTCAAGATGGCGGCCGTTAACTCCGCCATTTTACTGAGAAGTGCGGCCCGCAGCTGCCCCCACGACCATTCGCTGCGACTGCGGGGCCACTGCAATTTATTCGGGTGTCGAAGTCTCCAGTGGATCTTTATAAAATCTCACTGCCCACTCCACCGCCTCCAATCCTCCCCATCTACCGGCTTCATTGACTCGCCTGCACTCGAAAATTGTCAACTCCTTCGACCAGCTCTTGCTGCAGGAAGCAGCTGCGCATGCTCCCCTAAAAGCACCCACAATGCTCGACACACACTTGATATTGCGCCTGCGCAAGGTCTTCCTGCAGCGAGGATAGGGCACATTCTGCCCCGCCGCGAATGCTGGTTAAAGCCTCGGCCATTGAGCAGTGATATTGTTGAATAGAAAATCATGTTTTGTGATCGATTGGAGTCATAGGGTCAAGAGATGAAATTATCATATCAATTGATACAGCAACCAAAGTGCACGGGTCCTCCACCATAGTTCTGTCCTGGGTGTAATTAATAGGAATTAACACTTCAGCAGTTAAATTCAAACTCACTGGAGTCTCAGAATATGGGGGAAACAAATGGTTTTTTACCCCAAGGCTCAGAACACTTTAGATGTCTCTTTCTAGTAAGAAAGTGCTGATTGTGAATCAAATCATTTGAACTTTCTAAATTGGTGGATTGGGAGGTGAGAAAACTAAGCAAATCCTTTCTCACTCGTGAAATATCTGAAAGGTCTCTCTGCAGTCTGACTGCTGTTGTGTCAGTAAATAGGATGACCGACTGGATCCCCTTCCACTTCCAGATGGTGATGATCTTTTCACGCTGTGATTTTACTCATCAGTTTCCAGCTCAGACAGGGATCTCAAAGCCTTCTTGCAATGAGCTCCACATTCTCAGCACTCTCCAGTTCAGGAAAAGAAAATTACTGCGGATGCTGGAAACCTGAATGAAAAACAGAAAGTGCTGGAATTTTTAGCAGATCTGATTGCGTCTGTGGAGAAAGAAACATAGTTTACATGTATTTCAGCCTGTGGCCTTTCATCAGAACCACACTGTGTCTGTGCATCACTCTGATTTTCAATCCACTGAAACAGCCATTAAAAATTGCCCTCGACTTCACTGGAAGTACAAGGGACAAGTTTGTAGGTGTGGCCTAATGTATAATACATGATGGTATTTCAAAAGAGAGCCCATGAACCAATAAATATTTGCATGAATTAACCAAACCTCTTAACCCTGAAGTTTATTTAAATAATTCACCTCTTTAACAAAGACTGGACAATACAACTCACACACACTCTGTCTCCAGATTTCTAGGTAAATGAGTTCACCTGCCATTTTATAGCTTTCTTTCTCTCTCCCTCTTCTATGCAGACCATGTTAAACAAACACGCGTCACCCTTTGAACGATCATTTCTTGAGGTGTCCTGGCAATTTCAAAAGCCTAGAATGTTAATAACCTTATCCTTACAACTTTAATCTTCTCCAAGCCAAAAATTATCTCTAAAATATTGATATGAATCATGAACAAGATAGTTATGAAAATATTTGTTTGTTTCAACACTTCAAAATGATGGCTGTTTTCCTTTGTGACTGTGTGTGTTTGTTCAATGAAATGTTTGTAAAAGGTAACGGTGGAGAAAGATTGAGCGTTTTGCGTGTAGGACAGAAGTGAAATGGGTCAACAGAGAAGCAACACATTTTCAATCAGAGCAGAAATAGATGACAGATACAGAATGACTCTTCCACCTGTAGTTTCATCACGAGTTCCATTACCATCACTTTTGCCTTGCATCCTCATCCCTTTTGTTATTTAATCTCTCCAAATCACAAACCTTCTCTTTTATTATTTCCCCATCCTCCCCTTTCCCCGTCTGTGAACTTGTCCTGATGGAAGTTCAATGTCTTGGACCATTAATTGTTTCTCTCTCCACAGACTCTCAGTCTGACCTGCTCAGTATTCCCAGCATTTCCTTTGGTCTGACCTGCTCAGTATTCACAGCATTTCCTTTTTGTGAATTAGACTGAGAGTTGTATGGTCAGTCCCCCTCGGCCTGGGGTGTGGACACTGCTTTCCATAGTGCAGTGATCATAATGTTTGCTTTACATGCGAAATTCCTGGTTTGATCCGATGTGGAAACGTTGTGGTTCAATTGCAAAGGGCAGGTGATCGGGTCACTGGACTAATAACCTAGATGTGTGGACACAGGTTCAAATCCCACCAGCGGAATTTCAATTCAATTCATCAATAAGTCTGAAATTGAAGACTAGTCTCAGTAATGGTGACCATGAAGCTATCATCGATTGTCATGAAAACCCATATGATTCTCTAATTCCCTTTAGGAGAGGAAATCTGCTTTCTTTACCTGGTCTGACCTAACGTGACTCCTGGCCCACGGTGATGTGGTTGACTTTTAATTGCCTTCTAAAATGGCCGATCAAGCTGCAAAATTCAATGGAAATTAGGTTTTGGTCATAAATGCTGGTCTTGACAGTGACCCTACATCCCATCAAACAATAGTTTAAAAAGTGAGCAATTAACATTTTGTTCCATTTGTTTTCGAATAGGGTGACAGTAACTTTTGCCTTATTCTTTAATAGCTCCTTCTTTCATTTCTTTAAACAGCTCACATTAAGTGAGAGAAAACTGTTCCACAATGACCCAAAAATAAAATACTGCAGATGCTGCAAATCTGAACTTAAATCAGATAATGTTGGAAACACTCAGCAGGTCAAAGAGCCTCTATGGAGAGGGCAGCAGCATCAATGTTTAAGGTGAGTGAACCTTTATCAAAGCTTGAAGAATTTAGAGATGTAATTGTTCACAAACAAGTACAGAGCCAGGGAAAAGAGAGGGGAAGAGAAGAAAGAACATTGTTAATGGAAGGCAGCAGTGATTAAATGACAAAGGGGAGGATAATGTCAGACAAAATTGTGTGATAATGTGACAAGTAAATAAACGAATGAGACAACTGAACAAATAAAATTCAGATCCAGAGGGAGTATAAATGATATCAGCAGAACCATTACCAGCATCTACTGTCTGAAATAATGGGAGTGGTGATTATGATCAGTGCAGGAGGCTGAGGACAGAGAGGTCAGACTGGGAATGAGGTGGAGAATTAAAACAGCAAACGACTGGATGCTTAGGAACATGCTTGAAGACTGAATGATGATGTTCCACAAAGCAGTTATCCAATCTTGATTTCGTCACCTCAGTATGGAAGGGATCACATGATGAGCAATGAATACACGATCCTAAATTGAAAGAAGTACAAATAATTTGCTGTATCACTCAGAAAGTATATTTGTGGCCCTGGAACATGGGAACGGAGGAGGTGAACAGATGGTTGCTGCATCTGCTGTCTTTGTATCAATTGTACTGGAACGATGCCAGAACTACAACATTATGCCTATCAAGAAAGATTGAACAAGCTAGAGATGTTTTCTCTGCTAAAGAGAGTGAGAGGTGACCTGATTGAGCTTTTCAGATTATAAAAGGGGCTGAAAAAGTAGAGAAGTTGAGGATGGTTCCAGTTTCAGATGGACGAGAATAAATGTAAGTTCATCATCAACAAATCTAATGTGCAATTCGGGAGATAACAGGAGATAAAACCAGAAAATGCTTCAATCCTCACCATAATATAAAAGCAAAAAACTGCAGATGCTGGAAATCCAAAACAAAAACAAAAATACCTGGAAAAACTCAACAGGTCTGGCAGCATCTGCGGAGAGGAGCACAGTTAACGTTTCAAGTCCGTACGACTCTTCAACAGAACTAAGGAAAAATAGAAAAGAGGTGAAATATAAGCTGGTTTAAGGGGGGGTGGGGGGGGGGGGGGGTGGGGGGGTGGCAGACAAGAAGAGCTGGATAGAGGGCCAGTGATAGATGGAGATAACCAAAAGATGTCACAGACAAAAGAACAAAGAGGTGTTGAAGGTGGTGATATCAATCCTCATCATGTCTGGCAGCATCTGTGGGTTGGGAAACATGGTTAACATTTCAGCTCTGTGCACTGACACAGTGCAGTTCTGATGAAAGGTTGCAGACCTGAAATGTAAATTATATTTCCCCTCTGCAGACACTCCCAGCTCTGCAGAAAATTCCAGAATTTTCTGTTTTTATTTCATATTTACAGCACCTGCAGTATTTTTTTTACAAGGACAATGTTGAGAATCTGGAATTCATCACCGAAAGGGTTTGAGATCCCCATCTGAGCTGGAAACTCGGGTAAATTCACACCTATGTCGTTTACCAGCTGAATGTGGAAATGGATTCACTCAGTTATCCCATTTACTGATACAGCAGCACAGTCACACCGCACAGAGGCATCTCAGATACTACACACGTGTTTTTTTTTTATTCATTTGTGGGATGTGCATGTCGCTAGCTAGGTCAACATTTATTGCCCATCCCTAATTGCCCTTGTCCAGAGGACATTTTTTAAAGAGTCAGCCACGTTGCTGTGTCTTGGCGTCACATGTAGGCCAGACCAGGTGAGGACAGTAGATTTCCTTCCCTGAAGGACATCAATGAACCAGATGGGTTATTATGAAAATCAACAATGATTTAATGGTCATCATTAGAGTTATAATTCAGTTTGCCCACCTGTTCACACTTCAGCTTTGAAAGTTCAAAGGATTTTATCCACAATGGGTACACTCTTACAGGGAAGGCATGTTTTAAATGTTCTGCATATGGGGGAAAAATCACTTGTTCACCCCAGCTGCTGAGACTCCAGTGAGTTCACACTTAACCTTAGTGGCTTGTTCTGCTGTGAATTATACCCAGGACAGAATTAAGGTGGAGGGCCACTTTGTTTGCTGTATTAATTAATTTAATAATGTTATATCTTGGCCCTATGGCTGCACCGTCATCAGGTCACAAATCATAATTTTCTATTGAACAATGTCATCGTTCAATGGCGGGGCTTTTACCCAGCATTCTCGACGATACAGACTGTGCCCCATACTCACTATAGGAAACCCTGGCGCAGGCGCGGTGGTGGGTTGTGACCGGAGCATGCGCACCGCAGGTTGGAACTGGCGCATGTGCAGTTTGGATGCTGCAACCGCAGTGAGGAGGTCATCTGGACTCCGCAATCAGTGAATTACGGCTGATGATAGGGGCGTACCGGAGGCGGCGGAATGGGCGGAGAGGCTTCATAAACACCCAGTGGAGGTCTCGGACCAAGGTTAAGAATCTACCAGTCCCGCATTTAGTCCAAGCGGGGCAACAGCCGCAGAACTGAACCTGATGACAGGCCTGAGTTAACAGCCACCATCTTTACCGGTGTCGATGAGCAGGAGTACGCATGCGCGGTCATCCCAGTCCCTGTCAGCGAGAGGAGAGAATGTTGTGAATTTCTATCCTGGACTGACAGGGATGGGTTTTGGAAACTCCTTTTACAGAGGGTTAGAAGGGAAGGATTTACTTTTAAGTGGTGGAGATTGAGGGTTTGGGAGGTTTTGTCAAAGCTCTGGTCGGGTTGAAGGCACATAAAATCTCCCTCCTTCTTCTCGCCCTGTTTCCCTCACCCTCCTCCCATCGAGGTCAGAGTCTTGAGTAGGTCCAGACTGTCTGGCAGGTTTGCTTCCCTGAAGGACATTAGTGAATCAGATGCGTTTTTACAAGAATGAAGCAGATTTTTCCTCATGCTGTCCCCACAAATTACCAGATACATTCAGCTCAATTTCACAAACTGTGTTGTTTCTGTGAGTTGTCTCTCACTCCCTTTTTTTTGTTTTAAATCAATTTCGCAGGGTATTAGAAGGCGAGGATTTGAATCCGGAAAACCCCAACTAAATATCACATCAGGATCTGGCGGAGTTGCCCAATTTATCAAAACCTGAATATCATCGGAATTTGAAAATGGAAGGAGAAAGCACCGTCCATAGTGAAGAGAAACCGTACACGTGTTCTGTGTGTGGACGAGCCTTCAACCAATCATCCGACCTGTCAGAACATAAATGCAGTCACAATGGGGATAAACCATGGAAATGTGGGGACTGTGGAAAGGGATTCAATTATCCAGTTGAACTGGAAACTCATCGTCGCATTCACACTGGGGAGAGACCATTCACTTGCTCCACGTGTGGGAAAGGATTCACTCTGTCATGCAACCTGTTGGCTCACCAGCGAGTTCATACTGACGAGAGACCTTTTAAATGCCCAGACTGCGGGAAGTGCTATAAAAGTTCTGGGGAACTGATGCGCCATCAACGTGTTCACACTGATGAGAGACCGTTCAGGTGCTCTCACTGTGGGACTGGGTTCAGGCAATTATCTGACCTCACCGTGCACAAACGAGTTCACACTGGAGAGAGTCCGTTCACCTGCATGGAGTGTGGGAAGGGATTCACTCGGTCATCACGCCTGCTGACACACCAACGAGTTCACACTGGGGAGAGACCATTCTCCTGCCCCGAGTGTGGGAAGGGATTCACTAATTCATCCACCCTGCTGAAACACCAGCGAGTTCACACAGGGGAGAGGCCGTTCACCTGCTCCAAGTGTGGGAAGGGATTCACTCAGTCAACTGACCTGCTGGAGCACCAGCGAGTTCATACTGGAGAGAGACCGTTCACCTGCTCTGACTGTGGGAAGAGATTCACTCAGTCATCAACCTTGCTGACACACCAGCGAGTTCACACTGGGGAGAAGCCATTCACCTGCTCCGTGTGTAAGAAGGGGTTTTCTCACTCATCCACCCTGCTGAGACACCAGCGAGTTCACAAGTAACTAATCTGATTGGATTTTGCTGTTAATCCATTTGTCCATTTGGGTCTGTTTCTGATGTTCATGAAGTCCAGCCCAGTTACAGTGATTAATATTCTGGACAAAAGTCAAATCAGCTTTGTGTTAAACACACAGTGTGTTGGATCTTTTAATATTTCTAACTTAAGTTAGTTTCTTTTGAAGGACTCTCCCTCCCCCATGTCTGCCCCATCCTCACCTCCAAAATGAAGGAGGAGCTTTGAGTTCTTTGGGGATATAATAAGCAAGGTGGATATAGGGGAACCAGTAGATGTAGCGTGTTTGGATTTCCGAAAGGCCTTCAATGAACTCTCACATTAAAGGTTATTGTACAAGATGAGAGCTCATGATGTTGGGGGTGATATATTAGCATGGATAGAGGATTGGCTAACTGACAGGAAAGAGTGAGTTGGGATAAATGGGTCATTTTGAGGTTAGCAAACTGTAACTAGTGGAGTGCCACAGGGATCAGTGCTGGGGCCTCAATTATTTCTGATCTATACTAATGACTTGGATAAAGGGACCATATGTATTGTTGCTAAATTTGCTAATGATGTAAAGATAGGTAGGAAGGCAAGTTGTGAGGAGGATACAAAGAGTCTGCAAACAGATATAGATAAGTTAAGTGAATAGGCAGATGGTATATAATGTGGTAAAATGTTAGGTTGTCCACTTTGGCAGGAAGAATAGAAAAGCAGAATATTATTGAAATAGTGAGAGAGACTGCAGAATGCTGCAGCACAGAGGAATCTGGGTGTACTTGTACATGAATCATGTAAAGTTAGCATTCATGTACAGGAAGTCATTAGGAAGGCAAATGGAGTGTTGGCCGTTATTGCAATGAGGATGGAGTATAAAAGTAGGAGAATCTTGCTGCAATTGTACAGGGCATTGGTGAGACTGCATCTAAAGTACTGTGTACAATTTTGGTCTCCTGACTTAAGGAGAGATATACTTGCATCAGAAACAGTTCAGAGAATGTTTACTGGGCTGATTCCCGGGGATGAAGGGGTTGTCTTATGAAGAAAGATTGGGCCTGTATCCATTGGAGTTTAGAAGAATGAGAGGTGATCTTACTGAAACATACAAGATTCTGAGGGGATTTGCAGGGTAGATGCTGAGAATATATTTCCTCTCATGGGGGAATTGATAAGTAAGGGACACTGTTTAAAAATAAGGGGTCTCCCATTTAAGACGGTGATGAGGAGGAATATTTTTCTCTCAGAGGGGCATTAGTCTCTAGAATTCTCTTCCACAGAGAGTATGGAGGCTGAATCATTGAATATTTCAAGACTGAGTTCGACAGATTTTTGACCTACAAGGGAATCAAAGGTTAATGGGATTGGGGACAGACTGGAAAGTGGAGTTAAGACCACAATCAGATCAGCCATGGTGCAGCCTTAATGGGCTGAATGGCCTATCTCTTATGGTCTTGCCTACCTGACCAGTACATTCTTATCTCCCTGCAGTCTCCAGCTTTCTATCTCACTACCAAGCACACATCCATTTGTTTATTGTATCATGCGCAAACTTCTTATTCATGTCCCTACATTTAAGTTTGAATCAGTGATATAAACCAGGAATGATGGACCCAGTACTGAGCCCTGTGAAACCCCACTGCAAACAGCCTTCCAGTCACAAAAAAAAAACACCCATCATGCATCACTTCCTACCATTGAGTCAACTTTGCATCCAACTTGTACCTTGCCCTGGGGTCCCATGAGGTTTTATTTTTCTGCCCAGTCTGTCATGTGGGACCTTGTAGATGTGGAGAGAATGTTTCCATTTGTGGGAGAATCCAAAACTAGGGGCCAGAAATACAAGATAGTTACTGATAAATCCCGTAGGGAAATAAGGAGATATGTGTTTACACAGAGAGCGGTTATAAAGTGAACTCACTACCACAGGAAGTGGTTGTGGCAAAAAGCTGAGATAATTTCAAAGGGAAACTAGACGAGAGAAAACGGAATAAAAAAATAAACTAAAAGACTGAGCTGACGTAGATGGAATGGAAGGTGAAGGTTGTGGAGTGTAATGACCAGCAGTGACTAGTTGGGAAGAATGGACTGTGCCTATTCTGTACATTCTGTGTAAACTCTTTTTACAAGGTATTAGGAGGAGAGGATTTACAGGTGTGAAACTAAAACCAATTATCAAGATCTGACAGAGTCACACGATTCATCAGGGCCTGAATATCACCGGCCTTTGAACATGGAAAGAGAAATGTTTGTCCATGGGAAGAGATTTCAAACATCAGTGACCGGAAAGGCACCGAGACACACACACACCTGAGTGCAAGTGTTCCAGTGTTCCGGTACACAGCCTGAAAACAATCATACCACTCACAGCGAGGAGAAAATGTGCATGTGTTGTGTGTGTGGACGAAGCTTCAACTGATCTTCCAAGTTGGAGAGGCAGAAGGACCATGGAGAAACCATGGAAATGTGGGGACTGTGGGAAGGGATTTAAATGCCAATTGCAGTTGGAAATCCATCGACACACTCATACTGGGGAGAGACCATTCCCCTGCTTCTTGTGTGGCAATGGATTAATTAATTCATCTGACCTTCGGATACACCAGCGAGTTCACACTGGAGAGAGGCCATTCACCTGCTCTACGTGTGGGAGGAATTCACTCAGTCAGCCCACCTCACTTTCGCCAACTGGTTCACACAGATAAGAGACCTTTCAAATGTCCTGACTGTGAGAAGGGCTTTAAAAGTAGGTACCAGTAGCTGACACACCAACAGCAGGGAGAGGCAGTTCACCCGATCCGAGTGTGGGAATGGATTAATTCATCCGACTTTCTGATACACCAGCGATTTCTCACGGGGAGAGGCCATTCGCCTGCTCTGTGTGAGGTAAGAAATTCTCACGATTATCCTGCCTCACTGCACACCAACTGGTTCACACTGATCAGAGGTCTTTTAAATGTTCTGACTGTGAGAAGAGCTTTAAAAGCAGGCATGAATTGCTAGCACACCAACGTACACACACGGGAGAGGCCTTTCACCTGCTCTGAGTGTGGGAAGGGATTCGTCCATTTATCCAACCTCCTGAGACACCAGCGAGTTCACACTGGGGAGAGGTTGTTTACTTGCTCAGGGTGTGGGAAAGGATTCACTCAGTTATCCAACCTGGTGAGACACCAGCGAGTTCACAAGTAACAGCAGGGGTTAGATTCTGCTGTTTTTCCTGCTGTTAATCACACCCAGGACTGAACCATGTTCATTCTGAGAGTTGGTGTTTCTTCTGGTGTTAATAATTGAACTGAAGTTTAGTATTCTGGTTATATATTAAATAAATCAGCTTTGTTTTAAATATATTGTTGTAGATTTTTGTCTCTCCCACCTGAGTGTTTAACATCACCTGGCTGGAGCTCAGAAAGGACAATCTGGGGGAGGATCATACGGCAGGAACAGACCTTCAGCCTGGAAACAGTCCAGGAGCACAATGACCGTCCACATATTGTCCCTGTTGGATAAAATCAAACACAGCGTTTATTCTCCTCAGTATCTGACCTGTTCATTTTGTACAGTTTACACTGATCTCCATGGTAACACAGATATTGTATTTCCTTCCCTCGTTTCCAATTTGCTAATATAAGATTTATTTCTCCCAATCTATTTAGATCATCAAATGGATTTTCCCAGGTAGCCCCCCCCAGACCAACCCCGTTTAACAATGTTTTTAATGTTTTAACGTGACTTCATCTCTCATTGAACAGTTAATGTAACGGGTGGGTTGGTTCTCCCTGGAGGTGTTGTGATGGGCAGCACCATCTTCTCCACTGCCTTAGCAGGGAGGGTGTTAAAGTTTGTTGGAGGTTGTGGAGAAACTGGTCCTAAGTCTGTCGAGTAGCCATGGGGAGTGCCACCCGGGGGGATTCACAATCTGGATTGGTCGACTTGTCATGAGCTGAACCGGGCTGTGACTGGGTGAGTGAACAGGAGTGGAGTGAATGGTCATTAAGACACCAGGCAAGGCAGTGACCCAGTCATTAGCTTTGACCAGATCATCAGCTCCCCTCATGACAGCTTTTTTCAGTGTCTTTTCTCCCGAGTGATTAAAGCTCCCGACCATCCCACTGGACTCTTGGTAATAGGGCATGTGAAAATGTTGTTCCACACCCACAAGATGACAGAGCTGCTGCATTACTTCTGCTGTGAATTGAGAAACATTATCACTCTATCCTTTTCAGAAAGCTCCATCTGGTAAAAATCTGTTCCCGCAAGCTTTTAGCTGTTGCAACTGCACCATTTTTACAGACAGGGAAAGCTTCAATCCACCAGCCAACATACATATAACTATCAAGATATACGAGTCCCCTCCTTTACTGTGGGTTGTGGGCCTGCCTATGTTACCCAGCGACATAATTCAGATGGGTTGTGCCCATTGGGACTTTACATTTCGCAGGGCCAGATTAATTTGGATACAGGTGAGACACAGGTTCAGGCGGTAATGGACATCCTCAGCCATCAAGAGTAATTATGTAACATATTGAGGACTTGAAACAGAGAAACACTCTCCTAATTTGTTTCATAAACAAAATTAATTCTTTTCTAAGCCATCAAGGTGTGGCCTAAATCAAAAACAGAGCCATCCTTGTGATAGAAAACCTCATTGTGTAAGATTAAGATACTTGCTGTGAGGGATGAGGGAAAGTCTTTGCTATGGTGTACGGCCTCTTTGACCACAGTCATATCAGGGTCAGGGTCCTGACAAGTTTTTAAATCAGGTTTAACTGGAGACTGTCGTCCCGGTGCCAATGATTGTGTTTTGAGTGGATCCCAAGGAAATGCCTCTGGAGCAGCTTTCCTGGTGAGTTAGTCGGCCTGGTTATTACCGTTACCCTCTTCGCTAACTCCTGCTGCTGATGTACATTCACCTTACAAATAGCAACTTGTCCCAGTCACTTACCAGTAAGATCCCAAATCATTCGAAATTTGGAGTGGTGGGTGAGTGATTTCCTTTCTGCTGTGGAGAAGCTGTGTTTTTTTTTGCCAGAGATGTAGGTTTTCCCTGAGGGAGTTGCAACCAAAGGATATTTTCAGAATAGTTGGAGATTCCATCAGTAACGGATTGAAGGGCTGTGATCACAATAACCTCAGACTTCTGGGCTAAATATCGCGGTGCGCATTTAATAAAGGTACTATGGCTGTCAAGAAGCAAAGCCACAGCATTCGTCTGATACAGTCCTTGTTTATAAAACCGAGGCCCATCCACATAAACCCCACTGGAGTTTAACAGTGGTGTGGCCTTAATACGTCCATTGGACACTGCCTCTTTCATGTGACAACTATGTGGGGTTCTTTCATACTGCAACATCCGAACCAGTTGGTATTTGTGATATTACAGGATATTAATACCTTTGCTTTTTAACTCCATAATTCATCGACTCTGTCATTCCAGGGATATTCTCTTAACTTGGCCCTTTCTTAATAATGTCACTGTGGTATATGGGGTGTGTAGAATTACTCAGTTAAACTCTACCAGGTACTCTGTGTGCTTAACTCTTATTTGAAGGCAATATACCTGTGGATGCTGAAGATCTGAAATAAAAACAGAAGGTTCTGGAAAAACTCAGCAGTCTGGCAGCATCTGTGGAGAGAGAAACAGAGTTAATGTTTCGGGTGAAATATGAGTCTTCTTTGGAACTGAAGAGAGGTAGAAATGGGATGAGTTTTATGCTGTTAAAAAAATGGTGTCAGGTCGAACAAAAGAGAAGGTCAGGGCGGTTTAGAGGGCGGGAGAGATTAAACAACAAAGATGTAATTGAATGAAAGGTAAAGGGAGTGGTAATGGTTGTGATAAAGAAACAAGACACAGTAAGTTTTAATGTCAGAATAAAGGATGAAAATCTGTCCATTTCAGTTCTGAAGGAGAGTCGTATTAGACTCAAAATGTTAACTCTGTTTGACTCTCCAATGACGCTGCCAGACCTGCTGAGTTTTTCCAGTACTTTCTGTTTTTATTTCAGTGAATCCTTTATATCTGCTAAATACACTGATCTTTCCACAGGGATGGGTGTGTCTAAGAAGCATCCACCTGAAAAGCCTTTTCCATTCACCACTTGCATTACTATAGCAGATATACATTGTTCTGACCTTGCCAGCAGGGCTGTGGAATTAATTGGATGGATCTTCAAAAAAGCGAGCACAGGTGTGATGAGCTGAATTAAATTCTACCTGTGTCATTCTATAAAAGAGTGAACATTCAGTATCAGGGATCGAAACGCAAGGAGAGAGGAAGCAGTAATTTTGAGATTTAACCCAGCCAGGGTCAGCACCTAGAGGGGAGGAGGGAGAGGGGAACCAGTGGAAAAGCTTTAAAAGTTCAGCGTATTCCCACAGGAGAGCAGAAATTTAAATCACATTGAAAAATGGAACATAGCGATGCACAGAATTTATATGTGTTTTTAAATTAATTTATTTCAATTGGGTAACAAAATTATTTTCTATTCTGTATTTCGAATGTCAATGGCGCATGTTACCCAACATTCCGCGCGGATGTGAATGTGCTCTATTCACTCCACAGGATCTCAGTGCGCATGCGCCGTGCTGACCTATACGGAGCATGCGCAGTGCCACTTTGATCGGAGCCCTGCGAGTGTGGGAGAGGCTTTTGGAAATGGGTGAGAGCGGGCGGGCCGGAGGGAGGAATGGAGCCGGGGAGGGGAGTGGAGTGAGGGGAGGCTTCATAAACACTCGATGTAGGCCTCAAGGCCAGAATCGGGGTTTGCAGGTTCCGTGTTTACAGCCCTGGGGCTTTTTTCCTGGGAACAGGCCCAGGTGAACCATTATTAGAGGCTCAGGAAGTTACACAATAGCAGAGAGGTGATTGGGGAGGGCGGCGGGGAGCAGAGCGCACGCGCGGCGATCTCGGTGACGTAACGTAATGGGCGCGGCTTCAGGGTCCCGGTGACCAGGAGAAAAAAACATTGGCGCGTTGATTTTATTCCCACTCTGCAAACAGGAGCTGGTGACAGGCCGGGATGAACGTGCACCATCTTTAGAGGGGCAATGTGCTGCAGGGCGCATGTGCGAGCATCTTAATACTATAAGAATAAGAATATCAGAATTAGAAGCACGAGTGGGCCATTCTGCCAATCGAGCATGCTTGGCAATTCAAAAAGATCGTGGCTGATCTGATTGTTCCCTTAACTCCACTTTCCTGCTTGCCCCCCGCGCCCCCCCCCGGACTCCCTTGTACATCAAAAACTCAGCCTTGACTATATCTAAAATATTCCGTAGCCTACACTCCTCCCGGGGAAGACAGTTCCACAGAGTAATAAACCTGAGAGAAAAGATTTATCCTCACTTCAGTCTTAAATTGGACCTCCCTTATTTTTAAACCTAGTTCGAGGTTCCACATCAGGGAAAACATCCTTCAGCATCCACCCTGTCAAGCACCCTCAGAATCTTATATGTTTCAGTAAGATCACCTCTCATTATTCAAAACTCCAATGAGTACGGGCCCAACGTGCTCAACGTTTCCTCATAAAATAAACCCCCTAATCCCAGAGAAACTCTAAAGCTGAGAGAACCTTCTCTGAACTGCTTCTAATGCAAATATGTCCCTGCTTAACTAATCCTGGGCCAGGCAGCAGGAGGAGAGAATGTTGTGAACTTGTGTCCTGGACTGACAGGGATGGATTTTGGAAACTCCTTTTACAGGGTGTTAGAAGGACAGGATTTACACACAGCAAACTCAAATCAACAGAAAAGTTGTCTCCACTGAAAGTCAAACCTTGACTGAATATTATGACATTTATAATCTCCTGTGCAGGGAGTTAGAAAATATGAACAACAGAGGGCACTGGTGAGAAGTGACTGAAGCATTCTGGGAGAAGTCACCGCAGCCACCTCGACTCAGGAGGGAATCGAGGAGGACCCACTGTCAAAGAACGGAATAGACCCAAACATTACATTGCTGTAGTGTTTCCATCCATCCCTCCTCCTCAAACCTAAAAAAAAAGAGAGAGAGGAAGAGGCAGTGCCTTCAGGAGTACACCAGACCTGTGAGGGACACTCTTCTGAAAGTGGATTTTAAAGAAAAAGCAGCTGATTGGTGAGTAAATCCTGGGAGCAGACTCGGAGGGAGGAGCACCGGAGTGGTGACTTCGGGGCAGAGGAACTGAAGCCAAAACTGAAAAAGTGACATCACAGGAAATCTGTGACCTGATTGGTTGGTAGAAAATCTGCACCAAATTTGAAAAAAAAACACTGCAAAGCCAATTAATAAATTAATTAACTAAATCGAGATGGCTGGGCAGGTGATGTGCTGTAGCTGTATGATGTGGGAGCTGGCAGATCCCATTGCGAGCCGCAGTTAGCACATCTGCAACTGGAGGAATTCCGGCTCAGAATTGATGAGCTGGAATCCGAGCTCTGGACGCTGCGGCACATCCGGGAGGGGGAGAGTTACCTGGACGCTTTGTTTCAGGAGGCGGTCACACCCGGTAGGTTAAGTACCTCAAGCTCGGTCAGTGGTCAGGGTCAGCAGGGTGTGACTGCAGGTGAGGCAGGTAGAGGGATCCTGTGTTCAGGAACAGAGGAGCCTCAGCTCTTGACCTTGTCCAACAAGTACGAGGTACTTGCTCCCTGTGTGGATGAGGAACAGGGCTGTAGGGAGGATGAGCCAGCTGACCACGGCACCGTGGCACAGGAGGCCATTCAAGAGGGGGGAGCAAAAAGACAAGTGGTAGTTGTAGGGGATTCTATAATTAGGGGAATTGACAGCATCCTTTGTAAGCAGGATCGAGAGTCCCGCATGGTATGTTACCTGCCCGGTGCCAGGGTGAGGGACATCTCTGACCGGCTTGAAAGGATATTGGAGAGGGAGGGGGAGGATCCAGTTGTTGTGGTCCACGTCGGGACAAATAACATAGGTAAGACTAGGAAAAAGGACCTGTTTGGGGATTATCAGGAACTAGGAACTAAATTAAAGAACAGGTCCTCAAGGGTTATAATCTCCGGATTACTACCCGAGCCACGTGCAAATTGGCATAGGGACGTGAGAATAAGGGAAGTAAACACGTGGCTAAAGGAGTGGTGCGGGAAAGAGGGGTTCCATTTCATGGGGCACTGGCATCAGTATTGGAACAGGAGGGATCTGTACCATTAGGAGGGTCTCCACCTGAACCGATCTGGGACCAATGTTCCAGCGAAAAGGGTAAATAGGGTGGTCAACAGGACTTTAAACTAGAAAGGGGGGGTGGAGGGAAGGGTAAAACTCCAAGAAGTATGACTAATGGGAAACAAAGCAGCAGGTTAGCATGTGGTGGTGGATTCAACTTCATGGAAAATTATGAAAAAACTGAAAAGAAATGAGAGCCCAGGAGAGGCTATTAAATTCTCCAGAACACAAAATAGGACAGAGTGTTTGGAAAGGGCTAGGAATCTAACTTCAAGCACATCAGATAAAGGGACAACAATGAGAAAGGGGACAGGAAATACAGGACTGAAGGTGTTGTATCTGAATGCACGCAGTATACGAAATAAGGTAAATGAGCTTGTGGTGCAGATTGAAATTGGCAGGTATGATGTAGTGGGCATCACGGAGACATGGCTGCAAGGGGATCAGGACTGTGAGCTAAATATCCAAGGATAGACATCCTATCAAAAAGATAGGCAGGTTGGCAGAGGGGGTGGGGTTGCTTTGTTAGTAAGAAATGAAGTTAAATCGATAGCAAGAAACGACGTAGGGTCAGGTGTAGAATCTGTGCGGGTAGAGTTGAGGAATCGCAAAGGTAAAAAAACCATAATGGGAGTTATGTACAAGCCTCCGAACAGTAGTCAGGTTGTGGGGCACAAGATACACCAGGAGATAGAAAAGGCATGTAAGAAAGGCAAGGTTACAGTGATCATGGGGGATTTCAATATGCAGGTAGACTGGGAAAATCAGGTTGGTAGTGAATCCCAAGAAAAGGAATTTGTGGAATGACTGCGAGACGGCTTTTTGGAGCAGCTTGTGGTGGAGCCCACTAGGGAACAGGCAATTCTAGATTTAGTGATGTGTAATGAGGCAGAATTGATAAGGGAGCTTAAGGTGAAGGAACCCTTAGGAGGAAGTGACCATAATATGATAGAATTTACCCTGCAATTTGAGAGGAAAAAACTGGAATCAAATGTAACATTATTACAGTTGAATAAAGGCAACTACAGAGGCATGAGGGAGGAGCTGGCCAGAATTGACTGGGAGATGAGCCTAGCAGGAAAGACAGTGGAACAGCAATGGCAGGAGTTTCTGGGTGTAATTTGGGAGACACAGCAAAAATTCATCCCTAGGAAGAAGAAGCATACTAAAGGGAGGACGAGGCAACCATGGCTGACAAGGGAAGTCAGGGACAGCATAAAAGCTAAAGAGAAAGCAAACAATGCGGCGAAGAGCAATGATAAACCAGGGGATTGGGAAGCCTACAAAGACCAACAGAGGACAACTAAAAAAGAAATAAGGAGGGAGAAGATTAAATATGAGGGTAAACTAGCCAGTAATATAAAAGAATATTGCAAGAGTTTTTTTAGATATATAAAGGGTGAGAGGAAAAAGTGGACATTGGGCCGCTGGAAAATGACGCTGGAGAAGTAGTAGTGGGGAACAAAGAAATGGCGGAGGAACTGAATAAGTACTTTGCGTCAGTCTTCATGGTGGAAGACACAAGTAACATCCCCAAAGTTCAAGAGAGTCGGGGGGCAGAGGTGAGTATGGTGGCCATTACAAAGGAGAAGCTGCTAGGAAAACTGAAAGGTCTGAAGGTGGATAAATTACCTGGACCAGATGGATTACACCCCAGAGTTCTGAAGGAGATAGCTGAAGAGATAGTGGAGACGTTAGTGGTGACCTTTCAGGAATCACTGGAGTCAGGGAGGGTCCCAGAGGACTGGAAAATCGCTAATGTAACCCCCCTGTTTAAGAAGGGAGTGAGGCAAAAGACGGAAAATTACAGGCTGACAACCTGACCTCGGTCGTTGGTAAGATTTTAGAGTCCATTATTAAGGATGAGATTTCAGAATACTTGGAAGTGCATGGTAAAATAGGGCAAAGTCAGCATGGTTTCATCAAGGGGAGGTCATGTCTGACAAATCTGTTAGAATTCTTTGAGGAGGTAACGAGTAGGTTAGACAAAGGAGAGCCAATGGATGTTATCTACTTGGACTTCCAGAAGGCCTTTGACAAGGCGCCGCACAGGAGGCTGCTCAGTAAGATAAGAGCCCATGGTGTTAGAGGCAAAGTACTAGCATGGATAGAAGATTGGCTGTCTGGCAGGAGGCAGAGAGTGGGGATAAGGGGGTCCTTCTCAGGATGGCGGCCGGTGACTAGTGGAGTTCCGCAGGGGTCAGTGTTGGGACCACAACTTTTCACTTTATACATTAATGATCTAGATGAAGGAACTGAGGGCATCCTGGCTAAGTTTGCAGATGGTACAAAGAGGGACAGGTAGTATTGAGGAGGTGGGGAGGCTGCAGAAGGATTTGGACAGGTTAGGAGAATGGGCAAAGAAGTGGCAGATGGAATACAACGTGGGGAAGTGTGAGGTCATGCACCTTGGTAGGAAGAATAGAGGCATAGACTATTTTCTAAATGGAGAGAGAATTCAGAAATCTGGAGTGCAAAGGGACTTGGGAGTCCTAGTCCAGGATTCTCTTAAGGTTAACTTGCAGGTTGAGTCGGTAGTTAGGAAGGCAAATGCAATGTTGGCATTTATTTCGAGAGGACTAGAATATAAAAGCAGGGATGTGCTGCTGAAGCTTTATAAGGCTCTGGTCAGACCATATTTAGAATATTGTGAGCAATTTTGGGCCCCGTATCTCAGGAAGGATGTGCTGGCCCTGGAGAGGGTCCAGAGGAGGTTCACGAGAATGATCCCAGGAATGAAAGGCTTAACATATGAGCAACGTTTGAGGACTCTGGGTCTATACTCGATGGAGTTTAGAAGGAAGGGGGATCTGATTGAAACTTACAGAATACTGAAAGGCCTGGACAGAGTGGACGTGGGGAAGATGTTTCCATTAGTAGGAGAGACTAGGACCCGAGGGCACAGCCTTAGAGTAAAGGGAAGACCTTTTAGAACAGAGATGAGGATAAACTTCTTTAGCCAGAGAGTGGTGAATCTATGGAATTCATTGCCACAGAAGGCTGTGGAGGCCAGGTCATTGAGTGTATTTAAGACCGAGATAGATAGGTTCTTGATTGGTAAGGGGATCAAAGGTTATGGGGAGAAGGCGGGAGAATGGGGTTGAGAAACTTATCAGCCATGATTGAATGACATTCGATGAGCCGAATGGCCTAATTTCTGCTCCTATGTCTTATGGTCTTATGAAGATTGCCAGATTTTTCTCTGACTCTTGTTTCTGATATCTTTCCAGCTGCAGACTCCAGCAGGAGATTTTAAATTTGGAAACAGTGAAATTGTTTCAGAGGTATGTATTATTGAGCATTCATCTACCATTTAGAGCTCTTAGTGCTGTGCTCTGATTCCATAGCTTTGGGGCTGGTGTGGATCCTTTACTGTGGATCTGAATTGCTGTTTCACCTCTGCCACTGCCATTGTCTAACTTCCTCTGCCTCTAATAATGGGTGTATTTTAACCATATTTGGTATTTTACTGTTATTTCTGCCAACCGCGTCTACATGAGGTCTCCACTGCTGCCCAACTCCCATCAACACATCTCTGATTTACCAGCTTTATCTTCCCGTGGTCAGGAATTGTTTTTCCTGCACTAGAGGTCATTTCTCTCCCACTTCTGAGCTTATTTTGACCGTCAAATTCTGCTTCATTTGTATTCCCTGTAATTCATTCTTTACACCCTGAAATATTGACCGCTTTTCTCTCTCCACAGTTACTACCTGACCTGCTGAATATTTTGAACATTTTCTCTTTATATTTCATATTTCTAGCAGCTGCAATATTTTGTTATTATGTTATTTCATGCATCGCTCACAGAACTGAATTTAGAAACACAGACGGACCGATTAAGAGCTGGTTTCTATCGGGCTGTGTGTTGGTTGCAGCAGTTGGTCTCTAGCCTCCAGTGTTGGTCCTTTTTCATCAAGTCATAGAATCATTGAATGATGACAATACAGGTGGAGGCTATTTAAACTGTCATGCCCATGCAAGAGCAAATCAACTAGTAGCAGTCTGCTGCATTTTCCTTGTAGCTGAGGATTTTTTTTTCTCTCCATGGCCTTATCCAATTCTGTTCTGAAAGCCTTTGTTGCCTCAGTTTGAGCTGGAGTGGAGATGGAGGAGAAGCTGCTGGGTTTAACCCCAAGGACTTTGGAACCCAGTTGGACCCAGCAATTTCCAATGTGAAATTGTCGAGAGAGGTAGATTCCAGGAGAGATCAGGTTGCTAAACAGACACTGTCCATACAATGTAAAGGGATATTGTTTTAGGAACAAATATTTCTGTGGATGCTTTTAATCTATTTTACACAAACATATTTAAAAATTTATTCTTGGGATTTGGGTGTCATTAACAAGACCTGTAGCATATATTGCCAATCCCCAGTTACCTGTGGGCAAGATGATGTTTGACCTTCTTGAACCGCTGCAGTCCATGTGGTGAAGATGCTCCCACAATGATGTTAGGTAAGAAGTTACAAGTTATTCACCCAGCAATGGTGAAGGAATGGTGATATATGTCCAAATCAGCAACAATAATTTATATTTATATAGCACCTTTAATGTATTAAATGTTCCAAGGCATTTCACAGAAATGTTATAAAGCAACATTTGACACCGAGCCTCACAAAGAGATATGAGGGCAGGTGAACAAAAGCTTGGTCAAAGAGGTAGGTTTTAAGGATTATCCTAAAATAGGAAAGCGAAGTAGTGAGCAAGAGAGATTTAATGAGGAATATCCAGAAGGAACTGCAAGAACAGCCACTGAAGGTAGAATGATCCATATTGGCCGGAATTAGAAGAGAGCAGATATCTTGGAGGGTTGTGTGTTTGGAGGAGATTACAGAGAAAGGGTGGGGCACGACCAGGGAGGAAAACAAGGATGAGAATTTTCAAATTTAGGTGCTTCTTAAACGGGAGCCTTTGTAGGTCAGTAAGCACAGGGAGTTTGGGTGTCTTGGTGTGATCAGGCACACGGGCAGCAGAGTCTGGAACAACCTCAATATTACTGGGAAGTTGAATGTGAGAGGCCAGCAACAGTGCTGTAAGTCCAGAAATAACAGAGATAAGGATGATCACAGCCACAGAAGGATTTGAAAACAAGGACGACAGTTTTAAAATTTTGGTGCTTCTTAAACAGGAGCCTTTATAGGTCAGTGAGCACAGGGGGTATGGGTGAACAAAACTTACTGCAAGTAAACACACAGGCAGCAGAGTGTTGTATCACCTCAAGATTACAGGGAGGGTGAATGTGGGGGGCCAGCCTGGGGTCTGATAGGATAGTTAAGTCTTGAGTAAATAAAACAATGGATGAGTGTTTCAGAAGCAAATGATCTGAGACGAGGGTGGAGTCGGGCAATGTTGCTGAGGTGGAAATTGGTGGTCTTGATGATGATGTGGATATGTGGTCAGAAGCTCATCTCAGGATCAAATACTACACCAAAGTTATGAAGAGTCTGGTTCTGCCTCATACAGTTGCCGGGGAGAGGGATGGAGTTGGTGGTTAGGGAGTGGAGTTTGTAGCAGGGACTGAGGACAATGGCTTTGGTCTTCCCGATATTTAAATGGGAGGAAATTTCTGTTCATTCGATCAAGGTGATGTGTGACTTGGAGGGGATCTTGAAGTTGATGATGTTCACATACACCTGCCGCCAGTTCTGGCCAAGTTGTAGACATATAAAATCCCTCTCCTTCACCCCCTGCCTCTCTTGCCCCTCTCATGTTCTGTCCTCCTGTGGAGGCTAGAGTCTTGTGAGACCCAGACCGGGTGGCAGGTTCCCTTTCCTGAAGGACATTAGTGAATCAGTTGGTTTTTTACAACATTCCAGCAGTTTTCATGGCCACTTTTCCCTGGTGTCAGCCCCACAAATTACCGGATTCATTCAGCTCAATTTCACAGCCTGTCTTTGTGTTTTACTGATTTCACTCTCACTCCCTTTTTATCTGTTTTAAATCAATTTAACAGGATATTAGAAGTGGAGGATTTGCAGTTGAGAAACTCAAACCAAACATCACAAGAGGATCTGACGGAGTCGTCCAATTTATTGTAACCTGAATATCATCGGATTTTAAACATGGAAGGAAAAAGTACCATCCACAATAGGGAGAAACCATGGAAATGTGAGGACTGTGGGAAGGGATTCAGTTACCAGTCTAAGCTGGAAACTCATCGACGCACTCACACTGGGGAGCGGCCGTTCACCTGCTCTGAATGTGGGAAGGGATTCACTCAGTCGTCCACGCTGCTGACACACCAGCGAGTTCACACTGGGGAGAGGCCATTCACCTGCTCCAAGTGTGGGAAGGGATTCATTAATTCAACCAACTTGCTGACACACCAGCGAGTTCACACTGGGGAGAGGTTGTTCAGCTGCTCTGAATGTGAGAAGCGATTCACTCGGTCAGCTGACCTGCTGACACACCAGCGAGTTCACACTGGGGAGAGGCCATTCACCTGCTCTGAATGTGGGAAGGGATTCATTCTGTCATCTGACCTGCTGACACACCAACGAATTCACACTGGGGAGAGGCCATTCACCTGCTGCATGTGTGGGAAGGGATTCATAAGATCATCCCATCTACTGAGACACCAGCAAGTTCACACTGATGAGAGACCTTTTAAATGCTCAGACTGTGACAAGTGCTATAAAAGTTCTGGGGACCTGATGTCCCACCAACGTGTTCACACTGAAGAGAGACCATTCAGGTGTTCTCACTGTGGGACTGGGTTCAGGCGATCAACTGACCTCATTGCACACCAGCGCATTCATACTGGGGAGAGGCCTTTCATCTGCTCAAAGTGTGGGAAGGGATTCACTCAGTCATCCAACCTGCTGAGACACCAGCAAGTTCACAATGGGAAGAGACCATTCACCTTGTCCTTGTGTGGAAATGGATTCAGACAGCCACCTTTCTAACACCCCATCAAGTTCTCACTGAGTGACAGAAGGGATTCACTCAGCCATCCTATTCGCTGAAACAACAGCAAGTTCACAGTGTGAAGGGACATTTAAATGCCCATATCATGGGAAATCCTACAAAGGTTCCCGGGAAGTGATATCCAATCAAAATGTTCACATCGCCAGGAACTGTTCAGGTGCTCTCACTTTAGAACTGGGTTTGGGAGATCATCTCAACTCACCGTACACCATCAACTAGTGAGTTCATAGTGGGGAAAGGTCAAACCCCTGCTGTGGGAAGGGATTCGCTCATTTATCCCACCTGCTAGTCACTAGTGACTTCACAAGTAACTACGGTAATTGAATTTTGCTGTTAATCACATCCAGGACTGAACCATGTTCATTGAGATCTGTTGATGCTGATGTTCATCAACACCAGCCCTGTTATGGGTGTTAATATTGAGGATAAATGTCAAATAAATCTGCACTGCATTAAATGGAGTGTCAATTCTTTTTAATATCTCTAACTCACGTTAGTTCCTTTTGAAGTGCTCTCACTCTCCCCTGTCTCCTCCATCCTCAGCTCCAACAACAAGTATGAGGAGCTCATTGAGCTTCTTTGTCACTAAGATTGAGACATTCTGATCAATTGCTCTGCTGCTTCTCTCCCTCCCACTATCCCACTGGGCCATACTGCCTCTAAAGTTCTCCCTTTCCCGAGCCCTGAACCTTCATCTTTCTCTAGTTTCCCTCCCATTTCCTCTTTTGCCCCCCCAGGGATAATCTTGTCCATGAGAACTACTCCTGCTCCATCAACCCTATTCCCTCAAAACTCCTGACCACCCAACTTCTCCATGTATGCTGACTTTGTTAATGGTTCTCTCTCTTTAATTACTGCTCCTTTCCTTCAATCTGCCATCATCACCCCCTCCTCAATAAAAACAATCCTTCACCTCAGTCGTTGCAAACTACTGCCCCTTCGCACCACCTTTTCCTCTTCAAGGTCTTTCTTACCTCCCAAATCCATGCCCCTCTTTCCTAGAACTCAACCTTTGAATCCCTCCAATAAGATTTCTGTCTCTGCCACAGTCTCCAAACAACCCTAATTAAAGTCACAAAGTACATCTTATTTGAGTGTGACAAAGGTAAACTACCCATCATTGTCCTTCCTGGCCTGCCTGCAGTCTCTAGCATCATTGATCAAACCATCCTCCTGCAATGTCTCTGCACTGTTGTCCAGCTGGAAGGGACTCCACACTCCTGATTCCTTTCTTATCTATCTAATTATCGTCAGAGGATAACCTGTAGAAACTGTGATTGTTTGAGTTATATTTTTGCACACTCGCTCACTTAGTAAGTGCTCAGGTGTCACTGAACTTTGACCAAATGTTCCGTTATCACGCTCACAGTGACTGCATCTTGCAAATCAAGTCTCTCTAATTACACCAGCCCTTCTGGATAAAATCCAAAGAGAAGAGTAAAAATTTACAGTCCACCGCGCTAGCTCTTAGTGGTAAAAAAAAATCAGATACTTCCCGTTAAAATGCAAAGCATTACTGACCAGCTGTCATATTTATTGAAACAGAAGCATTGCCAAGATTGGCTAACAGATCCATTGTTGGAAGATGTGGATTGGGAGATGGATTTTGGCCTTTCTTATTTTGCAATCCTTATGTGATCAGAATCTCCTCCTCACTTCCCCAGATGCAGACAAAGAAAAACTAAGACTTGGTCTCCAATGGCGGCTGCGTCACCCACAATCCCATGCGTCTCAGAAACCACTCTATCTGCCGCGGCTTGGCAGGCAGTTACGCGCATGCTTGGAGATCCTAAACAAAAACAAAAATACGAAATTTGGAACAAAAACAAAAATACCTGGAAAACTCAGCAGGTCTGAGCATCTACGAAGAGGAACACAGTTAACGTTTCGAGTCCGAATGACCCTTCAATGGAGCTAAGTAAAAATAGAAAAGAGGTGAAATATAAGCAAGTTTAAGGGGGGGTGGGACAAACAGAGCTGGATAGAGGGCCAGTGATAGTTGGAGATAACCAAAAGATGTCACAGACAAAAGGACAAAAGGGTGTTGAAGGTGGTGATATTATCTGAGGAATGTGCTAATTAAGGGTAGAAAGCAGGACGAGGAAGGTATAAACCCTGACATTGTCATCAAACCCGCTGACAAGGGTGGTGCTATTGTTGTCTGGCGCACTGACCTCTACCTCGCAGAGGCTGAGCATCAACTCGCAGACACTTCTTCCTACCTCCCCCTGGACCATGACCCCACCACTGAACATCAAGCTATTGTTTCCAGGACTGTTACTGACCTCATCTCCTCTGGAGATCTTCCTTCCACAGCTTACAACCTGATAGTCTCCCAACCTCGGACGGCCCGCTTCTACCTCCTACCCAAAATCCACAAACAGGACTGACCCGGCAGACCGATCGTGTCAGCCAGTTCCTGCCCCACGGAACTCATTTCTTGCTATCTTAACTCCATTCTCTCTCCCCTTGTCCAGTCCCTTCCCACCGACATCCGTGATTCCTCTGACACCCGACATCATATCAAAAATTTCCAGTTCCCTGGCCCCAACCGGCTCCTCTTCACCATGGACGTCCAATCCCTCTACACCTCCATCCCCCACCGGGATGGTCTGATGGCTCTCCGCTTCTTCCTCGAACAGAGGCCCGAACAATCCCCATCCACCACTACCCTCCTCTGTCTGGCTGAACTTGTTCTCACACTGAACAATTTCTCCTTAAACTCCTCTCATTTCCTCCAAATAAAAGGTGTACCTGCATGGGCCCCAGCTATGCCTGTCTCTTTATGGGGTATGTGGAACATTCCTTGTTCCAGTCCTACTCCGGCCCCCTCCCACAACTCTTTCTCCGGTACATCGATGATTACTTCAGGACTGCTTCATGCTCTCGTCTGGACCTGGAAAAATTTTATTAATTTTGCTTCCAATTTCCACCCCTGCATCGTTTTCACATGGTCCATCTCTGACACTTCCCTTCCCTTCTTTGACCTTTCTGTCTCAATTTCTGGTGATAGACTGTCCACCAATATCTATTACAAGCCTACCGACTCCCACAGCTACCTCGACTACAGCTCCTCACACCCTGCTTCCTGTAGGGATTCCATCCCATTCTCTCAGTTCCTTCGCCTCCGTCGCATCTGTTCTGATGATGCCACTTTCAAAAACAGTTCCTCTGACATGTCCTCCTTCCCTAACCAAGGTTTTCCACCCACGGTGGTTGACAGGGCCCTTAACCGTGTCCGGCCCAACTCCCGCGCATCCGCCCTCACACCTTCTTCTCCCTCCCAGAAACATGATAGGGTCCCCGTTGTCCTCACTTATCACCCCACCAGCCTCCGCATTCAAAGGATCATCCTCCGCCATTTCCACCTACTCCAGCATGATGCCACCACCAAACACATCTTCCCTTCACCCACCTGGCGGCATTCCGCGGGATCGTTCCCTCCGGGACACCCTGGTCCACTCCTCCATCACCCTCTACAACTCAACCCCCTCCCACGGCACCTTCCCATGCAACCGCAGAAGGTGCAACGCCCGCCCCTTTACTTCCCCTCTCCTTACCGTCCAAGGGCCCAAACACTCCTTTCAAGTGAAGCAGCATTTCACTTGCACTTCCCTCAATTTAGCCTACTGCAGTCGTTGTTCCCAATGCAGTTTCCTCTACATTGGAGAGACCAAACGCAGACTGGGTGACCGCTTTGCAGAACACCTTCGGACTGTCCGCAAGCATTACCCAGACCTCCGTGTCACTTGCCATTTCAACACTCCACCCTGCTCTCATGCCCACATGTCCATCCTTTGCTTGCTGCATTGTTCCAGTGAAGCTCAATGCAAACTGGAGGAACAGCACCTCATCTTCCGACTAGGCACTTTACAGCCTACCGGACTGAATATTGAGTTCAACAATTTTAGATCATGAACTCTTTCCTCCATCCCCACCCCCTTTCCGATTTCCCCCCCCCCCCCACCCTTTTTTTTCCAATAATTTATATAGATTTTTCTTTTCCCACCTACTTCCATTATTTTTAAATGTATTTCCATCCTTTGTTTTATCTCTACCTTTTTGCCTATTTCGATTCCTTCACCCCACCCCCACTAGGGCTATCTGTACCTTGTTTGTCCTGCTTTCTACCTTTAATTAGCACATTCCTCAGATAATATCACCACCTTCAACACCTCTTTGTCCTTTTGTCTGTGACATCTTTTGGTTATCTCCACCTATCACTGGCCCTCTATCCAGCTCTAACCTCCCCCCCACCCCACCCCACCCCACCCCCTCCCCCTTAAACCAGCTTATATTTCACCTCTTTTCTATTTTTACTTCGTTCTGTTGAAGGGTCATTCGGACTCGAAACATTAACTGTATTCCTCTCTGCAGATTCTGTCAGACCTGCTGAGGAGAGAGAATCTGGAGAAGAGAAAAGAATAAGTCGGAGACTGGACACTGAATCTGGAACAATGAGCAGAGAGGGAGAGGAGTGTGTGGGACAGAGATTTACAGATTTGTGGGAATGAAAAGGGGGGAAATGTTCCATAGAAACTAGAATTGTTTGTTCTGAATTTCTATACTGTATTTACAGTGATAACTTCTGTAAACTCCATTTACATGGGGTTAGAAGGGGAGGATTTGCAGGCAGGAAACTCAAACCAAAAATCTCAACAAGATCTTATGCAATTACTTCATTCAAATATGGTCAGCTTCTAATTAGGGAAGGAGAAACAATTAGATAAAAGCAAAATACTGCGGATGCTGGAAATCCGAAACAAAAACAAAAATAGCTGGAAAAACTCAGCAGGTCTGACAGAATCTGTGGAGAGGAATACAGTTAACGTTTTGAGTCCATATGATTTTTCTGATGAAGAGTTATACGGACTCGAAACGTTAACTGTATTCCTCTCCGCAGATGGTGTCAGACCTGCTGAGTTTTCCAGCTATTTTTGTTTTCGAAGGATAAATAATTGTTTGTTTTGCCTGTGCATTTAAATTATCATTGAAATTGGAAAAGCATCGAGACACGCGTATCAAAGTGAGAGTCTTTCAGTGAACTGTGTGTGGAAAGAGCTTTAACCAGTTTCACAGCCTGATTAAACCACAACAATCAAAGTGTGGAGAAACCACACATAAGTTGTGTATGGACAAGGCTCCAATCGATCATCCAACCTGGAGAGACACAAAGAAACTTGCACCATGGAGAAATCAGGTATGATAGATCAGAAAGAAACAAGAGAAAGTTGCAAGTCAGGGGTGAAATATTATTATTATCCTATTTCTACTTAGTTCTGTTGAAGGGTCATGAGGACTCGAAACGTCAACTTTGCTCTTCTCCGCCGATGCTGCCAGACCTGCTGAGTTTTTCCAGATATTTCTGTTTTTGTTTTGGATTTCCAGCATCCGCAGTTTTTTGTTTTTACCCCCTCTGGCCGCCTGGCCCAGTTTTGCCCCTTATAAATATGGCGGCTGCACATTGCCCCCTATGAAGATGGCGACCGTGAAGCCGGACCACCAACCGGAATTGCGGCCCCGAAATGTGGCCAACGCAGGACAGGCAGGTTCCTTTTTTGGTACTTGAGGCCTCCACTGGGTGCTGATCAAGCCTTTCCACCCATTCCGCTGCCTCCATTATCCTCCTTCAATCGACTGTTACTCACCTGTTGCAGAGTCGAGATGACTCCCTCCCTGCGCCTTCAGCACCCACAATACGCATGCTCGAGCCACAACCCGCTAATGCGCCTGCGCAACGGTCTCCTGCAGCGGGTATAGGGCATAGTCTCTTTCGCCGCGAATGCTGGGTAAGCGCCCCGCCATTTAAAGGCGATGTTGTTGAAATGAAAATTACGTTTTGTGATCCAATTACGTTTTGTGATTCAATTACGATTGGGGCCATGGGGCCAAGATATAAAGTTATTAAAGCAAGTATTATAGAATACTAAACTTAAAAGAAGTGGCTGCAGAGATAGTCGATGCATCGTTTATAATCCTCCAAAATTCCTAAGATTCTGGAAAGATCCTAATGGTTTGGAAAATAGCTAATGTAATATCGTTATTCAAGAAAATATGGAGACAGAAGCAGGAATATTCAGGGCCATTAGCCTAACATCTGTCATAGGGAAATTGCTAGAATCCATCATTAAGGAGTTTATAGCACGATACTTGGAAAATCATAATGTGATCAGGCAGAGTCAATATGGCTTTGTGAAGGGAAATCGTATTTAGCTAATTTATTAGAGTTTTTTGAAGAAGTAACAAGCAACGTGGAAAAAAGGGGAGCCTGCAGATGTGGTGTACTTGGGTTTCCAAAAGCCATTTAATAAGGTGCCACATCAAAGCTTCCTACACAAGATTAGAGAACATGGTGTAGGAGATAAAATATTAGCGTGGGTGAAGGCTTGGTGAGCTAACAGGAAGCAGAGAATAGGGATAAATGGCTCTTTTTCAGGATGGCAAGATGTGACTACTGGAGTGCCACAGGGATCAGTGCTGGGGTCTCAACTATTTACAATCTACATTAACGATTTGGATAAAGGGACTGAATTTATGGTTGCTACATTTGCCAATGACACCAAAATAGGTAGATCTTAAAAGAAGTGGCGGCGCAGATTGCAGATGCATTGCTTATAGTCTTCCAAATTTCCTTAGATTCTGGAAAGGTTCCCACGGATTGGAAAATAGCAAATGCAACATTGTTATTCAAGAAAGGAGGGAGGCAGAAAGCAGGAAACTATAGGCCAGTTAGCATAACATTAGTCTTGGGAAAATGTTAGAATCCATTATTGAGGAGGTTAAAGCAGGATACTTAGATAATCAAAATTTGATCAGGTAGAGCCAACATGGCTTTGTGAAAGGGAAATTGTGTTTAACTAATCTGTTAGACTTTTTTTGATGAAGTAACATTTTAGGTAGATACAGGGAAACCAACAGATATGGTGTACTTGGATTTGCAGAAGGCAAATGTGGTGCCACGTAACAGATTGCTGCACAATATAAGAGCACATGGTGTAAGAGGTAACATATTAGCATGGATAAATGATTGGTTGGCTAACAGAAAGCAGAAAGCAGGGAAAAATCTGTCTTTTTCGGATTAGCAAACTGTAATTAGTGAAGTGCTACAGGGATCATTGCTGGGTCCTCAACAAATTACAATCTACATCAATGACTTGGATGAAGGGTCCAAATGTATGGCAGCTAAATTTGCTGATGAGATCAATATAGATAGGAAAAGAAGTTGTCAAGAGGAAGTAGAGAGTCTGCAAAGTGATATGGACAGGTTAAGTGCGTGGGCAAAAATTTGACAGATGGAAGATAACATGGGAAAATGTGAACTTGTCCACTCTGGCAGGAAGAATAGAAAATAGTCTACAATACAAGTGGAGAGCAGAACTCAGTAGTACAGAGGGCTCTGGTCCTGGAGCCCATTCTGCCATTCAATAAGATCATGTCTGATCTGATTGTGGCCTTAACTCCACATTCCAGCTACCCACAATAACCTTTGGCTCCCTTGTTAGTCAAGATTAGCCAAGTTCCTCAGGGTAGTGTCCTAGGCCCAATCATCTTCAGCTGCTTCATCAATGACCGACCTTCCATCATAAGGTCAGAAGTGCGGATGTTTGCTGATGATTGTACAATGTTCAGAACCATTCAGGACTCCTCAAATACTGAAGCAGTCCATGTCCAAATGCAGCAAGACCTGCACAATATCCAGACATGGGCTGACAAGAGGCAAGTAACACTTACAATGCACAACTGCCAGGCAATGACCATCTCCAACAAGAAAGAATCTAACTTCCACATTCAATGGCATTACCATCACTGAATCCTCCACTGTCAACATCCTGGGGGTTACCATTGACCACATCATTGAACTGGACTAGGAAATAAATACTGTGGCCACAAGAACAGGTCAGAGACTCGGAATCGTGTGGCAAGTAACTCAACTCCTGACTTCCCAAAGTCTGTCCACCATCTACAAGACACAAGTCAGGAGTGTGATGGAATACTCCCCACTTGCCTGGATGAGTGCACCTCCAACAACACTCAAGAAGCTCCATCCAGGACAAAGCAGTCCGCTTGATTGGCACCCCATCCACAAACATTCACTCCCTGCACCACCCACGTACAGTGGCAGCAGTGCGTACCATCTACATGATGCACTGCAGAAACTTACCAAGGCTTCTTAGGCAGCATTTTCCATGCCTTAGAAGTGATCTAGAAGGACAAGGGCAGCAGATAGATGGGAATACCACCACCTGGAAGTTCCCCTCCAAACCATTCACCATCCTGACTTAGAAATATATCGCCATTATCGCACTGTCATTGGCTCAAAATCCTGGAACTCCCTCCCTAACAGCACTGTGGGTATACCTACATGGACCGCAGTAGTTCAAGAAGGCAACTTCTCAAGGGAAATTCGGGATGGAGCAACAAATCCTGGTCTAGCCAGTAACACCCACATCTCATGAATGAATAAGAGAAAATCTACCTCTGCCTTTAAAATATTCATAGACCCTGCCTCCACTGTTCTCTGGGGAACAGGGTTCCAAAGATTCACAACCGGCTGAGAGAAAAAAATTCTTCTCATCTCCATCTTAAATGGTGGACCCCTTACTTTAAAATGTGCCCCCTAGTTCTAGTTTCTCCCACGAGAGGAAACATCCTTTCAGCATCTACCCTGTCAAGTCCTTTCAGGATCTTATATGTTTCAGGAAGATCACCTCTCCATTTTCTAAACTCCAATGGATACAGGCCCAGCCTGTCCAACCTTTCCTCGTAAGATAACCCCTTTCATCCTAGGAATCAACCAAGTGAACCTTCTCTGAAACGCTTCTAATGCATTTATATCCTTTCTTAAATAAGGAGACCAAAACTGTACACAGTACTCCAGATGTGGTCTTACCAAAGCCCTGTAGAACTGTAGCAAAACATCCCTACTTTTATATTCCATTCCCCTTGCAATAAACAACAACATTCCATTTGCCTTCCTAATTGCTTGCTGTACCTGCAGACTAACCTTTCCTGATTCACGTACCAGGGCACCCAGAACTCTCTGCACTTCAGAGTTCTGCAATCTCTCTCCATTTAAATAATATTCTGCTTTCTATTCTTTCTGCCAAAGTGTACAAGTTCACTTTTCCTACATTATACTCCATCTGCTTGTCCACTGTCTTCTATATAAATAGTGAGGTTCTATACAAATAGTATATTTTTATACTTACATATAAATATACTTACATATAAATAGTTGTTATATAGATATGTGAGGCTCCAGCACTGATGCCTGACGCACTCCACTCGTCACAGCTTGCCAACCTGAAAAAGACCCACTTATTGCTACTCTCTGCTTCCAGTTAGCTAACCAATCCAATATCCATGCTAATGTGTTATCCCCTACACCATGAGCTTTTTTTTTTTGCGTAGTAACCTTAGTGGCATGTCACCAAATAATGCTATGGGTATTGGTGAATGGAGCTGTAGAGGGCAACTGAAGCAGGAAGTGAGGAGGGGAAACCATATAAAAGTTCACTAATGACCTTTAGGGAAGGAAATCTGCCATTCTTACCTGGCCTGGCCTACACGAGACTCCAGACCACCGCAATGTGGTTGACTCTTAACTACCCTCAAATGGAAATTAAGGATGGGCAACAAATGCTGGCACTGCCTGCGATACCCATCCCAGGAAAGAATAAAGAAAAGTAGTGACAAATAGATATTCTTCAGACTATCCAGTTCTTTCCCAGGGTCGGTGTTCTGACCTTTGCGCTTCTTAATATAACGGAATGATCGGGTTTCACTATATAGGTTTAAGATCAAAATCTCTGGATGATTTTACAATAGGAAATGGGGAGAACAGTGAAGAGGAATATAAGTGACTCAGTGTTAATACACAGGTTAGCAACTGGGGCAGGTAACATGTCAGATTAAATTTAACGCAGAAAATATGAGGTGATATATTTCCTGAATTAAAAAGCTAAAATATTCACCAAATGCTTATGGTTCAGAAGGGCTGGAGAAACAGAACAGTTAAGACATGGAAGACTCTAGTTTACATTTTCTTATTGATAAACACACTGATGAAGTTAGTGTCAGCAACTTTAACATCTTCTTAAGAAATAAAGAAATGAACAGATTCACTGTCCTCTACTTTACCTTATATTGTTCCATCAATCCGAGTAAACATCCAAGTCCCAAGTGTCCACAGTCACTTACACAAGGTCAGCCCACTGGATGGAGACTTGGGCACCCTGAGCTTGATCTCTGGTGTCTCCAGTCCCTGACTGCCCTGTTACATCAGAACTCCTTCACTTTTATACCCTGTAGTCATCCAGCTCTGGCCTCTGACTCCTTGTCTTCTCTGTTGGGTTTTGGCAGGGAGTGAGGAAAGGACAGCTGGAATTTCTCTAATCTGTGATTTACAAAGACACATTCCCTTGTTCCCAGCAGTTACTTTTCTTCAGTAATTTTCTCATTCTCCCCAAACTCCCCTGCCGACTCTTAATTCTGTTATTTCTTATAGTTTTACAATTACAGGTATAAACCTCACACATGACAATCGAATCTATTCCAATCCTCACTTTGTTTACATTTTAATTGTGGTTCATAACAGACAAACTCTGTTCTGTTTTTGTTTTGGATTCCCAGCATCCGCAGTAGTTTTTTGTTTTTAAACTCTGTCCTTTCCCCTGATCTGATTAGAGTTTCCAATGAGTCGGTTCTGTGGAATGGAATGTCTTATCAGTGTTTCCATGGTGACCTGTCCGCAGTGAAGAGCCTGTTTGAGTTTCTAACTCTGAATAAACTTTTCTATGCCATAATACACATTATATCAGATATTGGACGTAAATGTATTTTAGTCATGTTGTGTTAATATCTCTAAAACCTACAAGGAATTCAGAGACACAAACCTTTAACAGTGGGAGGACAAGTTGGTAAAGTGATTAAAAAGCCCATGGGATCCTGGGTTTTATAATTCGGGGTGTAGAATTCAAAAGGACAGAGGTCATGTTAACCTGTACAAATCATTGGTCAGGCTGCAGTTAGAATATTGAGTCAAGTTTTGGGGATCTTACACCAGGAAGGATGTCAAGGCCATGGAGAGGGTGCAGAAGAGAGTCACAGAGAAGTCCCAGGGAAGAGAGGCTTTAGTTATCGGGAGAGATTGGAGAAACTGGGGCTCTTTTCATCAGAACAAAGGCTGATTGGAGATCTGAGGGAGAGGTTCAAAATTTCATCAGGTAAATGAGGAAAAACAGTCGGTGAGTTGGTAACTAGAGGACATCAAATTCAAGTCATCACCAAAAGAATCAGAGCCAGGGATGGAATTTGGAGCAGACTGCACAACAATGTTCAGGACACTCACTGTCCCTCTGGCTCTCTGTCTACACTGTCCCATCAAACACTCCGAGGGAAGGTACACGGGTGTGTTACTGATACCTCCCAGTGGTATCCAGGCCTGGAGAGACACCCTGGAAGGTATGGAGAGCTGGGACTTGTCCATGAGAGTAAACAAAGGTCTGAGAACTGGAACAATCCAAAGTAATGATGAGGTGTTCGTCGTGGCTTAGGGGTGCATACTCCTGTCTGAGTCAGGAGGTTGTGTGTTCAAATCCACCTCTAGAATTTGAACATAAAATCCAGGCTGACATTCCACTGCAGTACAGTGGGAGTGCTACACTGTCAGAGGTCCCGTTTTTCAGATCAGGCAGAACAGGCAGGTTTAAGAGATCCATTGATGCTACTTCAAAGAGCCGGGGATTTCTCCCCAGAGTCGTGGTCAATATTTATCCCTCAATCGACATCACTAAAACAGATAATCTGGGTATTATCAATTTGTTATCTGTGGGATCTTGCTGTGTACAAATGAGCTGCTGTATTTTCCACATTACATCATTGACTGCACTTCAAAGGAATTTCATTGGCTGTAAAATGCTTTGAGACATCCTGATGTCATGAAAGGCTCTGCAGAAATACAAAGCTATCTTTAACAGAGGAGAGAAGGCCCAGAAATGGAACAGTCAAGAACAGGATTTCAATTTGTCTCCTCTTATCCTGAAGAAAACAAATACTCCACACACGGTGTGTTTGAAACCAAGCTGATTTATTTGACTTTCATCCAGAATATTAATCTCCAGCTCAGTTATTGAGGTTATTAACATCAGCAGAACCAACACCAACTGTTGGAAAGAAAATGGTTCAGTCCTGGATGTGATTAACAGCAGAATCCAACCATGCAGTCAGTTGTGGACTCGCTGGTGTCTCCGCAGGTGGGATGAATTAATGAAACTCTTCCCACACACAGAGCATTTGAATGGCCTCTCCCCAGTGTGAACTCGCTGGTGTCTCAACAGATGAGATGACTGAGTGAATCCCTTCCCACAGTCGCAGGTGAACGGTCTGTCCTGAGTGTGAATTCGCTGATGTTTTAGCAGAATGGATGAGTGAGTGAATCCCTTTCCACATTCGGAGCAGCTGAATGGCCTCTCCCCGTTGTGAACTTGCTGGTGTGTCAGAAGGTTGGATGACTGAGCAAATCCCTTCCCACACACAGAGCAGGTGAATGGCCTCTCCCCAGTGTGAATACGTTGGTGTGTCAGCAAATCTGGTTTTCTTTTAAAACTCTTCTCACAGTCAGAACATGTAAACGGTTTGTTATCAGAATGAACAAGTTCGTGTGTCTGAAGGCAGGATAACCGAGTGAATCCCTTCCCACACACGGAGCAGGTGAATGGCCTCTCCCCAGTGTGACTGCGTCGATGAGCTTCCAGATGGGATGGGGAACTGAATCCCTTCTCACAGTCCCCACATTTCCACGGTTTCTCCATGGTGTGGGTGTCCTTGTGTCTCTCCCGGTTGGATAATCAGTTCACACTTTAACTAAACACACAACACATGTAGTTTCTCCCCACCATGAATGGTGTGATGTTTGTTTCAGGCTGTGTAACTGGTTAAAGCTCTTTCCACAGTCAGTTCACTGGAACACTCTCACTCAGGTGTGTGTGTCTTGGTGCTTTTCCAGTCACACTGAAATCTTTTCCCACAGACAGACATTTCTTCTTCCAAATTCAAAGGCCGTGATATTCCGGTCCTGATGAATTGAATGACTCTGTCAGCTCTTGGCGTGATGCTATGTTTGAGTTTCCTGTCAGTAAATCCCCCTGCAAAAGGTGTTTACAAAAGCAATCACTAAGGACAGAATAAAATTCAGAACAAACATTTCTCTTGGTTTGAGTTTGCTGTGTGTAAATCCTCCCCTTCTAATCCCCTGTAAAAGGAGTTTCCAAAATCCATCACTGTCAGTCAGGATACAAACTCTGAATTCTGTAAGTTGAAAAGGAAGAATGAACAGGATTACAGGGAGAAGGCAGGGGAATGGTACGAGGTGAATTGCTCATTCAGAGAGCCAGCACAGACACGATGGGCCGATGGGCCGACTGCCCTCCTTCTGTGCTGTAACAATTCTGTGAAATTCACAACATTCTTTCCTCCTGTTTCCTGGCCCAGGATGATCACGCATGCGCCCTGCTGCCCATTGCCCCCTATAAAGATGGTGACTGCTACATACCCTGCTGCCCATTGCCCCCTATAAAGATGTTGACTGCTGCGACTCCTGCTGCTCAATGCCCTCTATAAAGATGGCAGCGCCTATGTGCCCTGCTGCTCACTGCCTCCTATAGAGATGGCAGCTGCCTGTGTGCCCTGCTGCTCATTGCCCCCTATAGAGATGGCAGCTGCCTGTGCGCCCTGCTGCTCATTGCCCCCGATGAAGATGGGACCATTAACCCAGGCCTGTTACTGGGGGAAAGCCCAGAGCTGCCGCCCAGACCGGTGCAAATATGGCTTTGGGGTTTGCAGCCGACCGAAAGTGTTTGTCAAGCTTCCTCACCCACCCGTCACTCCCTCAGTCGCCCCCAGACCCCGCCGACTGCTCAGTCGCTGTGGAAATGAGAAACCAGCGCCTCTCTATAACAAAATCAAAAATAGCTGGAAAAACTTAGCAGGTCTGACTGCATCTGCGGAGAGGAACACAGTTAACGTTTCGAGTCCGAAAGACCCTTCATCAGAACTAAGGAACAATAGAAAATAGGTCAAATATAAGCTGGTTTAAGGAGGGGTGGGACAGGTAGAGCTGGATAAAGGGCCAGTGATAGGTGGAGATAACCAAAAGATGTCATAGACAAAAGGACAAAGAGGTGTTACAGGTGGTGATATTATCTAAGAAATGTGCTAATGGTGACATAAAGGGTAGAAAGCAGGACGAGCAAGGTACAGATAGCCCTGGTGGGGTGGGGTGGGGTGGGGGGAAGGGTTCGAAATAGGCTAAAAGGTAGAGATAAAACAATGTATGGAAATACATTTAAAAATCATGGAAATAGGTGGGAAAAGAAAAATATATATAAATTATTGGAAAAAAGGGGATCGGAAAGGGGGTGGGGATGGAGGAGAGAGTTCACGATCTAAAGTTGTTGAACTCAATATTCAGTCCGGAAGGCTGTAAAGTGCTTAGTCGGAAGATGAGGTGCTGTTCCTCCAGTTTGCGTGGAGCTTCACTGGAACATTGCAGCAGACCAAGGACGGACATGTGGGCATGAGAGCAGGGTGGAGTGTTGAAATGGCAAGTGACAGGGAGGTCTGGGTCATGCTTGCAGACAGACCGAAGATGTTCCGCAAAGCGGTCACCCAGTCTGCATTTGGTCTCTCCAATGTAGAGGAAACCGCATTGGGAGCAGCGAATGCAGTAGACTAAATTAAGCGTCTGTCTATTCCTATCACTCGCACTGCGCATGCTCCAAACCCTATTCAAAACTGCTCTCCTGTGGATAGGGGACATTCCCCACAACGGGGAATGCTGGGTAAATGTCCCGCCATTGGAGCCCGCAGTTTGTGAACAGTCATTTTGTTCTGTGATGGGGTGGAGATTCGGTCCGGAGGGCCAAGAATAAAATTAGGAGCAAAAATATACAGAAACCCAAGTGTATGGATCCTCCATTATCCACCACAAACCACAAAGAATGGGAATGGGAGTTAGTGAAGAATCAAGAGTCTCCTAAATAGCAGAAATAACAGCAGAATCCAACCCCTACAGTCAGATGTGAACTCACTGTTGTCTCAGCAGGTCAGATGAACGAGTAAGATTCTGCTCAAACACAGAACATTCAAACAGCCTGTCTCCAGTAAGAAGGTACTGATCATGCATCAAATCATTTGATCTTTTAAAAAAGAGATGTTCTCTGGTGGGAAAGCTAAGTAATCCCTGTTGCACACATGAAGTTTCAGAACCGTATCTCAGTGTGACTGTCCTGCTGTGTCAGTGAGTACTGGGTTAATTCCTTTCCTCATGCAGCTGGTGAACACCCTCTCCCTGGTCGGACTGGATCGAGTTTCCAGCTCAGGTGGGCACCTGAATCTGCCCACAGTCAAAATCAACAACAGCCTGCATTCATTTAGCAGCTCTATCATCGTTAAAAAAATGTTCCAAAGCCCTTCACAGGAACATTGACAGACCCGCAAAGAGTTCTGATGAAAGGTCATCAACCTGAAACATTAATTCTGTCTCTCCCTCCACTGATGGAACCTGAACTTCTGGATATTTCCTGAATCCTCAGCATTTTGCTTTTTTCCCATGTTAAGACTTTTGATCCCTGACATATCTGAGCTTGTATCTCCAATTCGGTCACTGGTATCATGTTTTCACAATAAAGATTGAAATGCACGGATTTTATGAGGTTCTGCCGGCATACTTTAAGGAGATGGAAGGAGACTCACAAGCAGAACATTGGACAGTAACCTGATTCCTCCCAGTGTCATGTGCTAGTGAGCATAGATATAGGAGGTTAGAGCAGATCAATATAAGACTGAATAAATGGTGAAGGAAGGAGGGTTTTAGATTCCTGGGACATTAGGATGATTCTGCAGGAGGTGGGATCTATTCAAGTCTGATAAGTGGCAGATCAATGTCCTTGTGGTAAAAGCAAAATACTGTGGATGCTGGAAATCTGAAATAAAGACAAAAAATGTTCAAAAAACTCAGCAGGTCCGGCAGCTTCCATGGGGAGAGAAACAGAGTTAATATTTCAAAACAAATGAATGTTCAACTCGAAACATTAACTCTGTTTCTTTACATAAGAACATAAGAACTAGGAGCAGGAGTAGACAATTCAGCACCTTGAGCCTGCCCCGCCATTCAATACGATCATGGCTGATCTCATTTTGGCCTCAACTCCAATTTCCCATCCTCTCCCCATAACCTTTCAACCCGTTACTGATTAAAAATCTGTCTATCTCCTCCTTAAATTTATTCAGCGTCCCGGCATCCACTGCATTCTGAGGTAGTGAATTCCACAGATTCACGACCCTTTGAGAAAAGTAATTCCTCCTCAACTCTGATTTAAATCTACCACCCCTTAGCCTAAAACTACGGCTTCTCGTTCTAGAATGCCCCAGAAGGGGAAACATCCGCTCCACGTCTTCTTTGTCTATCCCCTTTAGCATCTTATATACCTCAATTAGATCTCCTCTCATCCTTCTAAACTCTAGTGAGTATAGGCCTAAACTGCTCAATCTCTCCTCATAAGACAAGCCCCGCATCTCTAGAATCAATCTAGTGAACCTCTTCTGAATCACCTCCAATGCAACCACATTCTTCCTCAAGGGGAGCAAGACTGTGCACAGTACTCCAGGTGTGGTCTCACTAATGCCTTGTACAGTTGCAACAACACTTCCCTATTTTTAAACTCTATTCCTTTAGCAATAAATGTCAAAATTCCATTTGCCTTCCTTATTACCTGCTGTACCTGCACACTAGCTTTCAGCGATTCATGATTTTCTCCAGATATACTGCCTGGCCGGCTGAATATTTCCAGCACTTTCTGTTTTTATTTCAATGTCCTTGTCGGATGGTTTACTAGCACCATTGAGGAGGAGAATGGGAAACAGAAGGTAATATTAGAAAGAAAAACAAAGTGCAGAAAGAATTAGGTGACACAGATAGGACTGGAGTAAGAAATAGTGAGCATGAAGAGGGTTAAAGTAAAAGGGAATGTAATCAGTTCCGGTTTAAAGTGCATGTATGTGAACACACGGAGCGTGGTAAATAACGTTGGGGAGCTGCAGGTGCAGATAGCCAAGTGGGAATGCGATGTTATAGTGATAACAGAATCCTGCCTTAAAATGAGCAGGACTGAGCACTAAATATTCCTGTGTGCAAGGTGTGTTGGAAAGATAGGGGATAAAAGAAAAGAGAAGGGGTGGCAGTATTTCATAAGGAGAATATGACAGTGTTGGAAAGAGTGGCAGTTCCAGAGGAGTCAAGGACAATATCTATCCAGTTAGGGCGAAGGAACAATAGAGGTTCCAGTATACTACGGAATGTGTTCTATAGGACACCAACTAGGGGGAAAGATCTAGAGGAACAAATTTGCAAGAAAATTACAGAGGCTGGTAGAATGGGTGGACATGGAAAGATGAAAGTTAATGCAGAGTGTGAAGCGATACGTTTTGGTAGGGAGAACATGGCAAGGCAATATGAACTAAAATATAAAATTCCAAAGGGGATGCAGGAACAGAGTGACCTGGGGGTCTATGTGCACAGATCACAAAGGTAGCAGGGCAGGCTGAGAAAGTGGTTAATAAAGTAAATGGGTTCCAGGACTTTATAAATAGAGACATGGCGTATTAAAGGGTCACAGCTCTGGAGAACCTTTATAAAACAGTGGTTCGACCTCAAGTGGAGTATTGCGTCCAACTCCAGGGACTACAACTTATGAACGATGTGAAGGCTTTAGACAAGGTGCAGAAAAGATTTATAAGAATGGTTCCGGGGATAAGAGAATTCAGTAATGTGGACAGATTGGAAAAGCTGGGGCAGTTCTCCTCAGAGAAAACATGGTTGAGAGGAGATTTGACAGAGTTGTTCTAACTATGAGGGGTCTGGAGAGAGTAAATCTCCGTAAGACCAGAGGTGGCACAGACAGAAATTCCCATAGGCAGCAAAAATGACATAAACAGCCAGTTCCGTGGACACCAACACCGGTCCCACATCAGACACTTCAGTCCTGAGAAGGCCCAAAGAATATAATGTAATCAGTTCCAGCTTCTCTGATATAAACCAACCCCACAGTCACTGACACCAGTCTCCTGCTGTCTGATATAAACCAACTCCACAGTCACTGACACCAACCCCTTCTGTCTGATGTAAAGCAACCCCAGTCACTGACACCAACTGCTCTTGTCTAAGATAAACCAACCCCACACTCACTAACATCAATATCCTGTCTGATATAAACCAAATCCACAGTCTCTTGACACCAATCTCCTCCTATCTGATATAAACCAACCCCACAGTCACTGACCCCAAACTCCTTCTGCCTGATAAAAAACAACCCCACGTTCAGTGACACCAATCACTTCCTGTCTGATCTGAATCAACCTCACAGTCACAGACACCCAACTCTTCCTGTCTGATATAAACCAACCCCACAGTCACTGACACCAATCTCCTCCTGTCTGACATAAACCAAATCCTCACTCACTGACATCAATCTCCTCCTGTCTGATATAAACCAACCCCACAGTCACTGACACCAATCTCCTCCTGTCTGATATAAACAAACCCCACCGTCACTGTCACCAATCTCCTCCTGTCCGATATTAGCCAACTCCATACTCACTGACACCAATCTTCCCTTGTCTAAGATAAACCAACCCCGCACTCATTCACACCAATCTCCTCCTGTCTGATATAAACCAAATCCAGTCTCTTCACACCAATCTCCTCCTATCTGATATAAACCAGCCCCACAGTCACTGACCCCAAACTGCTGCTGTCCGATATAAAACAACCCCACAGTCACTGACACAAATCTCCTCCTACTTGATATAAACCAACCGCACAGTCACTGACACCAATCTCCTCCTGTCTGATCTAAACCAAACCCACAGTCACTGACACCAAGTCCTCCTGTCTGATGTAAACCAGACCCATAGTCACTGACACCAATTTCCTCCTGTCTGATATAAACTAACCCCACAGTCACTGACACCAACTCCTCCTGTCTGATATAAATCAACCCCACAGTCACTTACCCCAAACTCCTTCTGCCTGATAAAAAACAGCCCCACGTTCAGTGACACCAATCACTTCCTGTCTGATCTGAATCAACCCCACAGTCACAGACACCCAACTCTTCCTGTCTGATATAAACCAACCCCACAGTCACTGATGTCAATCTCCTCTGGTCTGAGGTAAATCAACCCAACAGTCACTGACACCAATCTCCTCCTGTCTGATATAAACCAACCTCACAGTCACTGACACCAACTCCTCCTGTCTGATGTAAACCAGCCCCACAGTCACTGACACCAATCTCCCCTTGTCTGATGTAAACCAATTCCACACTTATTCATACCAATCCTCTCTTGTCTGATATAAACCAACCACACAGTTACTGACACCAGTCTCCTCCTGTCTGATATAAACCAAATCCACAGTCTCTTAACACCAATCTCCTCCTATATGATATAAACCAACCCCACAGTCACTGACACCAATCTACTCCTATCTGATATAAACCAACTCCACAGTCACTGACACCAATCTCCTCCTGTCTGATATAAACCAACCATACAGTCACTGACACCAATCTCCTCCTGTCAGATATAAACCAACCCCACAGTCACTGACATTAATCTCCTGCTGTCGGATATGAACCAACCCCACAGTCATTCTCACCAATCTCCGCGTATCTGATATAAACCAACCCCACAGTCATTCTCACCAATCTCCTCCTGTCTGATATAAACCAATTCCACACTTATTCATACCAATCCTCTCCTGTCTGATATAAACGAACCCCACAGTTACTGACACCAACCTCCTGTCTGATATAAACCAACTCCACAGTCAGTGACACCAATCTCCTCCTGTCTGATATAAACCAACCCCACAGTGTCTCACACCAACCCCTCCTGTCTTATATAAACCAACTCCACAGTCACTGGCATCAATCTCCTCCTGTTTGATATAAACCAACCCCACAGTCACTGGCACCAATCTCCTCTCGTCTGATCTAAACCAGCCCCACAGTCACTGACACCAATCTCCTCCTGTCTGATCTAAACCAACCCCACAGTCACTGACATTAATATCCGGCTGCCTGATATGAAACAACTCCATACTCACTGACACCAATCGCCTCTTGTCTAAAATAAACCAACCCCACAGTCACTGACATTAATCTCCTGCTGTCTGATATGAACCAACCCTACAGTCATTCTCACAAATCTCCTCCAATCTGATATAAACCAACCACAGTCATTCTCACCCATCTCCTCCTGTCTGATATAAACCAACTCCACAGTCATTCTCAACTATCTCCTCCTATCTGATATAAAACAAACCCACAGTCACTGACCCCAAACTGCTGCTGTCCGATATAAACCAACCCCACAGTCGTTGACACCAATCTCCTCCTGTCTGATATAAACCAACTCCACAGTCACTGACACCAATCTCCTCCTGTTTGACATAAACCAACCCCACAGTCACTGACACCAATCTCCCCTTCTCTAATATAAACCAACCCCACAGTCACTGACACCAATCTGCTCCTGTCTGATATAAACCAACCCCACCGTCACTGACACCAATTTCCTCCTGTCTGATATAAACAAACTCCACAGTCACTGGCATCAATCTCCTCCTGCCTGATATAAACCAACCCCACAGTCACTTACCCCAAACTCCTTCTGCCTGATAAAAAACAACCCCACGTTCAGTGACACCAATCACTTCCTGTCTGATCTGAATCAACCCCACATTCACAGACACCCAACTCTTCCTGTCTGATATAAACCAACCCCACAGTCACTGATATCAATCTCCTCTGGTCTGAGGTAAATCAACCCAACAGTCACTGACACCAATCTCCTCCTGTCTGATATAAACCAACCTCACAGTCACTGACACCAACTCCTCCTGTCTGATGTAAACCAGCCCCACAGTCAGACACCAATCCCCTCCTGTCTGATGTAAACCAATTCCACACTTATTCATACCAATCCTCTCTTGTCTGATATAAACCAACCACACAGTTACTGACACCAGTCTCCTCCTGTCTGATATAAACCAAATCCACAGTCTCTTAACACCAATCTCCTCCTATATGATATAAACCAACCCCACAGTCACTGACACCAATCTACTCCTATCTGATATAAACCAACTCCACAGTCACTGACACCAATCTCCTCCTGTCTGATATAAACCAACCCCACAGTCACTGACACCAATCTCCTCCTGTCAGATATAAACCAACCCCACAGTCACTGACATTAATCTCCTGCTGTCGGATATGAACCAACCACACAGTCATTCTCACCAATCTCCGCGTATCTGATATAAACCAACCCCACAGTCATTCTTACCAATCTCCTCCTGTCTGATATAAACCAATTCCACACTTATTCATACCAATCCTCTCCTGTCTGATATAAACGAACCCCACAGTTACTGACACCAACCTCCTGTCTGATATAAACCAACTCCACAGTCAGTGACACCAATCTCCTCCTGTCTGATATAAACCAACCCCACAGCTTCTCACACCAACCCCTCCTGTCTTATATAAACCAACTCCACAGTCACTGGCATCAATCTCCTCCTGTCTGCTATAAACCAACCCCACAGTCACTGGCACCAATCTCCTCTCGTCTGATCTAAACCAGCCCCACAGTCACTGACACCAATCTTCTCCTGTCTGATCTAAACCAACCCCACAGTCACTGACATTAATATCCGGCTGCCTAATATGAAACAACTCCATACTCACTGACACCAATCGCCTCTTGTCTAAAATAAACCAACCCCACAGTCACTGACATTAATCTCCTGCTGTCTGATATGAACCAACCCTACAGTCATTCTCACAAATCTCCTCCAATCTGATATAAACCAACCACAGTCATTCTCACCCATCTCCTCCTGTCTGATATAAACCAACTCCACAGTCATTCTCAACTATCTCCTCCTATCTGATATAAAACAAACCCACAGTCACTGACCCCAAACTGCTGCTGTCCGATATAAACCAACCCCACAGTCGTTGACACCAATCTCCTCCTGTCTGATACAAACCAACCCCACAGTCACTGACACCAATCTCCTCCTGTTTGACATAAACCAACCCCACAGTCACTGACACTAATCTCCCCTTCTCTAATATAAACCAACCCCACAGTCACTGACACCAATCAGCTCCTGTCTGATATAAACCAACCCCACAGTCACTGACACCAATTTCCTCCTGTCTGATATAAACACACTCCACAGTCACTGGCATCAATCTCCTCCTGTCTGATATAAAACAACCCCACAGTCACTTAACCCAAACTCCTTCTGCCTGATAAAAAAAACCCCACGTTCAGTGACACCAATTACTTCCTGTTTGATCTGAATCAACCCCACAGTCACAGACACCCAACTCTTCCTGTCTGATATAAACCAACTCCACAGTCACTGGCATCAATCTCCTCCTGTCTGATATAAACCAACCCCACAGTCACTGACACCAATCTCCTCCTGTCTGATATAAACCAACCCCACAGTCACTGACAGCAAATCCTCCTGTCAGATGTAAAGCAGCCCCACAGTCACTGACACCAATCTCCTCTGGTCTGATATAAATCAACCCCACAGTCACTGACACCAAGTCCTCCTGTCTGATGTAAACCAGCCCCACAGTCACTGACACCAATCTCCCCTTCTCTAATATAAACCAGCCCCACAGTCACTGACACCAATCTGCTCCTGTCTGATATAAACCAACCCCACCGTCACTGACACCAATCTCCTCCTGTCTGATATAAACCAACCCCACAGTCACTTACCCCAAACTCCTTCTGCCTGATAAAAAACAACCCCATGTTCAGTGACACCAATCACTTCCTGTCTGATCTGAATCAACCCCACATTCACAGACACCCAACTCTTCCTGTCTGATACAAACCAACCCCACAGTCACTGATATCAATCTCCTCTGGTCTGAGGTAAATCAACCCAACAGTCACTGACACCAATCTCCTCCTGTCTGATATAAACCAACCTCACAGTCACTGACACCAACTCCTCCTGTCTGATGTAAACCAGCCCCACAGTCAGACACCAATCCCCTCCTGTCTGATGTAAACCAATTCCACACTTATTCATACCAATCCTCTCTTGTCTGATATAAACCAACCACACAGTTACTGACACCAGTCTCCTCCTGTCTGATATAAACCAAATCCACAGTCTCTTAACACCAATCTCCTCCTATATGATATAAACCAACCCCACAGTCACTGACACCAATCTACTCCTATCTGATATAAACCAACTCCACAGTCACTGACACCAATCTCCTCCTGTCTGATATAAACCAACCACACAGTCACTGACATCAATCTCCTCCTGTCAGATATAAACCAACCCCACAGTCACTGACATTAATCTCCTGCTGTCGGATATGAACCAACCCCACAGTCATTCTCACCAATCTCCGCGTATCTGATATAAACCAACCCCACAGTCATTCTCACCAATCTCCTCCTGTCTGATATAAACCAATTCCACACTTATTCATACCAATCCTCTCCTGTCTGATATAAACGAACCCCACAGTTACTGACACCAACCTCCTGTCTGATATAAACCAACTCCACAGTCAGTGACACCAATCTCCTTCTGTCTGATATAAACCAACGCCACAGCTTCTCACACCAACCCCTCCTGTCTTATATAAACCAACTCCACAGTCACTGGCATCAATCTCCTCCTGTCTGATATAAACCAACCCCACAGTCACTGGCACCAATCTCCTCTCGTCTGATCTAAACCAGCCCCACAGTCACTGACACCAATCTCCTCCTGTCTGATCTAAACCAACCCCACAGTCACTGACATTAATATCCGGCTGCCTAATATGAAACAACTCCATACTCACTGACACCAATCGCCTCTTGTCTAAAATAAACCAACCCCACAGTCACTGACATTAATCTCCTGCTGTCTGATATGAACCAACCCTACAGTCATTCTCACAAATCTCCTCCAATCTGATATAAACCAACCACAGTCATTCTCACCCATCTCCTCCTGTCTGATATAAACCAACTCCACAGTCATTCTCAACTATCTCCTCCTATCTGATATAAAACAAACCCACAGTCACTGACCCCAAACTGCTGCTGTCCGATATAAACCAACCCCACAGTCGTTGACACCAATCTCCTCCTGTCTGATACAAACCAACCCCACAGTCACTGACACCAATCTCCTCCTGTTTGACATAAACCAACCCCACAGTCACTGACACCAATCTCCCCTTCTCTAATATAAACCAACCCCACAGTCACTGACACCAATCAGCTCCTGTCTGATATAAACCAACCCCACAGTCACTGACACCAATTTCCTCCTGTCTGATATAAACACACTCCACAGTCACTGGCATCAATCTCCTCCTGTCTGATATAAAACAACCCCACAGTCACTTAACCCAAACTCCTTCTGCCTGATAAAAAACAACCCCACGTTCAGTGACACCAATCACTTCCTGTCTGATCTGAATCAACCCCACAGTCACAGACACCCAACTCTTCCTGTCTGATATAAACCAACCCCACAGTCACTGGCATCAATCTCCTCCTGTCTGATATAAACCAACCCCACAGTCACTGACACCAATCTCCTCCTGCCTGATATGAAGCAACCCCACAGTCACTGACACCAATCTCCTCCTGTCTGATATAAACCAACCCCACAGTCACTGACAGCAAATCCTCCTGTCAGATGTAAAGCAGCCCCACAGTCACTGACACCAATCTCCTCTGGTCTGATATAAATCAACCCCACAGTCACTGACACCAAGTCCTCCTGTCTGATGTAAACCAGCCCCACAGTCACTGACACCAATCTCCTCCTGTCTGATATAAACCAACCCCACAGTCATTCAAACCAATCTCCTCCTGTCAGATATAAACCAACCCCACAGTCACTGACATTAATCTCCAGCTGCCTGATATGAACCAACTCCATACTCACTGACACCAATCACCTTGTGTCTAAAATAAACCAACCCCATACTCATTCACAACAATCTCCTCCTGTCTGATGTAAACCAAATCCACAGTCTCTTGACACCAATCTCCTCCTACATGAATTCATCCAGCCCCGCAGTCACTGACCCCAAACTGCTGCTGTCTGATATAAACCAACCCCACAGTCACTGACACCAATCTGCTCCTGTCTGATATAAACCAACCCCACAGTCACTGACACCAATCTCCTCCTGTGTGATATAAACCACCACACAGTCACTGACACCAATCTCCTCCTGTCTGATATAAATCAACCCTACAGTTACTGACACCAATCTCCTCCTGCCTGATAATAACCATCCCCACAGTCACTGACACCAATCTCCTCCTGTCTGACATAAACCAATTCCACACTTATTCATACCAATCCTCTCTTGTCTGATATAAACCAACCACACAGTTACTGACACCAGTCTCCTCCTGTCTGATATAAACCAAATCCACAGTCTCTTAACACCAATCTCCTCCTATATGATATAAACCAACCCCACAGTCACTGACACCAATCTACTCCTATCTGATATAAACCAACTCCACAGTCACTGACACCAATCTCCCCGTCAGATATAAACCAGCCCCAGTCACTGACACCAATGTCTTCCTGTCTGATATAAACCAGCCCCACAGTCACTGACACCAATCTCCTCCAGTCAGATATAAACCAACCCCACAGTCATTCTCACCAATCTCCTCCTGTCTGATATAAACCAATTCCACACTTATTCATACCAATCCTCTCCTGTCTGATATAAATGAACCCCACAGTCAGTGACACCAATCTCCTCCTGTCTGATATAAACCAACCCCACAGTTTCTCACACCAACCCCTCCTGTCTTATATAAACGAACTCCACAGTCACTGGCACCAATCTCCTCTCGTCTGATCTAAACCAGCCCCACAGTCACTGACACCAATCTCCTCCTGTCTGATCTAAACCAGCCCCACAGTCACTGACACCAATCTCCTCCTGTCTGATATAAACCAACCCCACAGTCACTGACATTAATATCCCGCTGCCTGATATGAAACAACTCCATACTCACTGACACTAATCGCCTCTTGTCCAAAATAAACTAACCCCAGAGTCACTGACATTAATCTCCTGCTGTCTGATATGAACCAACCCTACAGTCATTCTCACAAATCTCCTCCTATCTGATATAAACCAGCTCCACAGTTATTCTCAACTATCTCCTCCTATCTGATATAAACCAACCCCAGTCACTGACCCCAAACTGCTGCTGTCCGATATAAACCAACCCCACAGTCGCTGACACCAATCTCCTCCTGTCTGATATAAACCAACTCCACAGTCACTGACACCAATCTCCTCCTGTTTGACATAAACCAACCCCACAGTCACTGACCCCAATCTCCCCTTCTCTAATATAAACCAACCCCACAGTCACTGATACCAAATCCTCCTGTCAGATGTAAACCAGCCCCACAGTCACTGACATCAATCTCCTCTGGTCTGATGTAAATCAACCCAACAGTCACTGACACCAATCTCCTCCTGTCTGATATAAACCAACCTCACAGTCACTGACACCAATTCCTCCTGTCTGATGTAAACCAGCCCCACAGTTACTGACACCAATCTACTCCTATCTGATATAAACCAACTCCACAGTCACTGACACCAATCTCCTCCTGTCTGATATAAACTAACCACACAGTCACTGACAGCAATCTCCTCCTGTCAGATATAAACCAACCCCACAGTCACTGACATTAATCTCCTGCTGTCGGATATGAACCAACCCCACAGTCACTGACATTAATCTCCTGCTGTCTGATATGAACCAACCCCACAGTCATTCTCACCAACCTCATCCTATCTGATATAAACCAACCCCACAGTCACTGACACCAATCTCCTCCTGTCTGATATAAACCAACCCCAAAGTCACTGACACCAATCTCCTCTAGTCTGATATAAACCAACCCCACAGTCACTGACATTAATATCCTGCTGCCTGATATGAAACAACTCCATACTCACTGACACCAATCGCATCTTGTCTAAAATAAACCAATCCCACAGTCACTGACACCGATCTCCTCCTGCATCCTATGAACCAACCCAACAGTTACTGACACCAATCTCCTCCTGTCTGATGTGAAGCAACCCCACAGTCACTGACACCAGTCTCCTCATGTCTCATTATATTGCAGCCCCATATCTCCAGAAAGGTTAAACTCAGTCTTTTATTTGGAATTGATTTGTCTCCATTCCTGTGCAGATGAGATTTCTGTACCAGACAGGAGGGGTAACATTTGGGAAATGTCGTTTCTCCACCAATTCCTATTCCCCTATTTTCTGGTGGATTATGGAGGTGTTACTCTGTGTTATGTGCAAGTCAGTAAGAACTGTCAGAAAGGATTAATCAGCACTTTCTAATTGGAGATGTTAATCAGTGGAATCTCTCAGATACTGATTGTAGATTTTGTATCAAAGATCACTTTAGGGTTGAAGTCAAACTTTAATATTTGTTGCAAACTAATTACTGTTGAGATTCTCTGAATTCAGGGGAATGCTCACAGACATCTAATCTGAGAAGGAGACTGCATTCCTGAGAACATAATCAGCTTTATAACCAGAATCCTAAACTCCAGCCTAGTGCTATGGTTAGTAACTTCAGCAGAAACAAACCTGAACTGTTGGAATGAACATGTTTCAGTACTGGATGTGATCAACAACAGCAACAACAGCAGAATCCAACCTCAATGGTCACTTGTGAACTTGCTGGTGTGTCAGCAGGTGGCATAACTGAGTGAATCCCCTCTCACAAACAGAGCAGGTATATGGCTTCCCCCAGTGTGAACCTGCTGGTGTACCAGTAGCTCGGATGACTATGTGAATCCTTTTGCACACACACAACAGGGGAATGGTCTCTCCCCTGTGAAATTGCTGGTCTCTCAACAGAGTGATTGACTGAGCGAATCACTTCCCACATACGGAGCAGGTGAACAGCTTCTCCCCAGTGTGATTGCGTCGATGGATTTCCAGCAGCGATAGGTATTTGAATCCCTTTCCACAGTCCCCACATTTACATGGTTTCTCCGTGATGCTGTTGTCTTTGTTTCTCAAGCCTCGTCCACAGAACAGGTGTACAGGTTCTCTCCGGTTCCAATGTTGCAATGTCTTTATAGGCTATGCAATTGGTTAAAACAATCCGCCTTCCACATTCAAAGGCCAATGATATTCACACCCCAATTCATTGAGTATCAGATCTTGACGTGATGTTTGGTTTCAGTTCTCCATCTGCAAATCCTCTGATTCTAACAACCTGATAAAAGAGTTTATAAAAGTCATCATGGTCAATACAGGACTGAAATTCAGAACAGACAATTCTCGTTTGGTGGAATATTTTCCGCTTTCATTCCCCCAAATGACTCTGTCTGATCCTGATGTGATCCTTAGTTTGAGTTCCCTGTCTGCAAATCCTCAGCTTCTAATATCTTGCGAATGGGGTTTACAAAAGTAACCAGTGTCAGTCCAGGATGCACATTCAGAACAGACAATCCTTGTTCCTGTGGAATATTTTTTCTCTCTCTTGTCCCTCCAAAGCTGTGAATCTCTGTCCCACACACTCTCCCTCCTCCCTGGGCTGAATAAAGTGTTGGATAATTCTTTCCGTATCTTTTAAACAAATTCTACAACTGGAGATAACTTCATTCATGATTCGTGACAAAACATTAACCTGGATCACCCTGACGACCAGGCAGAATAACAGACATTTTCACCTTGTGTCCAGAACTGACTGTGTGGAGATTTTCTCAGAGGGGCCTCAGTCACCATCACTGAGACTATCTTTATATTCCAAATTGTATTAATTTAATGCATTTAAATCCATGTCCCTAGAACATGACCCTGGGTCTCTGAATTACTGATCCTGTGACATTCCCACTAGGCCACTGTCTCCCCCTGGGCTCTTTGTTTGAGGTTGTTCCCGGAGAGAAGCCGGAAGCGGCGGATAGTGAGAGTGGAGAATGTTCATTGTTTAATATTCGGCTCTGGGGCCGCACTCGGGATTTGTAAACCCCGCCCCCCCTGCCCGGGGTTTATTAACCCGCTCCCGACAGTGACCTCTCACCTGATACCTCACAATGCCCGGCTGATTGACGGCAGCTCCGGGCCAAGGATCGAGAGGGGGCGGGACTGGAGGACCGAGCGGATGCGAACGAGGGGCGGGGCGTTATCCTCATTCGAGGAGCCCTCGCGCAGGCGTGGTGCGGGTTCTGGACCCGAATGGAGGCGGTGGTTTGGCACCCACAGTGGGTGAGAAATGAAACCGGCGGCTGGATCGGGAGGTTTCAGAAACTCCTTCAGGAGGATTCAGACCCCCAGTAAGAAGCGACCGGGCCCGCGTTTACACCGAGGGGAGGATTCAGAAACACCCGGTGGAGGCCGCAAACCCCCAATAAGATCCTGCAGGTCCCGGGACCGCAGCTCAGGGGGAATTTTCTCCCTCCCTCTGGGTTCAGTTCAGCAGCCCCGGGGGATCAGACCGACCCCCAGCTGCTGCCCGGGGGGGAGAGAGAGATATAGAGAGGATTCTTAGGAACCATTCAAGAACTTAAACCCCACAACCTTCCTGCACTTTGAAGAGAAATTTTAGATGCTGGAATGTTTAAATATTTAAATATACTTTATTTTTTATAGACAGCAATGATTTAAATGGTTAGTGTGGCACCTTCTCCCCCAGCTTGGGAAAGAAAAACACGGGATGGCCGAGCGTATGCGACACATTCGGCCCCAACACTCCCTGCCAGTGTTTATACTCCACTCGAACTTCCTCCCATCTTTTCTCATCTAAATCTACCATCTATTCCCTTCTCCAGGTTCCCTTTAAATTCATCATGACTATTCACTTTAACCACTCCGTGGTAGTGAATTCCACATTTGCACCAGTCTTTGGATAAAGAAGTTTCTTCTGAAATCCCTGTTGGATTTCTTGGTGACTATCTTATATTGATGGTCTCAGCTTTGTTCTGCCTCCATTCTCTCTGTATCAAAACCTTTTGGAAACTGCTGGAAATCCTCAGCTTCTGCAGAGAAACTTTTCACACTAAGCTTCAGCTGAAATGTTAACTCTGTTTCCTTCTCCACAGACGCTGCAGGAACTCACCTGACTTGCTAAGGATTTCCAGCATTTTCTCTTTATCTTTTGGATTTCCAGCATCAGCAGAGTTTTGCTCTTGTTTTATTGCAGGTTTTATAGAGATTTGCAAAAGAAAAATTCTTCTGAAGTGGCCACCGCTGACAAGGCCCAGGTATCTGCCCTCAATTACTATCCTGTACTGACAGGGATATATTACAATCATCAGCTGCCCTTTGAGGCAGTGATTCTGGCCGCCTTCTTGAACCTCTGCAGTCTATGTGGTGAAGGGGCTCCCACAATGCCAACAGTTTTAAGATTTTAACCCAGTGATATTGAAGTAACAGTGATATTTATTCAAGTTAGGATAATGTGCAGTTTTCTAAAGCACCAGCTGCTCTGGTTCTTCCAGATGGTGCAGATTGTGGGTTTGAGAGATTCTGTCAAAATCCTGGTTGAGTTGATGTATAAAGTCCCTCTCCTTCCCCCTCCTCCCCGACCTCTCCCTCTCCTCTCATAAAGGCTAGAGCCTTATGTAGGCTCAGACCAGATACGAGCATACATACGAACATGAATTAGGAGCAGAAGGCCACTCAGCCCCTCGAATCTGTTCTTTCATTCAAACAGATCTACCTACCTCTGCCTTAATGACATTTAAAGGTTGTTTCCACTTCCTTTTGAGGAAGAGAGTTCCAAAGACTGACTATCCTCTGAGAAAAATTTCTCCTCATCTCTGTCTTAAGTGGGCGACCCCTTAATTTTAAACAGTGACCCCCTAGTTCTCCAGCCTCGCCTGTCCAATCTTTCCTCACAAGACAACTTGCCCATTCCCAGTATGAGTTTAGTAAACCTTCTCTGAACTGTTTCTAATGCAATTAGATCCTTCCTTAAATAAGGAGACCAATGCTGTCCAGTGTGTTCCATTCCGTGAAGGACATTAGTGAACCAGTTGAGTTTTTATGACAATCCAGCAATTTTCATGGTCACTTCTTCCTGGTGTCAGCCCCACAAATTACCAGATTCATTCAGCTCAATTTCACAACCTGGCTTTATGTTGTTGTGGCTTCTCTCTCTCATGTTCCCCTTTTTCTATTTTCAATTAATTTTCTAGGTATTAGAAGAGGAGGAATTGCAGACAATATCAAACAAAGCATCGCATCAAGATGTGACAGAGTCACTCGATACATCAGGATTTGAACATCATCAGCCTTTGAACATGGAAGAAAGAAGCACCGTTCACAGTGGGGAGAAACCGTATATGTGTCCCGTGTGTGGACAAGGCTTCAGCCGATCATCTGGCCTGACAAGACACAAGCGCATTCACACCGGGGAGAAACCGTATAAATGTGGGGACTGCGGGAAGGGATTCAATTATCCAGTTGAGCTGGAAAGTCATCGACGGACTCACACTGGTGAGAGACCTTTTACCTGCCCCGTGTGTGGGAAGGGATTCACCCAGTCAGCTGGCCTGTTGATTCACCAGCGCATTCACACCAGGGAGAGGCAGTTCACCTGCTCCGAATGTGGAAACGGATTTACTCAGTCGTCAGCCCTGCTGATACATCGGCACATTCACACAGGGGAGAGGCCGTTCACCTGCCCCGTGTGTGGGAAGGGATGTACTGATTTCTCTGCCCTGCAGAGACACCAGCGAGTTCACACTGACAAGAGAGAGTTTAAATGCTCTAAATGTGAAAAGAGCTTTAAAAGTCCACGCACACTGAGGGAGCACCAGTACCTTCACACCGGTTCCACACCATTCAGCTGCTCTCACTGCGGGAAGGGGTTCAGGACATCATTCCACCTTGTGGCACATGAGCGCATTCACACTGGGGAGAAGCCATTCACCTGCTCTGAGTGTGGGAAGGGATTTAATCGATCATCCAATCTGCAGAAACACCAAAGCGTTCACAGTGAGGAGAGACCTTTCTCGTGCCCAGACTGTGGGAAGTGTTATAAAAGTTCTGAGGAACTGCGGCGCCATCAACGTGTTCACTCTGACGAGAGACCATTCATGTGTCCTCACTGCGGGACTGGGTTCAAGCGATCAGGCGACCTCACTGTACACCAGCGAGTTCACACTGGGGAGAGGCCGTTCACCTGCACAGAGTGTGGGAGGGGATTCACTTGTTTATCCCATCTCGCTTCACACCAACTTGTTCACACAGATAAGAGACCTTTTCAATGTTCTGACTGTGAGAAAAGCTTCAAAAGCAAAAAAGATCTGTTCACACACCAGCGTAATCACTCTGGGGAAAGACCATTCAGCTGCACTGAGTGTGGGAAGGGATTCACTCGCTCATCCACCCTGCTGAGGCACCAGCACGTCCACAGTGGGGAGAAGCCCTTCACTTGTTCCATGTGTGGGAAGGGATTCACCCAGTCATCCAACCTGCTGAGACACCAGCAAGTTCACCAGTGATCACAGGGGTGGGATTCTGCTGTTATCGCTGCTATTAATCACATCCACAGCTGAACCATGTTCATTCGGATAGTTGGAGTTCATTGCATATATAAATTGCCCGATTGGACTTTGTGTGTGTCCCACAGCCTCTCTCATACATGTGTGAAAAGACCTTTACACCTGCAAACCTTGTCTGAAACGTAAATCGCTCAGAAACTGTATTGAACTAAAGATAAACAAGAAACAGATCACAGTCCAATCCTGCAGCTCTATATTGACAGGAGAAAGTCTGTTCTGTAACTCGAGGATAAGGCTCGGTAAGTTCCGAATGTTTGTAATCACAAGTAGGCTCGAGCTATTTGAGAGACGGGTTGTTCAAAGCTGTTAACTTGTCAAATATTGAAGGAATTATTCTGAAAGAAAACTCACCAATTGATAACCTCAGACTCTGCCCCCTGCTGTAATCAATACTCAGCATCCATTCGTGCTGATTTACAGTGAATCACTGAATATCCTGTGGAATCTTTGTTCCTTGTTTTGTGAAATAGCTCTCCCCATTTGTGCTGAACTGCTCGATAACTCTGATCACATTTAGACACGTCTAGAAAGGGTCCGTGTGCCCACATTTCACTGTGATTTGTAAACAATAAACAATGTTCATGGCCTGACTTGTAGTCTGGTATCCGGGTGATTTGTGAAGAAAGGTTTAATTCACTCACTCAGCAGCTTGAGGGGAACCAAACTGAGGTTTAATGAACATAAGAAATAGGAGCAGGAATAGGCCATTCGATTCTGCTCCGTCATTCAAAAAGATCGTGGCTGATCACCTACTTCAACTCCACCTTCCTGCCCTCTCCCCATTTCCCTTCAATTCTCTTTGTACCCAAAAATCTATTGATCTTCGTCTTAATTGCACTCAGCGACTGAACATCCAAAGCTCCCTGGGATAGAGAATTCCAAAGATTCACAGCCTTTGAGTGAAGAAATTCCTCCTCATCTCAGTCCTAAATGTTCGACCTCTTATTCTGAGACTTCTGCATTGCCCCAGGCAGGGAAACAGTTTCACAGCATCTAACTGTCAGGCCCCTTAAGAATCGTATGTCCCAACAAGATCACCTCTCATTTTTCTAAACTCTATGAAATTTGGGCCTAGTCTGATTTGATAAGTATCCTGTTACCAAGTCCCTAATAATACATTCAATGGTTTTGCCTCCAACTGATGTTAGGCTACTGGCCTAAAGTTCCCTTTTTTCTCTCTTCCTACTTTCTAGAATAGTGAGGTTATGTTTGCTACCTTCCAATCCTTGGGAACTGTTCCAGGAATTCTGGAAGATCAAAAACAACGCATCCCCTATTTCTGCAGCTCCCTCTCTTAATTCCCGAGGATGCAGGTCACCTGGTCCAGGGGACTTGTCACCGCTTAGTCCCATTAATTTCTCCAGTGCTATTTCTTTAAGTTCCTCCTTCTCACTAGACAAGGGAGTTTATAACCTGTGTCTCCAAAGCCAGTGCAGCTCAATAAGGACTCATGCAGCAACCACTCTTCATCCTTCAAACCCATTTTGATGGTAATTAAATGGTTTGATCCATTTTTAAAAACTTTTAGTTATATTGTACTTGTTAGAAAGTATCATTCAATTAACAACTTTTCTGTAAAAATCCATAGAATGTTGTTGAAACTTGTCTCTGTCTGGTTTTCCATTATTGCCGACATTTGATTAACAGCATTATGGCTCTTCGGATATTGTATTTTTGACTAATTTTTTAAAAATGGCTCTTCCTTCTGTCCAGGTTGCTGACCCCTGCACTGAACCCTCAGTTCCCCATGACCAGAATTTTTTCTGTCTTCTACCATGAAGAGAGATACAAAGTATTTGTTTCATGTTTCTGCCATTTCCTTAGTCCCCATTATAATTTCCCCTGCATCTGTCTCTAATGGGGGCATGTTTACTTTCACTCATCTCTTCCTATTTACATACCTACAGAAGCATTTTCAATCTGTTTTTTAACTCTTTGGAGTCAAGATTCATATTCTCCATTCACATTTAACCAAGACTGTTGGTTCTCAAGCCTGTGGTCTCGACCACTCCTAACACCAGTTGTAAGATTTAGGTCCGGGAGTCACAGATAACCTCAAAAGGGGGTCCAGCTCAGAAGTGATTTTAAAGTAGTTTATTGAGTAGCAAGAGTTGTAATATGATGCAGGAGTTAAATAGACAGGAAAAGCATACGAGCTGTGACAAGTGAGAACCGTTTGCCGGTCCCGCAGGATAGACGGACGGATGATGCAAAGCGAACGTTAGTCTCTGTAGCTGGTGGTGGCAGTCTCCTCTGAATGGCCAGAGTGTGGGTGTCGGGGTGAAGCCAGTATGGATCACTTAGAAATCTTTTTTTGATCTCGAGAACATGTTTTAACCTTTACACAGGCAGTTGGTTTACGTATAGGTCAAGAGATCCAATCATATCAGGGTGAGAAATGTCTTGTTTCAGGGCCCGTGCTAGAGACATGACCTCAGCAGAGATAACAGGCCTGTCCTGTGTTGTTAGCCAGCAAGTTGCTATGGAAGCTTTCTTCATGAGAGAGAGAGAGAGAGAGTGAGCTATTTTTATAATATTCCATAAATTTCTGAAGATTTTCTAAAGTTATTAGATGGCAATTTCTTACAGTCTGTTACTTGGCTTGTTACTTGGACTTGTACCAGATGGGAGGGGTAACATTTGGGGACTCTCGATTCTCCACCAAATCCCATTCCCCTTCTTTATGGTGGATAATGAAGGTGTCACTGTTTGTAATGTGCAAGTCAGTAAGAATTGTCAACAAGGATTAATCAGCACTTTCTAATCAGAAATGTTAATCAGTGGACCTTTCAGACACTGAATTGTAGAGTTCGTACAAAAGATTAATTTAGGATTGAAGTAAAAGTTCGTGATCTTGTTGTAAACTAATTTCTGAAGAGAGTTCCTGAATTATGGGGAAGGATCACAGACAGCGGTTCTTAAAGGGACACTGCAGCCCAATCAGCTATCGATCCAGAATAATCCCTGTAACTAGGCTGGAGTTTATCAGAAGAAACAAGCCTGACCAATCAGTATGATCATGATTCAGGCCTGGTTGTAATTAACAGCATCCATAACAGCAGAACCCAACTCCTGCAGTGACTTGTGAATTCGCTGGTGTCTCAGCAATTGGGATGAATCAGGAAATCCCTTCCCACACTCTGAGCAGATAAACGGCCTCTCCCCAGTGTGAACTCGTTCGTGTCTCAGCAATTGGCATGAATCAGTGAATCCCTTCCCACAAATGGAGCAGGTGAACGGTCTCTCCCCAGTGTGAACTCGCTGATGTAATGCTAGATTGGATGACTGAGTGAATCCTTTCCCACATGTGGAGCAGGTGAACGGCCTCTTCCCGGCGTGAACTCGCTGGTGTACAATGAAGCTGCTAGAATGCCTGAAGCTCTTTTCACAGTCAGTACAGCTGAATGGTTTCTCCTCAGTGTGAATTCGCTGGTGTTGCTGCAGGGTGGATGAAAGTCTGAAGCTCATTCCACAGGAAGTGCAGCTGAATGGTTTCTCCTCAGTGTGAACTCGCTGGTGTGACACGAGGTTGGATGAATTAATGAATCCATTCCCACACTCGGAGCAGGTAAAAGGCCTTTCCCCAGTGTGAACCCGCTGGTGTAATGCTAGGTTGGATGAGCGAGTAAATCCCTTCCAACACACAGAGCAGGTGAACGGCCTCACCCCAGTGTGGGTGCGTTGATGAGTTTCCAGCTGGGATGGGAAAGTGAATCCTTTCCCACAGTCCCCACATTTCAATGGTTTCTCCATGGTGCAGTGTCCATGCATCTCTCCAGGTTAGGTGATCAGTGGAAGCCTCATCCACCAGAACCTTTGTAGTGTCTCCCCAAAGTGAATGGTTCAATATGTTTTTCAGGCTATGAAATTGGTTAAAGCTCTTTCCACAGCCAGTATACTGGAACACTCTCCCTCAGATGTGTCTGTCTTGGTGCTTTTCCAGTCACACTGATGTTTGAAATCTTCTCCCACAGAGCAAACATTTCACCTTCCACATTCAAAGGCCGATGATATTCAGGTCCTGGTGAACTGAGTGACTGTCAGATCTTGACATGTTAAAAGCATAAAACTGTGGATGCTGGAAATCCAAAACAAAAATAAAAATACCTGGAAAAACTCCGAAGGTCTGACAGCATCTGCGGAGAGGAACACAGTTAACGTTTCGAGTCCGTATGACTTCATCAGAACATGTGACATGATGTTTGTTTTGACTTTACCGTCTGGAACTCCTCCCCTCCTTACCCCCTGTAAAGGAGTTTACAGAAGTGATCACTGTTAGGCCAGGATTGAAATTCAGAACATTCTCTCTTCCGGATCCAGGATCTCCGCGCATGCGCACTGCTGAGCAGTGTCCCGTATGATTATGGTCGCGTACGCGCGCCGCTCCTCATTGCTCCTATAAAAATGGCGACCATCACCTGGGCCTGATCTCAGCCGCACAGCTACAAGCACGGGCTCGTTAACTGCTCATTCAGGGTTTGTCGCTTCCACGGGGTGCTTATGAAGTCTTTCAGATCACCCCACCGGCTCTACTGCTCTCTGTTTACCCAGCGGCTCGATTACCCATGCTCGTGGTCTTTTCCTAGCCGCTCAGTCCAGCTCCTGCAACTCACCTGCCCCAGTCACAGCCCGCAGGGCGCATGCTCCAGTCACAGCTCGAAGGGCGCATGCTCGAATCACAGCTGAGCATTGCCCCTGCGCAGAGAGCTCCTGGTCTGCTGATAGGGCACATTCTGCAACGCGGGGAATGCTGGGTTAGAGCCCCGCCATTTGTTGATCGAAAATTATGTTTTCTGGTCCGATTTCGATTGGAGCCATAAGGACAAGATATAAAATCACAAATACAGCAATCAAAGTGCACAGGCTCTCCACCATAGTTCTGTGCTGAGTGTGATTGAAAGGGTCGAGAACGAGAGGGCACAGTTTTAAAGTAATTGGTAAATGAAGCAAAAGTGATATGAGGAAAAACCTTTCTCATGCAGCGAGTAGTTAGGGCCTGGATTGCACTGACTGAGAGTGTGGTGGATGCAGGTTCAATCTAGGCGTTCAAAAGGGAATTAGACTGTTATCTGAAAAGAAAGAATGTGCAGGGTTACATAGAGAAGGAGGGGGAGCGGCACTAGGTCATTTGCTCATTGGGGGAACTGGTGCAGACACGATGGGTCAAATTGCCTCCTTCATCACCATAACAATTCTGTGAACAGCAAAATAAACCCCTACAATCAGATAAGAACTCACTGGAGTCTCAGCAGTTGGAGTGAACAAATATTTATTTCTACCATATACAGAACAGTTCAACTGCCCCTTGCCAATAAGAAGTCATCAATTGTGAATCAAATTCTTTAAACTTCTAAGGTTGGAGTGTTAACATATGGGGAAACTCAGTAAATTCCTTCACACACGTGTGGAACCTGAATGGTCTCCCTGCTGTGTCGACTGCACTCTAAGTAATTGGATTCACCGAATAAATCCCTTTCCAATTTCAGCTGGTGAACGATCTTTTCTTGGTGGGAATTGACCCATTAGTTTCCAGCTCACATGGAGATCTCAAACATTTCTGGTAATGAGCTCCACATTCTCAGCACTCCCCAGTTAAAGAAAAGTAAAACGACGTAGATCCTTGGAATCTGAATTAAAAGCCCAAAATGGTGGAAATGTGATAATAATTATAAGTTAGTCAGCAATAAATCTCATATGCAATTCGGGAGCAACTTCTTTACCTGGAGGTTAAAAGACAAAATGCTGAGCATATCTGGCAGCATCTGTAGTTTGAGAAATGGAGTTAATGTTTGAGGTCACTTCTGATAACATTTCTGATAAAAGATCATAGACCTGAAATGTAAACTATTTCCTTAGGAGAGAGGTCAGTGACTAGAGGGCGGGAAGAGGGGAGGTGGGGGGTGGATAGGGGCGGTGGCGGGGGGCATAGATTTGAAGTGATTGTTAGAATGATTAGAGATTTGGCGGGGGGGTGGGTGGAAATCAGCCAGAGGCTGCAAGGGGTCTGGAACTCCCTGTCTGAAAGGGGAGGAGAGGCAGAAACCAGGGGGTCTGCATATGCACCTGAAGTCCCTTACCCTCCAGGGCTATGGACCAAGTGCTGGAAAATGAGATTGGGCTGGGTGACTCGTTTTCCATTTGGCACAGACACGGTGGGCCGGATGGCCTCCTTCTGTGCTGTAAACATTTCTACAATTCTGAATTTTCTAAACACCTGAAAGGCAGGAATGTGCAGGGATGTGGGGAGAGAGTGGGGGAGTTGCAGGACGTGAATTACTCCTTAGGAGAGCCAGCATAGATACGATGGGCCGAATGGCCTTCTTCTGTGCTGTCAAGATTCTATGATTTAAAGATAGAAGTATTTTTGGGCCAGGAGGAGGCCATTCCATCCATAGTGTCCATGCCAGCAGAAACAGAACAATCTGGTCTAATCCCACATTTTAGCTCTTCTGAAGGTTGTGGCGCCTCAGATGTTTTATCCAAGTGCTCCTTTTTTTAATTCAAAGGGGGATTTTGCCTCCACCACCAGCTCAAGCAGTGATTCCCAGGTCCCCACCCCCGTACTCCACCCCTGAGATATAAATTACTCCACAACTCTGCTCTAATCCATCCACCAATTAGGATAATTTGGATTGTTTAGTCAACCGTGGGTCAGACACTCTCACCTCTAAGTCAGTACGTTAAGAGTTCAAAATCTGATTGCAGGACGTGGGCACAGCAATCTGGACTGGCAGAATACTGAGAGAGTGCGGCACCATTCGAGGTGCTGCCATTTGGATAAGATGTTAAGCTGAGGCCCCCTCTGTTATTTAAAATGGATATAAAGGATCACTATTTTGACAATGAACAGGGTTCTGCGCCCAGGCCAATATTTATTCCTCAACCAACATCACAAGAACAGATGATTTGGTCATTATTATGTCGCTGCTTGTGAGAGTTTGCAACATTTCCTACTTTACAACAAGAACTTCACTGACTGTAGTGTTTTGGGATTCCAGGGGTGGTGGGAGGTGCTACATAAATTTGAGGATTTCTTTCTTCCTAAATCTAAGCCCCTGGTTATTGATCTCATTGCTCATGGAAATAAGTTCTCCCTATCCACTGTATCTAGGTCCCTCACAATTTTAATGCGCCACAATTAAATTTCCCCTGAGCCTTCCCTGTTCCAAAGAATACAAACCCATTGTATCCAATCCTTCCTCCTCGCTCATTTTGATGTGAATAATGTTCAAGGGGAGCTCCCGAATCCTGTCCCCAATCTGATGTATCAGATCATTCCTCTCTGGATCAGGTTTAATGTTCACCAGCTGCTGTTGGTCCCCCAGGAAGTGGCCATTCTAATTCTGTGACTCGGAGCAGTTTTGCTGATATAGGGGCTTGACTGGAACTTCTTGTTTTAAAGTTTCATCATTCATTATACATTCGGCCTCAGCTACAAACATGTGTCTTGTGCTTCCAGTGAAGTAGAGGAGAGTTTTCACTCATAAAGCAGAAATATTGATATTAACAAAAGCGTGCAGGAGAAAAGCTCAGTTTCAGAGTGCTGTTACTACCACAGAAATGGAGAGTTGGGCTTAACGCATTAAAGCAGCAAAGTTTTGCTTTACTGGTTGAGCTGGCCGGACATGCAGTAATTGTACATCCAAATCTCTTATTAGAGCAAGGCAAGCAGTGGTTTCCACTGGTGACTCAGTTTGCTCTGAATGCAACGGTGGAAAGGAAATCAACCAACAAATGTCCAGTGCTTCATGCTCAATCATCGATAACATCATTCACAACTTCCACTTCTTGATGCACATCCTTCCAGACATTGTGATCCATTTTTTCTCAGGTTTTGTTTCTGGATTTAATATTGACCTGCTTCAAAATGTGACCTCATTTTGAAATCAGATTCGCTTCAATCTCCAACACAAACTGAATTACAAACCTGATGGACAAACAATGGCAAATGAGTCAGTCAGTAACACAAATCCCATGGTGCTCATTTTCAGATTCACCACATTCAGCTCTAAACAAAAGGAAGGAATTTTTCAGTGAAAAGAGTTGAAAAGTTGTTGTTTTATTTGCGACCCACTCACTCGGGTATTCCTCTGGGGAATGCAGCCAGGCTCATGGCACTTTGAGTGGCTCAACTGCACGAGGGGGAGAAAAAAGAGGGGAAGAGCAACAGTGATAGGAGACTCAATAGTAAGGGGAACAGACAGGCGTTTCTGCAGCCGTAGACATGACTCCAGAATGGTATGTTGACTCCTTGGTGCCAGGGTCAAGGATGTCACTGAACGGCTGCAGGGCATTCGAAAGGGAGAGGGCAAACAGAGATCGTGGTACATATTGGTACCAATGACATAGGTAGAAAGAGGGATCCTGCAAGCTGAATTTAGGGAGCCAGGAAGCAGATTAAAAAACAGGACCTCAAAGGTGGTAATCTCTGGATTACTTCCGGTGCCATGCGCTATTGAGTATAGAAATAGGAGGTTAGTCCAGATGAATGTGTGGCTGGAGAGAGGGCTTTAGATTTCTGGGACACTGGAACAGTTTCCGGTGGGACCTGTACAAGGTGGACGGGATGCACCTGAACTGGAATGGGACCAACATCCTTGTGGGGAGGCTTGCTAGTGCTGTTGGGGAAGGCTTAAAACGAACTTAGCAGGGAGATGCGATCCTTACAGGAGGTTCAGCAGGGGGAGATGCACAGCCAAAATTAGAAGAGAGAGCAAGTGAGTCTGGAAGGCATAGAAATTATAGGCCAGTTGAGGCACAATGGAGTTTGGCAAGGTTGGATGGTTTCTATTTTAATGCAAGGAGTCAGATGAATAAGGCAGATGAGTTGAGGGCACAAATTAACACATGGAAGGATGATGTCATTGTTGTCACAGAGACATGGTTGATAGAGGGGCAGGATCGGCAGCTCAATATTCTAGGATATAGGGTCTTCAGACAAGACAGGGAAGGAGGTAAAAGAGGAGGGGGTATTGCAATGTTGATCAAGAAATCAATTACAGCAATAAGGAGAGATGACATAAGACAGAGGAGCAGAAATTAGGCCATTCGGCCCATCGAGTCTGCTCCGCCATTCAGTCATGGCTGATAAGTTTCTCAACCCCATTCTCCTGCCTTCTCCCCATAACCTTTGCTCCCCTTACTAGTCAAGAACCTATCTATCTCGGTTTTAAATACACTCAATGACCTGGCCTCCACAGCCTTCTGTGGCAATGAATTCCATAGATTCACCACTCTCTGGCTAAAGAAGTTTCTCCTCATCTCTGTTCTAAAAGGTCTTCCCTTTACTGTGAGGCTGTGCCCTCGGGTCCAAGTCTCTCCTACTAATGGAAACATCTTCCCCACGTCCACTCTATCCAGGCCTTTCAGTATTCTGTAAGTTTCAATCAGATCCCCCCTCATCCTTCTAAACTCCATCGAGTATAGACCCAGAGTCCTCAAACGTTCCTCATATGTTAAGCCTTTCATTCCTGGGATCGTTCTCGTGAACCTCCTCTGGACCCTCTCCAGGGCCAGCACATCCTTCCTGAGATACGGGGCCCAAACTTGCTCACAATATTCTAAATGTGGTCTGACCAAAGCCTTATAAAGCCTCAGCAGCACATCCCTGCTTTTATATTCTAGTCCTCTCGAAATTAATGCCAACATTGCATTTGCCTTCCTAACTACCGACTCAACCTGCAAGTTAACCTTAAGAAAATCCTGGACTAGGACTCCCAAGTCCCTTTGCACTCCAGATTTCTGAATTCTCTCTCCATTTAGAAAATAGTCTATGCCTATATTCTTCCTACCAAAGTGCATGACCTCACACTTCCCCATGTTGTATTCCATCTGCCACTTCCTTGCCCATTCTCCTAACCTGTCCAAATCCTTCGGCAGCCTCTCCGCCTCCTCAATACTACCTGTCCCTCCACCTATCTTTGTATCATCTGCAAACTTAGCCAGGATGCCCTCAGTTCCTTCATCTAGATCATTAATGTATAAAGTGAAAAGTTGTGATCCCAACACTGACCCCTGCGGAACTCCACTAGTCACCGGCCGCCATCCTGAGAAGGACCCCCTTATCCCCACTCTCTGCCTTCTGCCAGACAGCCAATCTTCTATCCATGCTAGTACCTTGCTACTAACACCATGGGCTATTATCTTACAGAGCAGCCTCCTGTGCGGCACCTTGTCAAAGGCCTTCTGGAAGTCAAAGTTATCTTAGAAAGCTCCTCAAGTGAAGCCATATGGGTAGAACAGAAAAACAAAACAGGAGCAATCACATTGCTAGGCGTGTACTATAGGCCCCCAAACGGTCAGAGAGAAATCGAAGAGCAGATATGTAGGCAAATTCCAAAGAAGTATAAAAATAATAGGTTAGTAAAAGTGGGCGATTTCAACTTGCCCAACATTAACTGGGTTAGTCATAGTTGTGATAGGTTTAGAGAGAACAGAATTCATAAAATGCATCCAGGAGAGCTTATTAAGCCAATACGTAGAAGGTCCTACAAGAGAGGAGGCGGTCCTGGACTTAATATTAGGGAATGAAGCCAGGCAAATAGTAGAGGTATCAGTAGGGGAGCATTTTGCAGAGAGTGATCATAACTCCGCTAGATTCAAGGTTGTTGTGGAAAAGGGCAAGGATGGGTCAAAAATCAGAGTTCTAAATTGGGGGAAAGCCAATTTTAATAAGATCAGATATGATTTGGCCAGAGTGGACTGGGAGCAGCTACTTTTAGGTAAATCTGCGTCAGAGCAGTGGGACTCATTCAAGGAGGAAATAGGGAGAGTACAGGGCCAACATATTCCAGAAAGACAAAGGGTGGTACCAAAAAGTTCAGGAACCCTGGATGTTGAGGGATATACAGGATTGGATAAAGAGAAAGAGGGAGGCTTATGGCAGATACTGAGGGCTCAAAACAGCGGAAGCCCTCCAGGAGCATAGAATGTGTAGGGGGGAACTTAAAAAGGAAATTAGGAGAGCAAAAAGGGGGCATGAGAAAACATCGGCAGGTAAAATAAAGGAAAATTCAAAGTTATTTTACAAGTACATTAACAGTAAGAGGATAACTAGGGAAAGAGTAGGGTCCATTAAGGACCATAGTGGCAGTTTGTGTGTAGAGCCGGAAGACGTAGGCAGAGTTCTAAATGAATACTTTGTGTCGGTGTTCACAAGTGAGAGGGACGACATGGGTATGGAAATCAGGCAGAAGGACTGTGATATAATTGAAGAAATTAGCATACAAAGGTTCTGAGTGGTCTGGCAGGCTTAAAAGTAGATAAATCTCTGGGCCCGGATGAAATGTATCGCAGACTGTTGAGTGAGGCAAGGGAGGAGATAGCAGGGGCGCTGGCAATAATTTTCAAAACCTCTCTGGCCACAGGAGAGGTGCCAGAGGACTGGCAGACAGCCAAGCTGGTACTGTTATTCAAGGAGGGAGGAAGGGATAACCCAGGGAACTACAGGCCAGTCAGTCTAACCTCAGTGGTGGGGAAACTATTGGAAGCAATTCTGAGGGTCAGAGTTAATCTACGCTTGGAGAGAGGCAGGGATTAATCAAGGACAGTCAGCATGGTTTTGTTAAGGGGAGGTCATGTCTAACCAATTTGACTGAATTTTTCAAACAGGTGACCAGGAGCGTAGATGAGGTCACTGGCTAGGTCAGCATTTATTGCACATCCAAAATTGCCCTTAAGAAGGTGGTGGTGAGCCACCTCCTTGAACCACTGTAGTCCATGTGGTGTAGATACGCCCACACTGCTGCTAGGGAGGAGTTAGAGCATTTTGACCCACCAACAGAGAAGGAATGGCGATATATTTCCAAGTCATCATGGTGACTGGCTTGGAGGGGAAGTTACAGGTTGTATGTTCTCATGTGTCTGCTGCCCTTGTCCTTCCAGGTGGTAGATTTGCAAGTTTGGAAGGAGCTGTTGAAGGAGCCTTGGTGAGTTGCTGCAGTGCATCTTGTAGATGATGTCACTGTGGATCGGTTGTGGAGCGAGTGAACGTTGAACGTGGTGGATTGGACACTAGTCAAGTGGGCTGCTCCGTGCGGGAGCGACACTCATCCAGGCAAGTGGAGAGTATTCCATCACACTCCTGACTTGTGCCTTCTAGGTATTGGGGAGGCTTTGGGGAGTCAGGAGCTAAGAAACGCGCTGCAGAATTCCCAATCTCGACCTGCTCTTTTCACCACGGTGTATCTAGGGGTTTTCCAGTTCAGTTTCTGGTCAATGGCAATCTCTAGGATGTTAATAGTGAAGGATTCAGTGATGGTAATGCCATTGAACATTAATGGGAGATGGTTAGATTCTCTTGTTGGAGCTAAAGTAACTTGCCACGTGTCAGCCCAAGTCTGAATGTTGTCCAGGTCTTGCTGCATTTGGATACGACTGCTTCAATATCTGAGGAGTCATGAGTGGTGCTGAACATTGTGCAATCATCAGTGAACATCCCCACTTCTGACCTTATGGAGGGAAGGTCATTCATGAAGCAGCTGAAGATGGTTGGGCCTAGGACACTACCCTGAGGAACTCCTACAGCGATGTCCTGGGACTGAGATGATTGACCTCCAAAAGCCACAACCATCTTCCTTTGAAGAAGATAAAAACAGATCCCAATGAACATGATTCAGTCCTGGATGTGGTTAACAGCAGAACAAAATCATAGTCGTTACTTGTGAACTCACTGGTGTGTCAGCAGGTGGGATGGCTGAGTGAATCTCTTCCCACACACAGAGCAGGTGAATGGTCTCTCCCCATTGTGAATTCACTGCTATACAATAAGTTGAGGTGATTACTTGAACCCAGTCGCACAGTGAGAGCGCCTGAACAGTATCTCGTCAGTGTGAACACGTTGATGGTGCATCAGTTCCCTGCAACCTTTATAGCACTTCCCACAGTCTGGGCATTTAAAAGATTTCTTGACAGTTTTGAACTCGCTGATGTGTCAGCAGGTGGGATGACTGAGTGAACCCCTTCCCACACTCGGAGCAGGTGAACGGCCTCTCCCCACTGTGAAGTCGCTGGTGCACAATGAGTTCAGATGATCGCTTGAACCCAGTCCCACAGTGAGAGCACCTAAACGGTCTCTCATCAGTGTGAACACGTTGATGGGACATCAATTCCCCAGAACTTTTATAGCACTTCCCACATTCTAGGCATTTAAAAGGTCTCTCATCAGTGTGAACTCGCTGGTGTGTCAGCAGGTGGGATGACTGCTTGAATCCTTTCCCACACACAGAGCAGGTGAACGGTCTCTCCCCAGTGTGAGTGAGTTGGTGTAAATTCAGGCTGCCGCATTGAATGAATCCTTTCCCACATACGGAGCAGGTGAATGGTCTCTCCCCAGTGTGAACGCGTTGATGTGCAGTGAGGGCTGATAACTGCCTGAAACTCTTTCCACAGTGAGTGCAGCAGAATGGCTTCTCCTCGGTGTGAATTCGCTGATGTGACAGAAAGCTGAATGATTTAGTAAATTCCTTCCCACACACAGAGCAGGTGAACGGCCTCTCCCCAGTGTGAACTCGCTTGTGTGCATTGAGGTTGGATGAAGACCTGAACCTCTTTCCACAGAAAGTGCAGCTGAACGGCCTCTCCTCAGTGTGAATTCTCTGGTGTGAGAGCAGTTTGGATGACAGAGTAAATCCCTTCCCACACACGGAACAGGTGAACGGCTTCTCCCCTGTGTGAATTCGCTGGTGTAATGAAAGACCGGATCGCCCAGTGAAATCCTTCCCACACAAGGAGCACGAGAATGGTCTCTCCCCAGTGTGAACTCGCTGATGTGCACTGAGGTTGGATGAACATGAGAACTTCTTTCCACAGTAAGTGCAGCTGAAAGGTCTCTCCTCAGTGTGAACTCGCTGGTGTAAAAGTAGGTGGGACGATAGAGTAAATCCCTTCCCACACACTGAACAGGTGAATGGCCTCTCCCCAGTGTGACTGCGTCGATGGTTTTCCAGCAGGTATGGATAATTGAATCCTTTACCACAATCCTCACATTTCCATGGTTTCTCCATGCACCTGGTGTCCTTGCGTCTCTCCAGGTTGGACAATCAGTTGAAGCCTCAGCCACACACAGAACACGTGTATGATTTCACCCTGTTGTGATGTTTTTTCAGGCAGAATAACTGGTCAAAGCTCTTTCCACAGTCACTACACTGGAACACTCTCACTCGGGTATATATGTGTATCTTGGTGCTTTTCCAGTCACACTGAATTTTGAAATCTTCTTTCACATCCAGAAGAGAGAAATATTTCTCCTTTCATGGTCACGGGATGTGGGCTTCACTGGCTGGGCCAGCATTTATTGCCCATCCTTAGTTGCCCTTGAAAAGGTGGTGGTGAGCTGCCTGTTTAGGTTGTGATGAATCAAATGGCTCTGACAGACCTTGATGTGAAGTTTAGTTTGAGTTTCCTGTCTTTAAATCCTCCTCTTCTAATACCCTGGAAAAGGAATTTACAAAATTAATTCAGAACAAACAATTCTAGTTTCTGTGGAACATTTTTCCTCTCATCTACTCAGAGCTATAAATCCCTGTCCCACACACACTCCCTCATCCCTAGGTTGGAATCCAAACTTATTGCACCATCTGAAGTCTCCACTCTGAGCTTCGCCCCAAGCTCCACTCACCCCCCCACCCCCACCTCCACTCACCCCCCCACCCCCACCCCAGACTGGCTGAATTCAGTTTTCTGTCCTGTGTGCAGAGTGAGAGTAAAATCAACGAGTCAACAATTTTCTCTCCTGGTCACAGGCCCCTGAAGTCCCACCCACTCTGTGTTGCATTACCACAATGGCCACACATGTGCTCTGCTCGCCGCTGAAACATGAAGACCACCAACATGGGCCTGTTCCCGGGAGAGGCTGCATTTATTTGTGCCACAACACCAGAGGAAGTACTTCCTGCACCAACACAAGGACTGTGTCAGACGCGAAAAGTCAGAGATGGTTTTAAGTGCAGCTGTTGTCTTATATCTCATTTTACCATTTGCTGCTGGACTGACATTCTAAATTAAGTTTTGAAATACAAGCTGAAATCTGGTATCAGGGAGTAAATTAAAACACAATCATGTTAGGATTTACTGTTCCCCAAAATCCTGTCAGTCAAATTCTCATCAGAAATACATCAGGGGATTGTATTTTAATAGGTCGTTTCACAGATGCTTATAAAATGACATTAAAAAAAAATATGAACATATTCTTGGGTAGATAAATAATAAATAACGATATTTAATAAAACAACCACCCAATGTGGGGTTCGACACTCTGACTCTGGGTTTCTGATCTCCATTAACCACTAATTGAGAGGCCGCTTTGCGGATCCACAAAGTGTTTCCAAATCCTAAACAAAAACAGAATTACCTGGAAAAACTCAGCAGGTCTGGCAGCATCGGTGGAGAAGAAATCAGTTAACGTTTCGAGTCTTCATGACCCTTCGGCAGAACTGAAGCATAGTTAGGAGAAAGGTGAAATATAAGCTGGTTTAAGGTGGGGGGGGCGGGGGGAGAGAGAAGTTGAGGGTGTGGTGATTGTGGAGATAAGCAAGCAATGATAGGAGCAGATAATCAAAAGATGTCACAGACAAAAGGATCAAAGAGGTGTTGAAGGTGGTGATATTGTCTAAGAAAAGTGCTAATTAAGAATGGAAGACAGGACACTCAAGGTACAGCTCTAGTGGGGATGGGGTGGAAAGACTAACAAAGTTTTAGTTTTAGATTTAAAAATAATGGAAATAGGTGGGAAAAGAAGAATCTATATAAATTATTGAAAAAAAAGGGAGGAGGGAGAAACGGGGTGGGAATGGGGGGAGGGGGAGTTTAAGATCTAAAGTTGTTGATTTCAATATTCAGCCCGGAAGGCTGTAAAGTGCCTAGTCGGAAGATGAGGTGCTGTTCCTCCAGTTTGCGTTGGGCTTCACTGGAACAATGCAGCAAGCCAAGGACAGACATGTGGGCAAGAGAACAGGGTGGAGTGTTAAAATGGCAAGCGACAGGGAGGTTTGGGTCTTTCTTGCGGACAGACCGCAGGTGTTCTGCAAAGCGGTCGCCCAGTTTGCGTTTGGTCTCTCCAATGTAGAGGAGACCGCATTGGGATCAACGAATGCAGTAGACTAAGTTAGGGGAAATGCAAGTGAAATGCTGCTTCACTTGAAAGGAGTGTTTGGGCCATTGGACGGTGAGGAGAGAGGAAGTAAAGGGGCAGGTGTTGCATCTTCTGCGTGGGCATGGGGAGGTGCCATAGGTGGGGGTTGAGGAGTAGGGGGTGATGGAGGAGTGGACCAGGATCCCTACGGAATGCCATCATGGGGGGTGAAGGGAAGATGTGTTTGGTGGTGGCATCATGCTGGAGTTGGCGGATATGGCGGAGGATGATCCTTTGAATGCGGAGGCTGGTGGGGTGATAAGTGAGGACAAGGGGGACCCTATCATGTTTCTGGGAAGGAGGAGAAGGCGTGAGGGAGGATGCACGGGATATGGGCCGGACACGGTTAAGGGCCCTGTCAACGACTGTGGGTGGAAAACCTCGGTTAAGGAAGAAGGAGGACATGTCAGAGGAGCTGTTTTTGAAGGTAGCGTCATCAGAACAGATGCGACGGAGGCGAAGGAATTGAGAGAATGGGATGGTGTCCTTACAGGAAGCGGGGTGTGAGGAGCTGTAGTCGAGGTAGCTGTGGGAGTCGGTAGGCTTGTAATGGATATTGGTGGACAGTCTATCATCAGAAATTGAGACAGAGAGGTCAAGGAAGGGAAGAGAAGTGTCAGAGATGGACCATGTGAAAATGATGGAGGGGTGGAGATTGGAAGCAAAATTAATAAATTTTTTCAGGTCCCGACGAGAGCATGAAGTAGCACCGAAGTAATCATCGATGTACCGGAGAAAGAGTTGTGGGAGGGGGCCGGAGTAGGACTGGAACAAGGAATGTTCCACATACCCCATAAAGAGACAGGCATAGCTGGGGCCCTTCAACACCTCTTTGATCCTTTTGTCTGTGACATCTTTTGATTATCTGCTCCTATCATTGCTTGCTTATCTCCACAATCACCACACCCTCAACTTCTCTCCCCACCCCCCCACCCCACCCTAAACCAGCTTATATTTCACCTCTCTCCTAACTATGCTTCAGTTCTGCCGAAGGGTCATGAAGACTCGAAACGTTAACTGATTTCTTCTCCACCGATGCTGCCAGACCTGCTGAGTTTTTCCAGGTAATTCTGTTTTTGTTTTGGATTTCCAGCATCCGCAGTAGCTTTCAGCTTTTTGTTTTTATCTCTGTTTCCAAATCCTCCCCGTCCAGCCGCCGGCTCCATCGCTCCCTCCCCCCGGGCCTGTCACCGCGGGGTAAACACGGGGCCTAGGGCCTGGGGCCTACCCCAGAAGTTGATCCAGTTCGTAGTCCAGCCGCGGTTTCCATTCCTACCCTGTGCTCACAATCTCCTCCCGCCTCCCGAACCGTCCGCTCCTCCTCACTCTGTCCCCATGACTGGCACTGAGCATGCTCAGAGCGCACACCCACACTGCACCTGCGCACTGGGAGCTGGGCTCACCGGCCGCCGCCATCTTGGGAGAGGAAGGCGGGCCTTGTTCAGAACAAAAACAAAAATACCTGGAAAAAATCAGCTGGTCTGGCAGCATCTGTGGAGAGGAGCACAGTTAACGTTTCGAGTCCGAATGACCCTTCAACAGAACTAAGTAAAAATAGAAAAGATGTGAAATATAAGTTGGTTTGAGCCTTGTTCAGGAAGCCGGGCGCATGGGCGGCCATCTTGGTGAGGGAAGGGTGGTTGAGGGCGGGCTTCCTCCCCGGTGACAGGCCCGGGTTACCCGGGCAACCGGCCGCCGCCATCTTGTGCTGAGGGTTTTCCATCCGGGTCTTTCGTGAAGGAATGGACAATGAGCTGGATTCAGTTTGAAAACTGTTCAGAGGAAGGTCTGAAATCAGATTTACATCCAGATACCTGTAAGGACAATAAAGTTTACATCAGTTATGTGTTTAAAATGAAATCAGAACGCTGGAAATACTCAGTTCTGAAGAAGAATCATATTGGATTGGAAATGTTAAATCTGTTTCTCTCTCTTCAAAGAAGCTGCCAAACCTGCTGAGGATTTCCGGAACTTTCTGTTTTTATTTCAGATTTCCAGCATCCACAGTATTTTTCTAAAATTATGTTTCTTTGAAATTTTGTTGGATTAGTTAAGAGTAAGATAATTGTTACCCTTTAAATGTACAAATCAGTGATATTTATTTGTGTAACCGAGACTCGGCTGTTCAGGAACAATGTCAGAAATCAATTCACAGAAATATAGTGGAAATCTGGAATTATGTTGAGATTTGGTGAATTGAAAATTTAAAAACAGATTGCTGGACGTTTGTGAGGCAAGACAGAATTAAGGGTCATGGAATCAAGGGAGATGGATGGATTTAACATAAAAATCAGGCATCTGCATACTAGAGCTCAGTGTCTGAGGTTGGACTGATTCTGATTGTATTTTGAAGGCAGTGTTCGTTTACTGTTTCTTTTGTAGATTATTTCCACGCCTGTGGACAATTTGCACGTAATGAGATACAGGGAAGAAACTGGAGAAGAGGGTTGGTGCAATGACACTGCCTTGTCTGAACCCAGTTTTCACTGAGATAGGGTCTGTAGTGTTTCCATTGATGAGGATTACGGCTTGGAGGAGGATACAGGATAATACTTCACGTTTGAACTTGTAAACATCTTTTTTGAGGTCCAAAAAGGTCAAGGACAGTGGTTGGTGCTGCTACTTGCATTTTTCTTGGGTTTTCCATGCAGTGAAGATCATGTCTGTGATGTCTCCCAATGGGGGAAACCACACTGTGACTCTGGAAGGAGCTCTTTGGCCACGAAGAGAAGGTGATTGAGGAAGTTCCCTGCAATGAATTTCCCTGTGGCAGGCAGCAGGGAGTCTCCTCTGTAATTATCGCAATTAGACTTGTCTCCCTTCTTGAATATATTCACGATCTGAGTGTCCCAGAGATCCCCATCATGGATCCCTCTTCGCTAGTAAGGAATATGTGGCTATGCAGCCGGGCCAGGAGTATGACTCCACTGTGTTTCAGAATTTCAGTAGGGATTCCATTTGCTCCAGAAAATCTTGTTGTTTTTCAGCTGTCAAATAGCTTTAACATTTTTGCTGTGGACCGTGGGAGCACCGAGACTGAGCAGCACAGGGTATTGAGGAATGGAGTTGTGGATGTTCAATTCAAGAAAGGCAGTACAAAAGCAACGTCCTCTCCCAAGCCAACTTACCCAGCATCGCGGGGCTAATCATTCAAAACCAGCTCTGCTGGATGGGACATGTTACTCGTATTCCTGACACCAGACGCATAAAGCAACTGCTCTACTTGGAACTCAGTCACAGCAGGAGACTCCAGGAGGACAGCAGAAATGCTTTAGAGATCTCCTCAACGTGCCTCTGAAGAGATCAAAATATCCCCACCAACTCACTGGATCATTCGGTAAAAATGGAGAAGGCTCATTCGGGAAGTCACCACATCAAAGTTTATTGCAGAAAATAAAAGCTCATGGTGTAGGGGGTAACATATTAGCCTGGATTGAAGATTGGCTGGCTGGGAGAAAACAGAGAGTATGCATAAATGGGTCTTTGACTGATTAGCAGGATGTGATGACTGGGGTCCCACAGGGGACTGTGCTGGGGCTTCAACTTTTTCCAATTAAATCAATGACTTTGATGAAGTGAGCGAAGGTATGGTAGCTACATTTGCAGACAACACAAAGATAGATAAGAAAATATGTTGTGAAGAAGACATAAGGAGTTTTCAGATGGATATAGATAAGTTGAGTGAGTGGGCAGATGGAATATAATGGAAAAATGTGAAGTTGTTCACTTTGACAGGAAGAATAAAAAAGCAGAGAATTACTTAAACAGAGGACTGCAGAACTGCAAGGTGCAGAGGGATCTAGGTGTACTCGTGCATGAGTCACCAAAAGTTAGTATGCAGGTACAGCATGTAATCAAGGATGCTAATAGAATGCTATCCTTTATTTCAAGAGGAATTGAACATAAAAGTAAGGATGTTATGCTTCAGTTATACAGAGCAGGGCATCAGTGAGACCACATCTCAAATATTGTGTGCAGCTTTTGTTTCCTTATTTAAGAAAGGACGTAAATGCATTGGAGGCGGTTCAGAGGAGGTTTACTGGATTGATACCTGGAATGAGTGGGTTGTCTTATGGGGATAGGTTGGACAGGCCGGGCTTATTTCCGCTGGAGTTTAGAAGGTTGAGGGGTGACTTGATTGAAGTATAGAAGATCCTGAATGGTCTTGACAAGGTGGACATGGAAAGGATGTTTTCTCTTGTGGATGAGTCCAGAACTAGGGGGCACTGTTTGAAAATTAGAGGTCACCCTTATAGGACAGAGATGAGGAGAAGTCTTTTCTCTAGGAAGGTTGTGCGACTTTGGAACTCTGCCTCAGAAGGTGTTGGAGGCGGGGCCACTGAATATTTTTAAGGCGAAGGTAGATAGATTCTTGTTAGGCAAGGGAATCCCAGATTATCGGGGTAGATGGGAATTTGGAATTCAACACAAACAGATCAGCCATGATCTTATTGAATGGTGGAGCAGGCTCGAGTGGCCTAATGGCCTACTTGTGGTCCTGTTTCATATGTTCAAGTGCATCGAGACACTTGGTCAGGAACACGCAGAAGCGAAGTTGAAGCATCTGAGAGAACGCACGACCCTGCAAACTACCCATCTACCCAACCCTTCAGGCAGCACCTGCCCCGCGTGTGACAGAGTCTGCAGATCAGGCATTGGACTTATCAGCCATTTCAGAACACATCACATCAGAGTGGAAGCAAGTCATCCTCGATCCTGAGGGACTATCTGAGAAATAGAGAGTCAGGACAGATCCAGGAGGTTGGCCTTCCTTCCCGGTGACAGGCCCAGGTTACCCCAGCTGCTGTTGCCAGTTGAGTGAGGAAGGTGGGGCTTGTTCAGCAGGGTGCCTGGGCGGCCATCTTGATGAGAGGACATCAGGGCTTCACGGTACTAGTGACCAGGAGAGAAAATGATTGATTCATTGATTTTACTTTCAGTCTGCAAACAGGGAGTGGTAAACTGAACCCAGCCAGAGTGGAGGGAGAGAGAAAACTGGGGATGGAGGAAAGAAACTTAACTGGATTCTGCAGAGGCAAGAGGGAGAGTGTGTGGGAAGTGGAGCAAAAATAAAAAGCGTTCCACAGAAACTAGAATTGTCTGTTCTGGATTTCTAACCTGGATTTAAATTGACATTTGTAAACTCCTTTCACAGGGCGTTGGAAGGAGAGGATTTACAGACAGGAAACTCAAACCAAACATCACGTCAAGATCTGATAGAACCACTCAATGCATCTGGACCTGAATATCATTGGCCTCTGAATGTGGAAGGAGAAATATTTGTCTGTGAGAAAAGATTTCAAACACCAGTGTGATTGGAAAAGCACCAAGACACCCACGTCCAAGTGAGAGTGTTTCAGTGAACTGACTGTGGAAAGAGCTTCAACCAGTTACACTGTCTGAAAAACATCACACCATTCACAGTGGGGAGAAACTGTACACTGTTCTGTGTGTATACAGGGCTTCAACTGATCATTCAACCTGGAGAGACCCATGGACACCCACACCATAGAGAAACCCTGGAAATGTGGGGACTGTGGGAGGGGATTCACTTGGCCATCCCAGCTGGAAATCCATCGACGCAGTCACACTGGGGAGAGACCGTTCACCTGCTCTGAGTGTGGGAAGGGATTCAGAGAGTCATCCAACCTGCTGACACACCAGCGAGTGCACACTGAGGAGAGACCTTTTAAATGCCCAGACTGCGGGAAGTGCTATAAAAGTTCTGGGGACCTGATGTCCCATCAACGTGTTCACACTGACGAGAGGCCATTCAGGTGCTTTCAGTGCGGAACTGGGTTCAGAAAATCATCTGAGTTCACTGTACACCAGCGCACTCACACTGGGGAGAGGCCGTTCACCTGCTTTGTGTGTGGCAAGGGATTCATTAATTCATCCAACCTGCTGAGACACCAGCGTATTCACTCTGACATGAGAACTTTTAAATGTTCTGACTGTGAGGAGAGCTTTAAAAGCAACAATAATCTGTTGAGACACCGACGCACTCACACTGGAGAGAGGCCCTTCACCTGCTCTGTGTGTGGGAAGGGATTCACTCGGTCATCCAACCTGCTGACACACCAACGAGTACACACTGGGGAAAGGCCCTTCACCTGCTCCGTGTGTGGGAAGGGATTCATTTGTTCATCCCATCTGCTGAAACACCAACGCACTCACACCGGGGAGAGGCCATTCACATGCTCTGTGTGTGGGAAGGGATTCACTCAGTCATCTAACCTGCTGACTCACCAGCGAGTTCACAAGTGAATGCAGAGGCGGAAACTGATTGTGGTAATAACGGTATGAGGATTTAGTGTGTGGTATTTTTGATTCCACCAATGTAAGGTTGCAAGTTACATTTGGTGACCATGAAACTATCATAGATTGTTGTAAAACCCATCTGCTTCACTGACGTCCTTTAGGGAAGGAAATCTGACATTCTTACCTGGTCTGGTCTACATGTGACTCCAGATCCACAGCAATGTGGTTGACTCTTAACTGTCCTCTGAAGTAGCCTCGTGAGCCTCTCAGTTCAAGGGCAATTAGGGATGGGCAACAAATAGTGACCTTGCTAGTGACGCCCACATCCCATGAAAGAATAAGGAAAAAAATAATATAGAGCCTTCAACACAGTAAGACATCCCAAGGTGCTTCACAGATGATGAAAAGCTTGGTCAAAGAAGTAGATTTTAAGAAGTATCTTAAGGGAGGTGGGAGAGGTTTAGAGAGAATTCCAGAGCTCAGGACCTTAGCAGCTGAAAGCACGGCCGCCAATGGTGGAGTGATATATGCGGATGGCTGGTGGGTGGGGGGGGAGGAAGGGTTCAGAATTGGAGGAGCGCAGGGACTTGAAGTGTCATAGGGCTTGAGGAGGGACCAGAGACTATCTGTCATGGAGAGAGTGGCTGCTTTCATGGAGCCCACTGGCCCTGTATTTACAGAATTAGATCAGCCATGAGCTTATTGAATGGTGGAGCAGGCTTGAGGGGCAGAACAGCCTTGTCCTGTTCCTATTTCATATGACCTAATGAAGGTTGGCCTGTTCAGTGTTCGGGCCATCTTGGTGGGGGAACGGAGAATGGCTGGAGCTTCAGCATCCCAGTGACCAGGAGACAAAATGATTGAGGAGGGAGAGTGTTTGATGGAAACTAGAATTATCCATTTGGAATTTCTATCCTATACCGACAATAGGGACTTTTGTAAACTCCTTTTAACAGGGTACCAGATATTGAGGATTTGCAGATGGAAAACTCAAACCAAACATCACATCAAGATCTGACAGAGTCACTCGATTCATAAGGACCTGAGTGTCATCGGCCTTTGAATGTGGAAGGAGAAATGTTTGTCTGTTCTGTCTGTGGGAAAACATTTCAAACATCAGTGTGACTGGAAAAGCACCGAGACACACACACCCGAGTGACAGTGTTCCAGTGCGCTGACTGTGGAAAGAGCTTTAACCAGTTACACAGCCTGAAAAACATCACATCATTCACGTGAAGGAAGAAACCGTACATGTGTTTTGTGTGTGGACAAGACTTCAACTGATCATCCAACCTGGAGAGACAGAAGGACTCCAACACTATGGAGAAACCATGGAAATGTGGGAAGGGATTCAATTACCCATCAAGCTGGAAAACATCAATGCAGTCACACTGGGGAAAGGCCGTTCATCTGTTCCGTGTGTGGGAAGGGATTTTCTCAGTCTTTCTGTCTCCAGTCACACCAGCGAGCTCAGACTGAGGAGAGATCATTCAGCTGCACTGACTGTGGGAAGAGGTTCAGGTGTTCATCCAACCTCACTGCACATCAGCGAATCAACACTGGGGAGAGACCATTCACCTGCTCCATGTGTGGGAAGGGAACTCAGTCAACAACTCTGCTGATACACCAGCGAGTTCACACCTGTGAGAGACCATTCACCTACTCAGTGTGTGAGAAGGGATTCACTAATTCATCCCAGTTGCTGAAACACTAAAGAGTTCACACTGCGGAGAGGCCATTCAACTGCTTTGAGTGTGGGAAGGGATTTGCTCAGTTAAACAACATGCTGAGACATCAGCGAAGTCACACTGGGGCAAAGCTGTTCATATGCTCTGTATGTGGGAATGGGTTCACTCACTCACGTAACCTGCTGACACACCAGCAAATTCACAGCAGGGAGAGACCGTACACCTGCTCCGTGTGTGGGAAGGGATTCACTCGGTCCTCTCACCTGCTCACGCACCAGCGAGTTCACACTGGGGAGAGGCCGTTCACCTGCTCCGTGTGTGAGAAGAGATTCACTCAGTCACAATACCTGCTCACACACCAGCGAGTTCATAAGTGATTACAGGGATTGGATTCTGCTGTTGCTGTTGCGAAGTTTCTTGCTGGGGATGATGTCAATCTCCTCGCAGACGCTTTTGTTGGTGTGGAAGTCATTGTCAAGGCGGGGGTAGTATTTCTCAATGATGCCATTAATTACATCCAGGACTGATAGTCTAACAATGTTTAGTTTGTTCCTATTAATTTAAACTGGCTGGAGTTTAATATTTTGGATCTGTTGCTGATTTTAGAGGCTGCAGTGTCCCTTTTTAAGGTCATCTGTGACCTTCTCCATAATTCAAGAACTCTCAACGGGAACTCATTTACAATAAAACTCTAAACTTTTACTTCAATCTAAATTTATCATTGCAAAATCTACAATTCAGTGCCTGATTAACATCTTCGATTAGAAACCGCTGATTAATCCCTGCTGACTTGGACATTCTTCACAGTGACATCTCCATTATGAAATTAAATTATCATGGAATATGAACAAAATAGTAAAATATTTTACAATATCTATAAAAGAATGATGGCTGTAATGGGAATTGGACAATTAAGGGATTAGACAGGATAATACCGCAGGGAATGATAGAGAGATGTCAGAAATATTAGATAATTATTTTGCCTCATTGTTTCCCAGGGAGAGAGAACAGGTCAACAGCGCATTGAATTATTGAGATGAGTAATGCGATAAGTGCATTGAAAGTCAAGAAAGGATGTTTTGGATAAACCAAATAAACTCAAAGAGGATAAAGTGGTCCGGATTGATTGATTTCACATAAAGGAGTGTAGGGAAGAAATAGCAGTGGCAGTACTGCTCATGCTTAATAATTTATTCAAAAGCTTTAGCACCAGAGGACTGGTGGATAGTCAATGTAATTCCTGTATTTAAGAAGGGGGACATGACATGTGCAGGGAATTATAGACCATTCAGCTTAACGTCAGTGGCAGGAAAAATAATAGAATCTCTACTAAAGGTGGGAATAGAAGAACATCTAGAAATGAGAAATACAACACTGAACAGTCAGCATGGATTTCAAAAGGGAAAATCTCGTCTGACCAACCTTACTGAATGTTTTTAGGATGGAACAGAGTGGACAATGGTGATGTATTAGGTATAATTCATCTGGATTTTCTAAAGGCCTTCGATAAGATGCCTCATAGTAGACTAATGAATAAGGTCAGAGAATGTGGATCAGGGGACAAGTGACAGAATGGATTGCTTGCTCGCTTCAAGACAGAAAGCAGAGAGTAAAGGGGAGTTATTCAGAGTGACAGAAGGTAGGAAGTGATGTTCCACAAGGATCAATGCTAGGACCACGGCTGTTCACAATTTACATTAACCATTTGGATTTTGAAATCTAATACACAATCTCTAAATTTGCAGATGATACCAAATTGGGGGGCGGGCGTGGCGTTAGTATTGAGGACTGCAACAGATTACCGGAGGATATTAACAAACTTACAGAATGGACAAACAATTGGCAAATGAAATTCAACACAGAGAAATGTGAGGTAGTAAATTTTGATAGGAAGTGTAAGGAAGTCAGTTATTCTATGGAAGGTGTGAGTCTAGGTTAGGTAGAGGAACAAAGGGATCTCTAAAAATTGAACTAAAAATTGTGTCCCAGGTTAGCAAGGACATTAAAAAAAATACAACCAAGAACTATGCTTTATTTCTAAAGGGATAAAATTAAAACGTAGGGTTATGCTAAATCTTTATTGGACCTTGATTAGTCCCGTTCGGCATACTTCTTTAATAGCCTTCTGTCTCATTTGGTTTGCATCTTAAGTGTTCAATTCTGTTTTAAACATCACTTGGTGTAGTTCAGGAGCCTCACTCTGGCAAGACAGTACCCACTGTAATTGTTGCAGAGGAAGACCGTGGGCTGAGAAGGTGAGCAGTGAGCAGGATTCACTGGTCTCTGTTTTCCCTGGAACTACTTCTCAGAAAACTGAGCTTTCCATATCTCTGGTATCCCAAATTATAAAATGGATATAGAGACACTGGAGAGGGAGCAGAGAGGATTTACAAGGATGATGCCAGAAATGTGTGGATTTACATATCAGGAAAGGATGAACAAGCTGGATTTCTTATCGCTTGGAAAAGAAGGCTTGAGGGGTGACCTAATCGAGGTCTTTAAAATGATGAAACATTTTGATAGAGAGGATACAGAGAGAATGTTCCCTTTTGTGGGGAAGAGCAAAACCAGAGATCATCAATATAAGATAGTCACCAAGAAATCAAATAGGGAATTCAGAAGAAACTTCTTTACTGAGAGAGTGGTGAGAATGTGGAACTCAGTACCACATAGGGAGTGAGTGAAGTGAATAACTTGGATGTGTTTAAGGGGAAGCTAGACAAGCATTTAACAGAGAAGAGAATACCGGGTTATGATGGTAGCTTTAGATCTCCAAAGATGGGAGGAAGCTCGAGTGGAACATGAACACCAACATGGACTGGTTGGGCTGTTTCTATGCTGTTTATCCTATGTAACCCTATGTAAGGCTTCAACTGATCATCCAACCTGGAGAGACACAAGGACACCTGCTCCACAGAGAAACCATGGAAATGTGGGGCTGGCAGGAAGCGACTCAGTTGTCCGTTCCTGCTTGAAACATATCAATACTGCCACACGGGGGAGAGGCCATTTATCAACTTCCTGTGTGGGAAAGGATTCATCAACTCATCCAGACTCCAGAAACACCAACGAGTTCACCCTAGGGAGAAGCAGTAAAACGTGCTGTGTGTGTGGGAAGACATACACTCAATTATCCAGTCTCTGGATAGACCAGCGAGTTGACACCAGGGGGATGCTGTTCATCTGCTCCATAGGTGGGAAAGGATTCGCTTGTGTGTTCAGCCTCATCTACAGAAAATGCGAGAAAAACTCAGCATGTCTGGGAGCATCTATGGACAGGGAAACAGAGTTAATGTTTCGAGTCTGTGTGACTCTTCTTCCTCAGTCCTGAACTAACAAATCTGCAATGTAAAGCTAGTCTCAGTAATAGTGACCAAGACAACTGTCATCAATTGTTGTAAAAACCCCTCTGGTTCACTAATGTCCTTCAGGGAAGGAAATCTGCCATCCTTACCCTGCCTGGCATACATGTGATGCCAGATCCACTGCAATGTGGCTGACTCTTAACTGCCCTTTGAATTGGCTGAACAAGCCACTCAATTGTATTCAAGAAGGTGGCTCACCAGCACCTTCTCAAGGGCAATTAGGGATGGGCAACAAATGCTGGCCTTGTCAACAATGCCCACATTCCATAAAGGATAAAGAGAGAAATCACATTCAAGAATGAACCATGTTCGTTCTGACAATTGGAGTTCATTGATGAGTTGTGCTAAATTGTCGATTTCTCTTTGATAAGAGACCAATTGACGTCCTGTTACTGATTATTCAGTTTCTTATCATTTTCTCCTTTCTTACTCCAGATCATTTCGATTCTTAAACCTTCAGTTACAAGTCCCAGCTCCCCAATCCTGCCACTGAATTTCCTTTCTCACTACACTGCGTTATTCCCTGAAATAATCCCTGCTGTCAGTCCTGAATGAATCCATTGCATGAACAAATGTTGAAATGTTTGCTCCACACCCACAGGGTTTCATCTGTTTAAAGCCACAAACAGAAAGGTCCAGTTTTCTCCTGGAGTTTGAGAAAAATCAGCTTCCAAAATTATACAGAATTTCAGCCAATGAGGGAGACCTGGGCTCAGCTCCACCCCTCGTTCACACGAATTGGTTGGAGGACCAGGGCCTGTCACTCGGTTCTCCAGTCCCACCCCCTCTTCCTATTGGTCAGAGCTGCCGTCAATCACTCGGGCATTGTGAGCTGTCAGGTGTGAGGTTGCTGGACGGATGCTTCCTTCTCTGCTGTCCTATTAGAAGATCCTGTGATTTATAATAATATCGTGATTCATAGTAAACATAATATGATAGAATCACAGAGCACAGATGGTGGCCATTCAGCCCATTGTGTCTGTGCTGTCTCTGAAAATGTGACCAATCCGTCCCACTCTCGTGCTCTTTTCCGAGAGCCCTCCAAATCTTTCCTTATTAAATCAAAGTCCAAATCAGTTTTGAGTTACAACAGAATCTTCTTCCACCTGTCATTCAGACAAGGTGTTCCAGATCATCGTAACTCACTGAGTAAAATAAACTCTCCTCATCTTCACCCTGGATTTTTACCAGTTGTTTTAAATCTGTGTTCTGTGGTTACCAACTATGCTGTCAATGGAAACAATTTTTCCCTATATAGGTGAAAGCTCATCAAAAATGCCCACAACTGTATTAAATCATTCCTTAACCTTCTCTGCTGTAAAGAGAACAACTGCAGCTTCTCCAGTTTCTCCACTTAACTAAAAACCCTCATCCCTGATATATTCTGGTAAATTTTCCCTGCACCCTCTCCAAGGCCTTGACATCTTTCCTAAAGTGTGGTGCTCAGAACTGAACACAATATTTCAGTTTAGGATTAACCCCAGATTTATAAAGATTCAGGATAACTGACTTGCTTTTGTACTCCATGCCTCTATTAATAAATCCAAGGTCCCCATTAACTTTTTTCAAACAGCTTGATCAACTTGTCCTGTCGTATTCGAGGATTTGTTCACTTACACTCCCAGGTCACTCTGTTCCTGCATTCTGTTTAAAATTGTACCATTTAGTTTATACTGCTTCTCCTCATTCTTCCTTCCAAAATGCAATATTGACTGTGAATCACTTTGGGATGTTCTGAGGGTGTGAAAGGTGCTAAATGAACATGAGACCTTTCTTTTTTACAGCTGATTAAAAGTTGTGGATTTTGCTCCAAAGATTAAATTGGGATTGATATTCAAAATTAACTACTTTACTGCATAAACAGCTTCAGCTGGGAGTCAGTCAATTAAGAGAAAAGATCCCAGACAGCGGTTCTTCAAGGTACACTGCAGGACCGACAGCTCAATCAGTTCGACTCTCAGCTCAGGAGACCTCAACAGCTCCACATACTGTCCACAGGGGAGTTCTCCAGGTGCCGTGGGGCCAACATTTGTGTTTTAACTAACACCACCAAAAAAAATCTGGACTTCTTGGTTATTCATCTGATTGCTGTTTATGGAATCTTACTTTGCAAACTGACTGTTGTGAAACAGTAACAATTTGCATTTATAGAACATGTTTATTGTAATAAAACTTCACAAGGTGCTTCAGAGGAGTTTCATAAAGCAAAATTAGAGACCGAGTCACTAAGGGCAATATTAAGGTAGATGGCCAAAAGCTAGATTTGAGAGGCAGTTTGTAACAAGCATCTTTAATCAGGAGAATGGTGGAGACGTTTAGGGAGGGAATTTCAGAGCTTCATGCCTAGGCCTCGCCACCAATGCTGGGGTAATTTAAATTCAGGGATGCTCTAAAGAGGCCAGAATGAGAGGAGCGCAGATATCTCAAACAGTTGTGAAACTGGAGATTAGAGATAGGGAAGGAGAGGGCAATAGAGGGATGTGAAAACAAGAATGTGAATTTTAAAATCGAGGCATTGCTTGACCTGGAGCCAATGTAGATCAGTGAGCACAGTGGGTGATGAGTGAACAGGACTTGGTGTGAGAAAGCACAGGGGCAGCAGAGTTTTAGATGAGATCATGTTTCTGTGTACGGACAGGGTGAGTGTGAGAGGCTTGTCAGGAATGTGGAGACAGGCGATATTATGGAGATTGAAATATCTGGTATCAGTGATGGTCTGGATATGTGGTCAGAAACTCATTTTGGGGTTAAATCTGACACCAAGATTGTGAAGAGTGTCGTTCAGCCTCAGATAGTTCCCAGGGAGAGAGATGGATTTGGTAGTTAGGGAACGGAATTTGGAGAGGCGACCAAAGACAATGGCTTTGGTCTTCCCAATTTTTAATTGGAAGAAATTTCTGCTCATCCAGTGCTGGATGTCGGATAAGCAGTTTGATAATTTAGTAACAGTGGAGGAATGGAGAAGGATGGTGGTGAGGTAGATCTGGGCGTTGTCAGTGTACATGTAAAAACTAACATGGTGCTTTTGGATGATGTCATCTGGTGGCAACATGTAAATGAGAAATAGAAGGGACCAAGGTCAGATCCTTGGGGGACACCAAGTACAAGGGCTTTGGTGAGGAAAGGGAGGTTGGAGGTGGGGCAGTAGTTTGCAAAAGTGATGGGGCGAAGGGTTGTTTTGTTTTAGGGTGGATAATGACGGTGCATTTAATGGCAAGAGGGACAGTATCAAAAGAGAGAGAGAACCATTAACAATATCAGCTAACATGGGGAAGATGGATGGTCAGCAGTTTAGTGAGAATATGGTCAAGGGAGCAGAAGGTGTGTTTCATGGATAAGATGAGCTCTGATGGAGTTAGAGGATAGGAGAGAAACTGGAGAAAGATGTGAATTCAGGGCTTAGACAAGGGGGAACTTTAGAGGCAGTTTGTCTCAGTGGGCTAGTGGAAGAGAGGGAAGCAGCAGAGGCAGCTGATTGATTTATCGCAATCTTAGTGACAAAGAAACTCCATGAGCTCCTTGCACTTGTTGTTGGAGCTCTGGATGGATGAGACAGGGGAAAGAAAGAGCCTTCAAAAGGAACTAACATGTTAGAGATATTAAAAAGATTCAACACACTCTGTTTAGCACAAAGCTGTTTTATTTGACTTTTAGCCACAGTATTAACTACAATAACTGGGCTGAAGTTTATTAACATCAGCAGAAACAGACCCCAATGAACAACGGTTCACCCCAAATATAATTAACAGGAAAATACAATCATTACCGTTATTTGTGAACTCGCTGGTGTAGCAGCAGGTTGGATAACTGAGTGAAACCCTTCCCGCACTCAGAACAGGTGAATGGCTTCTCCCCAGTGTGAATTCGCTGATGTGTCAGCAGGTGGGATGACTGACTGAACACCTTCCCACATTCAGCACAGGTGAATGGCCTCTCCCCAATGTGAGTGCGCTGGTGTGTCAGCAGGTGGGATGACCGAGTGAATCCCTTCCCGCAGTCAGAGCAGGTGAATGGCCTCTCCCCAGTGTGAACTCGCTGGTGTTCCAGCAGAGTGGATGACCGAGTGAATCCCTTTCCACACTCGGAGCAGGTGAATGGCCTCTCTGCAGTGTGAACTCGCTGGTGTACAATCAGATCAGGCGATCGCCTAAACCCAGCCCCGCAGTGAGAGCACCTGAACGGCCTCTCGCCAGTGTGAAGACGTTGATGAAATATCAGTTCCCAGGAACTTTTAAAGCCCTTTTCGCAGTCTGGGCACTTAAAAGGTCTCTCCCCAGTGTGAATTCGCTGGTGTGTCAGCAGGTGAGATGAGTGAGCAAATCCCTTCCCACACTTTGAGCAGATGAACGGCCGCTCCCCAGTGTGAATTCGCTGGTGTACAGTGAGGACAGATAATGTCTTGAACCCAGTTCCACAGTGAGAGCACCTGAACGGCCTCTCGTCAGAGTGAACACGTTGATGGCCAGTCAGTTCCCGGGGACTTTTATAGCACTTCCCGCAGTCTGGACATTTGAAAGGCCTCTCGTCAGTGTGAACTTTTCGATGTTGCAGCAGGGTGGATGAACAAGTGAATCCCTTCCCACACTCAGAGCAGGTGAACGGCCTCTCCCCAGTGTGAACTCGCTGATGATTTTCCAGCTCAGGCGGGTAATTAAATCCCTTCCCACAGTCCCCACATTTCCATGGTTTCTCCCTGTTGTGACTGCATTTATGCTCCGACAAGTCAGATGATTGGCTGAAACCTCGTCCACACACAGAGCACGTGTACAGTTTCTCCTCACTGTGAACGGTGCTTTTTCCTTCCATGTTCAAAATCTGATGGTATTCAGATTATGATAAATTAGGCAACTCTGTCAGATTTTGATGTGATGTTTGATTTTAGTTTCCCGACTGCAAATCCTCTCCTTTTAATACCCTGTGAAATTGATTTAAAACAGAAAAAAAGGAGTGAGAGAGAACCCACAAAAACACAAAGGCAGATGTAAATATGGTAATTTGTGGGGCTGGCATGAGGAAGAAGTGACCATGAAAGCTGCTGGATTGTCGTAAAAACCCAGCTGGACGACTAATATCCTTCAGGAAAGGGAACCTGCCACCCGGTCTGGGCCTACACAAGACTAGATGGGAGAAGAAAGCAAGAGAGAGAAGCAGTAGGGTGGGAGAGGCAAGGGGTGAAGAAGGGAGATTTTACATATCTACAACTCAACCAGAACTTTCACAGAACCTCCCAAATCCTCAACCTCCATCACTTAGAAGGACAAGGACAGCAGGCATATGTGAAGACCATCATCTCCAAGTTCTCCCCAAGTCACATATTGTCCTGACTTCTCTGACATCCAGTACCGGATGAACAGAAATTTCCCCCATTTAAATATTGAAAAGACGAAAGCCATTGTCTTCAGTCCCCGCTACAAACTCCACTCCCTGACCACCAACTCCAACCCACTCCTGGCAACTGTCTGAGACTGAATCAGACTGTTCACAACCATGGTGAAATATCTCACCCCAAACTGAGCTTCCAGCCGCAGATCAGCATCATTACTGAATGTTTTCACCTCTGACTCTGCCCTAGTCCCGGCTCATCTGCTGCTTAAACTTTCATCCATTCCTTTGTTACCTCTAAACTTAACTATCCCATCACACTGCCGGCCGGCCTCCCACATTCAATCTCCCTGTAATCTTGAGGTCATCCAAAACTCTGCTGTCTGTGTGTTTACTCAGACCAAGTCTTGTCCAGCCATCAGCCCTGTACTCACTGATCTACAAAGGCTCCTGATTCATAAAACTCCTGTGAGGCAGCCTGAAAAGGTCGAATACATGAAAGGCACTATACAAATACAAATTGTTATTGTTGATTTTGGACATATACCACTGTATCCTGTAACTGCTTATCTAACAGCATTGTGGGAGCATCTTTACCACACGGACTGCAGTGGTTCAAGAAGGTCAAACATCATCTCCTTCACAGGTAACTGGGGATGGGTAATATCTGCTGCTGGTCTTGTTAGTGAAAGCACAGGGGAGTGGCACTAGCTGATTTTCTCTTGCAGAGAGCGAGCACAGGCAGGACGGGCTGAATAGCCTCGGCCTGTATTGTAATCCTTCAGTGATTATTCGACTCTATGGAAAAGTTCCTAAATTAGAGGCCAGGAATTATTCCTACAACCAATGCCTACCCTACAACAAATCGGCTTTTAATTGGTCCATCTGTGTTTCTAGGCTCGGTTCTGTGAGCAATGCCTGCAATAAAATAATAGCAAAATACTGCAGCTGCTGGAGGTCCGAAATAAAAATAGCAAATGCTGGAAATACCGAGCAAGTCAGGTAGTATCTGTGGAGAGAGAAACAGAGTTAACATTTCAGGGTGTCCGTAATGAATTATGGGTAATAAAGATGGTGCAGAATTTGGTGATCAATATAAGCTCAGATGTGGAAGAGAAATGGACTATAGTTCAGGAAAAAAGAATTCCTGACAATGAAAGATATTGTGGGAAGATAAAGCTGGTAAACCAGCAGCACATAGTCGGGGGATGGGCAACAGTGGAAACCTCATATAGACACAGTTGGCAGAAGCAACTGTAAAATAGTAAACATAACTAAAATACACCAATTATTAGAGGCAGGAGAAGTTGAACAATAGCAGACAGGTGATCAGGGAGGGCAAAGGTGAAACAGAGCAATGGATGGACATGGATTCAGATCCACAGTAAAGGAGCCACACCAGTCCCAGAGCTATGGAACCAAAGCACAGCACTAAAAGTACTAAATTTTAGATGAATATTCAAAAATACTCACCTCTGAAACAACTCCACTGTTTTCAATATTGAAATCTCCTGCTGGAGCCTGCAGCTGGAAAGATATCAGAAACACTGGAGTCAAAGAAAAATCTCCTAGTTGAGGAAATACCCAGGGAACGGAGTGATGTCACTGAGCGTCACTGCGTGTTGACATCACAGACATGAACACAGAACATCTGGGTCTGTGCCAGTGATCACCACACATTATGAAGGATGTGAGGGTCCTTGAGAGGGTGCAGAGTAGATTTACCAGAATGTTTCCAGGGGTGAGCTATATTAATTGGCAGGTTAGGTTGGAGAAACAGGGATTGTTCTCCTTGGAGCATCGGAGATTGGGGGGAGATTTGATAGGGGTGCACAAGTTTATGATCGATTTAGATCAGGTCGGTAAAGAAAAGCTGTTCCCATCAGCTGATTGTAAAAGGATTACAGGACACAGATTTAAGATTTTGAGCAAGATCTACAGGAGGGATGTGAGGAAAACGTTTTACACAGTGTGTGGTAATGACCTGGAACTCAATGCTTACACTCATAGGCTGATAATATCCAGGTCCTGATGAATCAAGTGATTCTGTCAGGTTTTGAAGTGAGATTTGGTTTGAGTTTCCTGTCTGCTAAAAAAGAAGTTTACAAAAGCTATCACTGTCAGTCCAAGAGTAAAATTTCCAAAGAGACAAACATTTCGCTTGATTGAGTTTGCTGTGTGTAAATCCTCCCCTTCTAACCCCCTGTAAAAGGAGTTTCCAAAATCCATCCCTGTCAGTCCAGGATAGAAATTCACAACACTCTCTGCTCCTGCTTCCTTGCCCATTCACCCTGCTGCACATTTCCCCCATCATCGTTGTCGTCGGCAGTCTCTCGATTCGCAGATGACGTCTATTCAGGGTCGTGGGTATCTGTCGTGGGTCTTCAAGTGACTGAACAGACCTGCAGATATTTGGGCACATGGGGCAGGTCGTCCTATGAGGTCGTGGGATCTGGAGAGCAAGATTTGCTTCTCTTTCCTGCCTTCTCTGCTGCTGCTCTGCCTCATCAATAAGGCATCTGGGTCTGTACAAACCAGGGTAATGGAGGGTCAAATTACCGAGGTCAAAGGTTAATGCAGCTAATGGACAACTTGTCCCCATTCTAAATCGGTAACAAGTCCCACCCAGTTATTACAAAAGTTGCCCCTTACAAAGATGGCGGCCACACGTGCGCCCTGCTTCACATCGCTCCCTACAAAGATGGCGGTGGTTAACCTGGGCCCATCGCTCCAAGCTGCGGCCCCATTCGGTGCAAAAGGGGGGACCAGGAAGTTATTTTTCGGGCTTTGCGCTTACACATCATGTTTACAAAACCTTCCCGCCCACCTACCGATCTATCGCTCCCTTCATTCGGCATCTTTTACCAATTGCAGATCTGATAAAGAAGCATCCGTTCGTCGCCAATATCGACACTGCGCATACCTGGAAAAACTCAGCAGGTCTAGCAGCATCGGCGGAGAAGAGCAAAGCTGCCATTTCGAATCCTCATGACCCTTCAACAGAACTAAGTAGAAATAGGAAAGGGGTGAAATATAAGCGGGTTTAAGGGGGAGGGGTGGGGGAGGGTTGTTGGGACAATCAAGCAGTGATAGGTGGAGATAACCAAAAGATGTCACAGACAAAAGAACAAAGAGGTGTTGAAGGTGGTGATATTATCTAAAAGAATGTGCTAATTAAGAGTGGAGAGCAGGACAAGCAAGGTAGCTCTAGAAGGTTCTGCCGAAGGGTCATGAGGACTTGAAACGTCAACTGTTTTCTTCTCCACCGATGCTGCCAGACCTGCTGAGTTTTTCCAGGTAATTCTGTTTTTGTTTAGCTCTAGTAGGGGTGGGGTGAAATGAACGATGGGTAGAATACATTTAAAAATAATGGAAATAGATGGGAAAAGAAAAATCTATATAAATTATTGGAAAAAACAAAAAGGAGGGGGAAGAAGCGGAAAGGGGGTGGGGATGGAGGAGGGAGTTCAAGATCTAAAGTTGTTGAACTCAATATTCAGTCCGGAAGGCTGTAAAGCGCTCAGTCGGAAGATGAGGGGCTGTTCCTCCAGTTTGTGTTGAGCTTCACTGGAACAATGCAGCAAGCCAAGGACAGCCCTCAAGCCTTCTCCTCCCTCCCAGACATATGATAGGGTCCCCCTTGTCCTCACTTATCACCCCACCAGCCTCCGCATTCAAAGGATCATCTTCCACCATTTCCGCCAACTCCAGCATGATGCCACCACCAAACACATCTTCCCTTCACCCCCCCTGGCGGCATTCCATAGGGATCGTTCCCTCTGTGACACCCTGGTCCACTTCTCCATCACCCCCTACTCCTCAACCCCCACCTACGGCACCTCCCCATGCAAACGCAAAATATGCAACACCTGCCCCTTCACTTCCTCCCTCCTCACTGTCCAAGGGCCCAAACACTCCTTTCAAGTGAAGCAGCATTTCACTTGCATTTCCCCTAACTTAGTCTACTGCATTCGTTGCTCCCAATGCGTTCTCCTCTACATTGGCGAGACCAAACGCAGACTGGGTGACTGCTTTGCAGAACACCTATGGTCTGTCCGCAAGCATTACCCAGACCTCCCTGTCGCTTGCCATTTTAACAATCCACCTGGCTCTCTTGCCCACATGTCTGTCCTTGGCTTGCTGCAATGTTCCAGTGAAGCTCAATGCAAACTGGAGGAACAGCACCTCATCTTCCGACTAGGCACTTTACAGCCTTCCGGACTGAATATTGAGTTCCACAACATTAGATCTTGAACTCCCTCCTCCATGCCCACCCTCTTTCTGTTTCTTCCCCCTCCCTCTTGTTTTTTCCAATAATTTATATAGATATTTCTTTTCCCACCTATTTCCATTATTTTTAAATGTATTCCACCCATCGTTCATTTCACCCCACCCCCACTAGAGCTCCCTTGCTTGTCCTGCTCTCCACTCTTAATTAGCACATTCTTTTAGATAATATCACCACCTTCAACACCTCTTTGTTCTTTTGTCTGTGACATCTTTTGGTTATCTCCACCTATCACTGCTTGATTGTCCCAACAACCCTCCCCCCCCCACCCTTAAACCAGCTTATATTTCACTCCTTTCCTATTTCTTAGTTCTGTTGAAGGGTCATGAGGACTCGAAACGTCAACTTTGCTCTTCTCTGCCGATGCTGCCAGACCTGCTGAGTTTTTCCAGGTATTTCTGTTTTTGTTTTGGATTTCCAGCATCCGCAGTTTTTTATTTTTATCGACACTGCGCATGTTTCACAGCCTGGCCCCGCCCCTTATCCACCCCCATCCACTCGGTCCTCCAGTCCCGCCCCGTCTTCCTATTGGCCCGGTGCTGCCGTCAATCACCTGGGCATTGTGACAGTTTTAAACGCTGAGAGCGGCTACAGCCTCAGCCATCGCGTTCTGAGGTCCACACTCTGTGCCATGCGCCGCCATATGAACACACTCGACCTCTCCCTCCAGCAGCACCGCCGCACCCTTTTTCAAAGCTGCGCATGCCCCCAGTTTCATTTTATTCTTCGTCTCATCCGACGCCTCAACAAGATACTTTTTCTCTTTCACTCAAGTACTAAGGAACGCAAGCTCCAACAACTCATCGACACCAAGACCCATCCAGGACCCTCCACCCCTGCCTGTCCCTCTGTCCCCAGCCCGTCTTCCAATCCCAGCCCCGGCCGTGTATTCACCATACCCCCTGACCTTCCCCTCTTCGACGCTGAATGTTCAGTGCTGAGCAAAGGACTTAGTTTCATACCCTTACGCCCTCATCTCAATGAATTTCGGGCTCGGCACGATGCTGAACTCTTCTTCTGCCACCTTTGTCTCCGTGCTCACTTCTTTGGGCAGGAGTCCTCTCCCCGTTCAACGGATCCTTTTACCCGCGTCCAATATTCTCCCTCTACCTGGACCCCTCCCTCTGGATTCTTACCTTCTCTTGATCTTTTCATTGAGAACTGTCGGCGTGACATCAGTCGTCTCAATTTCGCTGCTCCTCTCACCCATTCTAATCTGTCTCTCTCTGAACTTACTGCACTCCATTCTCTCAGGTCCAACCCTAACATTGTCATCAAACCCGCTGACAAGGGTGGTGCTGTTGTTGTCTGGCGCACAGACCACTACCTCACAGAGGCTGAGCGTCAACTCGCAGACACTTCCTCCTACCTCTCCCTGGACCATGACCTCACCACTGAACATCAAGCCATTGTTTCCAGGACTGTCACTGACCTCATCTCCTCTGAAGATCTTCCTTCCACAGCTTCCAACCTGATAGTCGCCCAACCACGGACAGCCCGCTTCTACTTCCTACCCAAAATCCACAAACAGGACTGTCCCGGCAGACCGATCGTGTCAGCCTTTTCCTGCACCACGGAACTCATTTCTCGCTATCTTGACTCCCTTCTCTCTCCCCTTGTCCAGTCACTTCCCACCTACTTCCGTGATTCCTCTGACACCTTACGTCACATCAACAATTTCCAGTTCCCTGGCCCCAACCGCCTCCACTTCACCATGGACGTCCAATTCTTCTACACCTCCATCCCCCACTGGGATGGTCTGAGGGCTCTCTGCTTCTTCCTCGAACAGAGGCCTGAACAATTCCCATCCACCACTACTCTCCTCCATCTGGCTGAACTTGTTCTCACACTGAACAATTTCTCCTTTAACTCCTCTCACTTCCTCCAAATAAAAGGTGTGGCTATGGGTACCCGCATGGGCCCCAGTTATGCCTGTCTCTTTATGGGGTATGTGGAATATTCCTTGTTCCAGTCCTACTCCGGCCCCCTCCCACAACTCTTTCTCTGGTACATCAATGATTACTTCGGTGCTGCTTCAAGCTCTTGTTGGGACCTGGAAAAATGTATTAATTTTGCTTCCAATCTCCACCCCTCCATCATTTTCACATGGTCCATCTCTGACACTTCCCTTCCCTTCCTTGACCTCTCTGTCTCAATTTCTGGTGATAGACTGTCCATCAATATCCATTACAAGCCTACCGACTCCCACAGCTACCTCGACTACAGCTCCTCACACCCCGCTTCCTGTAAGGACACCATCCCATTCTCTCAGTTCCTTTGCCTCTGTTGCATCTGTTCTGATGATGCTACCTTCAAAAACAGTTCCTCTGACATGTCCTCCTTCTTCCTTAACCAAGGTTTTCCAACCACGGTAGTTGACAGGGCCCTCAACCATGTCCGGCCCATCTCCCGCGCATCCGCCCTCACGCCTTCTCCTCCCTCCCCGAAACATGATAGGGTCCCCATTGTCCTCACTTATCACCCCACCAGCCTCCGCATTCAAAGGATCATCCTTCGCCATTTCCACCAACTCCAGCATGATGCCACCACCAAACACATCTTCCCTTCACCCCCCCTGGTGGCATTCCATAGGGATTGTTCCCTCCGTGACACCCTGGTCCACTCCTCCATCACCCCCTACTCCTCAACCCCCTCCCACGGCACCTCCTCATGCAAACGCAGAAGATGCAACACCTGCCCTATCACTTCCTCCCTCCTCACCGTCCAAGGACCCAAACACTCCTTTCAAGTGAAGCAGCATTTCACTTGCATTTCCCCCAACTTAGTCTACTGCATTTGTTGCTCCCAATGCGGTTTCCTCTACATTGGAGAGACCAAACGCAGACTGGGTGACCACTTTGCAGAACACATACGGTCTGTCCGCAAGCATTACCCAGACCTCCCTGTCGCTTGCGATTTCAACACTCCACCCTGCTCTCTTTCCCACATGTCTGTCCTTGGCTTGCTGCAATGTTCCAGTGAAGCTCAACGCAAACTGGGGGAACAGCACCTCATCTTCCGACTAGGCACTTTACCGCCTTCCGGACTGAATATTGAGTTCAACAATTTTAGATCTTGTACTCTCTCCTCCATCCCCACCCCCTTTCCATTTCTTCCCCCTCCTTTTTGTTTTTTCCAATAATTTATATAGATTTTTCTTTTCCCACCTATTTCAATTATTTTTAAATGTATTTCCACCCATCGTTTATCTATACCTTTTATGCCCTTTTTCTCTTATTTCACCCACCCCCACTAGAGCTATCTGTACCTTGCTTGTCCTGCTCTCCACTCTTAATTAGCACATTCCTTTAGATAACATCACCACCTTCAACACATCTTTGATATTTTGTCTGTGACATCCTTTGGTTATCTCCTCCTCTCACCGGCTGCTTGTCCCAACAACACTCCCCTCCCCCTCCCCCTTCCCCCCCCCCTCCCCAACCCACCCACCCCCTTAAACCAGCTTATATTTCACCCCTTTCGTATTTTTACTTAGTTCTGTTGATGGGTCATGAGGACTCGAAATGTCAACTGTGCTCTTCTGTGCCGATGCTGCCAGACCTGTTGAGTTTTTCCAGGTATTTATATTTCTGTTTTTGTTTTGAATTTCCAGCATCCGCAGTTTTTTGTTTTTATTACAGCCTCAGCCTGACTTGCTGATTCTTGACAGCATTTTCTGTTCCGGAATTAGAGCTAGAGATGGATGGTCAGTTCCCCTCTGTCAGGGGGGATTCCACTCATTTCCCCAGTGCAGTGATTATCATGTTTACTGTACATGAGGAGACATATAGAAACTAGGAGCAGGAGCAGAAGCAGGCCATTCGGCGCTTCGAGCCTGCTCCGCCATTCATCATGATCATGGCTGATCATCCAACTCAATAGCCTGCTCCCTCTTTTTGCCCATAGCCCTTGATCCCTTTCGCCCCAAGAACTATATCTAACTCAAATAAAAGCAAAAAACTGCGGATGCTGGAAATCCAAAACAAAAACAAAAATATCTGGAAAAACTCAGCAGGTCTGGCAGCATCTGCGGAAAGGAACACAGTTAACGTTTCAGGTCCAAATGACCCTTCAACAGAACTAAGTAAAAATAGAAGAGAGGTGAAATATAAGCTGGTTTGAGGGGGTGGGGGGGGGGGGGGGGGGGGGGGGGGTGGCAGGTAGAGCTGGATAGAGGGCCAGTGATAGGTGGAGATAACCAAAATATGTCACAGTCAAAAGGACAAAGAGGTGTTGAAGGTGGTGATGTTATCTAAGGAATGTGCTAATTAAGGGTAGAAAGCAAGACGAGCAAGGTACAGATAGCCCTAGTGGGGGTGGGGTGGGGTGAAGGATCGAAAAAGGCTAAAAGGTAGAGATAAAACAATGGATGGAAATACATTTTAAAAATAATGGAAATAGGTGGGAAAAGAAAAATCTATATAAATTATTGGGAAAAAAGGGGGGATCGGAAAGTGGGTGGGGATGGAGGAGAGAGTTCATGATCTAAAATTGTTGAGCTCAATATTCAGTCCGGAAGGCTGTAAAGTGCCTAGTCGGAAGATAAGTGAAGCTCAGTGCAAACTGGAGGAACAGCACCTCATCTTCCGACTTTACAGCCTTCCGGACTGAATATTGAGTTCAACAATTTTAGATCATGAACTCTCTCCTCCATCCCCACCCCCTTCCCGATCCCCCTTTTTTCCAATAATTTATATATATCTTTCTTTTCCCACCTATAATATCAATTACTCGAGGGCCCTTCTTCCCTGCTCCTCGCTATTACAGAATATAGCCCTTACAAACGATCAACCACAAAATAAGGCCTTAAAAACTAGAAGTGATAAAAGAAGTAATTACTTACCCGGCCGTACTCACAGTCATCAAAGGATCACTTCCTTCCCTCCTCACCGAACTCCCTCAGTCACCCCTGCTCTCCCGGCTACTCTCGCGCTTCTCCTCAACTCCCGGAAATGGAATTCTGTTGCTATAATTTAGAATGCTGCAGACAGACTCATATAATAATGTCATCATAAAATGGCATAACACCATGTATCCATACAATGGCCCTTCTAACATCCTATCTCTGTCAGCTTTTCAAAAGAGCAAACGAATTAATCGCAGTTTCCTTCTCTCTTTTAGTAAACCTGTTATTTTTCTTAATATCAACTAATTGCATAATTCCCTTTTGAGAAGGAGTTTCAGCAGATTCCATGTCTAGTTTGCCTTAAATAACACTGTTTCCCTCACCCAATTTCAACAAAATCAAAGACTTTTACAGGGAACCGATTTGAAAATGATGCGTTAATGATACCTGAGCCCTCTTTGTCTGTCGTTACGAGCACACATTATCTTTGACATGGTGAGTAATTGTGTTAATCTGTTTCGAAAGACCCATTAATTGCTGTTGTTGACTGAACGAACTGCTAATATGTGAGCACAGTGAAATGCGAACATCTATTTCCACTCAAGTGTGTCATGAAATCTCAGCACGTCCTCGCTGAGAACAAATGCAAATGAAGTTAATCTTCAACGATGCAAAACACCCTCACTGTTTAATGAATAAGTTCTAATAATGTTTCTGCGCAGTTCCAAACCGGGGACCTTTTGCGTGCTGGTCGAACGTGATAACCACTACACTACAGAAACTGCCGTAACTAGTGAGTTTGTCTGGAATGTTAAACTGCGCTCGAACGCAGCAGCACCCTGCATGTCTGTTTCGAAGAAATGGAATTCAGCTGCAATCCTCAGGAGCGCTGCCGCGAAACTGATATAACAATGTAATCATAAAATGGCCTAGCACCATGTATCCATACAATGGCATAAGAGGCCCTTTCACCTTTCACCTCTGTCCCCTTTTTAAACGAGCAAACTAATTAATCACAATTTGCTTCTCTTTTAATAAACCAGTTTTTTCTTCCCTTTCATTAAATTGCTCAATACCCTTTTGAAAATTTAGTTTCTGCAGAATCCATGCCTGGTTTGCCTTAATTCACAAGGTTCACATGACAATTTGGACTTGGGTTCCTAATATATTTTATCACATGAACACGATGTAATTATGCAATTGACCTCATCGAATTTACGAAAGTGTTATTTTATCAATCTTACTTTTTATACAATGTTATTACTTTTCCTCCACAACCCTACAATCGAGGGTGCGATATTACAGAGGAAAATGTTTAAGGAGGAGGTTTAACAGAGATCTGCCAAGATCACGTGCTTCAATTGTTCGTTTACTTCATTTGGTTTGAAATAATTTTGTTCCTGGACCGGAATCTTACAGAGGATAAATATTTGTGTAACAAACAGGGCAGTGCTGAGCTACCAGAATGTTTGGAGGGTTCCAAGTGTTGGACTGAGGGTCCATGTCACTTGCTGCAGGAAGACAACTGTTGGTTTCACCGTTCTGATGAAGAGTCATACCGACTCGAAACGTCAACCGTGTTCCTCTCCGCAGATGCTGTCAGACCTGCTGAGTTTTTCCAGGTATTTTTATTTTTGTTTCAGATTTCCAGCATCCGCAGTATTTTGCTTTTATGTTAATTCCATCCTTGTGTCTGAGCTTGATTGAATTTCAAAATGTAAAAGTGTCCGTCCAGCAAATGTCTCTGGGTGCAATGTTTTCTGCTTAAGCATTAGGAACATCCGTCTTATCCTTGGAAGACGAAATTGAACAAACTTTACTCAGTATTTCTTCCGTTATTGCATATTTAATATAATTTTTTAAATCTGTTATTGATGCTATCATTTGAATTGAGATTCTCTGAAATATACACCAACCTCGAATTGCAAACATGACTGATAGACGAAAGAATGCCAGTCAACAGGCAATGCAAATCATGTGGTGCTCATTTGAAATTGAGCACAGTTAGCTTTCAAACAAAATGCAAGAATTTTACTGGGAACGGTTTTGAGAATGATGCGTTCATTATGTTTTATCCCCTTTGGTTCTATGTGATAAGCCTTCTGGCGCCGAAATCGTGTCCATATAGAAGACAGGAGGTAAGCCAGAAGATCTGCGCTTCGCCTCGGTTTCCACGACCCCCTTGGTTGTTTTTGCTGATACTCTATTCTGAAGCTCGATTATTTAAAGGAGTGATTCTGTACCAGCTCTGTCATTTCCTCTGGTTCAATTACAGCATCGCTTGCGTCTGTCTTTATGAACGCATTTTAGTATGAGACATCTTTGAGGTGGTGTGTAACGATGTAAAATGCATCAAAAACCCACTAAATTCTGTTGCTGCTCGGACTAAAATGTGTGCCGAGTCAAAAAAACGAACATCTGTTTCTACTCCGTGTGTCATGAAATTTCAGCACTTCTGATTTTGCTGCATTCATTTTAAGGCCCAGGTAAGAGCAAAAGTAACATGCCTGTCGCATGAGAGATTCAGTTAACATTCAACAACAAACCTGAATGACCCAAATTTCCCTCTCTCAAAATTAGCGAATTTGGTTAAGTTTCTGCCCGGTTTCAAACCCGGGGCTTTTCGCGTGAGGAGTGAAAGTGATAACCACTATACTGCAGCAACCATGTCCGGAATGGTAAACTGTGCTGTCACACAGCAGCTCTCTGGCTCTCTGTTTGGGAGAAATGGAATTGAGCTGCTATAATTTGGAATGCTGCAGATAGATTCATATAACAGTGTCATCATAAAATGGCAAAACACCGTGATACAACGGCCCTTCCATCGTCCTGTCTCTGTCGGCTTTTTAAAAGTGCAAATGAATGAATCGCAGTTTCCTTCTCTCCTTTAAGAAACCTATTACTTTTCTGCATGTCAATTAATTGCACAATTCCCTTTGGAAGAAGGAGGTTCTGCAGGTTCCATGCCCAGCTTGCCTTAAATAACACTGTTTTCCTTCAGCCAATGCCATGAAGATTTCGACTTGTGTTCCTTACATAGCTATGCATATGAACATTATTTACTTTTTCTCTTGATTTCATGTCGAATTGACGAATGTGCTCATTTTTCTGATCAAACACCTCATTATGTCTGAGTTATTTACACAATGTAATTACATTTGCTCCACAACACGTTAATCGAGGGAAATTATTGATTCAGTTAGACAGAGCCCTGCCAAGATCACAAGCTGAAATGGTTCGTTCCATTTGTTTGGTTTGAAATAATTTTGTCCTGGGAATGAAATCTTACAGAATACATATTTGTTTAGGGAATAGGGCAGTGTTGATCTACCAGGATGTTTGGAGGGTTCCAATGGTTTGGCTGAGAGTCATGACTCTTGTTACAGGAAGACAACTGTTAGTTTGCATCTGGTGCATCAGTTTGTTTTGAGTTTCATAATACACAAGGCTCGGTCCAGCAAATGTCTCAGACAGCAATGCTTTCTGCTCAATCATTAGGAACACCCTTCTCGTCCTCAGAAGACGTAATTCAACAAACTTTACTCAGCAGCATTTTTTTTCCGTTATTCAACATTCAGTATGAATATTTTCAGCCTGTTCCTGCCCCACGGAACTCATTTCTCATTATCTTGACTCTCTTCTCTCTCCCCTTATCCAGTCCCTTCCGACCTCCATCCATGATTCCTCTGACACCCTACGTCACATCATCAATTTCCAGTTCCCTGGCCCCAACCGCTTCCTCTTCACCATGGACGTCCAATCCCTCTGCACCTCCATCCCACACCAGGATGGTCTGAGGGCCCTTAGCTTCTTCCTTGAACAGAGGCCCGAACAATCCCCATCCACCACTACTCTCCTCCGTCTGGCTGAATTTGTTCTCACGCTGAACAATTTCTCCTTTAACTCCTCTCACTTCTTCCAAATAAAAGGTGTGGCTATCGGTACCCGCATGGGCTCCAGCTATGCCTGTCTCTTTATGGGGTATGTGGAACATTCCTTGTTCCAGTCCTACTCCAGCCCCCTCCCACAACTCTCTCTCTGGGACATCAATGATTACTTCGGTGCTGCTTCAAGCTCTTGTCAGGACCTGGAAAAATTTATGAATTTTGCTTCCAAACTCCACCCCTCCATCATTTTCACATGGTCCATCTCTGACACTTCTCTTCCCTTCCTTGACCTCTCTGTCTCAATTTCTGGTGATTGACTGTCCACCAATATCCATTACAAGCCTACCGACTCCCACAGCTACCTCGACTACAGCTCCTCACACCCCGCTTCCTGTAACGACTCCATCCCATTCTCTCAGTTCCTTTGCCTCCGTTGCATCTGTTCTGATGATGCTACCTTCAAAAACAGTTCCTCTGACATGTCCTCCTTCTTCCTTAACCAAGGTTTTCCACCCACGGTCGTTGACAGGGCCCTCAACCGTGTCAGGCCCATCTCCTGCACATCCGCCCTCACGCCTTCTCCTCCCTCCCAGAAACATGATAGGGTCCCCCTTGTCCTCACTTATCACCCCACCAGCATCCACATTCAAAGGATCATCCTTCGCCATTTCCGCCAACTCCAGCATGATGCCACCACCAAACACATCTTCCCTTCACCCCCCCGGTGGCATTCCGCAGGGATTGTTCCCTCCGTGACACCCTGGTCCACTCCTCCATCACCCCCTACTCCTCAACCCCCACCTATGGCACCTCCCCATGCCCACGCTGAAGATGCAACACCTGCCCATTAACTTCCTCTCTCCTCACCGTCCAAGGGCCCAATCACTCCTTTCAAGTGAAGCAGCATTTCACTTGCATTTCCCCTAACTTAGTCTACTGCATTCGTTGATCCCAATGCAGTCTCCTCTACATTGGAGAGACCAAACGTAAACTGGGCATCCGCTTTGCAGAACACCTGTGGTCTGTCCGCAAGAAAGACCCAAACTTCCCTGTCGCTTGCCATTTTAACACTCCACCCTGCTCTCTTGCCCACATGTCTGTCCTTGGCTTGCTGCATTGTTCCAGTGAAGCCCAACGCAAACTGGAGGAACAGCACCTCATCTTCCGACTTTACAGCCTTCCAGACTGAATATTGAATTCAACAACTTTAGATCTTGAACTCCCTCCTCCATCCCCACCCCCTTTCCGTTTCTTCCCCCTCCCTTTTTTTTTCAATAATTTATATAGATTTTTCTTTTCCCACCTATTTCCATTATTTTTAAATCTATACCTTTAATGCCCTGTCAGTCTCTCCACCCCACCCCCACTAGAGCTGTACCTTGAGTGTCCTGCCATCCATTCTTAATTAGCACATTCGTTTAGATAATATCACCACCTTCAACACCTCTTTGTTCTTTTGTCTGTGACATCTTTTGATTATATTCTCCTATCACTGCTTGCTTGTCCCTACAACCACCCACCCCCCCCAACTTCTCTCCCCCCACCCCCCACCTTAAACCAGCTTATATTTCACCCCTCTCCTAATATTACTCAGTTCTGTTGAAGGGTCTTGAGGACTCGAAATGTCAACTCTTTTCTTCTCTGCCGATGCTGCCAGACCTGCTGAGTTTTTCCAGGTAATTCTGTTTTTGTTCTGGATTTCCAGCATCCGCAGTAGTTTTTTGTTTTTATCTCTGTGAGTAAGCTTTCATAATGTTTATGCCCGGTTTTGAGCTGGGGACCTTTCGCGTGTTAGGCAAACATGATAACCACGACACTACAGAAACTGCTGTGATTGCAGTGAGCCTGTCTGGAATGCTAAACTGCGCTGTAACGCAGCAGCACCCTGGGTGTCTGTTTCGTAGAAATGGAATTTAGCTGCTATTCTCAGGAACACTGCAGCGAGACTGATATAACAATGTAATGATAAAATGGCCTAGCACCATGTATCCATGCAATGGCATAAAAGGCCCTTCCACCATCCGACCTCTGTCCCCTTTTTAAACGAGTAAACTAATTAATCACAATTTGCTTCTCTCTGTCAATAAACCTGTGTTTTCCTCCTTTTCATTAAATTGCTCAATACCCTTTCGAAAAAGTACTTTCTGTAGAATCCATGCCTAATGTGCCTTAATTCACAAGGTTCACATGGCGATTTGGACTTGGGTCCCTAATATACGTCACCATATGAACATGATTTTTAATTATGCAATTGATCTCATCTCCAATGTTCGAAAGCGCTATTTTTTTCAATCTCACTATTTGTACAATTTTACTACTTTTGCTCCATACACCTTCAATCGAGGGTGTGATATTACAGAGAAAAATGTTTGTTCCGGAGTTTAACAGAGTCCTGCCAAGGTCACGTGCTTCAATTGTTCGTTTACTTAATTTGGTTTGAAATAATTTTGTTCCTGGACCGGAATCTTACAGAGGATAAATATTTGCGTAACAAACAGGGCAGTGCTGAGCTACCAGAATGTTTGGAGGTTTCCAATGGTTGGACTGAGGGTCCATGTCACTTGTTGCAGGAAGACGACAGTTGGTGCCTCAGCTTGTTTTGAATTTCAAAATGTAAAAGTATCTGCCCAGCAAATGTCTCCGAGTGCAATGCTTTCTCTTAAGCATTAGGAACATCCGTCTTATCCTCGGAAGACGAAATTGAACAAACTTAACTCAGTATTTGTTCCGTTATTCTATATTTAATATTAATATTTTATCTGTTATTGATGCCTTCATTTGAATTGAAGACTCTCTGAAATATACACCAAACTCGAATTGCAAACATGAGTGAGAGACAAAAGAATGCCAGTCAGCAGGTAATGCAAATCATATGGTGCTCATTTGAAATTGAGCGCAGTTAGCTTGTAAACAAAGTGAAAGAATATTACTGGGAACAGTTTTGAGAATGATACTTTCATTATATTTGATCCCTTTTTGTCCTAGGTGATAAGCCTTTTGGCGTCTAAACCGCAGCCATATCGAAGACAGTAGGGAAGCCAGCAGATCTGCACTGCACCTCGGTTTCCACGACTCCCTTGGTCGTTTTTCCTGAAACTCTATTCTGAAGCCTGATTATTTAAAGGAGTGATTCCGTACCAGCTCTGTCATTTCCTCTGGTTCAATTACAGCATCGCTTGCACCTCTCTTTATGCGCGTACTTTAGTATGAGACATCTTTGAGGTGGTGGGTAATGATGAAAATCTGTATCGAAAACCCACTAAATTCTGTTGCTGCTCGGTCGAACTGCTAAAATGTGTGCCGAGTCAAAAAATGAACATCTATTTCTACGCAGTGTGTGATGAAATTTCAGCGCTTCTGATTTTGCTGCATTCATTTTAAGGCCCAGGTAAGAGCAAAGTAACATGCCTGTCGCATGAGAGATTCAGTTAACAGTCAAAAACAAACCTGAATGACGCAAATTGCCCTCTCTCAAAAGTAGCCAGCTGGGATAATGTTTCTGTCTAGTTTCGAACAGGGGTGTCTTTCGTATGTGAGGCGAACATGATAACCACTATACTATAGAAACATTAGATAGCTGTCATGGCAGTGAGCCTATCAGGAATGTTAAACTGTGCTGTCACGCAGCAGCTTTCTGGCTCTTTGGTTGGGAGAATTGGAACTCCGCTGCTTTAATTTGGAATGCTGCAGACAGACTCAGATAACAATGTCATCATAAAATGGCATAACACCGTGTATCCATACCATGGCCCTTCCATCATCTTGTCTCTGTCAGCTTTTTAAAAGTGCAAACGAATTAATCACAGTTTCCTTCTCTCTTTTAGCAAACCTGTTATTTTTCTGCATATCAATGAATTGCACAATTCCCTTTGGAGGAAGGAGTTTCTGCAGATTCCATGCCCAGTTTGCCTTAAAAACACTGTTTTCCCTCAGCCATTGCCATGAAGATTTAGACTTGTGTTCCTTACATAGCTATGCATATAAGCATTATTTACTTTTTCTCTTGATTTCATGTCGAATTGACGAAAGTGCTCATTTTTCTGATCAAACACCTCATTATTTCTGAGTTATTCGCACAATCTAATTACATTTTCTCCACAACCCGTTAATCGAGGGAAATCATTGATACAGTAAGACAGATCCCTGCCAAGATCACATGCTGAAATAGTTCGTTCCGTTCGTTTGGTTTGAAATAATTTTGTCCTGGGAATGAAATCTTACAGAATACATATTTGTTTTGGGAAAAGGGCAGTGTTGATCTACCAGGATGCTTGGAGGATTCTAATGGTTAGGCTGAGAGGTCATGACTCTTGTTACAGGAAGAAAACTGTTGGTTTCCACCTGGTGCCTCAGTTTGTTTTGAGTTTCATAGTGCAGAAGGCTCGGTCCACCAAATGCCTCAGGCAGCAATGCTTTCTGCTCAATCATTAGGAACACCCTTCTCCTCCTCAGAAGACGAAATTCAACAAACTTTACTCAGCAGCATTTTTTTCCGTTATTCAACATTCAGTATTAATTTTTTTTTTAATTTGATACTGATTCCCTCGGTTGACTTGAGACTCACTGGAATATAAAACAACATCGAATTGCAAACGTGACTGGCAAAGAAAATAATGCCAGACACCAGGTAATGCACTTGATACGGGTCTGATTTGAGATTTAGCACAACAGTCAGCATTTCAACATAATCAAAGAATTTTACAGGCAACAGATTTGAGAATGATGCGTTAATTAGATCTGATCCCCCTTTGTCTGCCGTTACGAGCACACATTATCTTTAACTGTGTTAATCTGTGTCAAAAGACAGATTAATTTCTGTTGTTGACTGAGCAAGCTGCTAATATGTGAGCGCAGTGAAATACGAAAATCTATTTCCACTCAAGTGTGTCATGAAATCTCAGCACGTCCTCAGTAAGAGTAAATGCAAAATGCCTGCAACATAGGAGATTCAAATAAGCTTCAACAATGCAGATTATGGTCACGATTGAATGAGTAAGTTTTAACAATGTTTCTCCACGGCTTCAAACCATGGACTTTTCACGTGTTAGGCGAATATGACAACCACTGTACTACAGAAACTATCATACTGCCATCGAGCCTGTCTGGAATGTTAAACTGCGCTGAAATGCAGCAGCACTCTGAGTGTCTGTTGCAGAGAAATGGAATTCAGCTGCAATTATCAGGACCACTGCAGCGAGACTGACATAACAAAGTAATCATAAAGTAGCCGAGCACCGTGTATTCATACAATCGCATAAGAGGCCCTTCCACCATGCGACCTCTGTCCTCTTTTTAAACGAGCAAACTAATTAATCACAATTTACTTCTCTCTTTTAATAAACCTGTTTATTCCTCCTTTTCACTAAATTGCTCAATTCCCTTTTGAAAAAGCAATTTCTGCAGAATCCATGCCTAGTTTGCCTTAATTCACAAGGTTCACATGACGATTTGGACTTGGGCTCCTAATATACTTTACCATATGAACATGATGTAATTATGCAATTGATCCTCATATCGAATTTATGAAAGTGTTATTTTTTCAATCTTACTATTTTTACAACCTTATTACTTTTGCTCCACAAACCTTCAATCGAGGGCGTTATATTACAGAGGAAAATGTTTGTGAAGGAGTTTAACAGCCAAGAGCACGTGATGCAATAGTTCATTTCCTTCATTTGGTTTAAAACAATTATGTTCCTGGACCGGAATCTTACAGAGGATAAATATTTGTGTAGCAAATAGGGCAGTGCTGAGCTACCAGGGTGTTTGGAGGTTTCCAATGGTGGGACTGAGAGGCCATGTCACTGTTGGTTTCACCCTGGTGCCTCAGCTTGTTTTGAATTTCTCAATGTAGAAGTGTCCGTCCCGCAAATGTCTCTGGGTGCAATGCTTTCTGCTCAATCATTAGGAACATCCGTCTTATCCTTGGAAGACGAAATTGAACAAACTGTATTTGTTCCGCTATTCTATATTTAATATTGATATTTTATCTGTTATTGATGCCTTCATTTGAATTGAGACTCTCTGAAATATACAGCAAACTTGAATTGCAAACATGGCTGATAGACAGAAGGATGCCAGTCAGCAGGGAACGCAAATCATATGGTGCTCATTTGAAATTGAGCACAGTTAGCTTGTAAACAAAATCGAATAATTTCACTGGGAACAGTTTTGAGAATGATTCGTTCATGATATTTGATCCCTCTTTGTTCCAGTTGAGAAGCTTTCTGGCGCATAAATGGCGTCCATATAGAAGACAGGAGGGAAGCCAGCAGATCTGCACTGCGCCTCAGTGTCCAGGGCTCCCTGGGTCATTTTTTCTGAAACTCTATTCTAAAGGCCGATTATTTAAAGAAGTGATTCCGTACCAGCTCTGTCATTTCCTCTGGTTCAATTACAGCATCGCTTGCGCCTGTCTTTATGAGCGCACTTTAACATGAGATGTCTTTGAGATGGTGAGTAACAATGTAAATCTGCATCGAAAACCCACTAAATTCTGTGGCTGACCGGAGGAACTGCTAAATGCGTTTTAACATTTCTTGCTATCTTGACTCCATTCTCTCTCCCCCTGTCCAGTCCCTTCCCAACTACATCCGTGATTCCTCTGACACCCTACATCATATCAACAATTTCCAGTTCCCTGGCCCCAACTGCCTCCTCTTCACCATGGACGTCCAATCCCTCTACACCTCCATCCCCCACCAGGATGGTCTGATGGTTCTCCACTTCTTCCTCGAACAGAGGCCTGAACAATCCCCATCCACCAGTACTCTCCTCCATCTGGCTGAACTTGTTCTCACACTGAACAATTTCTCCTTAAACTCCTCTCACTTCCTCCAAATAAAAGGTGTGGCTATGGGTACCCGCATGGGCCCCAGCTGTGCCTGTCTCTTTATGGGGTACGTGGAACATTCCTTGTTCCAGTCTTACTCCAGTCCCCTCCCACAACTCTTTCTCCGGTGCATCAATGATACTTCGGTACTGCTTCATGCTCTCCAGAAAAATTTATTAATTTTGCTTCCAATTTCCACCCCTCCATCATTTTCACATGGTCCATCTCTGACACTTCCCTTCCCTTCCTTGACCTCTCTGTCTCAATTTCTGGTGATAGACTGTCCACCAATATCCATTACAAGCCTACCGACTCCCACAGCTACCTTGACTACAGCTCCTCACACCCCACTTCCTGTAAGGACTCCATCCCATTCTCTCAGTTCCTTCGCCTCCGTCGCATCTGTTCTGATGATGCTACTTTCAATAACAGGTCCTCTGACATGTCTTCCTTCTTCCTTAACTGAAGTTTTCCACCCACGGTGGTTGACAGGGCCCTCAACTGTGTCCGGCCCATCTCCCGCGCATCCGCCCTCACACCTTCCTCTCCCTCCCAGAAACGTGGTAGGGTACCCCTTGTCCTCACTTATCACCCCACCAGCCTCTGTATTCAAAGGATCATCCTCCGCCATTTCCACCAACCCCAGCATGATGCCACCACCAAACACATCTTCCCTTCACTCCCCCCCGGCAGCATTCCACAGGGATCGTTCCCTCTGGGACACCCTGGTCCACTCCTCCATCACCCTCTACACCTCAACCCCCTCCTGCGGCACGTTCCCATGCAACCGAAGAAGGTGCAACACCTGTCCCTTTACTTCCCCTCTCCTCACCGTCCAAGGGTCCAAGCGCTCCTTTCAAGTAAAGCAGCATTTCACTTGCACTTCCCTTTAGTCTTTAGTCTACTGCATTCGTTGCTCCCAATGCGATTTCCTCTATACTGGAGAGACCAAACACAGACTGGGTGACCGCTTTGCAGAACACCTTCGGTCTGTCCGCAAGCATTACCCAGACCTCCCTGTCGCTTGCCATTTCAACACTCCACCCTGCTCTCATGCCCACATGCCCGTCCTTGGCCTGCTGCATTGTTCCAGTGAAGCTCAACGCAAACTGGAGGAAGAGCACCTCATCTTCCGACTAGGTACTTTACAGCCTTCCGGACTGAATATTGAGTTCAACAATTTTAGATCATGAACTCTTTCCTCTATCCCCACCCCCTTTCCAATCCCCCCCGCCTTTTTTTCCAATAATTTATATATATATTTCTTCTCCCACCTATTTCCATTATTTTTAAATGTATTTCCATCCATTGTTTTATCTCTACCTTTTAGCCTTTTTCGATTCCTTCACCCCACCCCACCCCCACTAGGGCTCTCTGTACCTTGCTTGTCCTGCTTTCTACCCTTAATTAGCACATTCTTTAGATAATATCACCACCTTCAACACCTCTTTGTTCTTTTGTTTATGGATTCTTTTGGCTATCTCCACCTATCACTGGCCCTCTATCCAGCTCTACTTGCCCCACCCCCTCTTAAACCAGCTTATATTTCACCTCTCTTCTATTTTTACTTAGTTCTGTTGAAGAGTCATACGGACTCAAAACCTTAACTGTTTTCCTCTCCGCAGATGCTGCCAGACCTGCTGAGTTTTTCCAGGTATTTTTATTTTTGTTTTGGATTTCCAGCATCTGCAGTTTTTTGCTTTTATGCTAAAATGTGTGCCAAGTCAAAAAACGAGTATCTATTTCTACTCAGCGTGTCATGAAATTTCAGCATTTCTGATTTTGCTGCATTCATTTTAAGGCCCAGATAGGAGCAAAAGCACCATGCCTGAAGCATGCGAGATTCAGGTAGCATTCAACAACAAACCTGAATTGCGCAGATTTTCCTGTCACAAAACTAGTGAGCTCAGATAATGTTTGCCTGGTTTTGAACCAGAGCCCTTTCGTGTGTTAAGCGAACATGATAACCACTACACTACAGAAACATTGACCAGCCTTGATGGCAGTGAGCCTATCCGGGATGTTAAACTGTGCTGTCCCGCAGCAGTTCTCTAGCTCTTTGGTTGGGGGAAATGGAATTCAGCTGCTATAATTTGGAATGCTGCAGACACACTCAGAAAACAATGTCATCATAAAATGGCATAACATCATGTACCCATACCATGGACCTTCCATCATCCTGTCTCTGTCAGCTTTTTAAAGGAGCAAACCAATTAATCACAGTATCCTTCTCTCTTTTAATAAACCTGTTATTTTTCTGAATATCAATTAATTGCACAATTCCCTTAAGAAAAAGGAGTTTCTGCAGATTCCATGCCTAGTTTGCCTTAAATAATACTGTTTCCCTCACCCAATGCCATGAAGATTTAGACCTGGGTCCCCTACATAGCTATGCATATGAACATTATTTTACCTTTTCTCTTGATTTCATGTCGAATTGACGGAAGTGCTCATTTTTCTGAACAAACATCTCATTATTTCTGAGTTATTTACACAATTTAATTAGATTTGCTCCACAACTCATTAATTGAGGATGTTATATCACAGAGGAAAATGATTGCTACAGTTAAATAGAGCCCTGCCAGGATCACATGCTGAAATATGTCGTTTCGTTCAGTTGGTTTAATATAATTTTGTTCTGGGAATGTAATTTTACAGAATATTTATTTCTTTAGGAAACAGGGCAGTGCTGATCTACCAGAATGTTTGGAGGATTCCAATGGTTAGACTTGAGAGGTCATGTCACTTGTTACAGGAAGGCAACACTTGGTTTCCACCTGGTGCCTCAGTTTGTTTTGAATTTCGTAATGCAGAAGGCTCGGTCCAGTAAATGTCTCAGGCAGCAATGCTTTCTGCTCAATCATTATGAACCCTTCTCCTCAGAAGACTCAGCAATTTTTTACATTATTCAACATTCAGTATTAATATATTTCTATTTGTTACTGATGCCCTCGCTTGACTTGAGACTCTCTGAAATATACAACAACATCGAATTGCAAACGTGATTGGCAAACAAAAGAATGCCAGACACCAGGTAATGCACTTGATATGGGTCTGATTTGAGATTTAGCACAACAGTCAGCATTTCAACAGAATCATCAAAGAATTTTACAGGGAACCGGTTTGAGAATGACGCGTTAATTATATTTTTTCCCTCTGTGAGCACACATTACTATGAGACATCTTTGACATGGTCAGTAACTGTTAATCTGCATCGAAAGACCCATTAATTTCTGTTGTTAACTGAATGAACTGCTAATATGTGAGTGCAGTGAAATAAGAACATCTATTTCCACTCAAGTGTGTCATGAAATCTCAGCATGTCTGATTTTGCTGCATTCATTTTATGACCTCGATGAGAACAAATGCAAGATGCCTGCAAATGGGAGATTCAAGTAAGCGTCAATGGAGCAAATCACCCTTACTATTGAATGAGTAAGTTTTAATAAAGTTGCTATTGCATTAAAGGCGTTGTATAAATGCAAGTTATTGTTGTCTACTTTAAGCAGCTACTTTCATTACCAGTCTCAGTTGAAAAACCATGGGCGCTGTGGCACCAGGGAGAGGATTTGTACTGGCTGAGAGTGAAAAGGGATTCACTCGGTCATCCCATTTACTGACACAGCAGCACAGTCACTCTGGAGAGAGACCATCCAGGTAATTCACCAGTACAGGAGGGTTTACTCAGTTTTCCCGCCAACTTTGAAAGTTCAAAGCACTTGATGCATGTTCAGCACATTCACACAGTAGTGAGGCTGTTTAAATGTTGTGTGCGCGGGCGGTGATTCACCTGTTCTTCCCACCCGCTGTGATGCTAGCGAGGTCACATGTGACTGTAGGGGTTGGAATTCTGTTTTTGCTGCTGTTTTGAGGATTCTCGATTCGCCATTAATTCCCATTCTCTTTTTTTCTGGTGGGTAATGGGAGGTCCATGCATAGGGCTTTCGGTATAATTTGTTTTTTAACTTTAGTATTGGACCCTCCGACCCAGCTTCCACTCCGCAACAGGAAAGCAAATCAGGATATCCTAAATTGGACTTTCAATGGGGAAGGGGTTACCCAGCATTCCCCGCGGTAGAGAATGACGCAACAGGAAGGTCAGCGCGCAGGCGCAGTGTCGAACAATGTTTGAGCATGCGCGGAGTGAGCACTGGCGAGGGAGAGAAGCTTCTTTCTCTGATCCGCAATCGGTGAGGGAGGGATGGAGGTTCTGAGGGAGCGAACGATCCGGTGGTTGGACGGGAGAGCTTCGTAAACATGTTGTGTAAGCTGCAGTCTCCCGAATGAGAAGCTACCGGTCCCCGTTTACAAGAGCAGGGCGACAGCTGAGGCGCTCCTGCTGCTGCAGAGCGGAGTGAACGGAGGAGGAATTTCCAAAGCTTGTGGCCTAGGCAACGGAAAGAGCGGCACCAATGCTGGGGTGATTAATATGGGGAATGTTGAAGAGGCCGGCGGTAGATGAACACATGTTTCAGAGTGGAGGAGGAGATTACAGAGATAGGGATGATCGCAGCCAAAGAGGAAATCCATTGAGTGGAGGGTTGTGTGGGTGGAAGAGATTACAGAGATAGAGATGATTGAAGCCAGAGAGGAAATCCATTGAGTGGAGGGTTGTGTGGGTGGAGGAGATTACAGATATATGCATTATCGCAGCCAGAGAGGAAAACAAGGATGAGAATTTTAAAATGTTGCTGCTTCTTAACCGGGAACCTTTGTAGGTCAGTGAACACAAGGATGAAGGATGGACAAGACTTGGTGCGAGTAAACACACGGGCAGCAGAGTTTTGGATGACCTCAAGATTACAAGGAGACTGAATGTGGGAGATTGGCTGGGATTGTGTTAGGATAATTAAGTCTAGAGGTAACAAAGGAATGGATGATGGTTACAGCAGGGGCTGAGCTGAGACGAGGACATTACTGGGGTGGAAGTTGCTGGTCATGGTGATGATGCGGATATGTTTGGAAGCTCATCTTCGGGTGAAATATTTTTCCATGGTTGTGAACAGCCTGGTTCAGCCTCAGACAGTTACCAGGGAGAGGGATGGAGTCGGTGGCTGGCAGTGGAGTTTGTAGTGGGGATTGAAGAGAACGGCTTCAGTCTTCCCAATATTTAAATAGAGGAAATTTCTGCTCATCCAGGACTGGATGTCAAACAAATCGGGACGTTGTGTGACTTGGAGGGGAATTTGGAGGTGGTGCTACCCTAGTCCTAGGTGGTGGAGGTTGAGGGTTTTGGGGATTCTTTCACAGTTCTGGTCAAGTTGTAGATATATAAAACATGTAAAATCTCACTCTACCCTCTTTTTTTTTCTCTCTCTTCATTCAGCTCAATTTCACAACCTGCCTTTGTGTTTTTCTGTGTTCTCTCCACCCCTTTTTCTGTTTTAAATCAACTTCACAGGATATTAGAAGGGGAGGATCTGCAGTCAGAAAACAGCATCTGAAGGAGTTGCCCAATACATCGTAACCTGAATAGCATAGCATCTTGAACATGGAAGGAAAAAGCACTGTTCAAAGTGTAGAGAAACCGTGGAACTGTGGGGACTGTGAGGAGAGATTCAGTTACCCGTGTGAGTTGGAAACTCATCGGCGCAGTCACACTGGGGAGCGACCGTTCACCTGCTCCGTGTGTGGAAAGGGATTCTCTCGATTATCCCAGCTGATTACACACCAACGAGTTCACACCGGGGAGAAACCATTCACCTGCTCCGAGTGTGGGAAGGGATTCACTCAGTCATCCAACCTGCTGAGACACCGGCGAGTTCACACTGATGAGAGGCCTTTTAAATGCCCAGATTGTGGGAAGTGCTATAAAAGCTCATGGGAACTGCTGCTCCATCAACGTGTTCACACTGACGAGAGGCCGTTCAGATGCTCTCACTGTGGGACTGGGTTCAAGCGTTCATCTCAACTCATTGTACACCAGCGAATTCACACTGGGGAGATGCCGTTCACCTGCCCCATGTGTGGGAAGGGATTCTCTCGATCATCCCAGCTGATTACACACCAACGAGTTCACACTGGGTTGAAACCATTCACCTGCTCCGAGTGTGGGAAGGGATTCACTCAGTCATCCCACCTGCTGAGACACCAGCGAATTCACACTGATGAGAGACCTTTTAAATGCTCAGACTGTGGGAAGTGCTATAGAAGTTCTGGGGAACTGATGTCTCATCAACGTGTTCACACTGAGGAGAGACCATTCAGGTGCTCTCACTGTGGAACTGGGTTCAAGGCATCATTTCAACTCACTGCACACCAACAAATTCACACTGGGGAGAAACTGTTCACCTGCTATGAGTGTGGGAAGGGATTTACTTGGTTAGCCAACCTGCTGAGACACCAGCGAGTTCACACTAGGGAGAAACCTTTCAAATGCTCAGACTGTGGGAAGTGCTATAAAAGTTCTGGAGGACTGATATCCCATAAACGTTTTCACACTGATGAAATCCAGTTCAGGTGCTCTCACTGTGGCACTGGGTTCAAGCGATCATCTCAACTCACTGTACACCAGCGAGTTCACACCAGGAGAGGCCATTCACCTGCTACTTGTGTGGGAAGGGATTCGCTCAGTTATCTCACATGTTGAGACACGAGAGAGTTCACACTGGGGCGAGGCCATTCACCTGCTCCGAGTCACCAGTGAGTTTACAAGTCACGACAGTGATTGTATTTTTCTGCCAATCACATCCAGGACTGAACCATGTTCATTGGGGTCTGTTTCTGCTGATGTTAATAAACTCCAGCCCAGTTGTAGGTGCTAATATTCTGGATATAATTAAAATAAATCAGCTTTGTGTTAAACGCACAGTGTGCCGAGTCTTTTTAATATCTATAACACAAGTTAATTCCTTTGAAGTGCTCTCCCTCTCCTGTTTCTATACTCACCAAGGCTCCATAGACAGCACCTTCCAAACCCACGAACACTACCGTCTAGAAGGACAAGGGCAGCAGACACCATCATCCTCCAATGCCCCTCCACTGGTGTCCAGCTGGGTGAGACTGCACGCTCCTGATTTCTTTCTTTCCGGCTTGTAGCCAGAGAATCACCTGCAGTAGCTGTGATCATTTGAGTTACATTGTTACAAACTCACTCACTCGATAGGTGATCAGGTATCATTGCACTTTGATATACAAATGTTCCATTATCACGTTCACAGTGACTGTAATTTACAGACCAAGACTTCTTACCACACCAGCCCTCCTGGATGGATCAACAGAGAAATGCGAGGACATTATAGTCCACCAGCCAAGATCATAGTGGTAAAAACATTTGATAATTCCCATTAAAATATAAAGCACAGCAGAACAACTGTGCATTGGCCTGTTACAAACTTATTGAAACAGATTCATTGCCACCTCCTCCCTTTCCACGTTCCAGGTCCCCAAACACACTTTCCCGGTGACACAGTGATCTATTTGTACTTCTTACAATTTAGTATTCTGTATTCACTGCTCACGATGTGGTCTCCTCTACACTGTGGAGATTAAATCCAGATTAGGTGACTGCTTCATGTTAAATCACCATTCTCTTTGCAAGTGTGATCCTGAGCTGCTTCTCATTTACTATTTTAATTCTCAGCCTCACTTCAAAGTCTGACCTCTTAGTCCTCGGCCTCCTGTACTGCCGCATGAAGCCCAACAGAAGCTCGAGGAACAGCAGCTCGTCTTTGATTAGTCACTTTACAACCTTCCAGACTCAACGGTAATTTTAATAATTTCATATCATAATCATCACTCCCATTTTTAGGACAGTAGATGCTGGTAATGATTCTGCTGTTACCATTTATCCCTCCTCTGAACCTGTCTTATTTGTTTCCTTGTCCCATTAGTTTCTTTAATTGTCTGGTCACCCAATGTTGCCTTGCACCATTGTCCCCTTTATCATTTACTTTCTCCAGCCTTCCATCCTGTCACAAGACCGTTTGTTGTTTCCTTCTGTCTGTCCGTGTTTTCTCTGACTCTGGACTTGTTTATAAACTGTTAAACCTGGGAAATTTTCCAGTTTGGATAAAAGTTCAGCGACATGAAACATTCACCGTGAATGATGCTGTTTGAGTGTTTCCAACATTTTCTGTTTTGAGGTCGGATTTGCAGCATATGCAGTATCTTGTTTTCGGGTCACTGTGGATCAGTTTCTCTCACTTATCGTTACCTGTTTAAAGGTGAGGAAGGAGCTTTTAAAGAATGAGACAACAGGAACTGTCACCCTGTTCGACATGAAACTAAACTCACTGCTAATTCCTCACCAGTAACAATTTTAAACACAAAGTTTCCGGCCGGAATTGAACCGGACACTTTCTCATGTAAAGTAAACGTGAGAATCACTGCACTGGGGAAATGAGTGTGAATCCCCCCCCCGGGACAGAGGGGAACTGACCATCCATCTCTAGCTCTAATTCCCAAACAGAAAATGCTGCCAAGAATCAGCAAGTCAGGCTGAGTCTGTGGCCGCTCTCAGCGTTTGAAACCGTCACAAAGCCCGGGTGATTGATGGCAGCTCCAGACCAATAGGAAAAGGGGGCGGGGCAGGAGGACCCAGCGAAAGCGGCTGATCCTCCAACCAATCGAAGTGAATGAGGGGGCGGGGCCAGGCTGTAACTGAAGCATGTGCAGTGCGGGTAATGGCGATGGAGAGACGGGTCCACAATGGGTAAAGGGGGGGATGGCGGGGCGGAGGGAGCGATGGATCCGGCGGGTGGACGGAGAGGCTCCGGAAACATGTTGTGTAAACCGCAAACCCCGGAAATAAACTGACCGGTCCCCCTCCCCCGTTTACACCGAGCGGGGCCGCTGCTCCCAGATCAATGAAGAGCCGGTTTGTATCAGGCTGGACATTGGTTCCAGAGGCTGGTCCCTGGTCTCCAGTGTCGGTTCTTTATCATTGAATGTATACAGTACAAACGGAGGCCATTCAGCCCGTCCTGTCTGTGCTGGCTCTGCAAGAGCAAATCAGCTGGTCCCACTCCCCTGCCCTTTCACTTACAAGGCCAGCAGCAGATATTACCCATCCCCAGTTACCTGTGGAGAAGATGATGTTTGACCTTCTTGAACCGCTGCAGTCCACGTGGTGAAGATGCTCCAACAATGCTGTTAGATAAAGAGTTACAGTGATGATGAAGGAACAGCGATATATGTCCAAATCAACAACAACAATGTGTATTTATATAGCACATTTCATGTAATAGACCTTCCCAGGTTTAACAGATGTGCTAAAAAGCAACATTTGACACAGAATCATGTAAAGAGGTAAGAGGGCAGTTGGCCAAAAGTTTGGTCAAAGATGTAGGTTTTAAGGAGAATCTTGAACGAGAAAAGAAAGAAAGAGAGCGGAGAGGTTTATGGAGGAAATTCCAGTGCTTATGGCCTTTGAGCTCAGATGTGGATACTAAGGATGAAGCGATTAAAATTGGGAATGCTCAGGAAGCCAGAATGAGCAGAGTGCAGAGACCCGGGTGGGTTGTGAGGCTGGAGGAGATTACAGAGATAGGGAGGGGTGAGACCATGGAGGGACTTGAAAACAAGGATGAGAAATTTAAAATGTTGGTGCTTCTTAAAAGGAACTTTCATAGGTCAGTGAGCACAGGGGTGATGGGTGAATAAGACTGGGTGTGAGTAACTATACAGGCAGCAGAGTTTCGGATGACCTAAAGATTATGGGGAGGTTGAATGCGGGAGACCGGCCGGACTGTGTCCCCTGAATCTAGAGCCTCCAGCCAGAGTTAAGCCTAGAAATAACAAAGGAATGGATGACAGTTTCAGACGAGCTGAGACTATAGTGGAGTCGGGTGATGTTACTGAGGTGGAAACAGGCTGTCTTGGTGATGATGTGGATATGTGGTTGGAAGCTCATCTTGGGGGAAATATTTCACCACGGCTTTGAACAGTCTGTTTCATCTTCAGAGAGTTGTCAGGGAGAGGGATGGAGCCGTTGGCTAGGGAGTGGAGTTTGTATTGGGGACTGAAGACAATGACTTTCATCTTCCCAATATTTGAATTAAGGAACTTTCTGCTCATCCAGTCCTGGATATCAGACAAGTCAGAACAGTGTGTGAGTTGGAGGTGATGGTGTTCACATACACCTGCTACGCTGTTCCTTCTAGATGGTGAAGGTTGAGGGTTTGGGAGATTCTATCAAATTGTGGTTCAGTTGTCAGTCTCTAAAATGCCTTTCCATTGTCCCCGTCTCTCTTCTGTCTCTCCTGTGCCCTTCTATTCTCTCATTCTTTCTCTATCCCATTTCCCTCATTTTTTCTCTCTGTGTCTCTTCCACTTCTCTCTCTCTTTTTCTCTTGTCACATAGAATTCTCCATCCCGGAGGGCTCTGGATGCTCCATCTTTAAATATATTTAAAGCTGAGATGGAGAGATTTTTGGTCTCTCAGGCAGTCGAGGGAAATGGAGAGCATGCAGGAAAGTGGTGTTAAAGACCAAGATCAACCACAATCCTGTTGAATGGCAGAGCAGGCTCATTGGGGCTTATGGTCTACTCCTGCTCCTATTTCTTTTTCTTTATTCATTGGATGTGGGTGTCATTGGCTAGCCTAGCATTTATTGTGGTCTCCTCTACATTGGAGAGACCAAACGCAAACTGGGTGACCGCTTTGCAGAATACCTGCGGTCTGTCCGCAAGAAAGACCCAAACCTCCCTGTCGCTTGCCATTTTAACACTCCACCCTGTTCTCTTGCCCACATGTCTGTCCTTGGCTTGCTGCATTGTTCCAGTGAAGCCCAACGCAAACTGGAGGAACAGCACCTCATCTTCCGACTAGGCACTTTACAGCCTTCCGGGCTGAATATTGAATTCAACAACTTTAGATCTTAAACTCCCCCTCCCCCCATCCCCACCCCGTTTCTCCCCCCTCCCTTTTTTTTCAATAATTTATATAGATTCTTCTTTTCCCACCTATTTCCATTATTTTTAAATCTAAAACTAAAACTTTGTTAGTCTTTCCACCCCACCCCCACTAGAGCTGTACCTTGAGTATCCTGCCTTCCATTCTTAATTAGCACTTTTCTTAGATAATATCACCACCTTCAACACCTCTTTGATCCTTTTGTCTGTGACATCTTTTGATTATCTGCTCCTATCACTGCTTGCTTATCTCCACAATCATCCCACCCTCAACTTCTCTCTCCCCCCGCCCCCCCCCCCCCCCCCCCACCTTAGACCAGCTTATATTTCACCTTTCTCCTAACTATACTCAGTTCTGCCGAAGGGTCATGAAGACTCGAAACGTTAACTGATTTCTTCTCCACCGATGCTGCCAGACCTGCTGAGTTTTTCCAGGTAATTCTGTTTTTATTGCCCATCCCTTGTTCAGAGGGCATTTAGGAGTCAACCGCATTGTGAGTGTGGAGTTACATGTAGGCCAGACCAGGCAAGGACAGCAGATTTCCTTCCCTAAAGGTCATTAATGAACCAGATGGGTTTTGACGACAAACAGCAATGGTTTCATGTTCATTATTAGACTTTTAATTCCAGGTTTTTATTGAATTCAAATTTCACCATCTGCCGTGGTAGCATTCAAACCCGGGTCCCCAGAGCATTACCTGGGTCACTGGATTACCAGTCCAGTGACAAAACCACTACGTCACTGCCTTCCCCTAGTGTTCTCATAAAGGCCAGAGTCTTGTGTAGCCCAGACTGGAGGCAGGTTCCCTTCCCTGAAGGACATTAATGAACTAGTTGGGTTTTTACAAAAAATCCAACAGCTTTCATGGTAATTTTTTCCTAGTTCTGGCCCCAAAAATTACCAGAATCATGAAGTTCAATTTCACAACCTGTGTTTGTGTTTCTGTGGGTTCTCTCTCACTTCCTTTTTTCTGTTTTATATCAATTTCACAGGATATTAGAAGGGGAGAATTTTTCAGTCAGGAAACTCAAACCAAACATCACATCAGAATCTGAGAGAGTCGCCCAATTTGTTGTAACCTGAATATCATCGGATTTTGAACATGGAAGGAAAAAGCACCGTTCACAGTGGAGAGAAACTGTGGAAATGTGGAGACTGTGAGGAGGGATTCAGATTTCCATCTGACCTGGAAACTCATCGACGCAGTCACACTGGAGAGAGGCCATTCACCTGCTTCATATGTGGGAAGGGATTCACTCAGTCATCCAGTCTGCTAAGACACCAGCGAGTTCACAGAGGTGAGAGACCATTCACCTACTCTGACTGTGGGAAGGGATTCGCTCAGTCATCCAACCTATTGAGACACCAGCGAGTTCACACTGGGCAGAGACCATTTACTTGATCCAAGTGTGGGAAAGGATTCGCTCGGTCATCTGACTTGCTGACACACCAGCGAGTTCACACTGATGAGAGACCTTTTAAATGCTCAGACTGTGGGAAGTGCTTTAAAAGTTCCCGGAACCTGATGCTCCATCAACGTGTTCATACAGACGAGAGACCATTCAGGTGCTTGCACTGTGGGTCTGGGTTCAGACAGTCATCTCAACTCACTGAACACCAGCGAGTTCACACGGGCAAGAGGCCATTCACCTGCTCTGACTGTGGGAAGGGATTCGCTCAGTCATCCAACCTGCTGACACACCAGCGAGTTCACACTGGAGAGAGACCTTTCACCTGCTCTGACTGTGGGAAGGGATTCACTCAGTTATCCACCCTGCTGAATCACCAGAGTGTTCACACTGATAAGAGACCTTTGAAATGCCCAGACTGCAGAAAGTGCTATAAAAATTCCAGGGAGTTGATGTCCCATCAACGTGTTCACACTGATAAGAGACCTTTTAAATGCCCGGACTGCGGAAACTGTTTTAAAAGTTCTGGGGAACTGATGCGCCATCAACGTATTCACACTGACGAGAGACCATTCAGGTGCTCTCAGTGTGGGACTGGGTTCAAGACATCATCTAATCTCACTGTACACCAGCGAGTTCACACCAGGGAGAGGCCGTTCACCTGTCCCAACTGTGGGAAGGGATTCACTCAGTCATCCACCCTACTGACACATCAGCGAGTTCACATTGAGGAGAGACCGTTCATCTGCCCCAAGTGTGGAAAGATATTCACACAGTCATCCAACCTGATGAGACACCAGCGAATTCATAAGTAACTAGAGTGATTGGATTTTGCTGGTAGTCACAGAGGACTGAACTGGGTCTGTTTCTACTGATGTTAATAATTTCCAATGTAGTTACATGGACTAATATTTTAGATAAAAGTCAAATAAATCAGCTTTGTGTTGAATACATTGTGTTGAATCTTTCTAATATTTCTAACACAAGTTAATTATTTTTGAAGGTTTTTCCCACTCCCCGTCTCCCCCATCCTCACCTTCCAACAAGTATGAGATCATCATGGAATTTCCTTGTCACTAAGATTGAAACAATCCAATCAGCTGCCTCTGCTGCTTCCCTCCCTGATACTAGTGCACCGGGCCAAACTGTCCAAAGTTCCTCCTTACCCGAGCTCTGAACTCACATCTTTCTCCAGTTTCTCTCCCTTCTCCCATCATGCCCTGTAGTCTATTCTAGAGCTTCTGGGCACGGCCACCAATGGCACAGCAAGTGAAATGGGGGATGCACAGGGGGCCAGAATTAGAGGAGGGGGTTGTGGAGATGGAGGGGCTGTCTGTGAGTTAAGACATAGGGCGGCAGAATTTTGGATGACCCAAGGTTACAGGGGGCAGAATGTGGGAGACCAGCCAGAGTGTGTCGGAATAGTCGAGTTTGGAGGTGACAAAGGTGTGGATGAGATATTCGGCAGCAGATGAGCTGAGAGAGGGGAGGAGACGAGTGATGTTACGGAGGTGAGAATAAAGGGTTAAGCTTGATGGAAGTTGGATATGTAATAGCAGGAGGTTGTTTAAGTGGAGGATAAAGGTCGATAACTCCCCAGGACAGGTACAGCACCGGTTAGACACAGAATAGCCTTCTCCAGTGTTGGGAATTTTTCTACGTTCTTTATCACCATCTCATTTTGCTTTGCACCATCATTCCTTTCGCTGATTAATCTCTCCTGCCTTCCACAGACCTGCCCACTTTTGTTTTTTACCCCACCTCTCTAATTTATAGAGCTGAAAGGTTGATTCTGTTTATCCCCCTGCAGAAGCTGCCAGACCTGCTGAGCATTTCTCACATTCTCATTTTTTATTCCAGCTTTTGCAGCATCTGCAGGATTTTGCTTCCGGGCTGAGACCGCGTCCTCTGCTGACGTCACAATGAACGCCCAGCGGCAGACCTGCCGCCCACTTGGTCCTTCAGCCTTTGCCCGCGCTCTCGCTATTGGTCGAGATGAACGTCAGTCAACAGTCCAGGCCCCGCCCCCACAGCATCATTATGTCGTCACTTCCGAGGGCCGCTGTCTTATCCACTCCCGCGAGCCCCAGTTGGACTCTCCGGTTTGTATTTAATTTGATTCTTTCTCTCTCCATCCGCCCCATCCCCCCCATCATGGGGATTGTTCGGGCCTCTGTTCGAGGAATAAACGGAGAGCGATCAGACCATCCTGGTGGGGGATGGAGGTGTAGAGGGATTGGATGTCCATGGTGAAGAGGAGGTAGTTGGGGCCAGGGAACTGGAAATTGTTGATATGATGTAGGGTGTCAGAGGAATCACGGATGTAGGTGGGAAGGGACTGGACAAGGGGAGAGAGAATGGAGTCAAGATAGCAAGAAATGAGTTCCGTGGGGCAGGAACAGGCTGACACGATGGGTCTGCTGGGAATAGGCACTTTACAGCCTTCCGGACTGAATATTAAGTTCAACAATTTTAGATCATGAACTGTCTCCACCATCCCCACCCCCTTTTTTCCAAATATTTATATAGGTTTTTCTTTTCCCACCTATTTCCATTACTTTTAAATGTATTTCCATCCATTGTTTTATCTCTGCCTTTTAGCCTATTTTGATCCCTTCCCCCCCACTAGGGCTATCTGTACCTTTATTGTCACATTCCTTAGCTAATATCACCAGCTTTAGCACCTTTTTGTCCTTTTGTCTATGACATCTTTTGGTTATCTCCACCTATCACTGGCCCTCTATCCAGCTCTACCTGTCCCACCCCCCCGCCTTAAACCAGCTAATATTTCACCTCTTTTCTCTTTTTACTTAGTTCTGTTGAAGAGTCCATAAGACCATAAGACATTGGAGTAGAAATTAGGCCATTCGGCCCATCGAGTCTTCTCCACCATTCAATCATGGCTGATAAGTTTCTCAACCCCATTCACCCGCCTTCTCCCCGTAACCTTTGATCCCCTTACCAATCAAGAACCTATCTATCTTGGTTTTAAATACACTCAATGACCTGGCCTCCACAGCCTTCTGTGGCAATGAATTCCATACATTCACCACTCTCTGGCTAAAGAAGTTTCTCCTCATCTCTGTTCTAAAAGGTCTTCCCTTTACTCTGAGGCTGTGCCCTCAGGTCCTAGTCTCTCCTACTAATGGAAACATCTTCCCCACGTCCACTCTGTCCAGGCCTTTCAGTATTCTGTAAGTTTCAATCAGATCCCCCCTCATCCTTCTAAACTCCATCGAGTATAGACCCAGAGTCCTCAAACGTTCCTCATATGTTAAGCCTTTCATTCCTGGGATCATTTTCGTGAACCTCCTCTGGACCCTCTCCAGGGCCAGCACATCCTTCCTGAGATACGGGGCCCAAAATTGCTCACAATATTCTAAACGTGATCTGACCAGAGCCTTATAAACCCTCAGCAGCACATCCCTGCTTTTATATTCTAGTCCTCTCGAAATAAATGCCAACATTGCATTTGCCTTCCTAACTACTGACTCAACCTGCATTTCTTTAGCACCTTTCACAACCTCAGGATGTCTCTGTGCACAGTAAGCCTCCTCAAACCATAGAAAGGGTTATGGTGCATACAGAGGCCATTCAGCCCATTGTGTCTGTGCCTGCCAAAAAGAGAAATAAGAAACTAGCCGCTCATTTGAATCCCACTTTCCAGCACCTGGTCCATAGCCTTGTAGGTTACAGCACTTCATTTGCAGATCCAGGTACCTTTTAAATGAGTTGAACGTTTCAGCCTCAACCACCAACTTAGGCAGTGAATTCCAGATGCCCACCACCCTCGGGGTAAAAAGGTTTTTCCTCATGTCCCTTATAATCCTTCTACTAATCACCTTAAATCTATGGTCCCTGGTAATTGATTCCTCAGCTAGGGGAAACAAGTCTTTCCTCCATACCTTATCTGGACTCCTCATAATTTTGTACACCTCAATTAGGCCACCCCTTGGTCTCCTCTGTTCCAAGGAAAAGAAACCTAGCCTATCCAATCTCTCCTCATTGCTGCAATTTTCAAACCCTTACAACATTCTTATAAATCTCCTCTGCACTCTCTCCAGAGCAATTATGTCCTTCCTGTAATGTGGTGACCAGAACAGTACACAGAATTCCAGCTGTGGCCTAACCAGCGTTTTATACAGCTCCATCATTACATCCCTGCTTTTGTATTTAATACCTCGCCCAATAAAGGGAAGCATTCCATATGCTTTCTTCACCACCTTGTCCACCTGTCCTGCTACCTTCAAGGACCTGTGGACATACACTCCAAGGTCACTTCCTCAACAGCAACCTGATAATGACCAGATATGATCTGTTTTTAGTGAGATTGATTGGGAGTAAAATATTGGCCAGGACACCGGGAAGAACTCCGTGCTGTCCTTCAAATAGTGCTCATGGAATCTTTTACATAATATCCTTGTGGGGATACTTGCTAGTGCTGTTGGGAAGGGTTTAAACAGCTCCTCAGGGAGATGGGGACATGAGAGGCATTTCAGATAGGAAAAAATACAATGCTGATGATAGGAAGCAGTAAACAAACGTGGAAAGCAGCAGAAAAAAATGCCAGCATCAAACAGAGTGAAAATACAACGAGAAAGAACTAATTAATAATCATGTTGTAAAAGCACCTTTAGGGAGAGTGACCATAATATGATAGAATTTTACATAAGTTTGAAAAATTTGTGATTCAATCTGAAATTCAGGTCTTAAATCTAATCAATGAAAACTGAAGATATGATGGGAAAGTTGGTTGTGATGGATTAGGAAATTACATCAAAAGGTATGACAGTAGACAGAAAATGGCTAGTATTTAAATAATTAGTACATGGTTTACAACAAATATACATTCCTTTGAGGCACAAAAACCCAAGAGGAAAAGTGAGTCAACCGTAGCTAACAAAGGAAATTAAAGATTATATTGGATCAAAGGAAAACACTTATAAAATTTCCAAAAGTGTAGTAATCCTGAGGATTGGAAGCACTTTTGAATTCAGCAAAAGAGAACAAAGAAACTAATAAAGAAAATGCTAGAATCTATAATAAGGGATGTCATAACTGTACACTTAGAGAACAATGATCTGATCGGGCAGGTTCAACATGGATTTATGAAAGGGAAATAACATTTGACAAACCTGTAAGAGTTTCTTGAAGATGTTACTAGCAGGATGGCTAAGGGGGGACCTGTGGATGTGGTGTATTTATATTTTCAGAAGGCTTTTGATTAGGGCGTTAGTAAACAAAATTAGAGCACATAGGATTGAGTGTAATAGACTGACATAGATTGAGGATTGATTACGGACAGAAAACAGAGAGTAGTAATAAAAGGGTCAGTCTCAGGTTAGCAGGCTGTGATTAGTGGGGTACCGCAAGGATCAGTACTTGGCCCCTGGCTATTCACAATCTACATCAATGATTTGGCGTGGGGACCAATGTAATATTTCCAAGTTTGCTGATGACACAAAACTAGATGGGGATGTAAGTTGTGAGGAGGATGCAAAAGGGCTTCAAGGGGATTTGGCAGGCTTTGTGAGTGGGCAAGAACCTGGCAGATGGAATATAACGTGGGTAAATGTGAAGTTATTCACTTTGGTAAAATGAATGCAGGTGCAGAATATTTCTTAAATGGTGAGAGAATGGGAAGTATTGATGTCCTTGTTCCTAAGTTATTGAAAGCTAACAGGTAGGTGCAGCAAGCAAATAGGAAGGTAAATGGCATGTTAACCTTTATTGCAAGGGGATTTGAGTACAGGAGTAAGGAATTCTTGTTGCAATTGTATAGAGCCTTGGTGAGACCGCACCTGGAGTATTATGTACAGTTCTGATCTCCTTATCTAAGGAAGGGTATACTTGCCATAGAGAGATTGCAGTGGAGGCTTACAAGAATGATTCCTGGGATGGCAGGATTGTCTTACGAGGAGAGATTGAGGAGACTGGGCCTGTATCCTCTGGAGTTTAGAAGAATGAGAGGTGATCTCATTGAAACTTACAAAATTCTTACAGGGTGTGACAGGGTGGATGCAGAAAGGATGTTTCTCCTGGCGGGGCCAGGGCGTGGTCTAGAGCAAGGGAACAGAGTCTCAGAACAAGGGGAAGGCCATCTGGGACTGAGATGAGGAGGAATTTCTTCACTCAGAGGATGGTGAATCTTTGGAATTCTCTGCCCCAGAGGGCTGTGGAGGCTCAGTCATTGAGTGTGTTCAAGACTGAGGTCGATAGGTTTCTAGATACTAATAACATCAAGGGAGACAGGGATAGCGTGGGAAAGTGGCGTTGAGGTAAACAATCAGTCATCATCTAGTTGAATGGCAGAGAACGCTCGAGGAGCTGAATGGCCTACTCCTGCTCCTATATTCTTATGTTACATCGCCTGAGGGTTGGATGTGGGCCTCAGTTTAACACCTTAATATCTCCTTGTGTGGCCTGTGGTCATCATCCCTGTGAAACATACAAACATATGAATTAGGAGCTGGAGTAGGCCATTGGGCCTCTCGAGCCTGCTCCGCCATTCGATAAGATCAGAGTTGATCTGATTGTAGCCTTAACTCTACTTTCTTGCCGACACGCCATACTGCTTGACTTCCTTGTCAATCAAGAATCTATCCCATCTGCCAATTTTTTGCCTGCTCACTTAACCTATCTACATCCCTTTGCAAACTCCTTATGTCCTCTTCACAACTTACTTTCCTACCTATGTCATCAGCAAATTTAGCAACCAAACATTCAGTCCCTTCATCCAAGTAATTGACATAGATTGTAAATAGTTGAGGCCCTAACATTAATCCCTGTGATGCTCCAATAGTTACATTTTGCCAGCCCAGAAATGACCAATTTATCCCTTCTTTCTGCTTCCTGTTAGATAACTAATCCTCTGTCCATGCTAATGCTACCCCATCCCCATGAGCTCTTATTTTGTGTAATAACCTTTGATGTGGCACCTTATCAAATGCCAGTTAGAATCCAAGTACATCACAGCTACAGGTTCCCCTTTATCCATGTTGCTTGTTACTTCCCCAAAGAACTCTAATAAATTAGCCAAACACGTTTTCCCTTTTACAAAACAGTGTTGACTCTGCCTGATGTCATTAAGATTTTCTAAGTGCCTTGCTATAACCTCCTTAATAATAGATCCTAGATTTTTTTTCCCATGACAGATGTTAAGCTATCTGGTCTATGTATTCCTGCTTTCTGTCTCACTCCTATCTTGAATAGAGGAGTTACATTTGCTATTTTCCAATCTGATGGGACCTTTCCAGAATCAAAGGAATTTTGGAAAATTATATCAAATGCATCTAATATCTCCACAGCCACTTCTTTTAAGACCCTATCAGTTAAGTCCATCAGGTACTGGGAGCTTGTCAGCCTTTAGTTCTAATAGTGTTCTCAGTACCCTTTCCCTGGTGATTTTAAGTTCCTCCCTCCCTTTCACCTCTTGATTTACAAGTATTTCTCGGATGTTAGTTGTCTCTTTTACAGTGAAGACAGACACAAAATTTGTTCAACACTTGCGCCATTTCCTTATTTTCCATTATTAATTCTCCAGACTCACTCCCTAGAGGACCAGCACTCATTTTAGTTACTCTTTTCCTTTTTCAATACTTGTAGAAACTCTTACTAACTGTTATTATACCTCCAGCTGGATTCTTCTCAGAATCTAATTTCTCCCTCATTTTCTCAGTCATTGTTTGCTGCTTTTTAAATGTTGTATGACCTTATGACCTACTACTAATCTTCGCAGAATTGTAAGCTTTTTTTTTTCCAATTTGTTATTATCTTTAACTTCTTTAGTTAGCCACGGATGGCACATACTTCTCCGAGAGTCTTTCTTTCTCACTGGAATTTACCTTTGCTGAGTTATGAAACATCCCCTTAAATGTCTGCCGCTGCATTGACCTACCCTTAACCTAATTTCCCAGTTCACTTTTTCCAGCTCTGTCTTCATTCCCTTGCATTTGCCTTTACTGAAGTTTAAAACACTTGTCTTAGACACATTCTTCTCTCCCTCAAACCAAATGCGAAATGCAATCATGTTATGATCGCTGCTACCTAGAGGCTCCTTTACTATGAGGTCATAAATTAATCCTCTCCTATTTATTATACATTACCAAACACCTTGGAATGGTTTTCTCTATGTGAAAAAAGCTTTATGAACGTGACATCACAGACCATAGATACGCCGAATAAAGCTAAACTAGGTGCTGCCTGCAGCTGGGAACCGAATACACGGGAACCATCACAGAGCCTGAAGCAAAGAGCGAGAGACCCAAACAAAACCAGGATGAATGAATCCAATTGCAAAATGCCCAATGGCACGTGTGGGAACCTGCCCAACTTCCGTAAAATAATAATACAGAAAGTGGAGAGGGAGCACTGTCAGGCTGACCTTAATATCAGGGGACATGTCATGTGTCATTTCCGTCTTCTGGTGCAATTGAAACTGGACTTCAATGTAACAATTATTGGAAGTAAACTAAATAATTGGGGAAATGTTTCTTTAAGTGACCCCAGTGGAAGGAACAACGGTTTTGTCTTTCACCCTGTAAAAGTAATTTGAGCCCTCCCCCATTGCACTAGCAAACCGACCCACAAGAGCCCTTGTCCCAGCTCTGCTGAAGTGCAATCCGTCCATCTTGAACAGGTGCCTCATTCCTCAGAACTGGCTTTGATGCCCTATGAATCTGAAGCCCTCCCTCCTGCAGCAATTCACCAGCTCCATGTTAACCTGCCTTGATCTAGTTCTGTTAGATTCGATTCCATGATTGGCCAGCACTTGCTGCACAATCCCGAGTGTGCTAATATTAGTCCAGCTTATAAATAGCTCATGGGGATGTTGTGGCATAGTGGTATTGTCACTGGAGTGGTAATCCAGAGACACAGGGAAGTGCTCTGAGGACCCGGGTTTGAATCCCACCACGGCAGAGGGTGTATTCTGGAATTAAAAGCTGTGAAAACCACTGCCTTCATGTCCTAAACTCATTCCCTAACGCCCTTTAGGGAAGGAAATCTGCTGTCCTTACCTGATTTGGCCTACATGTGACTCCAGACCCACAGCAATGTGGGTGACTCTTAAAAAAATGTTCAAGCGCAAAAATGAACGAGGGCAATTAAGGATGGGCAATAAATGCTGGCCTAGACAGTAACACCCACATCCCAGGAACAAATTTTAAAAAATTATGCTTGCTAGAAGTGACATATGCAGGGACCCCTTCTCTGCAACAAAGGAATATGTTCACGCTTTGTACCTTTTTTTGGAAAGTGGCAGCAGTGTGTACCATCTATGAGATGCACTGCAGCAACTCACCTAGGCTCCTTCAACAGCACCTTCCAAACCTGCAACCTCCACCACCTAGAAGGACAAGGGCAGCAGATGCATGGGAACAGCACCACCTGGAAATTCCATTTCAAGCCACACACCATACTGACTTGGAACAATGTCAAGGTTCCTTCACTGTCATTGGGTCAAAATCCTGGAAATCCCTCCCTAACAGCACTGAGCATGTACCTACACCACATGGAGTGAAGCAATTCAAAAAGGCAACTCATCAACACCTCTCAAGGGTAATTATGGATGGGCAACACATTGTGGTCTTGCCAGCGATGCTCACATCCTGTGAAAGAATAAATAATTTATAGAAACAGAAAATGTTGGAAAACCTCAGCAGGTCTGGCAGCATCTGTAGCGAGAGAAACAGAGATAATGTTCCCAGCCCAATATGACTCTTCTTCGGAATTACCATAGGGGAATTCCTGCAGGAGGGAGGGCTTCAGATTCCTTTGATATCAAAGGGTTCTGAAGAAGAGTCATGTTGGACATGAAACGTTAACTCCGTTTCTCTCTGCACAGATGCTGCCAGACCTGCTGAGTTTTTTCCGCCATTTTGTGATTTTATTTCAGATTTCCAGCATTCTTGAAGGTGGATAAATCACCGGGGCCAGATGGATTGTATCTCTGGCTGTTGAAGGAAGCCAGGGAGGAAATAGCAGATGCTCTGAGGATCATTTTCCAATCCTCACCAGATACAGGTGAGTTCCCAGAGGATTAGAGAGCTGTGAACATTATACCATTATTTTAAAAGGTTGCGAGGGATAAACCAGAAAATTATAGGCCGGTCAGTCCAACTTCAGTGGTTGGAAAATTATTGGGAACAATTATGAGAGACAGGAAAAACTGGCACTTAGAAAGTGCACAGATTGATCAAGGATAGTCAGCATGGTTTTGTTATGGGAAAATCTTACTAACCTAACAGAATTTTTTTGAGAAAGTAACAAGGAGGAATTGTTGAGGATAGTGCAGTGGACATTTCTACATGGATTTCAGTAAGGCATTTGACAAGGTTCCACATGGCAGACTAGTCAGGTGGCCTATTTGAGGGTTAGGGTCTAGACAGGCTAGAAAGGAAAGACTTGTTTCCCCTCACTGAGGGATCAGTTACCAGGGGGCACAGATTTAAGGTGACATGAGGAAAAACTTTTTCACCCAGAGGGCGGTCTGGAATTCACTGCCTCAGTTGGTGGTTGTGGCTAAAACACTCAACTCATTTAAAAGGGACGCGGATCTGCATCCGAAAGCGCTGTAACCTGCAAGGCTATGGACCAGGTGCTCGAAAGTGGGGTTAAAATGACCGGCGCAGACACGAGGGCTGAATGGCCTCTTTCTGCACCGTTACTTTTTTATAGTTCGATTTGCAGCATTTTACATTTACGTACATATAGTTTAGTGAATTTGTACGTATAAAAATACACATTTTATATTTATATATGTGTGTTTGTTCCCTGTGTGATTCCCATCTCCCTTTCCCAGCTCTGTGCTGCCTCAGCTGCTCTCACCTGGGGACAGCGCCTCACAATCCAGCTCCACGCCGCGCCCCGCCCCCTCACCGCGCCGCGCCGCCATTGGTTGGAGGACCCGCCACCCCGTCGATCCGCCAGCCAGGCCCGGCCCGCTCCCTCCCTATTGGTCAGAGCACATGTCAGTCACCGCCCCCTCGGCGGTCACGTGGTCTGTTCTTCCGAGGACCGCCGCCGTGTCCGCTCCACTCGGTGTCCTGTCAGCCCCGGTCGGACTCTCCGGTTTGTATTTTATTTGATTCTCTCTCTGAGTCTCTCCGCCCGCCTCTCCATCCCTACCCCATCCTCGAGCTCGCTCACTCGGTTTGGGAAAACTCGCCTTCGTTCCATTATTCGGCCTTTCAATGGCCGCTTGGCCCAGGACCCGCCTGGTTGGTTTCAACCGACTGAGCATGCGCGTATCCCGGCAGCAGCTCGGGATATTTAAAGGGACGAAAGCAAAAAACTGCGGATGCTGGAAATCCAAAACAAAAATAAAAATACCTGGAAAAACTCAGCAGGTCTGGCAGCATCGGCGGAGAGGAACACAGTTAACGTGGAGTCCGAATGACCCTTCAACAGAACTAAGGAAAAATAGAAAAGAGGTGAAATATAAGCTGGTTGAAGGGGGGGTGGGACAGGCAGAGCTGGATAGAAGGCCAGTGATAGGCGGAGATAACCAAAAGATGTCACAGACAAAAGGACAAAGGGGTGTTGAAGGTGGTGATATTATCTAAGGAATGTGCTAATGAAGGGTAGAAAGCAAGACAAGCAAGGTACATATAGCCCTAGTAGGGGTGCGGTGGGATGAAGGGAAGGGATCGAAATAGGCTAAAAGGTAGAGGTAAAACAATGGATGGAAATACATTTAAAAATAATGGAAATAGGTGGGAAAAGAAAAATCTATATAAATTTTTGGAAAAAAAAGGGGGGGGGGTCAGAAAGGGGGTGGGAATGGAGGAGACAGTTCATGATCTAAAATTGTTGAACTCAATATTCAGTCCGGAAGGCTGTAAAGTGTCTAGTCGGAAGATGAGGTGCTGTTCCTCCAGTTTGCGTTGAGCTTCACTGGAACAATGCAAGGACAGACATGTGGGCATGAGAGCAGGGTGGAGTGTTGAAATGGCAAGCGACAGGGAGTTCTGGGTCATGTTTGCGGACAGACCAAAGGTGTTCTGCAAAACGGTCACCCAGTCTGCGTTTGGTCTCTCCAATGGAGAGGAAACCGCATTGGGAGCAACGAATGCAGTAGACTAAATTGAGGTAAGTGCAAGTGAAATGCTGCTTCACTTGAAAGGAGTGTTTGGGCCCTTGGACGGTGAGGAGAGGGGAAGTAAAGGGGCAGGTGTTGCACCTTCTGCGGTTGCATGGGAAGGTGCCGTGGGAGGGGGTTGAGGTGTAGAGGGTGATGGAGGAGTGAACCAGGGTGTCCCGGAGGGAACGATCCCTGCAGAATGCCGCCAAGGGGATTAAAGGGACACTGTCCCTCTGTGTTCACTTGTAATTTAAAGGGACAGAGGCATTGCAAGATAGACTGATTTCAGTGCTGAGAGGAGAGACAGCAGGCTTTGGAGCAATATTTAGGTAAAGCTAGTAAATTGTCTATTCTGAATTTCTCTCCTGTTTTTAGTTATTGCTGATGGAAACTTGCTTTACAGGGAGAGAGTCTGTGGCTGGGAACCTCAGATGAAACTGCGCCAATCTCTCTGACTCACACCACTCATCAGGACCTGAAGATTATCGGCAATATGGAAGCGGAGAGCAGCATTTGCAGTGTGGATAAACTGTATCCGTGTTCTGTGTGTGGATGCGGATTCGAACGATCGTCCGACCTGCAGACTCACAAGTGTGACCAAACTGAACAGAGGCCGTGTAAATGTGGGGACTGTGGGAAGGGATTCAGTCACCCCTCTGAGCTGGAAACTCATCGCTGCAGTCACACCAGGGAGAGGCCATTCATCTGCCCCAAATGTGGGAAGGGATTCACACTGTCATCCAGCCTGCGGAGACACCAGCGAGTTCACACTGGGGAGAGACCGTTCACCTGCTCCATGTGTGGGAAGGGATTCATCCAGTCATCTGACCTGCTTTCGCACCAACGGGTTCACAGTGGGGAGAGACCATTCACCTGCTCTCTGTGTGAGGAGGGATTCACTCATCCCTCCAACCTGCTGACGCACCAGCGAGTTCACACAGGGGAGAATCCGTTCACCTGCTCTGAGTGTGGGAAAGGATTCACTCAAGCCTCCAACATGTTGAGACACCAGCGAGTACACACTGGGGAGAGGCCATTCACTTGCTGTGTGTGTGAAAAGGGGTTCGCTGAGTCAGGAAGCCTGCTGGCACACCAGCGAGTTCACACTGGGGAGAGACCGTTTACCTGCTCCATGTGTGGGAAAGGATTCACTCTGTCATCATCCCTTCTCAGACATCAGCGAGTTCACACCGGGGAGAGACCATTCACCTGCTCCGAATGTGGGAAGGGATTTAACCAGTCAACTGACCTGTTGACACACCAGCGAGTTCACAGTGGGGAGAGGCCATTCACCTGCTCCATGTGTGGGAAGGGGTTCACACAAGCTTCCAACCTGCTGAGCCACCAGAGAGTTCACACTGGGGAGAATCCATTCACCTGCTCCATGTGTGGGAAGGGATTCGCTCAAGCTTCCAACCTGGTGAGCCACCAGCGAGTTCACACTGGGGAAAGGCCCTTCACCTGCTCTGTTTGTGGGAAGGGATTCAGTCGATCATCCTACCTGGTGAAGCACCAGCAAGTTCACAACTGACTGCACTGCTCCAATTTTGCCAGCACTCGCTTGGTAGAACAAAACGTGAATATTGCTGAGAAAAAGAGAGATATGCTGTCGAAGCTTTGCATCTTGCACTCATCAGGACAGATGCAAGAATGCTAAATTTCAAAGTGAAGAACAATATATACTGCATCAGAAAAGGGTGCTGATTGGTTGACAAGTTGACTCTGATCATTTGAGGCGTTGCCATGGAGAATTCACCAGGGAACTATTATCCCCCACACTTTTATTTAATTCAAAAATGGTGCAATGCCTGGATAGTGTCCTGCCTGCTGAGGACAGATCCCTGTGTCGGAACATATGTAGCTTCCAGCAAGCATACGTCAGCCACATGGTGAGCTTGATTGATAATCTTAAATCGGTTGTTAGTATAATTCTGAGCACACCCTGGAATGTTCAGCAATTCACAGAATCACATCTAATGTTAGACATTATGTCCTGAGATTTGCAAGCCTGAGCTGTTTGAGTACAGCCAGTATGCTGCCTATTGTGAGTAGCCAAAGTGACATGCAGTTTGATATGATCCACCTGTTGCAACGTACAGCCTGTTACCTGGCATCACAGCAACACTGAAATTTATATACCACATCACTCATTTGAGTTGTAGGCAAAATGCTTTTTGGCTTCACGTCAGCATCCTGTTAGTGGAAAATACCACTCGTGTTGCTACTGCATAGACACAGCGTGAAAACAGTTAACCTCACCTGTTGCTCAAAGTTTTGAGATACGGTCCCCTTCCAGGGTTATTTAAGGCATACTGGGCACTCTTCAGGTCCAAATATTTCAGCAACAGGTGAGGCTAGCCATTTCACACTGCTGATGTGGGACTTGATCCCATAGGTGCTGACTTGGAGGTGATAGTTCTACCAAGGCCACAGCTGTCATGTTAACCAATGGTATTAAATATCATGGAATGGATGTCTGGAAGTGACAGATCAGCCATTTTCTGGTGAAATGGAGAATAGGCTCATTGGGCTAAATGGCCTTTTCCTGGTCAGATATTCCACACCTCCCCTCCTAGACTCGATATTCCCAATTCCTACCAAAGTGGAAATGCGCACATTTTCCCACTTTATACTCCATCTGCAAAATTTAGACTGCCCACCTATCCTATGTACATCCCTTTGCAAATTTTGTGTTCTCCTAACAATCTTCTTTCCTACCTATCTTTGTATCAGCAATAAATTTGGCTACAATGCAGTCAGTCCCTTCATCCAAGTCATTGATATAGATTGTAAATAGTTGAGCCCCAAAGCACTGATCTCTGTGCCACCTCACTAGTTACAGTTTGCCAACCTGAAAATGACCCCTTTATCCCAGCTCTCCTGTTAGTTAGCCAATCCTTTATCCATTCTAATGTATTTCACCAACACCATAAGCTGTTATCTTTGTGCAGTAACCTTTCATGTGGCATCTTTTAGGATGCCTTTTGGAAATCTAAATACACTACATCTACTGAAATAAAAACAGAAAATGCTGGTAAAACTCAGCAGGTCAGGCAGCATCTGTGGAGAGAGAGACAGAGTTAATGTTTCGAGTCCGTATGACGCTTCTTCAGCCCTCTCCACAGATGCTGCCAGACCTGAGCTTTTCTAGCATTTTCAGTTTTTATTTCAGATTTCCAGCATCTGCAGTATTTTTCTTTTACACTACATCTACTGGTTCCCCTTTATCCACCCTGTTTGTTACATCCTCAAAGAACTCTAATTTGTCAAACATGATTCCCCTTTCACAAAACCGTGTTGACTCTGCCTACTTCCTTAATAATGGATTCCAGTATTTTCCCAATGACAAATGTTGGGTTAACTGGTCTATAGTTTCCTGCTTTCTGTCTCCTTCCTTCTCTTCAATAACGGTGTTACATTTCTGATTTTCCAATTTGCTGGGATCTTTCCAGAATCTAGGGAGTTTTGAAAGATTACAACCAAAGCATCCACTCTCTCTGTAGCCACTTCCTTTAAGACCCTCAGGCCATCAGGTCCAGGAGACTTGTTATCCCTTAGTCCCATTAGTTTTCCTAGTAGTTTTTCTCTAGTTGCTTCCTCCCTTTAGCCCTTTCATTTTCTACTATTCTTGGGATGCTTTAGGTGTCTTCAACCATCAAGACAGATACAAAATACTTGTTCTGAAAAGTGTTTATCTTTCTTTGGCAGTCTTCCATCTCCTGAGCTGATTTTTTTTTTATTCCTTCACGGGCTTCACTGGCTGAGCCAGCATTTATTGCCCATCCCTAGTTGCCCTTGGGAAGGTGGTGGTGAGCTGCCTTGTTGAACCGCTGCAGTCCATGTGGTATAGGTACACCCACAGTGTTTCTAGAGAAGGAGTTCCAGGATTTTGACCCAGCGACAGTGAAGGAACAGCGATATATTTCCAAGTCAGGATAGTGAGTGGCTTGGAGGGGAACTTCCAGGTGGTGGTGCTTCCATGTGTCGACAGCCCTTGCTCTTCTAGGTGGCAGAGGTCATGGGTTTGGCAGGTGCTGTCAAAGGAACCTTGGTGAGTTGCTGCAGTGCATCTCGTAGATGCAACACACTGCTGCTACTGTTCGTCAGTGGTGGAAGGAGTGAATGATTAAAGTGGTGGATGGGGTGCCAATCAAGCAAGTTGCTTTATTCTGGATGGTGTTGAGCTGCTTCAGTGTTGATAGAGCTGCACTCATCCAGGCAAGTGGGAATATTCCAACACACTCCTGACTTGTGCCTTGTAGATGGCGGACAGTCTTTGGGGAGTCAGAAGGTGAGTTACTCATCACTTGATTCCTAGCCTCTGACCTGCTCTTGTAGCCATAGTATTTATATGGATAGTCCAGTTTAGTTTCTGGTCAATGGTAACCTCCAGGATGTTGAGACTGGGGGATTCAACGATGGTAATGCCATTGAATGTCAACGGATGGTTTGTGCTGTGGTGATGAACTCTGTGTTAAGCATAACCTGATGTGGCTGAGGGCCCTACATGGAGGCCTCTGCTCCATGTGCTGAAGATAAAGGCAATGGGCTGAGAAGGTGCAGGATTCAATGGCCTCTGTTTGCTCTGGGCCCTCATCTCAGCCAGCTGAGCTTTCCGTTTCTTCACACCACTTCCAAGGCCCTTCCAAGCAGTCAGCCTCCAGAGGTCATAGCCATTGGCAACTGTCTCCCCGTTGTCAGTGTCAATGTCCTCATCTTCATATCCTCCTTGCAGTGGAGACCTGGATGTCCGGAGGATTGTTATCCAGTGGCCAGTTCACCTACAGAAGAGCTCTGGGTAAACAGCCATCTATCCGATGGACGTGGCTGAGCCAGCACTTTTACTTTGTAATGAGCGGCTGTTGATGGAATTAGTGTGTGCCAGGGCCTCTGAGTTGATGACTGGGAGGTGCTGAGGAAACGTGTTGAGATGGTGAAGGTGGAAACTGTTCAGCCTTTTCTCCTGCCCAGCGTATGTTGTGCAGATCTCACCACTGTTGAGGAATGTGCTGAGGACGCGGGCTTGGCAGACTCAGTTTGGTTCTTGGTCAGGTTGCTGTTGTTCCACATTCTCTTAAAGGTTTATCGATTTACACTTTTATATATATCTACAATTAATAAATAATATATAAACATTTTAATTATTGTATTATTTTTGCCTGTGATGCCCCTCCCCCTATGCCCCCTGTCCCAGAACAGCCCCAGTTTCCAGTCCCAGCTCTGTGCTGCTCTCACCCGGGGACAGCGCCTCACAATCCGTGTCAGCGCACCTGAGCGCCACACCACACCCTGCCCCCTGCCGCACCGCCATTGGTTGGAGGACCCACCCCCAATCTGTCCTCCAGTCCTGCCGACCCTCTCCCTATTGGTTGGAGTGTACATCAGTCACTGCCCCCCCCCCCCCCCCCCCCCTCCAATTGTGATCACCTGGTCTGCTCCACCCAGCTCCGCATCCGCTCCAATCGGTGTCCCGTTAACCCCGGTCCAACTCTCAGGTTTGTACTTTATTTAATACTTCTCTCTGCCCGCTTCTCCACCCCCACCCAACACCACCATCACCATCCCTGGGTATGTCCTGTCCCATTGGAAGGACAGGTGCAGCAGAGGTGGCAGCACATTGGTATACAGCCGAGAGGGAGTTGCCCTGAGAGCCCTCTACATCAACTCCAGACCCCATGAAGTCTCGTGGCATTAGGTCAAACATGGGCAAGGAAACCTCCTGCTGATTACCACGTACTGCCCTCCCTCAGCTGATGAATAAGTGCTCCTCCATGTTGAGCACTGCTTGGAGGAAGCACCGAGGGTAGCAAGGGTGCAGAATGTACTCTGGGTGGGGGACTTCAGTGTCCATCACTAAGAGTGGCTCGGTGGTACCACTACTGACTGAGACCTAACTGACATAGCTGCTACACTGAGTCTGCGGCAGGTGGTGAAGGAACTAAGAAGAGGGAAGAACACACTTGACCTCATCCTCACCAACCTGCCTGCCACAGATGCAACTGTCCATGACAGTATCAGTAGGAGTGACCACCGCACAGTCCTTATGAAGAGAAAGTCCCACCTTCACATTAAGGATGCCCTCCACAGTGGCACTGCCACCGTGCTAAATGGGATAGATTTTGAACAGATCTAGCAACTCAAGACTGGGCATCCATGAGGCGCTGTGGGCCATCAGCAGCTACAGAATTGCACTCAAAAACAACCTGTAACCCCATAGCCTGGCAAATCCCCCACTCTACCATTACCATCAAGCCAGGGGACCAACACTGGTTCAATGAAGAGTGCAGGAGGGCATGCCATGAGCAACACCAGGCATACCTAAAGATAAGGTTTCAACCTTTTGAAGCTATAATGCAGGACTACTTGTGTGCCAAACAGCATAAGCAGCAAGTGATAGTCAGGGCTAAGCAATCCCACAACCAACGGACCAGATCCAAGCTCTGCAGTCCTGCCACATCCAATCGTGAATGGTGGTGGACAATTAAACAACTCACTGGAGGAGGAGGCTTCACAAATATCCCCATCTTCAATGATGGAGGAGCTCAGCACATCAGTGTAAAAGATGAGGCTGAAACATTTGCTACAACCTTCAGCCAGAGGTGACGAGTGGATGATCCATCTCGGGTTCCTCCGGAAGTATCCAAAATCACAGATGGCAGTCTTCAGCCAATTGAATTCACTCCAAGTGCTGTCAAGAAGTGGCTAAAGACACTGGATACTGCAAAGGCTATGGGCCCTGACAATGTTCTGGCAATAGTACTGAAGACTTGGTGCTCCAGAACTTGCTGCCCCTCTAGCCACTGACGCACAGTATCAGCAGTGTATCTCCAAGATGCACTGCAGGAATTCACCAAGGCTGCTTTGTCAGCAACTTCTAAACCAATGACCACTTACCATCTAGAAGGACAAGTGCAGCAGATATATGGGAACACCATCACCTGGAAGGAGAGTCATACAGACTTGAAACATTAATTGTGTGTTTATTCTCTCTCTAGATGCTGTTAGACCTGTTGCGTTTTTCCAGCATTTCCTGTTTTTGTTTCAGATTTCCAGCATCCACAGTATTTTGCTTTTACCACCTGGAAGTTACCCCCCAAGTCACTCACCATCCTGTCGCTGGATCAAAATCCTGGAACTCCCTAACAGCGGTTCAAAAGGGCAGCTCCACACCACTTTCTCAAGGGCAACTGGGGATAGGCAATAAATGCTGGCCCAGCCAGTGAAGCCCACTTCCCGTGAATGAATAAAAAAAAATCAGTAACAATTTTCCAGCCGGGATTTAGCCGGGGACTTTCTCATGTAAAGTAAACGTGATAATCACTGCACTGGGGAAATGAGTGTGAATCCCCTCCGGACAGAGGGGAACTGACCATCCATCTCTAGCTCTAATTCCCCAACAGAAAATGCTGCCAAGAATCAGCAAGTCAGGCTGAGTCTGGCATCTCTCAGCGTTTGAAACCGTCACAATGCCCTAGTGATTGACGGCAGCTCCGGACCAAAAGGAAGAGGGGGCGGGACTGGAGGTCCCATCAGCTGGGTCTGGTCCTCCAACCAATCGGAGCGAATGAAGGGGCGGGGCCAGGCTGTGACTGAAGCATGCGCAGCGCGGGTAATGGCGTTAGGGAGACGGGTCCACAATGGGTAAATGGGGGGATGGCGGGGCGGTGGGAGCGATGGATCCGGCGGGTGGACGGAGAGGCTCCGGAAACATGTTGTGTAAACCGCAAACCCCGGAAATAAACTGACCGGTTCCCCCTCCCCCGTTTACACCGAGCGGGGCCGCAGCTCCCAGATCAATGAAGAGCCGGTTTGTATCAGGCTGGGCATTGGTTCCAGAGGCTGGTCCCTGGTCTCCAGTGTCGGTTCTTTATCATTGAATCATTGAATGGTTATAATGCAGATGGAGGACATTCAGCCCGTTCTGCCTGTGCTGTCTCTCTGCAAAAGCAAATCAGCTAGTCCCACTCCCCTGCCCTTTCATTAACAAGACCAGCAGCAGATATTTCCCATCCCGTTACCTGTGGAGAAGATGATGTTTGACCTCCTTGAACCACTGCAGTCCATGTGGTGAAGATGCTCCAACAATGTGTGAGGTAAGGAGTTACAACGATGATGAGGGAACAGCGATATATGTCCAAATCAACAACAACAATGTGTATTTATATAACACATTTCATGTAATAGACCTTTCCAAGGTGTTTCACGGGTGTTTTATAAAGCAACATTTGGCACAGAGTCATGTAAGGAGATATGAGGGCAGATTGCCAAAGGCTTGGCCACAGAGGTAGGTTTTAAGGATAATCTTAAAGTAAGAAAGTGAGGTCGAGATGTGGAGGGGTTTAGAGAGGAAATCCCAGAGCTTATGCTGTTGGCAGCCGAAGATGTGGTCACCAAAGATGGAACAATTAAAATCAGGCGAGCTCAGAATGTCAGAATTAGAGAAGTAGATATCTGGGAAGCTTGTGAGGTTGGAAGAGATTACAGAGCTATGGGGGGCAGTCACCATGATTGTAGAGTTAGGTCGGGCAGTCACCATGGTTACAGAGTCATGGCAGGCCGTCACCATGGTTACAGAGTTATGGCGGACAGTCACCATGGGTACAGAGTTATGGCAGGCTGTGAGAATGAAGGAATTTGAAAGCCAGGATGGGAAATTAAAAATTTTGGAGCTTCTTAACCTGGAGACTTTGTAGGTCAGTGAGCACAGGGTTGAAGGGTGAACATTCATGCCACACAAATGTCAGGCAATGACCGTCACTAACAACAGTGAATCTGACCATCCCTCCGTGATATTCAATGGCATTACCATCGTTCAATCCCCTACTATCAACATCCTGGGAGTTACCATTGACCAGAAACTGAACTGGACTAGCCATAGAAATACTGGGGCGACAAGGGCAGGTCAGAGGCTGAGAATTCTGTGGAGAGTAACTCACCTCCTGACTCCCCAAAACCTGTCCACCATCTACAAGGCACAAGTCAGGGATGTGATGGAATATTGGAATATCCACTTGCCTGGATGAGAGCAGCTCCAACTACACTCAAAGCTCAATACCATCCAGGATAAAGCATCTCACGTAACTGGCACTCCAGTCACTTAAACATTCACTCCCTCCATCACTGATGCACAGCAGCAGCAGTGTGTACCATCTACAAAATGCACGGCAGCGACTCACAAGGATTCTTTGACAGCGCATTCCGAACACACGGCCACTACCATCTAGAAGGACAAGGGCAACAGATAAAAGGGAACACCACTGCCTGGAAGTTCCCCTCCAAATCACTCACCATCCTGACTTGGAAATATATCGCCATTCCTTCACTGTCGCTGGAACTCCCTCCCTAACAGCACCATGGATGTACCTACACCACATGGACTGCAACGAGAACTGGACCTCCCCACCGGCTTCTCAAGGGCAATTAGGGATGGGTGATAAATGCTGCCCTAGCCAGTGATGCCCACACCCTGTGAAAGAATTTTTAAAAAAGACAGAGCTGATGGGTGAACAAGACTTGGTGCGAATAAGCGCACAGGCAGCAGAGTTTTGGATGACCTCAAGATTGCAGAGAGGTTGAATGTAGGAGGCTGGACGGGAGTGTGTTAGGATAATTAAATCTCGAGATAATAAAGGAATGGTTGAGAGTTTCAGCAGCAGATGAGCTGAGACTAGGGTGGAGTCGGGCGATGTTTACAAGGTGGAAATAGGCGGTCTCAGGGATGTAACAGGTATGTAGCTTAAAACTCGACTCAGTTTTAAAGATGACTCCATGGTTGTGAACAGTCTGATTCAGTCTCAGACAGTTGCCAGGGAGAGGATGGAGTCAGTGATTAGTGGAGCTTGTAGTGGGGACTGAAGACAATGGTTTCAGTCTTCCCAATATTTAAGTGGAGGTAATTTCTGTTCATCCAGTACTGGATGTCAGACAAGTCAGGATGGTGTGTGTCTTGGAAGGGTACTTGGAGGTGATGGTGTTCACATACACCTGATACCCTGGTCCTTCTACGTGGTGGGGGTTGAGGGTTTAGGATGTTCTGTAGTTCTGGCCAAGTTATCGATATAAAGAATTCCTCTTCGTCTCCTGCCTCTCCCACCTCTTTCTCTCTCCCTTTCACCCCTCCCATAGAGGACAGAGTCTTGTGCAGGCCCAGACCAGGTGGCAGGTTCCCTTCCCTGAAGGACATTAATGAACCAGTTGGGTTTTGATGACAATCCAGCAGTTTTCATGGTCACTTTTTCCTAGTGCCGGCCTCACAAATTGCCAGATTCTCCCCCGTCTCCTCCACCCTCACCTCCAACAACAAGTGTGAGGTTCTCATGGAGCTTCTTTGTCACTAAGATTGAGACAATCTGATCAGCTGCTTCCCTCCCTTTCATTAGCCCACTCGGTCATTCTGTCTTTAAACTTCCCCCTGGTCTGAACTCACATCTTTCTCCAGTTTCTCTCCTACCTCCCATCATACCCCCTCATTGCTCATCTCGTCCATGAGACCTGCCTTCTCCCTTCACTCTTTCCCCACTTAAAGCACTGATCACCCAACTTCCCTACGTTATCTGATATTGTTAATGGTTCTGTCTCACTTCTGATACTGTCCCTCTCCCCTTTAAATTCACCCTCATCATCCAACCCAAAAAACCTTTGACACCACTGTCTTTGCAAATATTACCACCCCATCTCCAATCTCCCTTTCCTCACCAAAGTACTTGAAGTTGGTGTTCCCCAAGGATCAATCCTTGGTCCCTCCTATTTCTCATCTACATGCTGCCACTAGGCAACATCATCCAAAAGCACCGTGTTAGTTTTCACATGTACACTGACAATGCCCAGCTCTACCTCACCACCATCCCTCTCCATTCCCCCACTGTTACTAAATTATCAAACTGCTTATCCGACATCCCGTACTGGATGAGCAGAAATTTTCTCCAATTAAAAATTGGGAAGACCAAAGCCATTGTCTTCAGTCACCACTACAAATTCCGTTCCCAAACTACCGAGTCCATCCCTCTCCCTGGGAACTGTCTGAGGCTGAACCACACTGTTCACAATCTTAGTCTCATATCTGACCCCAAGATGAGCTACTGACCACATATCCACACCATCACTAATACCAGATATTTCAATCTCCATAACATCTCCTGTCTTCACCCCACCCCAGCTCATCTGCTGCTGAAACCCTCATCTATGTCCGTGTTACCTTTAGACTCGACAATTCCAATACATTTCTGACCAGCCTCTCACGTTCACCCTGTCGCAACACGGAAATGTGAGATTAACCAAAACTCTGCTGCCCGTGTGCTTTCTCAGACCATGTCTCATTCAACCATCACCATGTCTCATTCACCCATCACCCCTGTGCTCACTGACCCACATTGGCTCCTGGTCAAGCAATGCCTTGACTTTAAAATTTACATCCTTGTTTTCAAATTCCTCCATTGCCCTGTCCCTCTCTATCTCTGTAATCTCCAGTTTCACACATCCTGTGAGATATCTGCACCCTTCTCATTCTGGCCTCTTGAACATCCCTGATTTTAATTACTCCCCCAATGGTGCCTGTGCCCATGCATGAAACTCTGAAATTCCCTCCTTAAACCTCTCTACCCCTCTAGCTCTCTCTCCTGATTAAAGATGCTTGTTAAAATCTGCCTCTCCAATCAATGTGACTCCGTGTTAATTTTTTCTTTATAACTCCCCCGAAGCACCTTGGGATGTTTTATTACATTAAACATGTTATACAAATACAATTTGTTACTGTTTCACAATAGTCAGTATGCACATGATAAGATTCCACAAACAGCAATCAGACCAGTGACCGATTAATCCAGTTTTTTTGGTGCCAGTTAAAGCATGAATGTTGGTCCCACTGCACCAGGAGAACTCCCCTGTGGACAGTATGTGGGGTTGTTGAGATCTCCTGAGCTGAGAGAGGAGCTGATTGAGCTGTTGGGTCTGCAGTGTACCTTGAAGAACCGCTGTCTGGGATCTTTCCTCTTAATTCACTGACTCCCTGAAGTTGTTTGTGCAGTAAAATAGTTAATCGATCCAAATTTAATCTTTGGAGAAAAATCTACAACTTTAAATCAGCTGTAAAAGAGAAAGAAAATTCTTGTGTTCATTTAACACCTTTCACACCCTCAGAACATCCCAAAGTGATTCACAGTCAGTGATGCATTTTGGAAGGAAGAATGAGGAGATGCAGCATAAACTAAATAGTAGAATTTTAAACAGAGTGTGTAGCAACAAAATACTTGGGGGTGAATGGACACACTTCTTTCATTGTGATAAGGCAAGTTGATCAAGCTGTTTTAAAAAATGCTGATGGGATTCTCAGTTTATTAATGGAGGCATGGAATACAAAAACAAGGAAGTTATCCTGAATCTTTATAAATCCCTGATCAGCTCAAATATTGTGTTCAATTCTGAGCACTGGGTGAGGGCCCCATTCAGCAAAAGGTATTCAAATAGAACTGGATACAGATAAATCATATCACTGCTTACTGACATTTAGACTTTATTTACTGCTCCTGATACCTGGCACCTGCCATAATCTCGGGAGAGACCAGTAGCTTGTTATTCAAAACAGAAGAAATCTGAAATCTCAATTATTTATGGAAAGAACGAAGACACAAGATTCCACAATTTAAACAGAAGAATTTTTACTGTACGGGAGTCAAGCAAAGCAAACACTGAACGCTTTCTTAGTTAATCATCTATACTCTAAAACACAAAGTCAACATTAGTTCAACATGAATTAAAAGGCAAATCATGGTCAATTATAAATGATAAATTACACATTAAATGGCAGATACAATTAAGACAGGTCTTATGATTTGACTTGGCAGTGTATCGCTTATATGTCATCAGTCTCAGTCACAACTCAGAACACTGTCTTCCTCACAAGGAATTTCAGCTCCTCTTCTTCTAGGATGTAGCCTGATCTCCAGCCGACAGCAGCGCACAACCTGAGTTCCACGGGCATGGTCTTCACCAAAAATGACACACATCTGCGGAACCATCTCAACTCTGCTTACAACGGTCTGGATGGTGTAGATCCACCAAGTAACAGAAACAGCTGCAGAAACTGTATATTTCCTTATTCTCAGCTTCTGTTTCGAGTCTCCATCTTCTTCAGCCTGCCTGTACAGCAGCACTGAAAATCATCTACTACTGAGCTCTGAGGGCTCTCTGTGTCCTTTTATATGATTTTAACCAGGTTCAGTCTTAGTTTCCTTAGCAAGTCAGTTCCTTTCTCAGTTTCCCTCTTCAATTAGGGTCTGTCTCAATAATTACAACCTTTGACCACAGATTCCGGAACACACCTCTTAGCTCGAACCATCACATCAACACGTGGAGCAAATGATTGGTCTGAGGCCTGTCTCGGATAAAAACATGAGGACCACTTGTCATCATAGAATCATAGAAATTTACAGCACAGAGGAGGCCATTCAGCCCATCATGTCTGTGCCACCTGAAAATGAGCTCTCCAGTCTAATCCCACTTTCAAGCTCCTGATCCATAGCTCTGTAGGTTACAGCTACACCTGTGCATTTTGGAATACTTTTCAAATGTGAGTATTTCTGCCTCTACCACCCTTTCAGACAGTGAGTTCTAGACCCTCACCACCCTCTGGGTGAAAACATTCCTCAACTCCCCGTTAATCCTTCCACCAATGACTTTAAAAATCTGCCACCTGGTCATTGACCTCTCTGTTAATGAAATAGGACCTTCCTATTCACTCTATCTGGGCCCCTGACTAGAACTGTACTCAGTACTCTAGCTGTGATCTAACTAGTGTTCTTTATAATTCTAGAATAACTGCTCTCTCACCTTCCATTGACTTCAATGTAATGGAAACTGACTGTTGGAACCTGTCAGCATTTCAAAGATATTTACAAATGATTTGAGGGTTTCTTACGGTTGGGATCTTTCTCTGTTCTGTCCACTCGAGGTGTTAGATGACAGACTTTCTCCTGGGAATATTGAGCTGGAGTATTGAGCTGTGATGTGTTTCCTTGTTCATCTTGTTGACTCTAAATGTTGAATCTTGTGGTTTCAGACTCCAGATAATCAAGCTCACAACAACAGGTTGTCTTTTCCTGACTTTATTAACAGTACTGCAATCATACAGACAGAGTATAGTTCCCCGATCCGGAGAACAGGGATAATGTTGGGGTAGGCTCCTCGTTGTTCGAGTATGTCCAAGCTGTAAGCGATTTCATAATTTTCTGTGGGTCCTCTCATGACTGAAGAGTCCAATGTGGGATTGACATGGACGTCCACAGAACTGACAGTTCATGTTGTTGTTGTTGGTGCCTGGGGGAACATCTTCTGCTGCTCCACCTCTGGGCACATCGGATGTTGTGAGTCTGGAGCAGATGGTCCTTGAAACATTCTGAACCAAATTTCAGTGTTTGTCTCCACATGGGCCAGTAGGCTGCAATGTTTTCCCCAGAGATGTGGTCTGCAATGCACAAGTTTGTAAGGCTCTTTTTTAGGGTGTCCTTGTAACGTTTGTACTGACCACCTTGATGTTGTTTACCCTGAGACAGTTCCCCATTGACGATCTGCTTGGGAATTCTGTTATCATCCATGTGGGGGACATGGCCTGGCCATCTAAGTGGAATTTTCTGGAGGGTGGTCTCCGTGCTGTTGACCCCAGCATGATGGAGAACCTCTGGAAGGTATGGGGAGCTGGTACGTGTCCATGAGAATAACCAAAGGTCTGAGAAGTGAAATAATCCAGAATTAGAAAGGAGAACGTAAGAAATAAGAGCTGAAGTAAATCATACAGACTCTAAAACCTGCTCTGACATTTAATCATATCATGGCTGATTCTCAATCTCAACTTGACTTTCCCACTCAAACCTTGATTTCCTTCGAGTCCAAAAACCGGTCGATCTCAGCCTCTAACACAGTGAACAAGTGAGCATCCACAATCCTCTGGAGTAGAGAATTCCAAAGATTGACAGCCCTCTGAGTGAAGGAAGTTATTCCTAGTTTCAGTCTGAAAGGCCAGAGATGATGCCTCCTGGCTGTAGACTCTCAAGCCTGGGAAACAGCCTCTCAGAATCTTCCATTAAACTGCAGAGAGTATAGTCCCAGTCTACTCAATCTCTCATCATAGCACATCCCATCGCCCCAGGAATCAATCTAGTGAACGATCTCAGAACCTTCCATTAAACTGCAGAGTATAGTCCCAGTCTATTCAATCTCTCATCATAGCACATCCCATCGCCCCAGGAATCAATCTAGTGAACAATCTCAGAACCTTCCATTAAACTGCAGAGTATAGTCCCAGTCTATTCAATCTCTCATCATAGCACAGCCCCATCATCCCAGGGATCAATCTAATGAAAATTCTCAGAGCCTTCCATTAAAATATAGAGAGTATAGGACCAGTCCACTCAATCTCTCATCATAGCACAGCCCCATCACCCCAGGAATCAATTTACTGAACATTCATTACAATCCCTCCAAAGGAAGTGAATCCTTCATTAGGTAAGGAGGTCAAAACTGTAAACAGTAGTCCAGATGTGGTATCACTAGAGCCCTGGACAATTGTAGCGAGACTTCCTTACTCTTCTACTCCAATCCTTTTGGAATCAACTCTAACATATCATTTATTTTCTAATTGTTTGCTGCACCTGTATGTTCACTTCCTTTGCTTCTTGAACAAGGAAGCCCAAATCCCTCTGAACAACAACATTTAGTTTCTCGCCATTCAAGAAATATTCAGTTTCTCTCTGCTTCTTACCCAAGTGAATAAACTCACACTTTCCCATATTATACTCAATCTGCCACCTTCTTGCCCACTCATTCAACCTGTCCATGTCCCTCTGCAGACTCCTTGTGTCCTCCTCACAGCTTACTTATCCACCTAACTTGATATGATCAGCAAACTTGAACACATTGGGACTCAGTCCCCCTTGAAATAAGTCCTGAATATAGACGGTAAATACGTGAAGCCCCAGTCACACTGCTCGTGCTGTTACAGAATAACAGCCCGCTGACCTCAACATGACATGTTTATTCCTAATCTTTGTGTTCTGACCTTTAACCAATCCTTTATCCATGCTAATATTCTACCCCCAACCCCATGAGCCTTGATATTGTGCAACAACCTTTTGTGTGGCACCTTATCAAATGACTTTTGAAGGTTCAATCATGCTATATTCCCTGGTTCCGCTTTATCTAACCGGTGAGTTACATCCTCAACAAATTCTATCAGCTTTATCAAACACGGTTCCCCTTTCATCAAACCATGTTCACTTTGTCTCATGAAATTGTCCTTTTCTAAGTGCAATGTTACCACTTCCTTAATAATAGATTCCAGTGCTTTCTTGATGATTGATGTCCAGCTAAATGGTCTGTGTTTCCCCGTATCCTTTCTCCGGCTTTTCTTGAATATTGGGATTACATTTTCCACCTTCCAATCCATTGGTGCCATTCCAGAATCTAGGGAATTTTGGAAAATCACAAGCAGTCCATCCAATATCGGTGCAGCCACCTCTATCCGAATCCTGGAATGTAGGCAGTGAGATCCAGGGGTTTGTCAGCTTTCTATCCCATCAAGTTCCAAAAACAGAGCAGTAGGTAACAGGAGATCAATGAGTTTCCTCTTATCCTGGAGAAATCAAGGGCTTGGCACACAGAAAGGTGATTCATTGGACACCAAACCCCAGTTCAGGAAGCCAGAATTCTGTCAGAATGAACATGGTTCAGTCCTGGATGTGATTATCAGCAGCAATATCAGCAGAATCAAACTCCTGTAGTCACTTATGGACTCGCTGGTGTCTCAGCAGGTGGGATGACTGAGTGAATCCCTTCCCACACTTGGAGCAGAGGAACGGTCTCTCTCCAGTGTGAACTCGCTGGTGTCTCTGCAGGGTGGATGAACGACTGAATCTCTTCCCACATGTGGAGCAGGTGAATGGTCTCTCCTCAGTGTGAACCTGCTGGTGGGTCAGATGCTGGGATGACGTAGTGAATCCCTTCCCACACATGGAGCAGACAAATGGTTTCTCTCCAGTGTGAACCCGCTTGTGTTCAGCAAGGTGGGATGAACAAGTGAATCTCTTCCCACACTCAGGGCAGGTGAATGGCCTCTCCCCCGTGTGCACACGTATGTGTTCAGTGAGGTTGGGTGAACACCTGAATCTCTTCCCACACTCAGGGCAGGTGAATGGCCTCTCCCCCGTATGCACACGTAGGTGCTTTGTGAGCTGAGATGAAGACCCAAATCTCTTCTCACACTTGGAGCAGGTGAACGGTCTCTCCCCTGTGTGAAGTCCCTGATGTTGAATTAAACAGCCGGAGCTCCTAAAGCTTCTTCCACAGTCAGAGCATTTAAAAGGTTTCTCCTCAGTGTGAATTCGCTGGTGTGACATGAGGCTGGATGGCTGAGTAAATCCCTTCCCACACACAGAGCAGATGAACGGTCTCTCCCCAGTGTGAGTGCGTCGATGAGTTTCTAGGTGGGATGGACAACTGAATCTCTTCCCACAGTCCCCACATTTCCATGGTTTCTCCATGCTGCAGGTGTCCTTGGGTCTCTCCAGGTTGGATGATCAGCTGAAACCTCGTCCACACAGAACACGTGTACAGTTTCTTCCCACTGTGAATGGTGTGATGTTTTTTCAGATTGTGTAACTGGTTAAAGCTCTTTCCACAGTCAGTTCACTGGAACACTCTCACTCGAGTGTTTATGTGTCTCGGTGCTTTTCCAGTCACAATGATGTTTGAAATCTTTTACGCAGACAGAACAGACATGTCTCCTTCCACATTCAAGGGTCGATGATATTCCAGACCTGAGGAATTTAGTCAGATCTCAATGTGAAATTTGGTTTGAGTTTCCTGCTGCAAATCCTCCTGTTCTTATTCCCTGTTAAAGGAGATTACACAAGTCATCAATCACTCTAACTGCAGGATGGAAATTCAGAACAGACAATCCCATTTTCTATGGAACATCTTTTCCTCTCTTGTTCTCCAACTGGCAGACACAGCTCTCAAAGTAAATCCTCGTCCCATACAGCTTGATACATTTTTTTTTATTCGTTCATGGGATGTGGGTATCACTGGCTAGGCCAGCATTTATTACCCATCCCCAATTGCCCCTGAGAAAGTGGCGGTGAGCTGTCTTCTTGAACGGCTGTAGTCCATATGCTGTAGGTACACCCACAGCGCACATTCTCCCTCCTCCCAGTATGATTGGATTTCAGCGCCATCACCACCTTATCTTTCCTCCGTTCCCTTTTCTGCCTCTACTCTGGCTGGGTTCAATTCTCCAGCCCCTGAATGCAGAATGAGAACAAAATCAATGAGTCAAACATTTTCTCTCCTGGTCACTGGGACCACAAAGACGCTCTCACTCTCTATTCCCAGCAGTGTATACGCTCTGCCATTCGCTAAACTAGGATGGTGGCTGCTTACTTGGGCATGTCCCTGGGATAAAGCCCCAAAGTTGCAAACATGCGATGTGGAGGTTCTTATTGTGGGTCTCAGGCCTAGGCCAGATGTTTCTGAACCTTCCCGGCCAATGCACAGCTCCAATTCCTCCCACAATCTCCTATGGCCTCCTGAGCCATCTTTTCCACCCCAGTCCATCTCCATCAGCTGGTACGAGCATGCTCAGAGCACAACCCCACCCCACTTTGGTGCACTGGGCTCCTGGAGTCATTGATAAGGGAATTTCTGCAGCCTTTTGTCGAATGCCTTTTGGAAATCCAAGTATACGACATCTACTGGTTGCCCTTTATCCATCCTGTCAGTTACATGCTCAAGAAAGCTAATATACTTATCAAGCACAATTTTGCTTTGATAAAACCATGTTGACTGTCTGATCATATTAGTATTTCCTAAGTGCATAGGCAATTAAGTATCAGAGTAAAGAAGACTTACTACAATTATTCAGAGCAGTGATGAAGCCTCACCTGGAGTAGTGTTTGCAGTCTTGGTCTCCTTACCTAAGCAAGGACATACTTGTTCTAGAGGGATTGAAACAAAGGTTCACTGGTACTCCACTTTGATAATTCTTTACTTCCCAATGCCCTCCCTCAGAAAGGGCCAGTCTGTATCTAATTCTCATGTTTTGCTTTCAGAGAGTGCTGGCCCTTGTTCTGCTATTAACACATTCTGCTAACTGACCTTGATGCCACTGTTAACATCTGCCTTTGCATTTACCACAATCATTACCTTTGTCCTGTGTCAGATATCTTTGTCAAATTGCTCCTAAGCTTCGACTACCCCTATTTTGCTTCACCCCCTCTCTTCAACAGTATGAAACAAAAAATACAGAAAAAGCTGGACAAATCCATCCCAGCCAATTACTGCCTCATCGGTCTACTCTCAATCATCAGTGAAGTAATGGAAGGGATCATCAATAGAGCTATGAAGCAGCATTTGCTCAGCAATCACCTGCTCACTGACGCGCAGTTTGGGTTTCGCCAGGGTCACTCAGCTCCCGACCTCATTACAGCCTTGGTTCAAACATTGACAAAAGAGCTGAACTCCCACGGTGAGGTGACAGTGACTGCACTTAATATCAAGGCTGCATTTGACCGAGTGTGGCATCAAGGAGCCCGAGCAAAACTGGAGTCAATGGGAACCAGGTGGAAAACTCTCCGCTGGTTGGCGTCATACCTAGCACATAGGAAGATGGTTGTGGTTGTTAGAGGTCAGTCATCACAACTCCAGGACATCACTGCTGGAGTTCCTCAGGATAGTGTCCTCGGCACAACCATCTTCAGCTGCTTCATCACTGACCTCCCTTCCATCATAAGGTCAGAAGTGGGGATGTTTGCTGATGATTGCACAATGTATAGCACCATTCATGACTCCTTAGATACTGAAGCAGTCCAAGTCCAAATGCAGCAAGACCTGGACAATATCCAGGCTTGGGCTGACAAGTGGCAAGTAACATTCGCACCACACAAGTGCCAGGCAAATGACCATCTCCAACAAGACAGAATCTGACCATCGTCCATTGACATTCAATGGCATCACCATCACTGAATCTCCCACTATCAACATCCTGCGGGGTTACCATTGACCAGAAACTGAACTGGACGAGCCATATAATTACTGTGGCTACAAAAGCAGGTAAGAGGTTAGGAATCCTGCAGCGAGGAACTCACCTCCTGACTCCCCAAAGCCTGTCCACCATCTACAAGGCACAAGTCAGGAGTGTGGTGGAATATTCCCCACTTGCCTGGATGAATGCAGCTCCCGCAACACTCAAGAAGCTCAACACCACCCAGGACAAAGCAGCGCTCTTAATTGGAACCACATCCCAAACATTCACTCCCTCCACCACTGATGCACACTAGCAGCAGCATGTGCCATTTACAAGGTGCACTGCAGAAACTCACCAAGGGTCCTTGGACAGCACTTTCGAAACCCACGACCACTACCATCAAGGGCAGCAGATAGATCGGAACACCATCACCTGTAAGATCCCTTCCAAGTCATTCACCATCCTGACTTGGAAATATATCGCCGTTTGACCCACTATCACTTGGTCAAAATCCTGGTACTCCCTCCCGAACAGCACTGTGGGTGTACCTGCACCACACGGACTGCAGCGGTTCAAGAAGGCAGCTCACTTCCACCTTCTCAAGTGCAATTAGGGATGGGCAATAAATGCTGGCCTAGCTAGGGATGCCAAAATCCCGTGATTGAATAAAAAAAGTTAGCTGATTGCAAAACGATTACTGGACCCAGATTGAAGCTTTTGGGAAGAGATACAGGTGAATGTGAGGACTAATGTTTTTACACAATGAGTGGTTATGACCTGGAACTCAATGCTTAAACTCAAAAACCAATAATATCCAGATCGTAATGAATCAAGTGACTCTGTCAGATCTTAACGTTATATTTGATTTGAGTTTTCTGTCTCCACACCCCGCTTTAACCCCTTGCAAAAGGAGTTTCCAAAATCCATCCCTGTCAGTCCAGGATAGAAATTCACAACAAAAGCAAAAATAGCTGAAAAAACTCAGCAGGTCTGACAGCCTCTGCGGAGAGGAACAGTTAACGTTTCGAGTCCGTATGACAATTCACAACATTCTCTCCTCCTGCTGACAGGGACAGGGATGACCGCGCATGCGCCCTACTGCACATTTATCCCGCTCAAGATGGCGGCCGTTAACTCGGGTCTGTGACCGGATTTTGCCAAAAAGCCCTCACTAATGGTGCAAAATCGGGACAGTTAACTTCTTTTTTGATGTTTGCGGCCTCCACTGGGTATTTGTGAAGCCTCCCCTCCCATCCACTGCCCCTAACGCTGCCTCCGCTTATCCGCCTCCTTCCCGCCTGAAGATGAGACAAACAAGCGTCTGTCCAAAGACATCACCCGCACTGCACATGCTCCAGATCACAATGCCCGGGGAGTGATTGACGGCAGCTCCGGACCAATAGGGATAGGGGGCGGGGCTGGTCCTCCAATCAATCAGAGTGAATGAGGGGCGGGGACGATCCGGGATCTCGCTCATTGGCTGAAACTGCATCATTTTGAAAGCTGGTTTGTCTCAAACTCCAGCAGAAAGCTGGACCTTTCTGTTTGTGGCTTTAAACAGATGAAACCCTGTGGGTGTGGGGCAAACATTTCAACATTTGTTAGTGATATGTGGGAATATGTTGAAACAATGGACACACAATCTAAGGGCTGACTTAAAGGAATAACTGGGCAGACAGGGAATGTCATTATTAGAATAAGGAGAGTCCCTGGTTTCAATAAATGAACAGGCAGAAGGGTTAGGACAGATTAGGGAGAAGGTTAATAATCATTCAGAACAACAGAGACTGTAAAGGAAAAACTGATCTCAAAGACAATCTCCTGTAGTCTGTAATTATGTGCTGAATCAGGTTGACAGAGGTCAAATATGTTTTCTCTATTGGACAATCACTCTTTCAGAACCGCTTCATCTAATTCATTGTTGCAGGGAGTAGGAGCCTATCCCAACAGGCGCTAGGTAGGGTACACCCAGGACAGGATGCCAGTCCATCACAGGGCACACACACAATAGGGCACAATTTACTGTCGCCAATCCACCTAACCAGCACATCTTTGGAGGGTGGTAGGAAAACAGAGCACCCAGCAGAAACACACACAGACACAGGGAAAACATGCAAACTCCACACAGACAGACACTCAAGGTCAGGGTCAAACCCAGGTCTCTGGAGCTGCGAAGCAGCAGCACTAACCACTGCACCACCCAGACAATCATATTCAAAGCTTCAGAAATGAGACATGAAAGCCCTCAACATTAATCATGATGAGCGGGAAACTCTAGCTGACAATTGATGCAAATACCAATGCCAGCTGTGAGCAGGAGTTCACCACCACGGCGACATGTGGTTTCAGAATCTCCACAACAGACACCATCCCGGCAAACAAGGTGTCAGCTGATATCAACCCACAACATGAGTAAGGAATATCTACTTTTGATAGAATTTGTCTTCCCAGAATCGGATTGTTCAGCCATCAGATGAAAGGCAGCAGACCATCTCATCTGACCTCACCAAGCTCCTGAGGCTGCATTCCCATCATCTCTCATAGATGAAAGGATGCCAAACATATGGGACAATCGCATTAAAATCAGGAACTCAGATGGGGATATGGATTAGTGTTAGGTGGGAAGATCTGGATCAGCATCTTACCCCAGGAAGCCTTAGAGTTCCTCAGGGTAGTGTCCTCGGCCCAACCATCTTTAGCTGCTTCATCAATGACCTTCCTTCCATCATAAGGTCAGAAGTGGGGATGTTCGCTGATGATTGTACAATGTTGAGCACCATTTGCAATCCCTCAGATACTGAAGCAGTCCATGTCCAAATGCAGCAAGTCCTGGACAATATCCAGGCTTGGGCTGACAAGTGGCAAGTAACATTTGCGCCACACAAGTGCCAGACAATGACCATATCCAAAAAGAGAGAATCTAACCATCACCCCTAGATGTTCAATGGCATTACATCATTGAATCTCCCACTATCAACATGCTGGGTGTTAGCATTGACCAGAAACTGAACTGGACTAGCCATATAAATACTGTGGATACAAGAACAGGTCAGAGGCTAGGAATCCTGTGGCAAATAACTCACCTCCTGACTCCCCAATGCCTGTCCACCATCTACAAGGCACCAGTCAGGAGTGTGATGGAAGACTCCCCCCTTGCCTGGATGAGTGCAGCTCCCACAACACTCAAGAAGCTTGACACCATCCAGGACAAAGCAGCCCACTTGATTGGCACCACATCCACAAATGTTCACTCCCTCCGCCACCGACGCACAGTAGCAGCGATGTGTACCATCTACAAGATGCACATCAGGAATTCACCAAGGCTCCTTAGACAGCACCTTTCAAACCTATGACTACTACCATCTAGAAGGACAAGGACAGCAGGTAGATGGGAACACCACCACCTGGAAGTTCCCCTCCAAGTCACTCACCATAGTTGGAAATATATCGCCGTTCCGTCACTGTCGCTGGGTCAAAATCCTGGAACACCCTCCCTAACAGCACTGTGGGTGTACCTACACCACGTGGACAGCAGCGGTTCAAGATGGCAGCTCACCACCACCTTCTCAAGGGCAATTAGTGATGGGTAATAAATGCTGGCCCAGCCAGTGAAACCCACATCCCGTGAAGGAATAAAAAAACATCAGAATGACAGTATTTCAGAACTGAATGCTGTGGTAGCAGCAATCCCATTGCTATCTGTTGGTAAGGCCAATGGAAGCATTTAAAATGGAGACCACAGGTGTGTTGGAGGATATTGTATACAAGGAATTTGTGAACTATCTGAAGATAATAGTGAAGCAAAAGGAAGGGTTGTGGAAAAAAAACTTAATGTTGCTATAAAGGAAGTGGGACATGGTGGTTGCACAGGTGCCTGGTTTTACACACACACTGACACCAAAACCGCCACCTCCCCACCCACCCCCCTCCCCCAACACAGATACACACACACACACACAGAGCCAGCCACACATACACAAAACCACATGGGTACACTTCCTCCCAATCAGGTGGACAAGGTTTTGCCTCACACCAGCCAACCTGATGACTGACTAAGACTGGGGATAAAGTATCAGCATCTGTAAGGACCAAAAAGTTATAGAAATTCATGTAAACATTACCCTCCAGGGATTGAAAGCAGTTTTGACCATCTGATGCCACCACTTTCTCTGAACCTTAAATCTATAATGAACAACACCTTGGACAGAAGCAGCAACAAAAAAGTTGTGGTCAATAGATATTGAACGGTCTATGATCACCCCAGGTGATAAGCCCTGATGGGAGTTTTTACACAATACAGGACAATATCCTTGGCTCATTGCAGCCTCTACTTTCCTGCTGGCATTACAGATGATGCTAAGTCCCTTTATATTGATGGTCTGGGTGAAGGTCAGGCCACACAGCAGAATGGATGGAAAGATGCCTACAAACTCCCTGTAAATCTAACCCTCTGATTTTGGTGTTGTAGCCACCTTTCCATCCATTCTGCTGTCTGGCCCTTCCCTCCACACTGCCTGATAATTTTCATTCACATGACGTGGGCTTCGCTGGCTGGGCCAGCATTTATTGCCCATCCCTCATTGCCCTTGAGAAGGTGGTGGTGAGCTGCTTTCTTGAACTGCTGCAGTCCCTGTGGTGTAGGTACGCCCACAGTGCTTTTAGGGAGGGAGTTCCAGGGTTTTGACCCAGCGACAGTGAAGGAAGGCGATATATTTCCAAGTCAAGATGGTGAATGACTTGGAGGGGAACTTCCAGGTGGTGGTGTTCCCACAAACTGCTGCCCTTGTCCTTCTAGATGGTAGTGGTCGTGGGTTTGAAAGGTGCTGTTGAAGGAGCCTTGGTGAATTACTTGGTCATCTTGTAGATTGTACACACTGTTATGGAAAGCAAGCAGGTGACAAAATAAAAAACAGAGAAGAGGTTAAGAGTAGCTACTCAGACTGGTAAAAGGTGAGAAGTGGTGTTCCACAGGGAGCAATGCTGGGATCCCTGTTATTCACAACTTACGTAAACGATTTGGACCCAGAAAATGAAACTCCAATTTTAAAATTTGGGAGCAGAATTACAGTAAATCACTGATAAGAATTCCCAATCAACAAAACTTTGAACCACAGTTCATTAAATCTTTAATTCTTTTGCAGACTGAACAAGGACACAAGGACCTGATGCAGTTAATACTGAGCAGACTGCAACAAAATCCTTGGATCCAAAATGCACACATGAATAAAACAGGGAATTCCTGGAAACATGCTGCAGGTCTTCATTATCTGGAAATCAAATGTCTGTTGTATAATTGTCCCAGCAGTTAACAGGATCCTGTGAACTCCTCCATGTGTTATTTTAGTACAGGCTTTAAACAATGTATTTTAACTGCATTTTACTATGTTAAAGGTGCTGTATCAATACAAGTTGTTGTTGATGTTGGCTTAAAGTGGTAGATTCAGAACTGTCACTAAAACATCTTTAAAACTTCACAGAATAATCACAGTCACTTTTAAACTGGAAACTTAACCCTGGTGTTTAAGTTTCAGTCAGGAACAGAGCACAGTTTTACATCAATCTCTGATTTAACAGCACGTTTCCAGTCTGCCTGACTCAGGCTGAACAACCATAGTTGTAAAGGAAACTTCTGCTCTGTGCCTAGGAGCTTTGAACCACGATGGGTACAAACCAGAAATCAGAGGGTTAGATTTACAGTGAGTTTGTATTTTTCCATCCATTTTTCTATGTGGCCTTGGACTCCACGTAGCCTGACCTTGGTCATCTTTAGACTGTACGTACTGCACAGAAGTGGCTGTGGCACATTTCTTGCACGCCTCAGGATTAATCCACATGTGGGTTTTGTTGTCAGTGAAGAAAGATGAGAAAGACCAAAGTGCCATTTGTCCCTCTCAGTGTAACCCTGAAGAACTGTGTCCAGGCTGAAGTTCTGTTCCTGCTGTATGATCCTCCCCCAGATTGTCCTTTCTGAGCTCCAGCCAGGTGATGTTAAACACTCAGATGGGAAAGACATAAATCTACAATAATGTGTTTAAAACAAAGCTTGACATTCTATTCGACATTTATCCAAAATATTAAACAGCAGCCCAATTATATGGTCCATTAAAATCTGCAGAAACAGACCCAAATGTCAGAATGAAAGAATTCAATCCTGAACATGATTAGCAACAGCAAAAAATGCAGAATCCAACCCCTACAGTCACTTGTGAACTCGTTGGTGTGTCAGCCAGGAACCTGACTGAGTGAATCCCTTCCCACACACGGAGCAGGTGAATGGCCTCTCCCCAGTGTGAACTCGTTGGTGTGTCAGCAGATCCTTTTTACTTTTAAAGGTCTTCTCACAGTATGAACCTTCAAAGGGTCTCTGATCAGTATGAACAAGTTGATGTGACAGAAGGTGGGATGACCGAGTGAATCTCTTCCCACACGTGGAACATGTGAATGGCCTCTCACCAGTGTGAACTCGCTGGTGTGTTAGCAGGTCGGATGAATTAGTGAATCCCTTCCCACAACCAGAGCAGGTGAATGGCCTCTCCCCAGTGTGAATTCACTGGTGTGTAAGTAGTTTGGATGGCCGATTAAATCCCTTCCCACAGAAAAATCAGGTGTTTGGACTTTCCCGAGTGCGAATGCGCTGATGTTTCAGAAGCCTGGATAATTGATTAAATCCCTCCCCACACAAGGAACAGGTGAATGGACTCTCCCTCGTGTGAATTCGCTGGTGTGTCAGCAGGTAGGATGACTGAGTAAATCTCTTTCCACACACAGAGCAGGTGAATGGCCTCTCTCCACTGTGAGTTTGCTGGTGTCTCTGAAAGTTTGATGAATGACTGATTGCCTTCCCACACATGGAGCAGATGACTGAACTCTGCTCAGTGTGAATGTGCTGGTGTCTCATCAGGTTGGATGAATTAGTGAACTCCTTCCCACACACGGAGCAGGTGAACGGCCACTCCCCAGTGTGACTGTGTTGATGAATTTCCAGCTTTGATGGGGAACCAAATCCCTTCCCACAGTCCCCACATTTCCACGGTTTCTCCATGGTGCCGGTGTCCTCGTGGCTGTCCATGTTGGATGGTCAGATCAAACCTCATCCACACACAGTTTATTCACACTATGAATGGTGAGATGCTTTTTCAGGCTGTGCAATTGGTTAAAACATTTCTCTGTCCATATTGAAAGTTCAATGATATCCAGCTGCTGATGTATTGAGTGAATCTGTCAGATTTTGATGTGGTTTTTGGTTTGAGTTTCCTGTCAGCAAATCTTCCTGTTCAAATATCCTATAAAAGGAGTTCACAAAAGTCAGTACAGGATAGAAATTCAGAACAGACAATCCTAGTTTCTTTCCTTTTTCTAATCTGTTCATGTGATGTTGATGTCACTAACAAGACCAGTATTTGTTGCCCATCTGGAATTGCCTTCAGAAGGTGGTGGTGAGCCACTTCATTGAACTGCTGTAGTCCATGTGGTGTAGGTGCTGTTAGGAAGGTAGTCCCAGGATTTCGACCCAGCAACAGTGAAGGGACAGCAATATATTTCCAAGTCTGACCTATGCTGGAAGAAAGGTTATTGATAAAGCAGCTGAAGATGATTGGGTCTAGGATACTGCCTTGAGGAACTCCAGCAGCGATGTCCTGGGATTGAGATAACAAAGAATAAATTTTTAAAAATTAAAATTGACAAAAGTTAAATTGTATTGCTGCTAAAAGAGATACTCATTTAATGTTGTTTAAGAGATGACTGAATTCCCAGGGGTTCACTCTGACTCCCCTGACTGTGACTCAGGGTCCAGTCCTCAATCCCCCCGATTGGTGACTGAACTCGCTGCTCCCTTTGCTTCTCCGGCCTCTGAGCTCCTCTTGCTGTTGTTTCCCAGGACAGTCAATGCCCGCTCTCCAACATGACCCTGTCAGATGGAATTCAGGGGCTCAGAGGAAGAAAGGAAAATGAGGCGGTGAATCTGAGTTGGGAAAAACAAGGAGAGAAACAGGATTCAATGGAGAAACTGAGTGGGGGGCGAGCGCAGCCTCAGGAACAGCGAGTGCGGCCGTGCGGTGATCTTCCCGGGCTGGGGGTCAGGGGTCGGGGCTGCCCATTAAAGCGATGCTGCAGCGCCTCCCCCATCCTCGCCGCCGCTTCCCGGTTTCTTCCCCCGTTTCCACCGAGTCCGACACACAACAAAGGAACCGCCCAGAATGCCCCGCGGCTGGCCCTGGGGAACATGCGCTCAGTGCCTGGGGAAAAGAGCGAGTTGGATAGAGCAGTTTCTGGGGCGCGCGGATTTGTGGGAACGATAGCCACCATTAATGAGCAGCTGTCGATAAGTGTTTTCCTGCATCCTGGCAGAAACTCAACGGCATGAAATTCTTTTTCGGTTCTCTCTGCACATATTCTGTTTACACAACATAATATTTCCAATATTTGCCTCAGGATTGGAGTTAGATGCCCTTGCCTGTCCCTGGCCTCCTGAGTGGATCTTTATTGTTGTATTAGTTTGAAAAGGAATGGGGATGGGGGAGAATATTCTGTGTAGTTTTCAGCCCAGTTAAGCCCCAAAATTCCCAATGTGTGGGACTGCCAGGGGAGATAGATTCCTCAGGGATGTTCGGTTGCTAAACAAACACAGCCCCTACAAAGTAAACAAGTATTCCCTTCAGAGCAATAATTTCAGTAAACGCTTTTAATTCATTTCCATTTAGTTTTTCAAATTAATTCTTGGGGTATGGGCTTTTGCCAGCAAGGCCACCAAATATAGTGGATGAGTGCAGCTCCAATTACGCTCTGGAAACTTGGCAACATCCAAGACAAAGCAGCCTGCATGATTGACACTCCGCCGACCAGCTTAAATATCCACGACCGATGCAGAGTGGCAACAATGTGTACCATCTATGAGATTTACTGCAGCAGCTCATTAAGTTTTGTTCGACAGCACCTTTCAAACACACGACTTTTATCACCTAGAAGGGCAAGGCCTGCAGACTAATGAAACGCCACCACCTGCAAGTTCCCCTCCAAGCCACTCGCCATCTTGACATGGAACTATATCACAGTTCCTTCACTATTAGCTGATCAAAATCCTGGAACTCCCTTCCTAGCAGCAGTGTGGTGTACCTTCTCAAGGGCAATTCGTGATGGTCAATAAATGTTGGCCTCGCCAGCAACACCCAGACCCTGTGAAATCTAACCTTCTCCACATGAAGCTGATCGTGGGCCTTCTTGATCCACAGTAGTCCTTCTGGTGAAGGTACTTTGACAATGCTGTTAGGTAAGGGATTGCAGGATTTTCACCCAGCAAAGATGAAGAAACAGTGATATGTGTCCAAGTCAGGATGGTGTGTGTGACTTGAAATGAACATGAAGGTTTCTGCATGCACCTGCTGTTATTGTCTTTCAAGTGGGTGGAAGTTACAGTTTTAGGAGGTTCTGTCTAAGTTCTTGTCGACATGTCAATGTATAAGATCCCTTTCCTTCAGTATCATTCTCACGCCATGGCCCCAAACCTTCTACCTCTCTATTTACTTCTGTTGAGGTCAGAGTCTTATTGTAGGTCAATACTGGATGGCAGGTTCCCTACCCTGATGGACATCAATGACTCAGCTGGGTTTTACAATCCAACGACTTTCATGGTCGCTTTTTCCGAGGGTTGGTTCCACAAATGACTAAATTCATTCAGTTCAGTTTCATCACCTATCTGTGCTTTTGTGCGTTCTCCCTCACTCCCCTTGTCCTATTTTAAATTCATTTTACAAGGTATTTAGAAGGGGAGGATTGCAGACGGAAGCTCAAAACAAATATCAAGTCAAAATCTGACAGTATGTCAGGACTTGACTATCATCAGCCTTTGAATGTGGAAGGAAAAAGCACTGTTCACAGTGGGGATGAACCATACACATGCTTTGTGTGTGGACGAGGCTTCAGCCATTCATCTGGCTTGTCGACACACATGTACAGTCACACTGGGAAGAAACCAGATAGATGTGGGGACTGGGGGAGATATTTAATTACTTATTTCAGCTGGAGACACAGTCACACTGGGTAGAGGCCATTGACCTGCTCCGAGTGTGGGAAGGGGTTCTTTCATTTCTCTTCCCTGCTGAGACACCTGCAGTGACAAGAGAGCTCAAATGTTCCGGCTGTGAGAAGAGCTTTAAACATCCATGTGGGCTGAAAGAGCACCAGCACATTCGCTCCTGTTCCAGGTCGCTCAACTGCTCTCAGTGCGGGTAGGGGTTCAGGCAATTGTCCAACCTGCTAACACACCAACGAGTTCATACCGGGGAGAGGCCGTTCACCTGCTCCGATTGTGGGAAGGGATTTCCTTGTTCATCCCACCTACACCAGCTAGTTCACACTTGGAAAAAGCCCTTCTCTTGCTCTGTGTTTGGGAAGGGGTTCTCTGAGTCGCCCCATCTCCTGATACACCAGCAAGTTCACACTAGAGAGAGGCCATTCACCTGCTGTGTGTATGAGAAGGGATTCATTACTTCATCTCATCTGAGAAGCCACCAGCGCATTCACACTGACAAGGCAACATTTCAATACCAAAAGTAAAAATGATCTGCTGACATACCAGTACTCTCACACTGAAGAAAGTCTGTTCATCTGCTTCATGTGTGGGATGCGATTTACTTAGTTATCCACTCTGCTGACTCACCAGCGAGTTCACAAGTGACTATGGGGGTTGGAATCTGCTGTTAATCACAGGCAGAATTGAAACACGTTCCTTGTGAGAGTCAGGGTTTGCCTAGGATTGTAATAATCCCATCATTGGGCTTGAGTTTAATATTCTGTTTGAATGTGGAATAAATTAACTTTGGTTTAAACACATTGTTGTAGATTTTTGTCTTTCTCAATTGTGTGTTTAGCATCACCTGGCTGGAGCTCAGAAAGGACAATCTGGGGGAAATGCATTGGGCAGGAACAGAGCTTCAGCCTGGACAGAGCCCAGGAGCACGATGACTATCCACATCAAATCCCTGTTGCACAAAATCAAACACAGGGTTTATTCCCCATGTAGTTATCTGACCTTTTCATTTTGTACTGTTTACACTGATCTCCATAGTAACTCAGATAACTCTTCCTCATTTCCAATTAACTCATTTAAGATTTGATTCTCCCAATTATCCGGAAAATCATATGGATCTTCTCAATCAACCTCCTAGCCCCACCTCTTTTCACAATGTTTTTTTAAAGCATTACTTCATCTCCCATTTAGGAGTTAATGGAACGGATGGGGTTGTTCTCCTGGAGGTGTTGAATAGGCTTCCTCCACGACAGCTTTTTTTAGTGTTGTTTATCCAAAGTAATTAATGCTCTCGAGCATCCCACCGGACTCTGTGTGGTAGGGGATGTGGAAACGTAGTTCTACACATATAAGATGACAGAGCTGTTGCATTACTTCTGCTGTGAAATGAGAATCATTATCACTCTCTATCCTTTTAAGAAAGCCCCATCAGGTAAAGATCTATTCCCATGGGATATTAGCTGTAGTGACTGCATCATTATTACATACCAAGAAATCTTGAATCCACCGAGTAAAGGTATCTATAATTACCATGATATACTAATCCCCTCCTTTTATATGCACAAGGGACCTGTATAATCAATCTACAATGTTTCCCAGGAACATTATTCAGGTGGGATGTGTCCATTGGAACCTTACATTTTGAAGATCTGGATTGATTTGGACACATATGAGACACAAGTTCAGGTGGTGATGAACATCCTGGTGCATCCTCTGCCACCAATAGTAATTGTGTAACATATCAATGACTTGAACAAGAGAAACATGTCCCCAATTTGACCCATAAACAAAATTAATCCTTTTCTGAGCCATTGAGGTGTGACCCAAGTCAAATTAGAGTCATCCATGTAATAGAAAAGTCTAATCATGTAGGATGAGCGAGTCCTTACTTGCTGTGAGGAATGCGGTAAAGTCTCCTATGGTGTACGACTTCTTTGACCATAGTCACATCAGGGTCAATGCTCTGACAAGTTTTTAAATCAGGTTTAACTGGAGTTTGTCATACCGGTGCCAATGATGGAGCTTTGGGTGGATCCCAAGCAGATCCCAGCAGCTTTCCTGGTGAGTCAGTCTGCCTGGTTATTAACCTCATCACTAAACTGCTGTTGATGTACCTTAGCCTTACAAATTGCAATTTGTGTTGGACACTTACCATCAATATCCCAAATCATTCGGAGTTTGGAGTGGTGGGTGAGTGGTTGCCTTTCTGTCGTGTTTTTTTTTGCCGGAGAAATAGGTTTTCCCTGAGGGAGTTACAACCAAAGGAGGTTTCAGAATAGTTGCTGATTCTATCAGTGACGTTTTGAAGGGATTTAATCTCAATAACCTCAGATCTCTGGGCTAAGTATTGTGGTGGGAATTCACTAAGGATACTACGGCTGTCATGAGGAATCAAGGATGTAGTACCAGTCTAATAGGGTCCCTGTTCATAAAACAAAGACCCATCCAAATAATTCCCACTGGAGTCTAACAGTGGTGTGGCTTTAATAGGTCCATTGTATATGGCCTTTTTCACCTGACAAGTACGTGGGGTTCCTTCATACTGCAACATTCCAGCCAATTGGTAATTTTTTCAGTTTTAGGATGTTAATGTCATTGCTTTGTAACTCAATTCATTTACTCTATCACACCAGGGATATTCGCTTGCCTTGGCCTTTAACTAATAATGTCACTGTAGTATATGGGGGTGTGTAGAATTTTTGAATTTAACTCCATCAAATACTCTGTGTGCTTAACTAACCAGTGAACACTTAATCCTGCTTAATAAATTGGACAATTGATCTTTCCACAGTGGTGGGTGTGTCTGAGAAGTATCCAACTGGAAAACCTTTTCCATTCACCGCTTCCATTTCTATAGCAGATATACATTGTTCTGACAGTGCCAACGGGTCTGAGGAATTAATTGGATAGACCTTCCAAAGAGCCAGCACAGGCATGATGGGCCGAGTGGTTTCCATCTGTGTTGTATCATTCTATAAAACAGTGAATATTCAGTATCAGGGGATAGCGAGATAAAGAGAGAGGAAGCAGCTGCTGTGAGATTGAAGCCAGCCAGAATCAACACCTTCAGAGGAGAGAGTAAAGAAAGTTTTAAAATCTCAGTGTATTGCCACAGGAAAGCAGCGGTTTGAATCACTTTGAGAAATGAAACACGGCATTGACAAGAGTTTATATGATTTTTTAAATTAATTTATCTCAGTCGGTAACAGAATTATTTTCTATTCTCTGTTGGGGTATCAATGGCGCTGCTGTTACCCAACATCCCCTGCGAATGTGAATATGCCCTATTCCCTCTACAGGAGCCCAGTGCGCAGGAGCAAGATTGGATTGTGTCCAGAGCATGCGCAGTGTCACTTTGGTCAGAGCCCTGAGTGCGGGAGTCGCTTTTTGTAGCGGGTGAGAGTCGATGAGGCGGAGGGAGGGATGGAGCCGGGAGTCGGGGTGGGGAGAAAGAGGAGGCTTCAAAAAGACCTGGTGTATGCCGCAAGGCCTGAATAAGACCCTGCGGGTCCTGCGTTTACAGCTCCTGGGCTTTTTCCCAGGAATAGGCCCAGGTTAATGGCCACCGGGGAACGGAGCGCATGCGCGGCTGTGTTGGTGATGCAACAGAGGGGCGGGGCGGGGCTACAGGGTCCCCGTGACCAGGAGAAAAAAATCATTGACTCATCGATTGTAGTCTGCGCACAAGAGCTGGTGACAGGCCCGAGTTAATTGCCACCCTCTTTAGAGGGTCAAGGTGCTGCAGGGCGTTTGCGCGGCCACCCTAAGAACATCAGAAATAGGAGTGGGCCACCGAGCCTGCTCTGCCATTCAATAAGAACATGGCTGATCTGATTGTGGCCTTAACTCCACTTTCCTGCCTGCCCCCGATAACTCCCTTGTAGATTAAAAATCTATCTAACTCAACTTTGAATATATACAATGAGCCAGCCTCCATTGCTCTCTGGGGAAGAAAATTCCAAAGATTAGCAACCCTCTGAGAGTAGAAGTTCCTCCTCATCTCAGCCTTAGATGAGAGACCCCTTATTTTTAAACTGGCCCATTAATTCTAGAATCCTCTTTGAGTGGAAACATCCTCCCTGATCTATCCTGTCAAGACCCCAAAGTCTTACAGGTTTAAGTAAGATCATCTCTCATTCTTCTAATCCCCAATGAGTATAGGCCCAAACTGCTTAACCTTTGCACAGAAAATAAACACTCTAATCCCTGGAATCAGCTAAGTGAACCTTCTCTGAACTGCTTCCAATGCACATATGTCTCATAAGACGTAGGAGCAGAAGTAGGCCATTCAGCCCATCTAATCTGCTCCACCATTCAATGAGATCATGGCTGATCTGACAACCCTCAACTCCACTTTCCTGCCTTTTCCCCATAACCTTTGATTCCCTTACTGATTAAAAATCTCAGTCTTCAATATACTGAGCAACCCAGCATCTACAGCCCTTTGTGGTAAAGAGTTCCACAGATTGACTACTCTCTGAGAGAAGAAATTCCTCCTCATCTCTGCTTTAAATGGGCGACCCCTTACTCTGAGATTATGCCCTCTGGTCCTGGACTCTCCTACAAGGGGAGAGCATCTCAGCATCTACCCTGTCAAACCCCCTAAGAATCTTATATCTTTCAATAAGGTCGCTTCTCATTCTTGCAAAATCCAATGATTACAGGCCCAGTTTACTCAACCTCTCTGTATAAGAAAATCCCTCCGTACCTGGGATCAACCTCGTGAACATTCTCTGGAATGGCTCCAATGCCAATATATCTTTCCTTATATAAGGGGACCAAAATTGTTCACAATATTCTAGGTGTGGTTTAACTAGTGCTTAAGTAATCCTGGGACAGGCAGCAGGTGGAGAGAATGTTGTGAATTTCTGTCCTGGATTGACAGTGATGGATTTTGGAAACATCTTTAACAGCGGGTTAGAATGAGAGGATTTACACACAGCAAACTGAAACCAAGAGAAATATTTGTCTCTTCTAAACTTAGATCCTGAACTGACACTTATTGCTTTTGTGATCTCTTTTTACAGGGAGTTAGATTTGAAAATTGTGAGATTTTCCTCTGACTCCAGTGCTTCTGCTATCTTTTCAACTGCAGGCTCCAGCAGATTAAAATTTTGAAAACAGTGAAATTGTTTCAGATGTGAGTATTATTGACCATTCATCTACCATTTAGAGCTGTACTCTGGTTCCATGGCTCTGGAGCTGGTGTGGCTCCTTTACTGTGGTTCTGAATCCATGTCTATCCATTGCTCAGTTTCACCCCTGCCTTCCCTGACCACTTCTCTGCCATTGTCTAACTTCCTCTGCCTCTAATAGTGGATGTATTTTAACCATGTTTGGTATTTTACTGTTATTTCTTCCAAATGTGTCTAAGTGAGGTTTCCACCATTGCCCATGCCCTGGCTATTCATTGCTGATTTACCAGCTTTACCTTCCAATGGTCAGGAGTTGTTTTTCCTGCACTAGAGATCGTTTCTCTTCCGCTCCTGAGCTGAAATTGACCATCAAATTCTGCTCCATTTTTATTCCTTCTAATTGATTCTGCACATCCTGAAATGTTAACTCTCTTTCTCTCTCCACAGTTACTGTCTGACCTGCTGAGTATTTCCAGCACAAAAATAAAAATACCTGGAAAAACTCAGCAGGTCTGACAGCATCTGTGGAGAGGGACACAGTTGACGTTTCAAGTCTGGATGACCTTTCATCAGAACTAAGACATAGTATTTCCAGCACTTGCTCTTTTTATTTCAGATATCCAGCAACTGCAGTAGTTTGCTTTTTTTTATTGCAGTATTTCTCTCTGAACCGAATCGAGGAACAGAGATGGACCAATTAAATACTGATTTGCATCAGGGTGGGTGTTGGTTGTAGAAGTTGGTCCCTGGCCCCCAGTGTCGGTCCGTTTTTATGCAGCCATAGAATGATTACAATACAGACAGAGGCCATTTAGCTCATCATTCCCATGCTGGTGCTGTCAAGTACAAATCAGTTAGTCCCACCCCCCTCCCCTTTCCTCGAAGCCCAGCAATTTTCCTTCTCCAGGTGCTTATCCAATTCCCTTTGAAAGCCTTTGTTGTATCAGTTTGAGCTGGAGTGGAGACGGAGGAGAAGCTGCTGGGTTTAACCCCGAGGACTTTGGAACCCAGTTGGGCCCAGCAATTTCCTATGTGAAATTGTCGAGGGAGGTAGATACTAGATGAGATCAGATTAATAAACAGACACTGTCCAGGCAATGTAATTGTTTTAGGAACAAGGATTTCTTTAGATGCTTTTGATCTATTTGACATATGCATGTTTTTAAAATTTATTCTTGGGATTTGGTCATCACTAACAAGACCACCAGTTACCTGTGGAGAAGATGATGTTTGACTTTCCTGAACCGCTGCAGTCCATGTGGTGAAGCTGCTCCTACAATGCAGTTAGATAAGGAGTTATAGGATTTTCATCCAGCAATGATGAAGGAATGGTGATATAGGTCCAAGTCAGCAATAATACGTTGTATTTATAAAGCACCTTTAACATAGCTCCAGCAACTCCAGAGGTGCGGTGAGAGTGACTGCCCTTGATATCAAGGCAGCAACTGATTGACTGCGGCATCAAGGAGCCCTAGCAAAATTGGAGTCAATGTGAATCAGGGGGAAAACTCTCCGCTGTTTGGAGTCATACCTAGCACAAAGGAAGATGGTTGTGGTTGTTGGAGGTCGATCATCTCAGTTCCAGGACATCACTCCAGTAGTTCCTCAGGGTAGTGTCCTAGGCCCAAACATCTTCAGCTGCTTCATCAATGACCTTCCTTCCAACATAAGGTGAGAAGTGGGGATTTTCGCTGATGATTGCACATTGTTCACCATTCGTGACTCCTCAGATACTGAAGTAGTCCAAGTCCAAATGCTGCAAGATCTGGACAATATCCAGGCTTGGGCTGAAAAATGGCAAGTAACATTCATGCTGCACAAGTGCCAGGCAATGACCATCTCCAACAAGAGAATCTCTCTATTAGCCCTTTACATTCAATGACACTACCATTGCGGAAACCCCCACCATTTAAATCCTGGGGGTTACCATTGACCAGAAACTGAATTGGATTAGCCATATAAATACTGTGGCTACAAGAGCAGGTCAGAGACTAGGAATCCTGCGACAAGTAACTCACCTCTTGACTCCCCAAAGCCTGTCCACCATCTACAAGGCACAAGTCAGGAGTGTGATGGAATACTCCCCATTTGTCTGGATGAGTGCAGCTGCCACAACACTCAAGAAGCTTGACACGTCCAGGACAAAGCAGCCCTGCTTGATAGCACCCCATCCACAAACAATCATTCCCTCCAATACTGACGCACAGTAACAGCAATGTGTCCCATCTACAAGATTCACTGCAGGAACTCACCAAGACTCCTTAGGCAGCATGTTCCAAACCCAATACCACTACCATCTGAAAGGACAAGGGCAGCAAATGCATGGAAATACCACAACCTGGAAGTTCCCCTTCGAGCCACTCATCATCCTGACTTGGAAATGTATCACTGTTCCTTTATTGTCGCTGGGCCAAAATCCTGGAACTCCCTTCCTAACAGCACTGTGGGTGTACCTACACCACATGGACTGCAGCGGTTCCAAGAAGGCAGCTCACCACCACCTTCTCAAAGGCAATTAGGGATGGGCAATAAACTCTTGTCTGGCCAGTGACTCAGGCAACATTTAACACCAAGACACACAAGGAGATGTTAGGGCAGGTGACCAAAAGCTTGGTCAGAGAGGAAGGTTTTAAAGGAGTGGGTTTTAAGATTAAAAAACTGGACAGATTGAAGGAGGAAATTCCAGAGCTTAGGGCCTAGGAAACTGTAATAACGGCCATCAGGGCAGGTGCAATTCAAGATGAGTGCGGATACCTCAAAGGGTTGTGTATCTGGAGGAGATTCCAGAGATAGGTAGGGACATGATCAGGGCAGGATTTGAAAGCAAGAATAAGAAATTTAAATTTTGATGCTTCTTAAACGGGAGCCTTTGTATGTCAGCAAGCACAGGGGAGATGGGTGAACAAAACTTGGTGTGAGTAAGCACACCGGCAGCAGAGTTTTGGTTGGCCTGAAGATTCCAGGGAGGTTGAATGTGGACAGCTGGTCGGAGGTGCGTTAGGTTAGTTAAATTTGCAGGTAACAAAGGAATGGATGGAGTTTCAGCAGCAGATGAGCTGAAGTTAGGGCAGTGTTACTGAGGTGGAAATAGGTGGCCTTGGTGATGATGCAGATATGTGGTTGGAAGATCAACTTGGAGTCAGAGGTTGTGAACAGTCTGGTTCAGCCTCAGACTGTTGCCTGGGAGAAGGATGGAGTCGGTGGCTCGGGAGTGGAGTTTGTACAGGACAATGGCATCAGTCTTCCCAATATTCAATTAAAGCAAATTTCTGTTCATGTTAGACTGGTCAGGATGGTGACAGTGTTTGCATACACCGGCTATCCAGGTGGTGAACATGGAAGGTTTTGGAAATTCTCTCCCTCTCTTTCTCTCTCTCTATCTCTCTCTCTCTTGTTCATGGTCACCTTTCTGGTGCCTGTGTGTTTTTGTGAGTTCTCTCTCACTGCCTTTTTTCTGTTTTAAATCAATTTGGCAGGTTTTTAGAAGGAGAGGATTTTCAGTAATGAAACTGAAACCCAACATCACATCAGAGCCTGACAGAGTCACCCAATTTATCGTAAGCTGAATATCATTAGATTTTGAACATGGAAGGAAAAAGCACCGTTCACAGTGGGGAGAAACCATACACGTGTTCTGTGTGTGGACGAGGCTTCAGCCAATCATCTGGCCTCTCGAAACACAAATGCAGTCACAACGGGGAGAAGCCATGGAAATGTGGGGATTGTGGGAAGGGATTTACCCATTCATCTATCTTGCTGAATCACCAGCGAGTTCACACTAAGGAGAGACCGTTCACCTGCCTTGACTGTGGGAAGAGATTCACTCAGTCATCCCACCTACTGAGACACCAGCGAGTTCACACTGGAGAAAGACCATTCACCTGCTCTGAGTGTGGGACAGGATTCACTCGGTCATCCAGCTTGCTGATACACCAGCGAGTTCACACTGGAGAAAGACCATTCACCTGCTCCATTTGTGGGAAGGGATTCACTCAGTCCGGCAACCTGCATTTACATAAACTCACTCACACTGGGGAGAGACCATTCACCTGCTCAGAATGTGGAGATGGCTTCACTCGGTCACCCGACTTGCTGATACACCAACGAGTTCACACTGATGAGAGACCTTTTCAATGCCCAGACTGTGGGAAGCGCTTTAAAAGTTCTGGGGCACTGATGTCCCATCAACGTGTTCACACCGATGAAAGACCGTTCAGGTGCTCTCACTGTGGGTCTGGGTTCAAGACATCATCTAACCTCACTGTACACCAGCTAATTCACACTGGGAAGAGACTGTTCACCTGCTCTGACTGTGGGAAGAGATTCACTCGGTCATCCAACCTAGTTAAACACCAGCGAGTTCATGAGTAACTACCGTGATTTGATTTTGCTGTTAACCACATCCAGGACTGAAGCATGTTCATTGGGATCTGTTTTTTCCTTCTTTCTCTTCCCATTTTACTTGGGGTCACCGCAATGCTGCTTGATCACCTTCTCCATCTCCTCCTGTCACTCACACATTCCTCTTCCAATCCCACTGCATTTCTGTCTCTGGCCACCACATATTTCCATCTGGCCTTAGACTTTCCTCTTCTTCTTCCTGACAGTCCCATGTCCATCACTCACCTCTCCTCATTTCCTCTCTCTCTGTACAATGGATGACCAGAGCATTTCAATCTCTTCTCAGCTACTTTCTTTGATGTTTCCACAATCTTCACTGACCCCCTGATGTACTGGTTCCTGGTCTTGTCCTTTCTTGTCACTCCACACATCCATCTCAGCATCTGTATCTCATTAGTATCTAGTCGTTGTTCCTCACTTCTTGATATGGTGCAAATTTCTGCTCTATATAACAAGGCCGGTCTCAAAACCATCTTGTAGATTCTTCCTTCTGTAGAAAAGCTTAGGTTTCACAATTATTTACAATTAGTTTGTAGTTTAGTTATGTGTAATGATCAAACGATCAAAGTATATTAATGAATAACTCAGTATTATATTCTGCTTCATTGTAGTTAATACAGGCCACGAGTACATCATGTGAATAGTCTTTGTCAGCAGTCACATCCACACTTGACAAGTGAGAAACACCACATCGCCCCAAGCCATGTAAAGTTATATATTCATGGTCTAATTACAGAGCAAGTCCTGTCAAGCTGTCAAGGTTGAGCAGTCCATGTCTGACACCATCATACTACATGGCAATGAAAACCTATCAGTGGTACTCATACCTATGACTTAGAGAGGAGTTAGAAAGGCCTATTGTGTAAAGAAAACAGCTATGAAGTGTTAAACATTCAGCCTTATGTCATAAATTAGTTTAGTTTTAACATATAATGCTTTGTAAGAGAAGCAGTCACCTCCCTTCACAATATTGTAACTGCCTCAGGCTTTAAATTAAGTTCTATAATCAGTTTATGTAACAATATAGTTCTCTTAACATTTATTACTGAGGAACATATATTAGCGGAATGTATCATGCTGTATTTTTAGGTATGACTTGTTACCTCAACTTTAACACACCAATCATTTTTCTATGCATCAATTTTATATGTATTTTATATAGACTTTATGTAATTTCTGTAACTTAATAATTTTTGTAACGTTATGCACCACTCTACACTTTTACTATTTTTATTTAACTTGTACCAAGCACAGGCAGATACTAAAAAATATATATATAATAGTGAAGCTGTTACCATAACCAAAACACATTGATAGGTGCCTGTCGGAATGAGCGTTCTGCAGGACATACAATATTGATACCTATATATCAATTAGGCACTTGGGACAATGAGTCCAATCATTGAGTATAACTGACATCATACCCTCTCATCTCAAACAAGTGGACACTAAAACTACCTGAAGGCCCTGTTATCTCAATTTAAAGGCATAAAATTTGATGAAATAACAAGAAAAACTATAATGAGGGGGGCTGTCACACAAGTAAATGACACTTTAGAGGACCAGTCAGGAGACAACAGGGAATGTCATCAATAGATGAGCATCACTCTCAAGAAACCAATCAGAAACGGATCCTGTACCACCAAAACTTTTCATGGACTGACCATGTGCTTCCTGAGCCAATCAGAATTCAAGACCATGACTGTTCATGCATGTAAGTCATGGTTTGAAAGAGTTAAAAAGCTTCAGCCTCCATCATGCAATGAATTTGAATCTGAAGACAAGAGACTGTTTTACAGCTGGGAGCCGAAGACCACAAAACTGACAGACAGAACGAGAGACCACATGTCATCTCGTGCCCTGGGCTGAATCGAGAAGCAAGAGTGTATTCAGCCAGTAAAATTGCTGCCTAGATTTGTTAAGTATTACTTCTGTTTAATAAACATTTCCCGAGTTACATCACTAGATTGTTTCCTATTTCCTGAATGGTTAAAGTCTCAAAAAAACAAATTAATATTGAGTGAGTGCAGTCATAGATTTGAAGGTTAAACACCCTCAAAAACTTACACTTTCAATTTCAGTAATGCTTTTCTATCACTTAACAATCCACTACACTTCTTCCAATTACTCCAACCAGAGCTAATCCGTTGCTTAATTTCCATACTTCCATCGTCTGCAACAACTGACCCCAGGTACTTGAATCTACTCACTTTCTCCAAGTCTTTGTCCATAATATTTACATCTTCACTCTGATTCTCTTCCCTAGGCTCAAACTGACAGTCCATAGATTGGGTCTTTGGTTTACTAATGTCCATTAGGGAAGGAAATCTGCCATCCTTACCCAGTCTGGCCTACATGTGACTCTAGACCCACAGCAATGTTGTTGACCTTTAGCTGCTCTCTGCAATGGCCTGGTAAACCAGTCAAGTTCATGGCAATTAGGGACAGGCAGCAAATGCTGACCTTGCCAGTGACTCCCACATCCAGTGAAAGAACAATAAAAATGAATCTTCATCCCCATGTCTTCCAGTGCTTTTCTCCAGTTCTCCAGATACTCAATCATGTTCTCATCAAACCCACCTATGGTACTTCCTGTCACATTTGCTCATTTAGAACATCAATGACCATCAGGAAGAGGAGGGGGTTCTGTGTTGATACTTGGTGCTATCCAGCTTTGACTTTGAAACTCTCACTCTCTCCCACACAGCCTCTTATTCTTGCCTGGCATTCCTTGGATACATCCTATAACATTCTTATATACTTCTCAGGGACTCCACGAATTACAACCCACCTCCAGACTTCCTGGGCAACTGGTAATAAGCCTTTAGATCAATGAATACAATCTTCATATTGCATTGACCTTCACGATATTTCTCCGTCCCTCGTCTCATAGCAAATATAGCATTCGGATCTGTTTCTGCTAATGTTAATAAACTCTCAGTTATATGTGTTGATATTCTGGATAATAGTCAAATAAATAAATTTTGTGTTAAGCGGGCAGAGTTATGAGTCATTTTAATATCTCCAGTACAAGTTAGTTCCTTTTGAAGTGCTCTCCCTCCCCCCTGTCTCCTCCATCCTCACCTCCAATGACAAGGGCGAGGAGCTCATTCACTCCTTGTTTCTAAGACTCAGACCATCTGATCAGCTGCCTCTGCCACTCTCCTCCTTTCCACCAGTCCTCCAGGCCAAACTGCCTCTCCAGATCTGACCAGCCCTCGCCCTGATCAAGCATCTTTCTTTAGCTTCTCTCCTACCTCCCTTTATCCTTTCATGAGCTCAACTTGTCCATGAGTCCCACTTTCTGCTCTGTGGTCTCCATTCGCACTAATCTGCTGTCCACCCGGGAGAGTTTTAGATGAGCGTAAATTTATGAAGGGTGGAAGATGAGCGACCAGTCAAGAGAGCATTGGAATAGCCGAAACTGGAGGTAACAAAGGCATGGATTAAGATTTCAGAAGCAAATTGGCTGAGACGGGATGCAGACAATTAATATGACAGAGCTGGAAGCAGGTGATCTTAGGGTTGGAGAGGATATGTTATTGGTAACTCGATGCTCAGCTCAACTTCAAATAGGAAATGAAGGTTGCAATTTGTCTGGTCTGCCCTTACACTGTGGCAAGGAAGGGGATGGAGTCGGTGCTGAGTTATGGGGTTGGGGGTGGTTTCATGGACCCAAGTATTAATTCACCTCTTGGGCCACAACTGTATAGACCTGAGTATTAATCCACCTCTACCTTACAGGATTTCATTACAGAAACAGGCCATTCGGTCCAATCTCAATGTGTTGACACAAATTTCTGTTCACCAATTGGCTTTCTGTGATGGTGATACAATCCACTATTTCCCAAGTGGCCATGATATGCCCCATCAATGACTATAGGAGCCCAGTGTGATTACTCAGCACCGGGCTGTACTCTGAGCATGTGCAGTACAAGTAGTGGATGTGGAACATGCTAATCAGGAGTTACAGAGAATACTGAGCCCAGAAACAGACCAATTGATTCACCTAGTTTGCTCTGGTAGTTATCTTTAACAGTAATCTCCTTCCATTTCATCTGCCTCATTTCAGCCTTTTAGTTTATCTCTTTTATCTGATCAACAGTTTATCTAGTGTACCCACCGAGTTTCCTTTTAAAAGCATCTAAGCTGTTCACTCAACCTTTTCCTCTGATAGTGAATTTCACATTCTAACCACTCTCTGAGTACAGACATTTCTCCTTATTTCCCTGCTGGATTTATCAGGAACTCTTTTGTACATATGGACCCAGTTTTTGATTCTCCAATAAATGGAAACATTGCTCCCCTTCTACCCTCCGCAACTCATTCATAATTTAAAGCAACATCTGTCAGGTCACCTCTAAGATGGCACTTTTCTAAGATACAAAGCCCTAATCTGTTAAATCTTTCCCAATAACTGTAATCCCTCAGTTCTGATGTCATCCATAAAACTCTTTTTTGCACAAGCTCCAGTGCTTTTTTGGCTTTTTGATTGTATGGAGACGACACTGTGTACAGGAAACTTAACAGATTGAACATAATTTTATGATTTCTTAGTCCTGTACCTCTAAAAATAAATCCCAGTCCTTTGTGAGCATTTTTACTTGATTTTCTGACTTGCAATGATATTTTTCATTATTTGTTCACCTGTATCCCAAGGTTGTTTTGTTCTTCCACCCCATGCACTTTCTTATTCTCTAAGATCTGGGCATTGTTTGTATGTTTGCTCCCAAAGCATATCATTGCATATTATCATCGTTAAAGTTCATTTGCCGCTAAACTGCCAAGCGTTCCAATGTCTTCTTGTCTTATGTTGCATCCTTCCAAGAAATACTGTTTGGTATCAGCTGCAAGTTTTGATATTGTTCCCAAGTTCAGGTCATTAATACAAAATAAGAATAAAAGTGGCCTTATCACTGATCACTGCAGACCACCACATTTGACTGTTTCCCACTTACTCCCAATAACCTATCACCCCTTTCTTACCAAGAATCTATTCACCTCTGCCTTAAAAATATTCAAAGACTTCGCATCCACCACCTTTTCAGGAAGAGAGTTCAAAAGACTCATGACCCCCTGAGAGAAAAAAATTTGCCTCGTCTTCGTTTTAAATGGGTGACCCCTAATTTTGAAACAGTGCTCCCTAGTTCTGGACTCATCCACAAGAGGAAACGTCCTTTCTACCATAGAGATGTTGTTCATCTGCTGCATACTTGGGAAAGGATTCACTTGTGCATCCAGCCTCATCTGCAGAAAATGCTGGAAAAACTTAATAGGTCTGGCAGTATCTGTGGAGAGAGAAACAGAGTTAATGGTTCGAGTTCAATATGACTCTTCTTCCACGGTTCTGAATTAATATATCTAGAATATAAAGCGAGTCTCAGTAATGGTGACCATGACAACTATCATCAATTGTTCTAAAACCCCATCTGGTTCACTAATGTCCTTCAGGGAAGGAAATCTGCTATCCATACCTGGCCTGGCCTACATGTGACTCCAGACCTACTGTAATGTGGTTGACTCTTAACTGCCCTCTGAATTGGCCGAACAAGCCACTCAGTGATATTCAAGAAGGCGGCTCATCAACACCTTCTCAAGGGTAATTAGGGGTGGGAAACAAATGCAGGCCTTGTCAGCAATGCCCACATTCCATAAAGAATAAAGAGAGCAATCACATTCAGGAATGAACCATGTTCATCCTGACAGTTGAGGTTTATTGATGAGTTGTAATGAATTGTCGATTTCTCTTTAATAAGAGACCAATTGATGTCCTGTTACTGATTATTCAGTTTCTTGTAATTTCTCCTTTCTTACTCCAGATTATTTCAGTTCTCAAATCTTCAGTTACAAGTCCCAGCTCCCCAATCCTGCTATTGAATTTCCTTTCTCATTACACTGTGTTATTACCTCAAATTATTGATTCCAGTTTTGCTAGGGCTCCTTGATGCCACACTCAGTCAAATGCTGCCTGGATGTCAAGGGCAGTCACTCTCATCTCACCTCTGGAGTTCAGCTCTTTTGTCCATGTTTGAACCAAGGCTTTAATGAGGTCAGAAGCTGAGTGGCCCAGGCAAAACACAAACCGAGTGTCATTGAGCAGGTTATTGCTAAGCAACCGCTGCTTGATAGCACTGTTGCTGCCCCTTCCATCACTTTACTCATGATTGTGAGTAGGCTGATGGGGTGGTAATTGGCCAGGTTGGATTTGTCCTGCTTTTTGTGTACAGGACATACCTGCCAAGTTTTCCACATTTCCAGGTAGATGCCAGTGTTGTAGCTGTACTGGAACAGCTTGGGTAGGGGCACTGGAAGTTCTGGAGCACAAGTCTTCAGTACTCTTCCCAGAATATTGAATATTGTCAGGACCCATAGCCTTTGCAGTAGCCAGTGCCTTCAGCCATTTCTTGATGTCATATGCAGTGAATCGAATTGGCTGAAGACTGGCATCTGTGATGCTGGGACCTCTGGAGGAGGCCAAGATGAATCATTCACTCGGCACTGCTGACTGAAGACTGTTGTGAACACTTCAACATTATCTTTTGCACTGATGTGCTGGGCTCCTCCATCATTGAGGATGGAGATGTTTGTGGAACCTCCTCCTCCAATGAGTTGTTTAATTGTCCACCACCATTCACGACTGGATGTGACAGGACTGCAGAGCTTAGATCTGAACAATTGGTTGTGGAATCTCTTATCTCTGTCTATCACTTGCTGCTTATGCTGTTTGACATGCAAGTAGTCCTGTGTTGCAGCTTCACCAGGTTGACACCTCATTTTTAGGTATTCCTGGTGCTGCTCCTGGCATGCCCTCCTGCACTCTTCATTCAACCAGGGTTGATCCCCTGACTTGGTGGTAAGGGTAGAGTTGAGGATATGCCAGGCCATGAGGTTACAGATTGTTTTCAAGTACAATTCTGCTGCTGCTGATGGCCCACAGTGCCTCATGGATGCCCAGTCTTGAGTTGTTAGATCTGTTCGAATCTATCCCATTTAGCACGGTGGTAGGTTAATGGTGGGAGCCTCTTTCTCTGCTGTCCTGTTAGGGCTTCTATGATCTATAATAATATAATGATTCATAGTAAATACCATATGATAGAACCACAGAGCACGGATGGTGGCCATTCAGCCCACTGTGCCTGTATTGTCTCTGAGAATGTTACCAATCTGTGCCACTCCCCTGCTCTTTTCCAATAGCCCTCCAAATCTTTCCTTATAAGTAAAAGTCCAAAACTTTTTTGATCGTTACTATTGGATCTGCTTCTACCAGTCATTCAGACAATGTGTTCCAGATCATGATAACTCACTGACTAAAATACTCTCCCCTAATCTTCACCTTGGATTTTTGCCAATTATTTTGAATCTGTGTTCTGTGGTCACCAGCCATCCTGCCAATGGAAACAATTTCTCCCTAGAGGAAAACTCCTAAAAAATATCAACATTGCTATGAAATCATTCCCTAACCTCTCTGCTTTAAAGAGAACAATCCCAGCTTCTCCAGTCTCTCCACATAACAGAAACTCCTCATCCCTAATACCATTCCTTACACCCTCTCTGAGGCTTTGACATTTTTCCTGAAGTGTGGGACTCAGAATTGAACACAATATTTCACTTTAGGATTAACTCCAGGTTTATAAAGATTCAGGATAACTGACTTGCTTTTGTACTCCATGTCTCTATTGATAAATCCAAGGTCCCCATTAGCTTTTGTCAAACAGTTTGTTCAACTTGTCCTGTCGTAATCTAGGATTTGTTCACTTACACTCCCAGGTCACTCTTTTCCTGCACCCTGTTTAAAATTATACCATTTAGTTTATGCTGCCTCTCCTCATTCTCCCTTCTTCCTAGTGCAGTGGGACCAACATTCTTGTTTTAACTAACAGCACCAAAAAAACCTTGACTAATTGGTTATTCATCTAATTGCTGTTTTTGGAATCTTACCTTGTGCAAACTGGCTGTTGTGAGAGTAACAACTTACATTTATAGAACATGTTTATTATTGTAAAACTTTGCAAGGTGCTTCAGAGGAGCTTTATAAAGCAGAATTGGAGACTGAGTCACGAAGGGCGATATTAAGGTCGATGGCCAAAAGCTGGATTCGAGAGGCAGATTGTAACAAGCATATTTAATCAGGAGAGTGGCCGAGAGGTTTAAGGAGGGAGTTTCAGAGCTTCATCACATTGCCCTAGAGATGGCTACAGGGTGAAGAGACCACTGTTCAACTCCTTGTGGAATGTGCCTTTCCAAAGAAGGTCTGGAGAAAGATGCAGTGGTTTTTGTCCAAATTCATCCCGAGCAGTGCTGTGACACAGGACTCTGTGCTCTACGGGCTGTTCCCAGGGGACACACATTGTGACAAACATCAACTGCAGCTGGAGGATCATCAACTCAGGCAAAGATGCTCTTTGGTCTGCCCGAAACTTGTTGGGCTTCCAGTGCAAGAAGTTGTCCCCAACCGAGTGTTACAGACTGGCACAGTCCAAGGTCCAGAACTACGTGCTGAAGGACGCACTAACGCTTGGGGCAGCCACCGCAAAGGCGCAATGGGAAAAGGTCGCTGTCTAAGACCCTTCTGCCATAGTGCACCGAGGGGCTGGGAATTGTATAGACCCCTCGGACTGTACGTCTCACAAAGATTGTATGTAGTGAATACTAAATATATTATAATTGTACCTCAGACTGCAACATGATGTATGTTGATAACTCAAATACCATTGCACTGGCTGTCTGTAATAACCATATTGAAATGACTGTAATATTAATTGATTGTACTGAAGCACCTCGTGATCCATGTGTAAAAGTTGAATATGATTGCACTTTTTGTGATGGCCATTTCGAAATGTTCTTTCAGGTGTTTCACGAATAAAGTATATTTTTTTTAAAAAAATTAAATTTCAGAGCTTCATGCCTATGCCCTGCCACCAATGCTGGGATAATTAAAATCAGGGATGCTCTAAGAGGATAGAATGAGGGGAGCGCATATATATCAGAGAGTGTGAAATTGGAGATTATGGAGAGAGGGAGGGTTGAGGTCATGGGTGGATTTGAAAACAAGAATGTAAATTTTAAAATTGAGGCATTGCTTGATTAGAAGCCAATGTAGGTCAGTGAGCACAGGGGGTGATGGGTGAACAGCCCTTGGTGTGAGAAAGCACATGGGCAGCAGAGTTTTGGATGATCTCACATTTCCATGTCAGGGTGGGGTGAACATGAGAGGCTGGTCAGAAATGCATTGGAATCGCCAAGTCTGAAGGTAACATGGGCATGGATGAAAGTTTCAGTAGCAGATGAGCTGGGGTGGGGTGGAGACAGACGACGTTATGGAGATTGAAATATCTGGTATCAGTGATGGTGTGGATATGTGGTCAGAATGTCATCTTGGGTTCAAATTGGGCTTTGGTCTTCCCAATTATTAATTGGAGGAAATTTCTGCTTATCCAGTACTGGATGTTGGATAAGCAGTTTGGTAATTTAGTAACAGTGGAGGAATGGAGAGGGATGGTGGTGAGGTAGAGCTGGGCATTGTCAGTGTCCATGTGAAAACTAACACGGTGCTTTTGGATGACGTCATCCAGTGGCAGCATGTAGATGAGGAATAGGAGGGACCAAGGATAGATCCTTGGGGAACACCAAGTACAAGGACTTTGGAGAGGAAAGGCAGGTTGGACACGGGGCAGTAGTTTGCAAAAACGGTGGGTTAAAGAGGATTTTTTAAGATGGATGACGAGAATGAATTTAAAGATGAGACGGACAGTATCAAAAAAGAGAGAGAACTGTTAACAATATCAACTAACATGGGGAGGATGGATGGCCAACAGTTTAGCGAGAATAGGGTCAAGGGAGCAGAAGGCAGGTCTCATGGACAAAATGAGCACTGAAGAAGATGGAGGATAGGAGAGAGGCTGGAGAAAGATGCAAATTCAGGGCTTAGACAAAGGGAAACTTGGGGGGCAGTTTGTCCCATTGAGCTAGTGGAAGGGAGGGAAGCAGCAGAGGCAGCTGATCAACTTGTCTCAATCTTAGTGACGAAGAAGATCCACGAGTTCCTCACACTTGTTGTTGGAGGTGAGTGTGGATGATACTAGGGAAAGGGAGAGCACTTCAAAAGGAACAAACTCATGTTAGTTTATGAAAAAGATTCAACAGACTGTGTGTTGAACACAAAGCTCTTTTATTTCGCTTTTATCCATAGTATTAGCTACGATAACTGGGCTAGAGTTTATTATCAGCAGGAACAGACCCCAATGAACAATGGTTCATCCCAAATATGATTAACAGAAAAATCCAATCACTATAGTTACTTGTGAATTCGCTGGTGTACCAGCAGGTTGGATGACTGTGTGAATCCCTTCCCACACTCAGAACAGGTGAACGGCCTCTCCCCAGTGTGAATTCGCTGGTGTGTCAGCAGGTTGGATGACTGACTGAACCCCTTCCCACATTCAGCACAGGTGAATGGCCTCTCCCCAGTGTGAGTGCGCATGTGTGTCAGCAGGTGGGATGACCGAGTGAATCCCTTCCCACAGTTGGAGCAGGTGAACGGCCACTCCCCAGTGTGAACTCGCTGATGTTCCAGAAGGGTGGATGACCGAGTGAATCCCTTTCCACACTTGGAGCATGTGAATGGTCTCTCACCAGTGTGAACTCGCTGGTGTGTCAGCAGGTGGGATGACTGAGTGAATCCCTCCCCACACTCAGAGCAGGTGAATGGCCTCTCACCAGTGTGAGTGCGCTCGTGTGTCAGCAGGTTGGATGAATGAATGAACCCCTTCCCACAGTCGGAGCAGGTGAATGGCCTCTCCCCAGTGTGAGTGCGCTTGTGTGTCAGCAGGTTGGATAACTGAGTGAATTCCTTCCCACAGTCGGAGCAGGTGAACGGCCTCTCCCCAGTGTGAACTCGCTGGTGGACAATCAGATCAGTAGATCGCCTGAACCCAGTCCCACAGTGAGAGCATCTGAATGGCCTCTCATCAGTGTGAACACGTTGGTGAAACATCAGGTCCCAGGAACTTTTATAGCGCTTCCCACAGTCTGGGCATTTAAAAGGTCTCTCATCAGTGTGAACTCGCTGGTGTGTCAGCAGATGGGATGACTGAGTGAATCTCTTCCCACACTCAGAGCAGGTGAATGGTCTCTCCCCAGTGTGAATTTGCTGGTGCACAGTGAGGTCAGGCAATGTCTTGAACCCAGTCCCACAGTGAGAGCACCTGAACGGTCTCTCGTCAGTGTGAACACATTGATGGCCAGTCAGTTTCTGGGAACTTTTAAAGCACTTCCCACAGTTTAGACATTTGAAAGGTCTCTCGTCAGTGTGAACTTGTCGATGTTTCAGCAGGGTGGATGAACAAGTGAATCCCTTCCCATACTCAGAGCACGTAAACGGCCTCTCCCCAGTGTGAACTCGCTGATGACTTTCCAGCTCAGACGGGTAATTAAATCCCTTCCCGCAGTCCCTGCATTTCCACAGTTTCTCCCTGTTGTGACTGCATTTATGATCTGACAAGTCAGATGATTGGCTGAAGCCTCGTCCACACACAGAACACGTGTACGGTTTCTCCTCACTGTGAACGGTGCTTTCTCCTTCCATGTTCAAAGTCTGATGGTATTCAGGTTATGAAAAATTAGGCGACTCTGTCAGATTTTGATGTGATGTTTGGCCTCAGCTTCCCGACTGCAAATCCTCCCCTTTAATGCCCTGTGAAATTGATTTAAAACAGAATAAGAGACAGAACCCACAAAAACACAAAGGCAGATTGTGAATTTGGTAACTTGTGGGGCCGGCACTAGGAAAAAGTGACCATGAAAACTGCTGGATTGTCATAAAAACCCAATTGGTTCATTAATGTCCATCAGAGAAGGGAACCTGCCACCCAAACTGGTCAACACAAGACTCTGACTGAAAGGGAGGAGAGAGCAAGAGAGAGAAGCGGTGGGGTGGGAGAGGCAAGGGGTGAAGAAGAGGGATTTTACATATCTACAACTCAACCAGAACTTTCACAGAACCTCCCAAACCCTCAACCTCCATCACTTAGAGGAACAAGGATAGCAGGTGTACATAAACACCACCATCTCCAAGTTTCCCCTCCAAGTCAAACACCTGACTTCTCTGACATCCGGTACTGGATCAACAGAAATTTCCTCCATTTAAATATCGGGAAGACCAAATCCATTGTCTTCAGTCCCCGCTACAAATTCCACTTCCTAACCACCAACTCCATCCCCCTCCCTGACAACTGACTGAGGAACCAGATGATTCACAACAATGGTGAAATATTTCACCCCAAACTTAGCTTCCAACCACATATCTGCATCATCACGATTAGAGTATGTTTCCACCTCAGTAACATTGACCAACACCAACCCAGTCTCAGCTCATTTGCTGCTGAAACCGTCATTCATTCCTTTGTTACCTCTAGACTTAGCTATCCTAACATACTCCCCACCGGCCTCCCACATTCAACCTCCCTGTAATCATGAGGTCATCCAAAACTCTGCTGCCCGTGTACTTACTCAGACCAAGTCTTGTTTACCCATCACCCCTGTGCTCACTGACCTACAAGGCTCCTGGTTCATAAAACTCCTGTGCAACACCTTGGAAAGGTCTAATACATGAAAAGTGTTTTAGAAATCTACACCACATGCACTGCAGCGGTTCAAGAAGGTTAAATATCATCTTCTCCACAGGTAACTGCTGGTCTTGTTAGTTAAAGGGCAGGGGATAGGATTAGCTGATTTGCTCTTGCAGAGATCCAGCACAGGCAGGATGGGCTGAGTGGCCTCCGTCTATATTTTAACTATCCAGTGATTCAATGACGCGATGAAAAAGGAGATACACTGGAGGCCAGGGAGCTAACTTCTACAACCAATGCCTACCCTGCAACAAACCAGCTTTGAATTAGTCTATTGGTGATTCTAGACTCAGTTCTGTGAGCGACGTCTGCAATACAATAATAGCAAAATACTGCAGGTGCTGGAAATCTGAAACAAAAAGAGCAAATACTGGATATACTCAGCAGATCAGGCAGTAACTGTGGAGACAAAAAACAGAGTTACCATTTCAGTGTGTACAGAATGAATTACAGGGAATAAAAATGGTGCAGAGCTTGATGGAAAATTTAAGCTCAGAGGCAGAAGAGAAATGGACTATAGTGCTGGAAAAACAATTCCTGACTCTGAAAAATGCTGTGGGAAGATAAAGCAGGTCAACCAACAGCACATGGTCAGGGGATGGGCAGCGATGGGAACCTCATTTAGACATGGTCAGCAGAAGTAACAGTAAAATACTAAACATGTCTAAAACACACCCATTATTAGAGACAGAGGAAGTTAGACAATGGCAGAGAGGTGATCAGGGAGATTAGGCAGAGCTGAAACAGAGCAATGGATGGACATGGATTCAGATCCACAGCAAAGGAGCCACACCAGCCCCAGAGCCATGGAACCTCTCACAGATAACAGAACAGAGCATGAAAAGAACTGAATTATAGATGAATGGTCAAAATACTCACCTCTGAAACAATTTCACTCTTTTCAAGATTAAAATCTCCTGCTGGAGCCTGCAGCTGGAAAGATATCAGAAGCACTGCAGTCAGAGAAAAATCTCCCAGTTGAGGAAATACCCGGGGAGCGGGGTGATGTCACCGTGTAATTGTCGGTGTGTGATGACATCACAGACACGAACATAGACATCTGGGTCTGTGCAAACCAGTGATCACCACACATTATGAAGGATGTGAGGGTCCTGAGAGGGTGCAGGGGAGATTTACCAGAAGGGTTCCAGGGATGAGGGTTTATAGTCAAAATGTTAGGTTGGTAAAACTGAGGTTGCTTTCCTTGAAGCAAAGTAGATCAAAGGGAGATTTGATAGAGGTGTACAAGTTTATAATAGATGTAGGTAAGGTAGGCAAAGGAAAGCTGTTCCCATTATCTGACTGTAAAAGGATTGTGGGACACAGATTTCAGATTTTCCACAAGATCTACAGGGAGGATATGAGGAAGAATTTTTTTGCAACGAGTAGTAATAACCTGGAACTCAATGCTTACACTTAAATGCTGATCATATCCAGATCCTACATATGAACATACAAATTACAGTGACAGCACCTGAACGATCTCTCATCAGTGTGAACACGTTGATGGAGCATGAGGTCCACGGAATTTTTAAAGCATTTTCCACAGTCTGGACATTTAAAAGGTCTCTCCCCAGTGTGAACTCGCTGGTGTGTCAACAGATGGCATGAGTGAGCAAATCTCTTCCCACAATCAGAGCAGCTGAACGGCCACTCCCCAGTGTGAATTCGCTGGTGCACAGTGAGGACAGATAATGTCTTGAACCCAGACCCACAGTGAGAGCACCTGAACGGTCTCTCGTCAGTGTGAACACGTTGATGGGCCGTCAGTTCCTGGGAACTTTTAACACACTTCCCGCAGTCTGGACATTTGAAAGGCCTCTCGTCAGTGTGAACTCATCAGTGTTTCAGCAGCGTGGATGAACACGTGAATCCCTTCCCACACTCAGAACAGGTGAACGGCCTCTCCCCAGTGTGAACTCGCTGATGATTTTCCAGCTCTGATGGGTAATTAAATCCCTTCCCACAGTCCCCACATTTCCATGGTTTCTCCCCATTCTGACTGCATTTATGTTTCAACAGGCCAGGTGACTGACTGAAACCTCGTCCACACACAGAACACGTGTACGGTTTCTCTCCACTGTGAACGGTGCTTTCTCCGACCACGTTCAAAATCCAATGATATTCAGGTTTTGATAAATTGGGCAAATCTGTCAGATTCTGATGTGATGGTTGGTTTCAGTTTCCCGACTGCAAATCCTCCCCTTCTAATACCCTGTGAAATTGACTGAAAACAGAGAAAAGGGAGTGAGAGAGAACCCACAAAAACACAAGGGCGGGTTGTGAAATTGAGCTGAATGAATCTGGTAATTTGTGGGGCTGGCACTAGGAAAAAGTGACCTGGAAAACTGCTGGATTGTCATAAAAACCCAACTGGTTCACTAATGTACTTCAGGGAAGGGAATCTGCCACCCAGTCTGGGCCTACACAAGACACTGGCCTAGATTGGAGAAGATAACAAGAGAGAGAAGGGTCAGGTGGGAGAGGCATGGGTTGAAAAAGAGGGATTACAATTCAACCAGAATTTTGACAGGAACTCAAAACCCTGAACCTCCACCACCTAGGAGGGCCAGGATAGCAGGTGTATGTGAACACCATCACCTCCATGCTCCCCTCCAACTCACACACCGTCTTGATTTGTCTGACATCCAGTACTGGATGAACAGAAATTTCCTCCATTTAAGTATTGGGAAGACCAAAACCATCGTCTTCAGTCCCCACTGCAAATTCCACTTCCTGGCCACCTACTCCATCCCTCTCCCTGTAACTGTCTGAGGCCAAACTAGACTGTTTACAACCACTGGGTCATATTTCACCCAAAAAATAGCTTCAAACCACATATATGCATGATCACCAAGACCACCTATTCCCACCTCAGTAACATCGCCCAATTCTGCCCGACTCCCTGCTCATCTTTTGCTGAAACTCTCATCCGTTCTTTTGTCACCTCCAGACTTACCACTCCTAGCCGTCCTCCCACATTCAGCCTCCCTGTAAACATGAGGTCATCCAAAACTCTGCTGTCCATGACACCAAGTCTTGTACCCCCATCACCCCAGTACTCGCTGACCTACAATGGCTCCTGGTTAAGAAGAACCTAAGTTTTAAAGTTCTCATCCTTATTTTCAATTACCTCCATTGCCCCTCCCTATCTCTGTAATCTCCTGCAGCCTCACAACCCTCTGAGATATCTGCGCTCCACTAATTCTGACATCCCGAACATTCCCAATTTTAATTGCTCCACCTTTGGTGGTCGAGTCTTCGGCAGCAGAATTTCCTCCATAAACCTCTCTGTCTCTCTACCTCACTTTCCTCCTTTAAGATACTCCTTAAAAACTATGTTTGACCAAACTATTCATCACCTGCCCTAACATCTCCTTATGCGGGTTTAGTGTCAAATGTTGCTGTATGTTGTTCTATTACATGAAAGGTGCTATATAAGTACACATTGTTGTTGTTGATTTGGGCATATATCACCGTTCCTTCATCATCCTTGGATGAAGACCCTGTAAATCCTTATCTAACATTATTGTGGGATCACCTTCAACACATGGGCTGCAGCGGTTCAAGAAGGTCAAACATCATTTTCTCCACAGAACTGGGGATTGGTAATATCTGCTGCTGGTCTTGTTTGTGAAAGGGCAGGAGAGTGGGACTAGCTGATTTGCTCTTGCAAAGAGCCAGCACTGGCAGGACAGGCTTAAATAACCTCCTTCTGTATTGTAACTATTCCATGATTCTATGACTCAATGAAACAGAACCTACACTGGAGGCCAAGGACGGACTTCAGCCATCAACGCCGACCCCGCAACAAACCATCTCTGACCTGGTCTGACTGTGTTCCCAGATTCGGTTTTGTGAGCAACGCCTGTAATAAAATAATAGCAACAGACTGCGGCTGCTGGAAATCTGAAATATAAAGAGGAAATGCTGGAAATTCTCAGCAGTTCAGGCACTATTTCAGGGTGTGCAGAATGAATTACTGGAATAAAAACGGTGCAGGACTTGATGTTCGATATAAGCTCAGAAGCGGAAGAGAAATGGAAAAACAATTCCTGACTATCAATGATACTGTGGGAAGGTAAAGCTGGTAAGTCATCAGCACATGGTTGGGGGATGGGTGGCTGTGGAAACCTCATTTCGACACAGTTGACAGATATACAGTGCAATACTAAACAAAGCTAAATGACACCCATTATTAGAGACAAAGGAAGTTAAACAATGACAGATAGGTGATTGGGGAGAGCAGAGGTAAAAGTATCACAGACACAGGTTTAAGATTTTCGGTAAGATCAACAGGGGGAATGTGAGGAAGAAATTTCACGCGGTGAGTGTTAATGACCTGGAACTCAATAATCAAACTCAAAAGGCTGATAATATCCAGGTTCTGATGAATGGAGTGACTCGAGTCAGATCTTAATGTGATCTTTGTTTTGAGTTTGCTGTGTGTAAATCCTCCCCTTCTGATCCCCTGTAAAAGGAGTTTCCGAAATCCATCCGTCAGTCCAGGATAGAAATTCACAATATTCTCTCCTCCTGCGGACAGGGGACAGGGATGACCGCGCATGCGCACTACTGGTAAAGATGGCGGTTATTAACCCGGGCCTTTCGCTGGAGACGCGATCCCGCAGCCTCCGTCCCACAGATACAAACTCCGAACCAGTAGCTTCTTATTCTGAGTTTAGAGCCGCATCGTGTACTTACGAACCCGCCCTGTCTATCCACCGGCTCCGTTTCTCCCTCTACTCCGCCATTTCTCTTACCGCCTGAAGCTGAGACAAACAAGCGTCTTTCCATCGCCATTACGCGCACTGCGCATGCCCCGGAGTGATTGACGGCAGCTCTGGACCAATAGGGAGAACGAGCGGCTCGTCCTTCAAACAATCGGAGTGAATGAGGGGCGGGGCTGAGCCCGGGTCTCCCTCATTGGTTGAAACTCTGCATCAGTTTGGCAGCTGATTTGTCTCAAACTCCAGGAGAAAACTGGACCTTTCTGTTTGTGGCTTTCAACAGATGAAAACCCTGTGGGCGAGGAGCAAACATTTCAAAATTTGTTAGTGAAATGTGGCAACATGATGAAACAATGTATAAACAATTGACTGACTTTATCTGTATAAAATAAAGGGAGAGCCTCTAATGGTGGTGCAGGAACACAGGGACCTCGGTGTATATGTCATTGATGGTGAGAGGGCATGTTGAGAGAGCAGTTAATAAAGCATTTAGTATCTTAGGCTTTATTAATAGGGGCATTGAGTACAATTGTAAGCAGGTCATGTTGAACTTGTATAAGACAATATTTTGGCCTCATCTGGAGTCTACGTCCGTTTCTGGGCACCATACTTGAGGGAGGATGTGAAGGTATTGGAGAGAGTACAGAGGAGATTCACAAAAATGCTTGCCAGGATGAAGAACTGCAGCTATGAGGATAGATTGGAGAGGTTGGGACTGTTTTCATTGGAGAAACGAAGGCTGAGAGAAGACTTGATGGAGGTAGTCAAATCCTGAGGGATGTGGACAGGATAAATAATGAAACTGTTCCCACTCAAGAGAACATCAAGAACTAGTGTGCACACATTCAAAATAATTGGCAAAAGGAGTAAAAGTAATGTGAGGAATTTTTTTTCCACCCAGAGAGTAGTTGGAGTCTGGAAGAAACTTCCTGAAAGGGTGGTGAAGGCAGGATGATTGAGGTATTCAAAAGGGAATTGGATTGCTACCTGAAAAGAGATGATGTGCTAAGTTACAGGGATAAGGCAGGGGAGTGGGACATGGTGGAATGCGCTTTTCAGAGAGCCAGTACAGACTCAATGGGCTGAATGGTCTCCTTTTGCACTGTAAATATACTGTGAATAACTGGGTGGACAGGGAATGTCACCATCAGAACAAGGAGAGTCCCTGGTTTCAATAAATGAACCGGCAGAAGGGTTAGGACAGGCTCAAGAAAAGGTTAATGCTGTCATCATTCAGAAAAACACAGATGATAAAGGAACCACTGATTTCAAAGCCAATCTCTTGTCGTTTGTCTGTGATGGGGGTGTGCTGGACCACGTTTAAAGGAATTAAATGATATATGTTGTCTGTATTGGACAATCACATGAAAATGTGAATTCAGATGAGGATATGGATTGGTGTTAGGTGGCAAGATCTGGATCTGTGTATTACTCCAGGAAGCCTTAAAATCAGAGTGACAGTATTTCAGAACCTAGGTTCAAAATACACAGGGGTAGGGGATGAATTCACCCCCAAAATGCCTGTGAAAATTCTATCATGGGAGCAGCCACTGGAAGAAAAATTACCCCCGTATGTGGGAGACAGAACCTGTGAGGATCAGCTCCTCCAATCACTGATTCTGCCTCTCATGATTTTGCTGCTTCTCTAGACAGAATCTGTGATTGGAGGAGCAGCTTTGCCATCCATTTTGAGGAAGGAAGCTTGCAAGCATGCTGCCTGAGTCAGTGATGTGTGCAGGAGCTGTGTCTCCCTGGGACGGAACTAGGTTTCAGAGCAGTGTGAGCCTCGTAAAGAGTGAATAAACCTGCAGAGAAGCACAGAACTCTCTCCATTCTGCCAAGTGAGCCTTGATTATTTTTATATATATCAGGAGGTGGGTTGAATCACTCACAAGTGTACAGTACAGGTATTTGAGTAACCAGGTATTGTGAACTCACTGGCTAATCACATATGCCAAATTAGAAGCTGAGATATATTTGTCAAGGTTTACATTCTTAAACAGTTATGTGCTGGTTAACGCTCACAGACAACATACAGAACCCCCATTCTGAGCTGATCTCAGCTGGTATAGTGATGTTACTGATGAATTTTGAAGGTAATTATGCACACAATGAAGATCAGAAAGACAAGAGTTTTTTCCTGCTCCACCATCTGATCCAGAAAACATTCTGCGTTTATTTACCAAATATATAAGCGCTTTATGATTTGAACAGTATGCAATAAAATGAGTAAAACCCGAAACCAAGGATTAAAAGTATCTGGGTAACCTAATTTCAATAAAGTGGAATGTGTTCAATCTACTTTGGTGATTGCAGCAGGTCCTGTTTTGATCCAGAAAGAGGTTCACTTGACGCAGAATATTAGAAAGTGTCTTGATTTGATGATGGGTGAATATAACTGTCAGGGGATTTGATATAAACCCTGCCAAATGCTACTTTTTCAAACCAGTTTTCCAAAGAGAAAAGGACCTCAGACAGACATTCGGCAGCAACTTCAGCTTATCCATAGACAGTGAAAACAATGTCAGTCAGTCATGTAGTGAGAATGCACACGAGGCAGATCCTTTCTATAATATGTTTATTTTTAGAAATACAGAACTTATAAACTTCCAAAGGCATCTTCCCATGTAAGTGCAGGAAATTCAACATCTGCACTTTCACCTCCTCCTTTCCCACTGTACAGAGGCTGTTCATTCCCAATAAGTTACCTTGTATCAAATAGTTGGAATTTTCATTCAGTAAATGGAGTATGGGAGATTAATTTAAAACAAATTAACAAAAACATCTTCTTTATAGATTCCAAGTTAAAAGATTTAATACATACACAGTGTGTGGTATTTGTGCTGTTATCTATTGAAAGAAGGGACCCCCAAAAAAAATCAACGTAAGTACACAAGATATTGTTACTGTGTGACTGTAGCACCTAATAAAGGAGTTAGTGAGAATGAGAAAGGAGCCCCTGAAACCTAACGAGTAGTTCTCCAAAATCAAAGAATAGCCCTCGAAAATCTCAAGACCCATTGAAGAAAAAAATACTTTGACCCCTGCAGTTGTATCTTTGACATACTGAATGGTAGATTTTGCACAAAGATCAATTTAGGATTCAAAAAGAAGTTCATAATTTTATTGTAAGTGGGTTCCTCTTGAGAGTTCTTGAACTAAGGAGAAAGATCACAGATGGCGCTTTTAAAAAGGGACACTGCAGCCTCAAAAGTCAGTGACATCTCCAGAATATTAAACTCCACCCAGTTATTGGGCTGTTAACATCAGCATAAAGAAACAAAATATTGTCAGACTATCAATACTAAGCATGACTAGCAGCAGAAATAACATCAGAATTCAATCCCTGCAGTCACTTATGAACTTGCTGATGTCTCAGGAGGCATCGTGACAGAGTGAATCCCTTCCCATACACACAGAGTTGAATAGTCTTTTCTCAGCATGAGTATGTTGGTGGGTCAGCAAGTTGAAAGACTTTGCAAATCCCTTCACACACAGCGAGCAAGTGAATGGTCTTTCCCCAGTGTGAACTCGCTGGTGTGCAGTGAGATTGGATGACCGATTGAAACCTTTCCCACACACGGAGCAGATGAACGGTCTCTCCCCAGTGTGAACGCGATGGTGTAGAATGAGGTTGGAAGACTGCCTGAACCACTTTCCACAGAAAGTGCAGCTGAATGGCTTCTCCTCAGTGTGAGTTCGCAGGTGTCTCAGCAGGGTGGGCAAAACCGTGAATCCCTTCCCACACGTGGAGCAGGTGAATGGTCTCTCCCCAGTGTGAACTCACTGGTGTGCAATGAGTGAGGATTGGTGGACAGCCTATTACCAGAAATTGAGACAGAGAGGTCAAGGAAGGGAAGGAAAGTGTCAGAGATGGACCATGTGAAAATGATGGAGGGGTGGAAATTGGAAGCAAAATTAATAAATTTTGCCAGGTCCAGACGAGAGCTTGAAGCAGCACCAAAGTAATTATCGATGTACCGGAGAAAGAGTTGTGGGAGGGGGCCGGAGTAGGACTGGAACAAGGAATGTTCCACATACCCCATAAAGAGACAGGCATAGCTGGGGCCCATGCGGGTACCCATAGCCACGCCTTTTATTTGGAGGAAGTGAGAGGTTTGTTCGGGCCTCTGTTCGAGGAAGAAGCGGACAGCCATTAGACCAACCCGGTGGAGGATGGAGGTGTAGAGGGATTGGACGTCCATGGTGAAGAGGAGGCGGTTGGGGCCAGGGAACTGGAAATTGTTGATATGATGTAGGGTGTCAGAGGAATCACAGATGTAGGTGGGAAGGGACTGGACAAGGGGAGAGAGAATGGAGTCAAGATAGCAAGAAATGAGTTCCGTGGGGCCGGAACAATCTGACACGATCGGTCTGCCGGGACAGTCCTGTTTGTGGATTTTGGGTAGGAGGTAGAAGCGGGCTGTCCGAGGTTGTGAGACTATCAGGTTGGAAGCTGTGGAAGGAAGATCTCCAGAGGAGATGAGGTCAGTAACAGTCCTGGAAACAATGACTTGATGTTCAGTGGTGGGGTCATGGTCCAGGGGGAGGTAGGAGGAAGTGTCTATGAGTTGACGCTCAGCCTCTGCGAGGTAGAGGTCAGTGCACAAGACAACAACAGCACCACCCTTGTCAGCGGGTTTGATGACAATGTCAGGGTTGGACCTGAGAGAACGGAGTGCAGCAAGTTCAGAGAGAGACAGGTTAGAGTGGGTGAGAGGAGCAGAGAAATTGAGAAGACTAATGTCACGCCGACAGTTCTCAATGAAAAGATCAAGAGAAGGTAAGAATCCAGAGGGAGGGGTCCAGGTGGAGGGAGAATATTGGAGGCGGGTAAAAGGATCCGTTGAATGGGGAGAGGACTCCTGCCCAAAGAAGTGAGCACGGAGATGAAGGCGGCGGAAGAAGAGTTCAGCATCGTGCCGAGCCCGAAATTCCTTGAGATGAGGGCGTAAGGGTATGAAACTAAGTCCTTTGCTGAGCACTGAACGTTCAGTGTCGGAGAGGGGAAGGTCAGGGGGTGTGGTGAATACATGGCCGGGGCTGGGATTGGAAGACGGGATGGGGGCAGAGGGACAGGCAGGGGTGGAGGGTCCTGGATGGGTGTTGGTTTCGATGAGTTGTTGGACCTTGCGTTCCTTTGCACCTGAAAGAAAGAGACATCCAAGAGAAAGAGGGGAGTGAGTACGGGGCTTCCTCCCCGGTGACAGGCCCAGGTTACCCGGGCAACCGGCCGCTGCCATCTTGTGCTGAGGGTTTTCCATCCGGGTCTTTAGTGAAGGAATGGACAATGAGCTGGAGACAGTTTGAAAACTGTTCAGAGGAAGGTCTGAAATCAGATTTACATCCAGATACCTGTAAGGACAATAAAGTTTACATCAATTATGTGTTTAAAATGAAATCAGAATGCTGGAAATACTCAGCTCTGAAGAAGAATCATATTGGATTGGAAATGTTAAATCTGTTTCTTTGTTTTCACGGAAGCTGCCAAACCTGCTGAGGATTTCCAGAACTTTCTGTTTTTATTTCAGATTTCCAGCATCCACAGTATTTTACTAAAATTATTATGTTTCTTTGAAATTTTGTTGGATAATTAGTTAAGACTAAAATAATTGTTACAGTTTGAATGTACAAATCGGTGATGTTTATTTGTGTAACCGAGACTCGGCTGTTCAGGAACAATGTCAGAAATCACTTCACAGAAAATATGGTGGAAATCTGGAATTCTGTTGAGATTTCGTCAATTAAAATTTAAAAACTGAGATTTCTAGATGTTTGTGAGGCAAGAGTATTAAGAGTTATGGAATCAAGGCAAATGGATGTTTTAACATGGAAATCAGGCATCTGCATACTGGAGCACAATATCTGAGGTTGGACTGATTCTGGTTCTGTTTTGAAGGTGGTGTAGGTTTCCCGTCTGTTCTGTAGATTATCTCCATGCCCATGGGTCATTTGCTTGGGGTGAGATGCAGAGAGGAGATTGGAGAAGAGGGTTGGTGCAATGACACAGCCTTGGCTGATCCCAGTTTCCACTGAGATCGGACCTGTGGTGATTTCGTTGATGATGATCACGGCTTTCATGTCATCGTGGAGTAGGCGGAGGATGATGACAAATATTTGAGGACAGCCAAATTTGAGGAGGATACAGGATATAACGTCACGTTTGATTGTGTGAAAGGCTTTTGTGAGATCAGAAAAGGCCAAGTACAGTGATTGGTGCTGTTCCTTTGATTTTTCTTGGGTTTGCCACACAGTGAAGATCATGTCTGTGGTGCCTTTTGATGGGGGAAAACCGCACTGTGAATCTGGAAGGAGCTCTTTCGCCACTAAGAGAAGATAATTGAGGAGAATCCTTGCAATGATCTTCCCTGTGCAGGCAGCAGAGAGACTGCTCTGTAATTACTGCATGCGGACTTGTCTCCCTTCTTGAATATATTCACAACCAGAGTGTCCCAGAGATCCCTCTTCCCAATGAGGAACATGAGGTTGTGCAGTCGGGCCAGGAGTGTAACTCCACCATGTTTCAGAATTTCAGCAGGGATTCCATCTGTTCCAGATGTCTTGTTGTTTTTCAGCTGTCAAATGGCTTTTTCATTTTCACTCTGGACCGTGGTAGCACTGAGACTGAGATTGAGCAATGGAGTTGAGGACATTGAAGTGAAAGACCGAGTCTCTGCTGAGGAGTTCTCTCCAGTGAGCACTGACTGCCTCCCTGCCCTTGATGAGCTCCCTCTTTGCTTGGCGTGCAGTGGGGTGGGCCCTTCAGTGTTTGGGCCACAGATTGTCTCGACAGCGCTGAGGAAACCACGCATGTTGTTGTTGTCCACGAGTTGTTGGATCTCTTTTGCACTTTCTCCCCACCATTTGTTATTTATCTTTTTATCACCTATCAGCCCCCCTCCCATTGATTAAGAATAATGGTGAAATCCTCGAAATGTGGACCATTTTCAGTATCTTGGGAGCCTCCTCTCGATGAAGGCAGACATAGATGTCAACATTCCTCATCGCCTCTAATGTTCCAGCTCAGCCTTCAGCCGAACGACGAACAGAGTATTTGACGACCAGGATGTCAAACCCAAGACTCACATCATGTTTCACTGGGCAGCAGTGATCCCCCTGCTCCTAAAGGCTTCTGATACTTGGACAATCTACAGCAGACACCTCAAGCCACTGGAGAGCTACCAACAGCAGTGCCTTCACAAGATTCTCCAAATCGCTTGCAAACTGTTTTATGGCCTTGGAAAATGGTGAGAGTGACAGTTCCTCTGTGGAGGCCAACCAGAGGCAAGGCTATGGCACTGTGGGTGGTCCAGCTGCTTGGTGGGGGGAGGAAGAAGTGTAGAAGGGCAATAGTGGTAGGGAATTCTGCAATGAGAGGAGTAAACAGGCGCCTCTGCGGCTGAAGACGTGACTCCAGGATGGTATGTTGCCTCCCCGATGCCAGGGTCAAGGATGTCACGGAACGGCTGCAGGATCCTGAAGGGGAAGGGTGAACAGCTAGAGGTCGTGGTCCATGTTGGGACCAATGACGTAGAAAGAAAGAGAAATGAGGTCCTGCAAGCAGACTTTAGGGAGTTGGGCCGGAAATTTAAATGTAGGATTTCAAAGGCAGTAACCTCCAGATCACTCCCGGTGCCATGCAATAGTGAGTATAGGAACAGAAGAATAGAGCAGATGACCGCGTGGTTGGAGAGATGGTGCAGGAGGAAGGGCTTTAGATTCCTGGGGCATTAGGACCACTTCTGGGGGAAATGTGACCTGTACAAGTTGGATGGGTTACATCTGAACAGGAGTGGGACCAACATCCTCACTGGGAGGTTTGCTAATGCTGTTGGGGCAGATTTAAACTAAATTGGAAGGGGAATGGGATCCTGAAAAGTAGTTCAGAGGGAGAGAAGCTGAGATGGAATTAGAAGTTAAAATGCTAGTAAGTGAGTCTGGAAGGCAGAGGAAACAAAGGCTAGATAAGAAAGAAATGAGTTTAGCAAAGCTAAATGGAATATATTTTAATGCAAGGAGCTTGAGGAATAAGACAGGCTTGAGGATACAGATACGCACATGGGAGTACGATATCATAGCTATGACCGAGACTTGGCTAAAAGGGTAGGATTGTCAGCTCAACATTCCTGGTTATAGGGTATTCAGACAAGTTAGAGAGGGGGATAGAAGAAGAGGGTGGGTTGCAATATTGATCAAGAAATCAATCATAGCAGTGAGGAGGGATGATATCTTGGAAGGATCATCAAATGCGTCCATATGGGTATAAGTAGAAAACACAAAAGGAACAAACATGCTGTTGGGTGTGTACTATAGGCCCCCAAAAAGTCAGGGAGAGATCGAGGATCAAATATGTAATCAAATTTCAGAGCAGTGTAAGAATAATAAGGCAGTAAGAGTAGGAGATTTTAACTACCCAAATATTAACTGGGATAGTTTTAGTGTGCAAGGTAGGGAGGGAGCAAAATTCTTAAATTGTACCCAGGAGAACTTTTTTAGCCAGTACATAGAAAGCCGAACAAGAGAGGGGACAGTTCTGGACCTAGTATTTGGAAATGAGCCCGGGCAGGTGGAAGGCATATCAGTAGGGGAGCATCTTGTGATCATAACTCAGTTAGATTTAGGATAGTTCACAGAATCACACAGTGCAGAAGAGGCCCTTCGGCCCATCAAGTCTGCACCGACATGTGAGAAACACCTGACCTACCTACCTACCTAATCCCATTTACAGTTATGGGAAGGATAAGGTTGCACCGGGAATCTAAGTTCTAAACTGGGGAAAGACTAATTTTACTAAGCTGGGATATGATTTGGCCCAAGTGGACTGGGAGCAGCTACTTGCAGATAAAACTATGTCAGAGCAGTGGGAGGCATCAAAGGAGGAAGTAGCGACCGTACAGGGCAAAAATGTTCTTGTAAAGACAAAGTCTGGAGAACCCTGGATGTCAAGAAACATAAAAGTTAGGATTAAGAAAAAAAGAGAAGCTTATGGAAGATACCGAGGGCTCAATACGGCAGAGTGCCTCGAGGAGTATAAAAAGTGCAGGGGGGAACTTAAAAAGGAAATTAGGAAAGCATGAGAAAGCATTGGTGGGTAGAATAAAGGAAAATCCAAAGCTGTTTTTAAAACATTTAAAGAGCAAGAGAATAACTCGGGAAAGAGTAGGGCCAATTAGGGACCATAGAGGTAATCTGTGTGTGGACCTGGAAGATGTGGGTACAGTCCTCAATGAATACTTTGCGTCGGTCTTCACAATGGAAAAGGATGATGCAGGTATAGACATCAGGGTGGAGGACTGTGAAATATTAGAGGAAATTAACACAGAGAGAGAGGAGGTACAAGCGGGATTAGTGGCCTTAAAAGTGGATAAATCCACAGGCTCGGATGAGATTTATCCTAGGCTGTTGAGGGAGGCAAGGGAAGAGATATCAGGGGCCTTGGCAGTAATTTCCAAATCCTCTCTGGCCACAGATGAGGTGCTGGAGAACTGTTAAAGTTGTCCCATTATTAAAAAAAGGGGGGAAGGGATAGACCAGGAAATTACAGGCCTGTCAGTCTAACCTTGGTGGTGGGGAAGTTACTAGAAAGAATTCTGAGGGACAGAATATATCTGCACTTGGAGAGACACGCATTAATCAGGGATAGTCAGCATAGATTTGTTAAGGGAGGGTTGTGTTTGACAAATTTGATCAAATTTTTTGAGGAGATAACCAGCAGTGTTGATGAGGGTCTTGATGTGGTATACATGGACTTTAGCAAGACTTTTGCTAAGGGGTCGCTCATGGCAGACTGATCAAGAAAGTAAGAGCCCATGGGATCCAAGGCAAAGTGGCACATTGGATCCAAAATTGGCTGAGAGTCAGGAAGCAGAGGGTGATAGTAGAGGGATGTTTCTATGACTGGAAGTCTGTTTCCAGTGGGGTTCTGCAGGGCTCGGTGCTGGGGCCCTTGCTGTTTGTGGTATACATAAATGATTTTGACTTAAATGTAGAGGGTATGATCAAGAAGTTTGCAGATGACACAAAAATTGGTAGGGTGGTAAATAGTGAGGATAGCTGTAAACTGCGGGAGGATATCAATTGATTGGTCAGGTGGGACAGCAGTGGCAAATGGAATTCAACCCGTAAAATTGTGAGTTAATGCACTTGGGGAGGGCTAACAAGGCAAGGGATTACACTATGAATAGTAGGACCCTGGAAAGTACTGAAGATCAGAGGGACCTTGGTGTGCGTATCCACAGATCCCTGAAGGTAGCAGGGTAGGTAGATAAGATGGTTGGGAAGGCATATGGGATACTTGCCTTTATTAGCCGAGGTGTAGAATACGAGAGAAAGGAGATTATGCTGGAACTGTATAAAACGCTGGTTAGGCCACAGCTGGAGTACTGCGTGCAGGTCTGGTCACCACATTATAGGAAGGATGTGATTGCACTGGAGAGGGTGCAGAGGAGATTTACCAGGATGCTGCCATGGCTGGAGAGTCTGAGCTATGAGGAGAGATTGGATAGGTTGTGGTTATTTTCCTTGGAGCAGCAAAGGTTGAGAGGGGACTTGATAGAGGTGTTTAAGATTATGAGAGGCATGATTGGGTGGATAGGAAGGCACTTTTTCTGTTAGTAGAGGGGTCAATAACAAAGGGGAATAGATTTAAGGCAGGAGATAGAAGGATAAGGGGAAGTTGAGGAGAAATCTTTTCACCCAGAGGGTAATGGGAGTCTGGAACTCACTGCCTGAAAGGGTGGTTGAGTCAGAATCTCCCATAACATTTAAGACGTATTTAGAAATTCACTTGCATTGCCATGGGCCAAGAGCTGGAAAAAGGGATCAGTGTAGTCAGATCTTCGTTGACCGGCATGGACACGATAGGCCGAATGGCCTCCTTCTGTGCTGTAAATGTCTATGAGTCTATAATCCAGTGGCAAGAAAGGAAGTGCCACAGCAGCATCTTCTCCCAAGCCAACTCACCCAGGATCAAGGGACCAATCACTCTAAACCAGCTCCACTGGGCGGGACATGTTGTTCGTATTCCTGATGCCAGACACCTGAAGTAACTGTTCTACTCGGAACTTGGTCACAGCAGGAGACCCCCAGGAGGACAGTGGAAACACTTTAGTGATCTCCTCAACATGCCCCTGAAGAGATCAAATATCTGCACCAACTCATGGGAGACTCTGGTTTGTGATTGCTCAAATGGAGAAGGCTCATTTGGTAAGGCATCTGACACATTGAGAGACTTGGTTGGGAATACGCAGAGGCAAAGTTGAGGTGTGTGAGAGAACACACAAACCTCCAAACAACCCACCTACGCAACCTTTCAGGCACCACCTGCCCCGCATGTGGCAGAGTCTGCAGATCAGGCATTGAACTTACCAGTCATCTCAGAACCCATCAAATCAGAGTGGAAGCAAATCATCCTTGATCCCAAGGGACTACCTAAGATATAGGCAGTTTGAGCAAATCAGTTAGATGGGTCTCCCTTCCTGGTGACAGGCCCTGGTTACCCAGGCCACCTGTTCCCATCTGAGTATGGAAGGCGGGGCTTGTTCAGCCAGCAGGGTGCATGTGCGGCCATCTTAGTGAGGTGACATTGGGTAGGCAGGGCTTCAGGGTCCCAGTGACCAGGAGAGAAAATGATTGACTCGTTGATTTTATTCTCAGTCTGCAAACAGGGAGTGGTGAACTGAACCCAGACAGAGTAGAGAGGGGAAGAAAACTGGGAATGGAGGAAAGAAACTTAACTGGATTCTGTGCAGGCTGGACAGAGTTTGTGTAGGGTGGGGAGCAAAAATGAAAAATGTTCCACAGAAACTAGAATTGTCTGTTCTGGATTTCTATCCTGAACTCACAGGGATGGCATTTGTAAACTTATTTTTACAGGACATTAGGAGGGGAGGATTTACAGACAGGAAACTCAAACCAAACATCATGTCAAGATCTGACAGAGCCACTTGATGTATCTGGACCTGAATATCATTGGCCTCTGAATGCGGAAGGAGAAATGTTTGTCTGTGGGAAAAGATTTCAAATATCAGTGTGACTGGAAAAGCACCAAGACACACACATCCGAGTGAGAGTGTTTCAGTGAACTGACTGTGGAGAAATCTTTAACCAGTTACAGAGCCTGAAAAAGCACCACACCATTGAGATTGGGAGAAACTGTACACATGTTCTGTGTGTGGACAAGGCTTCAATTAATCATCCAACCTGGAGAGACACAAGGACACAGGCACCATGGAGAAACCGTGGAAATGTGAGGACTGTGGAAAAGGATTCTATTATCCATCCCTGCTGGAAAACCATCAACGCAGCCACACTGGGGAGAAGCCGTTCACCTGTTCTGTGTGTGGGAAGGGATTTATGAAGTCATCCTGCCTCATGTTACACCAGCGAATACACACTGAAGAGAGGCCTTTCAGTTGCACATACTGTGGAAAGAGGTTTAGGCAGTCATCCAGCCTCTCTGCACACCAGCAACTTCACACTGGGGAGAGGCCATTCACCTGCCGTGTGTGTGGGAAGGGATTCACTCATTCATCCGGTCTTTGGTCACACCAGCAAATTCACACTGAGGAGAAACCATTCAGCTGCACTTCCTGTAGAAAGAGGTTCAGGCACTCATCTGACGTCAAGACACACGAACAAATTCACACTGGGGAGAGGCCATTCACCTGCTCCCAGTGTGGGAAGGGATTCACTCAGTCATCCACCCTGCTGACACACCAGCGAATTCACACTGGGGAGAGGCCGTTCAGCTGCACTTGCTGTGGAAAGACATTGAGGTGTTCAGCCGACCTCAATTCACACAAGCGAGTTCACACTGGGGAGAGGCCGTTCAATTGTGTGTGGGGGAAGGAATTCTCAAATTCATCCAGCCTCCTAAAACACCATTGAATTCATACTGAGGCGAAGCCATTCAGCTGCACTTCATGTGGGAAGAGTTTCAGGCTGTCATCTGCCCTCACTGCTCACCAACGCACACATACTGGGGAGAGACCGTTCATCTGCTCCGTGTGTGGGAAGACATTCACCCAGTCCAGCAGCCCTCTGTTACACGAGCGCACTCACACCAGGGAGAAGCCATTTACCTGCTCCGTGTGTGGGAAGGGATTCACTCAGTCTGGCAGCCTGCATATACATGAACGCACTCACACTGGGGAGAAACCATTCACCTGCTCTGCATGTGGGGATTCATTCAGTCACGGTACCTGCTGGCACATCAGCGAGTTCATGAGTAATTCTTGGGGTTGGATTCTGCTATTTGTTCTGCTGTTAATCACATCCAGGACTGATAGTCTGACAATGTTAGGTTTGTTTCTGCTGATGTTACTAGCCCTATAACTGGCTGGAGTTTAATATTCTGGAGATGTCACTGATTTTTGGGGCTACAATGTCCCTAATTAAAACCGCCATCTGTGACATTGCCCCTTAATTCAAGAATTCTCAACAGGAACTCACTGACAATAAAATTATGAACTTTTACTTCATTCTAAATTGATCTTTGATGTAAAATCTACAATTCAGTGTCTGAAAGGTTCCACTGATTAACATCCCCAATTAGAAAGCGCTGATTAATCCTTGCTGACAATCAGGATCAGTTCCACAGGACATGTGTGACACAAACATTACAGAAAAACAAAGGTGACAGAGGAGATTGCAACAAACTACAGGGACATCTCACTCCTTAGCGTCACTGGGAAGGCCTTCACTGGGGTCATGCTTAAAGATTTCATCTGCTTGCAGACTGAGTATATCCAGAAGTACAGTGCAGTTTCTGTGCTGCCAGATCTACAGTGAACACGATCTTCTCCATACGCCAGCTACAAGAGAAGTGTAGGGAACAGGACGCACCTATTTACTATCGCAGATCTCAGTAAAGCATTTAACACCATCAGCAGGGCAGGACTGTACAAGGTTTTGGAGAAAATTGACTATCCACCAAAGTTGCTCAGTCTGATCTGCTCCTTTCATGACAACATGCAGTGACTACAGTTTGACGGCACCACTTCAGTCAGTTTCAAGGTGAAGAATGGAGTGAAACAGATGCCTGCACCGAAATCAACAGCCCACAATGACACCTGATCATCACAAATAATAATAACTTCAATCAGGGAGAAGTGATAAAGGCAAAATACTGTGGATGCTGGAAATCTGAAACAAAAACAAAAAATTCTGGAAAAACTCAGCAGGTCTGACAGAATCTGTGGAGAGAAAAACAAAGTTAACGTTTCGAGTCCATCAGTCTGAAGAAGAGTCATACGGACTCGAAATACTAACTCAGTCTTTCTCTCCACAGATGCTGTCAGACCTGTTGAGTTTTTCCAGCATTTTTTGTTTTTGTTCCAGGGAGACGTGGCATTGAACGATGAGCTGAGTCATGAGATAAGTGCATTTAAAGTCCAGAAAGGGGTTGTTTAAATCAGTGCTTCCCAAACTTTTTCCCGGTGTGACCCCATTTTAATGCCTCAGACTTTGTGGCGCCAGAGTGAAAATTTGAGGGGACGAGAGCTGTTGTGCTGAGTGGGGGCAGGGGGAGGGGGCGGTGGGTGCTGGTGAGGATTATTAATGTATTTGAACTTTTATATTCATTAAAAGGCTGTGGGCATCACTGACTGGGCCAGTATTTATTGCCCATCCCTAATTGCCCTTGAGAAGATTATTATTAATGTAATAGCCTCCTGATTATTCATCTTATAGGGTCCTGATTATTGACATAGTTGGAAAATGACTTTAATGTAATAGGATCCTGATTATTGATGCCATAGGACTAATTATTAATTGAATTAATTCTGATTATTAATTAGAATCCTGATAATTGCAATAATTTTCTGATTATTGAAGCAGTAGGTAGCTGATTATTAATGCGATTGGAACTATGTATTTAATGTAATTAATCCTGATTATTAATGTAATAGGACAATGATTATTTATACAATAAGATCCTGATTGTTGATGCAATAGGCACCAGAGTATTAATGTAATAATATCCTGATTGTTAATGTGTTGAGATCCTGAATCTTAATGTATTTGAACTCTGATCATTAATGTAATAAGGACCTGAGCATTGATGTAATAGGATCCTCATTATTGATGCAATATGATTCTGATTATTAATGTAACAGTATCCTGATTATTAAATACATTATGATCCTGTTTATTAATATGTTATGATCCTGATTATTAACACATTATTACCCCGATTATTAATACATTATAGTCCTGATTAATAATATATTATCCTGATTATTAATACATTATGACCCTGATTATTGAAGAAATCAGCTTTCCAGAAAAAAATGAACACCAACCTTTTCATAAGCGTTTTTTGCAGCAACAATTGAGCCTCAGAGAGTCGTCCATTAGGCCACACCCACTAACAAAACAAAAACCATGAGGATTTAGAGAGGCCTCGCAGCTGTCAGGAAACAGTTGGAGCTCCACGGCAGCCATTGCTGCCTCGGAGCTCACGAACCCAAAATCTAGTCTCACACTCCACTGGGGTCATGACCCTCAGTTTGGTAAGCCCTAACTTACACTGAGACTATAAAATGGGAACGGGCTTTTAAAGCTTTTGTCACAGTCTAAGCCTTTAAACCCGCTCTCTCTCCAGTATGAACTCATTGGTGTGTTTGGAGGCTGGATGACTGAGTGAATCCCTTCCCACACATGAAGCAGGTCAATGTCCTCTCCCTGGTGTATATGTGCTGATGACTTTCCAACTCAAATGAGTAATTGAATACCATCCCACTGTCCCCACATTAACACGGTTTCTCCCAATGTGACTGTGCCTGTTTCTTGACAGGCCAGATGATCGGCTGAAACCTCCTCCAGGGATATGGGGAAAGAGTGGGAGAAATGGGATTAACTGGATTGCTCTTTGAAAGAGCCAGTGCAGATTCGATGAGCCGAGTGGCCTCTTTCTGTGCTGCACTATGATGAGATCCCATGATTCTAGAACAGGATAATGATTCATAATAAACACCATACGATCGAATCATAGAGCTCAGGTGGCCATTCAGCCTCTCATGTCTGTCCTGTCTCTGAAAATGTTACCATTCTGTCCCACTCCCCTGATCCTTCTCTCAAGCCCTGAAGATCTTTCCTTATTAAGTAGAAGTCCAAATCACTTTTGAAAGTTACTATTGGATCTGTTTCCACCAGTCATTCAGACAATGTGTTCCAGATCATCAGAACTCACTGAGTAAAATAATCTCTCCTCATTTTCACCCTGGATTTTCTGCCAACTTTTTAAAATCTCTGTTCTGCGGTTACCAACCATCCTGTCAATCGAAACAATTTCTTCCTATTTGATGAAATTCTTCAAAAATGTCCACACCTCTGTGAAATCACTCTTCAACCTTCTCTGCTCTAAAGGGAACAATCCCAGCTTTGCCAGTCTCTCCAGATAACAGAAACCCCTCATCCCTGACACTATTCTGGTCAATTTTCCATGTACTCTCTCCAAGGCCTTGACATCTTTCTTGAAGTGTGGTGCTCAGAACTGAGCACAGTGTTGAGCTGAGGATTAAAAAGTCATTTATAAAGATTCAGTGTGACTTCCTTGCTTTGTCTCCATTAATAAATGGAGGACCCCATTAGATTTTTTTTAAAAACAGTTTGATCAACTTTTCTTGCTACCTTCAAAGATTTGTGCCCATACACTCCTAGGTCACTCTGTTCCTGCACTCTATTTAAAATTGTACCATTTAGTTTATCCCGCCTCTCCTCATTCTTCCTTCCAAAATGCATCACTGACTGTGAATCATTCTGGGATGTTCTGAGCGTGTGAAAGTATCTAAACGAACACAAGAACTTTCAGCTCCATGTACTGTCCACAGGAGAGTTCTCCTGGTGCAGTGGGACTAACATTCATGGTTTAACTAACACCACCAAAAAAAACTGGATTAATTGGTCACTCGTCTGATTGCTCTTTGTGGAATCTTACTTTGTGCAAACTGGCTGTCATGAAACAATAACAACTTGTACTTGTATAACATGATTAATGAAATAAATCGTCCCAAGGTGCTTTGGAGGAGTTTCAATTAGAAAAATTGATACCGGGTCACATAGGGTGATATTAGTGCAGATGGCCAAAAGCTTGATTGGCGAGGCAGATTTTAACAAACATCTTTAATCAGGAGAGATGTGGAGAGGTTTAGGGAGGGAATTTCAGAGTTTCATGCCTAGGCCCTGCCGCCGTTGGAGGAGTAATTAAAATCTGGGATGCTAAAGAGGCCAGAATGAGCAGAGCGCAGATATCTCACAGAGTGCGGGACTGGAGATTACAGAGATAGGGAGGGATGAGACCATGGAGGGACTTGAAAACAAAAATGTGAATTTTAAAATTGAGGCATTGTTTGACCAGGAGCCGAAATAGGTCAGTGAGCACAGGGTTGATGGGTGAACAGGTGTTGGTGTGAGAAAGCACATGGGCAGCAGAGTTTTGGACACTCTCACGTTTCCGTGTTGGGGCGAGGTGAATGTGAGAGGCTGGTCAGGAATGTATTGGAATTGTCAAGACTAAAGGTAACTCGGGCATGGATGAGGGTTTCAGCAGCAGATGAGCTGGGGTGGAGTGGAGACAGACAACATTATGGAGATTGAAATATCTAGTATTAGTGATGGTATGGATATGTGGTCAGAAACTCATTTGGGGGTCAAATATGACACCAAGATTTCAAGAGTGTGGTTCGACCTCAGACAGTTCCCAGGGAGAGGGATGGACTCGGTAGTTAGGGAACGGAATTTGTAGCGGTGACCAAAGACAATGGCTTTGGTCTTCCCAATTTTTAATTGGAGGAAATTTCTGCTCATCCAGTACTGTACGTTTGATAATTTAGTAACAGTGGAGGAATGGAGAGGGATGGTGGTGAGGTAGAGCTGGGCGTTGTCAGTGTACATATGAAAACTAACATGATACTTTTGGATGATGTCAACTAGTGACAGCCTGTAGATGAGAAATAGGAGGTGCCAAGGATAGACAAGGGAGACACCGATTACAAGGACTTTGGAGAGGAAAGGGAGGTTGGAGATAGGGTTGTCGTTTGCAAAGACAGCTGGGAGGTTGTTTTTTTTACGATGGGTAATGACAGTGAATTTAAGAGAAAGAGGATATCAGCCAACACGGGGAAGATGGATGGTCAGCAATTGATTGAGAATAGGGAGAAGGTGGGTCCCATGGACAAGGTGAACTCTGACAGGGCATGTCGAAACAGGAGAGAAATTGGAGAAAGATCAGAGTACAACGCTTAGACAAGGGGGTAATTTTGGAGGCAGTTTTGTCCAGTGGGTTAGTGGAAGGGAGGGAAGCAGATGATCAGATTGTCTCAATCTTAGTGACAAAGAAGCTCCATGAGCTCCTCACAGTTGTTGTTGGAGGTGAGGATGGAGGAGACAGGGGAGAGGGAGAGCACTTCAAAAGGAATTAACTTGTGTTAGAGATATTAAAAAGATTCAACACACTGTGTTTAAAACAAAGCTAATTGATTTGATTATCATCCACAATATTAACCAGAATAACAGGGTTGGAGTTTATTAACAGCAGCAGAACAGATCCCAATGAACATGGTTCAGTCCTGGATGTGATCAACAGGAAAATCCAATCACTGTACTTATTCATGAACTTGATGGTGTCTCAGCAGGGTGGGTAACCGAGTAAATTTCTTTCCATACTCAGTGCGGTTGTGTGCCCTCTCCTCCATTTGAATTTGTTGGTGACAATGAGTTCAGATGATCGCCTGAACCCAGCCCCACAGTGACAGCACCTAATGGTTTCTCGTCAGTGTGAACTTGGCGGTGTCTCAGCAAGTGGGATAAATGAGCAAATTCCTTCCCACACTTGGAGAAAGTGAATGGCCTCTCCACCTGTGAATCCGCTGATGTGTCAGCAGATGAGCTGACTGAGTGAATCCCTTCCCACACACAGAGCAGGTGAATGGCCTCTCTCCAGTGTGAATTCGCTGGTGCACAGTGAGTTCAGATGATCGTCTGAACCCAGTCCCGCAGTGAGAGCACCTGAATGGTCTCTCATCAGTGTGAACACGTTGATGGGACATCAGTTCCCCGGAGCTTTTAAAACACTTCTCACAGTCCGTGCATTGAAAAGGTCTCTCGTCAGTGTGAACTCGCTCGTGTGTCAGAAGGTGGGATGCATGAGCAAATCTCTTCCCACACTCGGGAGCAGGTGAACGGCTTCTCCCCAGTGTGAATTTGCTGGTGTACAGTGAGTTGAGATGATTGCCTGAACCCAGTCCCGCAGTGAGAGCACTTGAACGGTCTCTCGTCAGTGTGAACACGTTGATGGGACATCAGTTCCCCGAAACTTTTATAGCACTTCCCGCAGTCTGGGCATTTAAAAGGTCTTTCATCAGTGTGAACTTGCTGGTGTCTCATCAGGTTGAATGAATTAGTGAATCCCTTCCCACACACAGAGCAGGTGAATGGTCTCTCCCCAGTGTGAATGCGCTGGTGTCTCAGCAGGTGGGATGAACAAGTGAATCCCTTACCACAATTGGAACAGGTGATCAATCTTTCCCCAGTGTGAACTCGTTGGTGTCTCTGCAGGTCGGATGAATTAGTGAATCCGTTCCAAGTCTGGGAGCAGATGAATGGTCTCTCTCCAGTGTGAACACGCTGGTGTTTCAGCACGGTGGATGACTGAGCGAAACCCTCTCCACACTCGGAGCAGGTGAACGGTCTCTCCCCGGTGTGAACTCGCTGGTGTGTCAGCAGATGGGATGACCGTGCAAATCCCTTGCTACACTCGGAGCAAGTGAACGGCCTCTCCCCAGTGTGAACTCGCTGGTGTGTCAGCAGATGAGATGACCGAGTGAATCCCTTCCCACACACACAGCAGGTGAATGGTCTCTCCCCAGTGTGAGTGCGCCGATGAGTTTCCAGCTCGGATGGGTAATTGAATCCCTTCCCACAGTCCACGCATTTCCACAGTTTCTCCCCAGAGTGAACGGTGCTTTTTCCTTCCATGTTCAACGGCTGATCATTATCAGGTCTTGATAAGTTGAGAGCCTCTGAGCTTATTTTGATGTGACGTTTGGTTTCAGGTCCCCGACTGCAAATCCTCCCCTTCTAATACCCTGTGAAATTGATTTAAAACAGAAAAAAGGAAGTGAGAGAAAACCCACAAAAACACAAAGGCAGATTGTGAAATTGAGCTGAATGAAACTGGTAATTTGTGGGGCCGGCACTAGGGAAAAGTGACCATGAAAACTGCTTGATTGTCGTAAAAACTCAACTGGTACTCTAATGTCCTTCAGGGAAGGGAACCTGCCACCCAGTCTGGTCCAACACAAGACTCTGGCCTCCATGGGTGGAATGAGAGAGATAGAGAGAGAGAGAATGAGAGAAGTGGGAGAGGCAGGCAGTAAATGAGAGATTTTATATGTCTACAACTCAACCATAACTTTGACAGAAACTCCCAAACCCTCAACCTCCACCAGCTGGAAGGACCAGGGTAGCAGGTGTATGTGAACAGCATCATCTCCAAGTTTCCCCTCCAAATCACACACCATCCTGACTTGTCTCATATCCAGTTTGGATGGACAGAAATTTCCTTCATTTAAATATTCAGAGACTGAAGCCACTGTCTTCAGTCCCTGCTACAAACTCTACTCCTTTACCACCGACTCCACCCCTCTCCTTGGAAACTGTCTGAGGCTGAACCAGACTGTTCACAACTTTGATGTAATATCCGACCCCAAGATGAACTTACAACCACAAATCCATGTGATCACCAAAACCACCTATTTCACCTCAGTAACGTCACCTGACTCCACTCTAGTCTCAGCTCATCTGCTGCTGAAACCGTCGTTCATTCCTTTGTCTTCTTATCGTGTCCATGGATAGTCTATACATGGCCCAGCCAGAACTGGACACATTTTTGCGCCTTGTTGTTGAATTCGGCAAGATCTGCAACAGTGCAGGGTTTCTCTAGCAATAGGCATTGCAGAAGATGTTGCAAGGTCTGTGGCTCAGTTCCACATTCACAAGTTGTCGGGCTGGTTGTACATCCCCATTTGCTTAGTGACTCCTTTGAACGACCTACACCAGTCCTAAGTCTGTTAAGGCACTTCCAGGTTACCCAGTTGCAATTAGCTCCTGGGGGAAGGCTTTCATCCGGTAGAATTTCCATCGCTGGGGGTTGTTTGAGACTGGCGAGCCGGTCTTTCCACAAGGCGATGTGGGCTTTATATGGGGATGATTGTAATGGAACAACACTGTTCATGAAGCTCTTCCTTGAATTTAGGCGGCTCTTCCTTTGTTACTTCAAGACTTAACCATCCTAACACAATCCGGTCTGGCCTCCCACATTCAACCTCCCTGTAATCTTGAGGTCATTCAAATCTCCTTCTGCCTCACAACCCTCTGAACTATCTGCACTCATCTAATTCCGACCTCCTGAGCATCCCTGATTTTAACTGTTCACACACCTTCAGCTTCCAAGGTCATAAACTGTGGAATTTCCTCTCTAAACCTCTCTGCCTCTCGATCTTGCTTTCCTCTTTTAAGCTCCTTCTACCTATTTAGCCAAACTTTTGGTCACCTTCCCCAATATTCCCCGATACTTCTTGGTGTCAAATGTTGCTTTGAAACATTTCTGTGAAATGTCTTGGAACATTCTATTACATGAAACGCACTCTATAAATACACATGATTGTTGTTGATTTGGACATATATCCCTGTTACTTCATCATCGCTGGGTGGAAATCCTGTGACTCCTTAGCTAACAGCATTGTGGGAGAACTGTCACCACCCGGACTGCAGCAGTTCCAGAAGGTCAAATATCATCTTCCCCAAAGGTAACTGGTGATTGGTAATATCTGCTGCTGGTCTTGTTATTGATGCCCAAATCCCAAGCATATGTAAAGTAGATTGAAAGCATCTCTAGAGATACTTGTTCCTAAAACAATATCCAGTTACGTTGCACAGTGTCTGTTTAACAACCTGATCTCTCCTAGAATCTATCTCCTTTTGACAATTTCACATTGGAAATTGCTGGGTCCGACTGGGTTCCAAAGTCCTCCAGGATAAACTCAGCAGCTTCTCCTTCATCTCCACTCCAGCTCAAACTGATGCAGCAAAGGCTTTCAAAAGGAAATTGGATAAATCACCTGAAGAGAATATTACAATCGCTAGACTACGAGGCAAGGGCAGGGGAGTGAGACTAACTGATTTGCTCTTGCAGAGAGCAAGCGTGGACACGAGGGGCTAAAAGGCCTCCTGTTTTATTGTTATCACACTGATATTCTATTAAAAAGACCTGTAGTGAAGGAAGGGAACAAGTTCTGCCATGGCCACACTTCTACAAACCGGCTCTTAACCGGTCCGTCTGTGTATCTAGACTTGGTTCTTTGAGTGACGCCTGAAATAAAATAATAGAAAAATATTGCAGTTGCTGGAAATCTGAAATAAAATGAGAAAATGCTGGAAATACTGAGCAGGTCAGGCGGTATCTGTCGGGAGAGAAACAAAGTGAACAGGATGTACAGAATGAATTATGGGGAATAAAAATGGTGCAGAATTAGATGGTCAATATAGGCTCAGAAGCAGAAGAGAAATGGACTACAGCGCAGGAAAAGCAATTCCCGACTATGAAAGATACTGTGGGAAGATAGAGCTGGAAAGCCAGCAGCATAATGGTCAGGGGACAGGCAGCGGTCCGCATTTAAACCTCATTTAAACACAGTGGGCAGAAGTAACAGTAAAATACTAACCAGAGTTAAAACATACCCATTATTAGAGACAGAGGAAGTCAGACAATGGCAGAGGTGATCAGGGAGAGCAGAGGTGAAACACAGCAATCGAGGGACATGGATTCAGATCCATGGTAAAGGAGCCACACCAGCACCAGAGCCATGGAACCTCTCACAGGTAACATAGCATAGAACTGAAAGATCTAAATTGTAGATAAATGCTCAAAAATACTCACATCTGAAACAATTTCAGTTTTCAATTTTAAAATCTCCTGCTGGAGCCTGCAGCTGGAAAGATATCAGAAGCACTGGAGTCAGAGAAAAATCTCCCAGTTGAGGAAATACATGGGGAGCGGGGTGATGTCACTGTGCAATTGTTGGCGTGTGATGACATCACAGACACGAACACAGAACATCTGGGTCTGTGCAAACCAGTGATCACCACACATTATGAAGGATGTGAGGGTCCTTGAGAGGGTGCAGGGGAGATTTAATCTTTGGCAATCTCTCCTTTGCCTCCACCTATCGCTGGCCTTCTATCCAGCTTCACCTGCTCCGCCCCCTTAAACAGCATAAATTTAACCGCATTTTTACTTCTCTTTAGCTCTGAACAAGTCATACGGACCCGAAACGTTAACTCTGTCTTCCTCTCCACAGATGCTGTCAACTCTGTCTTTCTCTCCACAGATGCTGTCAGACTTGCTGAGTTTTTCCAGCATTTTTTGTTTTTGTTTCAGATTTCCAGAATCTGCAGTATTTTGCCTTTATCTGGTTGTTTAGATGTCAGGTTTTACACTGCACTCACACACACACACACACACACACACACACACACATACCCACAGACATAAATGGGGACATCTCCTGTCCGATCAGGTGGACAACATTTTGCCTCACACCAATCAACCCAACTAATACTGGGGTTAAAGGCCACAATGTTCCAGAAATTCAAATAAATATTACGCTGAAGGGACTGACCATCCAATTCCACCCCTTTCTCTGAACCTTAAATCCATTTTTAACATCATCTGAGACAGAAGCAATAACAAAACAATAACAGTGAGAGGTCTATTGCCATCCTGGGTAATCAGTTCCACTGGGAGATAGTACACAATACACAAGACCGTTGGGTAATTGCAGCCTCTACTTTCCTCTTGGCATTACAGATGATGCTAATTCCCCTTATATTTATGGTCTGGTTGAAGGTCAGGCCACATAACAGAATGGATGCAAAGACGGCTATAAACTCTCTGTAAATCTGATTCTCTGATTTCTGTTTTGAAACCATCTTTCCATCCATTCTGCTGCCTGGTCCTTCACTCCACACAGGCTGATCTTGGTCACCTGGTAGATTGTACAAACTGTTATGGAATACAAGCTGGTTACAAAACAGAAAACAGAGAGAAGAGGTTAAGAGTAGCTATTCAGACTGGTAAAAGGTGGGAAATGGTGTTCCACAGGGATCAATGCTGGGGCCACTGTTATTCACAATTTACATAAATGACTTGGACTCAGAAATCAGAACTCCAATTTTAAGACCTCGGAGCAGAATTACAACAAATCACATAAGAATTCCCAATTAACAAAACTTTGTTGTACAGTTCATTAAATCTTTAATTCAATAGCAGACTGAACAATAATGCGAGGAAATAATGAATTGATTTATTTATGAATTAATTGATAACCAAATTGGGAGGTACAATTAATACTGAGGAAGACCACAACAAATTCCTGGTGTCTAACATACACACACATCAATAAACAGGGAATTCTTGCAAACACACTGCAGGTCCTTTTTTATCCCGAGAACAAATGTCTGTTGTATAATTGTCCCAGCAGTTAAAAGGATCTTGTGAACTCCCCAGTGTGTTATTTTAATACAGATTCTAAACTATTTATTTTTATCTGGATTTTTAACTCCGGAGTTCCCCAGCATCACAGATGCCAGTCTTCAGCCAATTCGATTCACTCCAAGTGATATAAAAAATTGCTGAAGGCGCACTAGATGCTACAAAGACTATGGGCCCTGACAATATTCTGGCAATAGTACTGAAGACTTACTCCAGAACTTGCCGTACCCCTAGCCAACATGTTCCAGTACAGCTACAACACTGGCATCGAACCGGATATGTGGAAAATTACCCAGGTATGTCCTGTACACAAAAAGCAGGACAAACCAAAACTGGTCAATTACCACCCCATCAGTCTACTCTCCATCATCAGTAAATAGTGGAAGGGATCATCAACAGTGCTATCAAGTGGCATTTGCTTAGCAATAACCTGCTCACTGATGCCCAGTTTGGGTTCTGCCAGGGCCCCTCAACTCCTGAACTCGTTACAGCCTTGGTTCAAACATGGACAAAAGAGCTGAACTCCTGAGGTGCGGTGAGAGTGACTGCCCTTGACATCAAGGCAGCATTTGACAAGAGTGTGGCATCAAGGAGCCCTAGCAAAACTGGAGTCAATGGGAATCAGGGAGAAAACCCTCTGCTGGTTGGAGTCATACCTAGCACAAAGGAAGATAGTTGTGGTTGTTGCTGGTCAAGTCATCTCAGCTCCAGGACATCACTGCAGGAGTTCCTCAGGGTAGTGTCCTAGGCCCAACCATCTTCAGCTGCTTCATCAATGACTTTTTTTCCATCATAAGGTCAGAAGTGGGGGTATTCACTAATGATTGCACAGTGTTCAGCACCATTTGTGACTCCTCAGATACTGAAGCAGTCCATGTCCAAATGCAGCAAGACCTGGGCAATATCTGGGCATGGGCTGACAAATGGCAAGTAACATCTACGCCGCACAAGTGTCAGGCAATGACCATCTCCAACGAGAGAGATTCTAATCATCGCCCCTTGATGTTCAAAGGCATTACCATCACTGAATCCCCCACGATCAACATCCTGGGGGTTACCATTGACCAGAAACTGAACTGGACCAGCCGTATAAACACTGTGGCTACAAGAGCAGGTCGGAGGCTAGGAATCATGTGACAAGTAACTCACCTCCTGACTCCCCAAAGCCTATCCACTATCCAAGACCAGTAAACCATTCTAAGGAGACTGCCACCTCCAGCCATGGAGATCAGCATCCCCCTGATCCGGGACCAGTAAACTATTCCGAGGAGACTGTCACCTCCAGCCACGGAGATCAGCATCCCCCTGATCCGGGACCAGTAAACCATTCCGAGGAGACTGTTAGCTCCAGCCAGGGAGATCAGCATCCCCCCTGATCCAGGGCCAGTAAACCATTCCGAGGAGACTGTCACATCCAGCCAAGGAGATCAGGATCAGTAAACCATTTTCAGCTGTGATGGGTTGTGTGTCTTTCCTGAATATTTAGCTGATGTATCATATCTAAACTGCTGCCTCTTAATAAAATGCTGAAAAATCACTTATGACTTCAACTCCCTTTTTGGGTAATCTGTGACTCCCGGACTAAAGTCTTACAGTTTCCAGCATTCACCGTTGTTCTTCTTGACCCTAAAAGCAGTTGTAAAGGGGCCTTCTCTTCCATGTCCAGATGCTCTGAGCTATGGAAGAGAACGGCTGGGACACATTTCTTACACACCTCAGGATTAACATACACGTTCAGTCCTGGATGTGATTAACAGCAGCAAAAACAGCAGAATCCAACTCCTGCAGACATTTGTGAACTCGCTGGTGTCTCAGCAGACGTTGTAGATCCGTGAATCCCTTCCCACACTTGGAGCAGGTGAACAGTCTCTGCCCGGTGTGAATTTGCTGGTGTCTCAGCAGATCATTGCTGCTTTTAAAGCTTTCCTCACAGTCAGAACATTTAAAAGGTTTCATAGCAGAGTGGATACGCTGGTGTTTCAGCAGGTTGTAAGACTGAGTGAATCCCTTCCCACACATGGAGCAGGTGAATGGTTTCTCCCCAGTGTGAATTCGTTGGTGTACAGTGAGTTCAGATGATCGCTTGAACCCAGTCCCACAGTGAGAGCACCTGAACGGTCTCTCGTCAGTGTGAACACGTTGATGGCATGTCACTTCCCCAGAACTTTTAAAGCACTTTCCACAGTCTGGGCATTTAAAGGGTCTTTCATTCGTGTGAACTCGCTGGTGTTTCTGCAGGTTAGATGTAGCAGTGAATCCCTTCCCACACACGAAGCAGGTGAATAACTTCTCCTCACTGTGAATGTGTTGGTGTCTCAGCAGATACTTTTTGCTTTTAAATTTCTTCTCACAGTCAGAACATTCAAAAGGTCTCTGATCAGTGTGAACATACTGATGTGTCAGCAGGCTGGATGACTGAGTGAATCCTTTCCCACAAGTGGAGCAGGTAAATGGTCTCTCCCCAGTGTGAGTGCGTCGATGAATTTCCAGCTCAGAAGGGTAACTGAAACCCTTCCCACAGTCCCCACATTTCCACGGTTTCTCCATAGTGCGGGTGTCTTTGTGTCTCTCCAGATTGGATGATCAGTTGAAGCCTCATCCACATACAGAATATGTGTGTGGTTTCTCTCCACTGTGAATGGGCTAATGTTTTACAGGTTGTTTAACCGGTTTAGATTCTTTCCACAGTCAGTTCACTGGGACACTCTCACTCGGGTGTGTGTATCTCAGTGCTTTTCCAGTAACCCTGATGCTTGAAATGTTTTCCTACAAACAGAACAGACAAACATTTCTCCTTCTACATTCAAAGGCGGATAATATTCAGGTCCTGATGAAACAAGTGACTTCAGATCTTGATGCGATGTTTGGTTTGAGCTTTTCATTTGCAAATCCTCCTTTTCTGATACCTTGTAAAAGGAGTTTACAAAAGTTACCACTGTCACTAAAGAACAGTAATTCAGAACAGACAATTCTAGTTTCTATGCAGCCTTTTTTCCTCTCTTGTTTCCCCGAAGGTTTAATTCCCTGTCCCACATACTGTCCCTCCTTAATCATCTCCTTTCCTGGTCATTGGGATACTAAAGTTTCACCCACCCTCTGTTCCCCAACTAAATGACCATACATGCACTCAGCTTGCTGAAGCAGCCCCGCCTTCATAAGATCGTAATAAATAAGAGCGGCAGAGGCCATTCAGCCCATTGAGCCTGCTCAATAATACCATGGCTGATCTAATTCTGGTCTTCACTCCACTTTTCTCCTCGCACCCATAACCCATGACTGCTTTGTGATCAAAAATCAGTGCAACCAACTCAGCCTCGAAAATGTGCAATGACCCAGCCTTCACTGCTCTCTGGGGAAGTGAATTCCATCTTACAATGCTGCACAGACCAGTGGGTCTCCAAAACCCCGCCCACTGCCATTTCCCTCACCAAGATGGCCGCCCATGAGCCCTGCTCTCTGAACAAACCCGCCTTCCTCTTCCAAGATGGCAGCGGCCCTTTGCCTGGGTGATCTGGGTCTGTCACTGGGGAGGAAGCCCTGCCTCCCTGATCCGCCCTGACTCCTACTCACAGGACTTGGGAACATTGAAAATATTTGTAGCTGATACCAAACAGCATTTCTTAGACTGAAGAAGAATGCAACATAATACAAGAAGACATTAGAACATCTGCAGACTGGCAGTTAAGAGGCAAATGAACTTTAACAACGAGGGGCTGAGTGGCCGACTCCTGCTCCTTGTTCATATGTTGGTATAATATGCAATGATATACTTTGGGAGCAAAAATACAAACATTACCTAGACCTTAGAGAAGAAGAAAATGAATGGGGTAGAAGAGAAATGCAATCTCTGGAAACAGATGAATAATGAAAAACATAACTGCAAGTCAGCAAATCAATTAAAAATGCTCACAAAAGACTCAGATTTACTTCTAAGGGTACAGAATTCAGAAATAATGTTCAATTTGTTTTGGACCCTGTAGACAGTTCTGATCTCAGTACAATAAAAAAGTCAAAGAAGCATTGGAACTTGTGCAAAAGGATTTTCAAGGATGATATCATAACCAAGCAATTACAGTTATTTGGAAAAAAAATTAACAGGACAGGGCTCTGTTCTTGAGAAAAGCGAAAACTTAAGAGATGACCTGCCAGAGGTTTCTTTAAACTATGAATGGGTGTACGGTGTAGAAGTGGAGCCAATGTTTCCACTTGGGGGAGAATCAAAAACCAGGACCATATGTACAAGATAGTTCCTCATAAGCCCAACAGGAAAATAAGGAGAAATGTCTTTACTCAGAGAGTGGTTAGAATGTGAAATTGACTACCACAGGGAGTGGTTGAGTGAAATAACTTAGATGCTTTCAAAAGGAAACTAGATGAGTACATGAGAGAAGGGAGGTGAGAAAGAAAAGCTGAAAGGCTGAGGAGAGGGAGGTGGAATGGAAGGAGATTCATTGAAGATTACCATGAAAATAAATGAGTTAAATCAAATGGTCTGTTCCTGGACTCGATATTCTCTGTAATTCAATGTCATCTCCTACCAGCTCCTGATCAGCATGTTCCACATCTATCACTTGTACTGCACACACTCAGAGTACAACCTGGGGCTGAGTAATCACACTGGGATCCTGTCGTCATTGATGGGGCACATGGAAAATTATGGATTGTAGCAGTGTTTTTGAAAGACCAGTTGGTGAACAGAAATTTTTATCAACAGATCGAGATTGGACTTAATGGCCTATTTCTGTAACATAATCCTACGTGGCAGAGTTTGTTAATGCACAGGTCTGTAGAGCTGCAGCCCAGGAGGTGGATTAATAACCAGGCCCATAAAAACCCACCAAAATAAACTCAGTTACCCTCATCACCAACTCCATCCTCCTCCCTGCCACAGTCTGAGACTGAACCAGACCCATTGCAACCTTAGTTTCCAAACTGACCCTGAGCTGAGGGCTGAGCTACTGATGACATATCCTCTCCATCACGAACAAGATGAGCTTGTGAGATGAAAAGGGGAGATAGGAAAGAAGCTAAAGAAAGATGTGAGTTCAGGGCTTGGGCTGGTCAGGTCTTTACAGGAAGTTTAGCCCGGTGGATTAATGGAATGGAGGGAAGCAGCAGAGACCGCTGATCGGATTGTCTCAATCTTAGAGACAAAAAAGTCGATAAGCTCCTCTGTTGTTGGAGGTGAGGATGGAGGAGACAGGGGAGAGGGCGAGCACTTCAAAAGGAACAAACTTGTGTTAGGGATATTAAAATGACTTGTCACAGCATCTATTCAACACAAAGGTGATTTATTTGACTTTTGTCCAGAATATTAATAGGTATAACTGGGCTAGAGTTTGTTAACATCAGTAGAACAGATCCCAATGCTATTTTTGTTTTGAGACAAGTAATGGAGAAATATTGGGGAGGTCAATGCAACATGAAGATTGATTTCACTGATCTAGAGAAGGCTCATGACAGGGTGCCCAGTGAGGAAGTCTGGAGATGTGTTAGAATTCACAGAGTCCCTGAGAAGTATGTACAACAGGACATGTCCAAGGAGTGCCAGGTGAGAGTCAGAAGCAGTGTGGGGCAGAGCGAGAGTTTCAAAGTCAAAGTTGAATTGCACCAAGGATTGACACTGAACCCCTTCCTCTGCCTGCTGGTCACGGATGTTCTAACTGAGCAAGTGTGACAGGAAATGCCATGGTCAATGATATTCGCAGATGACATTGAACAATGTGGTGGGTCTGATGAGAACATGACTGAGTAGTTAGGAAAGTAAGCTGTGAAGAGGACATCAGGAGGCTACAAGGAGATATAGACAGGTTAAGTTAGTGGGCAACAATCTGGCAAATGGAGTATAATGTGGGAAAATATGAAATTGTCCCTTTTGGCAGGAAGAGTAAAAAATCAGCATGTTATCTAAATGGTGAGAGATTGCACAGATGCAGAGGAATCTGGGCATCCTTGTGCATGAATCACATAAGGTTAATAAGCAGGAACAGCCAGCAATTAGGGAAGTGAATAGAATGTTATTGTTTATTGCATGGGGAATTACATACAAAAGTAGGGAGGTTATGGTCCAGTTATACAGGGCACTGGCGATACCACATCTGGAGTACTATGTATAGGACTGGTCTCCTTTTTTAAGGAAGGATGTAAATGCATTAGCAGTTCATAAAAAGTTTACTGGACTAATACCTGGAATGAGCAGGTTGTCTTGTAAGGAAAGATTGGGCAGACTAGGCTTGTATCCACTGGAGTTTAGAAGAGTAAAAGGCGACTTTATTGAAACATACAGGTTCCTGAGGGGTCTTGACAGGGTGGATGTGGAGGGGATGTTTCCTCTTGTGGGAGAATCTAGAACTAGGGGGTCACAGTTTAAAAATAAGGGGTCGCTCATTTAAGACAGAGATGAGGAGAATTTTTTTCTCTCAGAAGGGAGTGAGTCTTTCGAAGTCTCTTCCTCAAATGGCAGTGGAAGAAGCAGAGTCTTTGAATATTTTTAAGGCAGAGCTAGATAGATTCTTGATAAACGAGGGAGTGAAAAGTTATCAGGGTAGACAGGGATGTGGGGACGTGGTTACAATCAGATCAGCCATGATCTTATTGAATGGCGGAGCAGGCTTGAGGGGCCGAGTGGCCTACTCCTGCTCCTAATCTGTACATTCATATCAGTATCTGGAGAACTGGACAAAAGCACTGGAAGACACGGGTGTAAAGATTATTTCGTTTTTATTCTTTCATAGGATGTGGAAGCCACTGGCAAGGCCATCATGTTGCCCATCCCTAATTGCCTTTGAACTGACTGACTTGCTAGGTCACTGCAAAGGACTGTTAAAAGTCAACTACATCGCTCAGGGGCTGGAGTCACATGTAGGCCAGACTGGGTAAGGATGGAGATTTCCTTCCTTAAAGGACATTAATGAACCAAAGATCCAATCTAGTTTGAGCCTTGGGAAGAGAACCAGAGTGAAGGTGTAAAGATTATGGCCAAAGACGAGCAGAATGTGAGTAGCTTCAAGTACCTGGGATCAGAGGTGCCAGAAGATGGAAGTATGGAAATTAAGAAGCGGATTAGCTCTGGTTGGAGTAATTGGAAGAAGTGCGGTGCAGTGTGATGTGATAGAAAAGTTTCACTGAAATTGAAAAGGAAGAATCTACAGGACAGCTGTGAGACCGGCCTTGTTATATAGAGCAGAAACTTGGACAACATCAAGAAGAGAGGAACAATGACTGGATACAATGAGACACAGAGGCTGAGATGGACGTGTGGAGTGACAAGAAAGAGCAAGATCAGAAACCAGTACATCAGGGGTCAGTGAAGATTGTGGAAACATCAAAGAAAGTAGCTGAGAAAAGACTGAAATAGTCTGGTCATCCATTGTACAGAGAGGGAGGAAATGAGCTGAGGCAAGTGATGGACATGGGACTGTCAGGAAGGAGGAGAAGAGGAAGGTCTAAGACAAGATGGAAAGATGCGGTGGCCAGAGAGGGAAATACAGTGGGATTGGAAAATGAATGCGTGAGTGACAGGAGGAGATGGGGAAGGTGATCAAGCAGCATTGTGATGACCCCAAGTAAAATGGGAAGAACAAGAACAAGATGATTTTTTTTTCTTTCATGGAACATGGGCATCGCTGACTGGGCCAGAATTTATTGCCCATCCTTAGTTGCCCTTGAGAAGGTGGCGGTGAGCTGCCTTCTTGAACTGCTGCAGTCCATGTGGCATAGGTACACCAACAGTGCTGTGAGGGAGAGACTTCCAGGATTTTGACCTGGCGACAGTGATGGAACAGCGATATATTTCCAAGTCAGGATGGTGAGTGATTTGGAGGGGAACTTCCAGACGATCATGTCCCATGTGTCTGCTGCCCTTGTCCTTCTAGGTGGTAGAGGCCGTGGGCTTGGAAGGTGCTGTTGAAGGAGCCTTTGTGAGTGTCTGCAGTGCATCTTGTAGATGATGCCACTGTGAGTTGGTTGAGGAGGGAGTGAGTGTTCAAGATGGTGGATGGGGCACTAATCAAGCGAGCTGCTCTGTGCTGGATCTTGTGGAGCTTCTTGAGTGTTGTTGGAGCTGCACCTATCCAGGGAAGTGGAGAATATTCTGTCACACTCCAGACTTGTGCCTTGTAGATGGTGGAAAGGCTTTGGGGAGTTGGGAAGTGAGAAACGCGTCGCAGAATTCCCAGTCTCGAACTGCCCTTCTCATCACGCTATATATGTGGCTGGTCCAGCCCAGCTTCTGGTCACTGATAATCCCCAGGATGTTGAAAGTGGGGGATTCAGCGATGGCAATGCTATTGAATGTCATGGGTCGATGGTTAGATTCTCCCTTGTTGGAGATGGTCATTGTCTGGCACTTGCGTGGTGCAAAAGTAACCTCTTCCTTATCAGCCCAAGCCTGAATGTTGTCTAGCTCTTGCTGCATTTGGACATGTACTGCTTCAGTATCTGAGAAGTCGCAAATGATGCAGAACATTGTGCAATCATCAGCGAACGTTCTCACATCTGACCTTATGATGGAGGGAAGGTGGTTGCTGAAGCGGCTGAAGATGGTTTGGCATTGGACACTCCCCTGAGGAACTCCTGCAGCTATGTCCTGGGATTAAGATGATTGATTTCCAACAATCACAACCATCTTCCTTTGAAGAATATAAAAGCTCCCAAAAAACATGGTTCAGTCCTGGAGGTTAACAGAAAAACAAAATCACAGCAGCTACTCGTGAACTCGCTGGTGTATCAGCAGGTGGGATGATTGAGTGAATCCCTTCCCACACTCAGAGCAGATGAATGGTCTCTCCCCAGTGTGAACTCGCTGGTGTCTCAGCAAGTTTGATGACTGAGTGAATCCCCTCCCACACTCAGAGCAGGTGAATGGTCTCTCCCCAGTGTGAGTGCGCTGGTGTTTCAGCAGGTTGGCTAACTCAGCAAATCCCTTTCCACACTCGGAGCAGGTGAATGGTCTCTCCCCAGTGTGAACTCGCAGGTGTGTCAGTAGGTGGGATGACCGAGTGAATCCCTTCCCACATTTAGAGCAGGTGAATGGCCTTTCCCCGGTGTGAATTAGCTGGTGTACAGTGAGGTTAGATGATGTTTTGAACCCCCTCCCACAGTCAGGGCACCTGAATGGTCTCTCGTCGGTGTGATCACGTTGATGGGACATCAGTTCTCCGGAGCTTTTATAGCACTTGTCGCAATCTGGGCATTTAAAAGGTCTCTCCCCAGTGTGTACTCGTTGGTGTATCAGCAGATGGGATGACTGAGTGAATCCCTTTCCACAATTGGAACAGGTGAACGGTCTCTCCCCAGTGTGAATTCGCTGGTGTACAGTGAGTTCAGATGATCGCCTGAACCCACTCCCACAGTGAGAGCATTTGAATGGTCTCTCATCAGTGTGAACACGTTGATGGGACATCAGTTCCCCGGAACTTTTGTAGCACTTCCTGCAGTCTGGGCATCTGAAAGGTTTCTCATCAATGTGAGCCCGGTGGTGCGTAAATAGGTGGGATGACTGAGTGAATCCCTTCCCACACTTGGAGCAGGTGAATGGTCTCTCCCCAGTGTGAACTCGCTGGTGTATCAGCAGGGCGGATGACTGAGTAAATCCCTTCCCACACTCGGAGCAGGTGAACGGTCTCTCCCCAGTGTGAACTCGCTGGTGTATCAGCAGGGTGGATGAATGAGTGAATCCCTTTCCACAATCCCTACATTTCCACAACTTTTTCCTGTTGTGACTGTTTTTATGTTTCAACAGGCCAGATGATCGGCTGAAGCCTTGTCCACACACAGAACACATGTACGGTTCCTCTCCACTGTGTACGGTGCTTTTACCTTTCATGCTTAAAATCTGATGAGGGTCAGATTACAGTAAATTGAGCGATTCTGTTGAATATTGACGCGGTGTTGGGTTTATGTTTCCTGACTGTAAATGAAAGAGAACCGAAAAAAATCATAAAGGCAAGTTGTGAAATTGAACTGAAGCTGCCAGGTTGTTGTAAAAACCCAACTGGTTCACTAATGTCCTTTAGGGAAGGGAACTGGATACCCAGTCTGGGTCTAACAAGATACTAGACACGATGTGCGGAGGGACACAGAAAGAAAGAGAGAGAGAGAGAGACAGACCGATAGAGACACAGAGACAGAGACATGGGAGAGGCAGGGGGTCATGATGTGAAGGAGAGACATTTTATATGTTTACAGCTTGACCAGAACTTTGGCAGAATTTCCCAAACCCTCAACCTCCATCACCTAGAAGGACCAAGATAACAGGTGTAAGTGCACAACATCCCATCCAATTTCCTCTCCAACTCACACACCATCCTGACTTGTCTGACATCCTGTACCGGATGAATATAAATGCATTTCATATAAATACTGGGAAGATTGAAACCGTTGCCTTCAGTCCCTGCTCCACTCCGTAGCCACTGACTCATCCCTCTCCTGAGCAACTGACTGAGGCTGAACCAGACTGTTCACAACATCAGTGTTATGTTTCACCCCAAACTGAGCCTCCAACCACATCATCACCAAGACTGCCTATTTCCAGTTCAGTAACATCACCCGATTCCAACCTAGTCTCAGCTCATCTGCTGCTGAAATCATCATCCATTCCTTCGTTGCCTCTAGACTTAACTATCCTAACGCTCTCCCGGCCGGCCTCCCACATTCAACCTCCTGTAATATTAAGGTCATCCAAAACTCTGCTGCCCATGTGCTTACCCAACCAAGTCTTGTTCGCCCATCACCCCTGTGGTTGCTGATCTACAAAGGCTAAGGTTAAGAAGCACCAAAATTTTAAAATTCTCATTCTTGTTTGCAAGTCCCTCCATGATCTCACCCCGCCCTATCTTTGTAACCTCCTCCAGCCTCATACCCGCCAAGATAATTTTTAAAATCTACATTTCTGACCAAACTTTTGGTCATCTGCCCTAACATCTCTGTATGTGGGCTCAGTGTCAAATGTTGCTTTAAAAGACTCCTGTCAAACATGAAAGGCACTATATAAACACACATTGTTGTTGTTGATTTGGACATATGTCACCATTCCTTCATCATCACTGAGTGAAAATCCTGTAACTCCTTATCTCACAGCATTGTGGGAGCACCTTCACCACACGGACTGCAACGGTTCAAGATCAAACATCATCTTCTCCACAGGTAACAGTGCTGTGCAATTCTATGACAACGATTCTTTACAGATATTCCCTGTTCATCAGCATGTTCCCTTCCTTTTTAAGCGCTCCATGCTCAGTCATAATTTTTCCTTCATTTGCAGACATTGCCTGACAATCATTATTTTTAGAGACGCTCCCTAACCTTTATCATTTACCCTCCTGAACGGGCTGACACTGCGCGTGCGCTAGGGCCTCGCCGGCCTCTTCCCCAGGGTCAGACCCGAGCGAAACGGGAGAAACCGGAGAGTCGGGCATAATGTTCATGCTTTCTAGTCGCATTTTAGGTGGAAAATGTTGCCTGTTTTATTTTGGTCTCTGGATCCGCACTCGGTCTTTGTAAAAATCTCCATTTTAAACCCGCTCGCTCGAGCTCTCTTACCGTCTGTCGCCATGGCCTGCGCATGCTCAGATTACAATGCCCGGATTATGATTGACGGCAGATACAGGCCAATAGGAAGAGGGGCGGGACTGGAGGACCGCGCGGGTGCGGCTGGTCCTCCAACCAATCGGATTGAACTGGGGGCGGGGCTGAACCCGGATCTTCGTCATTGGCTGAAACTCTGCAACATTTTGAACGCTGATTTGTCTCAAACTCCAGGAGAAAACTGGACCTTTCTGTTTGTGGCTTTAAACAGATGAAACCCTGTGGGTGTGGAGCAAACAATTGTACATTTGTTCGTGAAATGGATTCATTCAGGACAGACAGCAGGGATTATTTCAGGAAATTACAGAGTGCAGTGATTGTTTCTGTTTGAAGTCATCCCTTGGAGAACAGTGTGATTCATGGAAGAATTCACAGGCTGTTAAAAGCTCCTTCCGTATCTGGAATCATTCAATTCCAGCCTATTTGCTGGTCCGGTTTCAACCGGAGGAGTTTGTTGAGCTCCCACAACTCACCCAAGGAGCCAGACCCGCCGGACGGACCTATCCTGCCTGATATCAACCCAGAATGAGCTGGAGAGCCGTCTCCAATCACCAGGATTGCCTGCAGAGGGGTTTCTGAGTCAGAGGCGGCAATGTTCTTTTTTATTAATAACCCTAAATCCCTCAAGCTCCATTGAACTGACAGGGTCTCTTTTCTAAATCCACTTAATTGTTTAAATGACGTATTGATTTTACTTTGCAGCTTAGTGGTGGCACTTACATCATCTAACCACCTCCTTCATGTGAGAGTGCAGAACTACAGTAGCTGCAGAAATCACACCTTTCTCAAGCCTCTCCTCATCCCCTCAGAATCAAACTATTCCTATCTTTGCCCATTATTTTCATTATCCTACAATGAAAGGTCTCTGCTTATTATTGCTTATTTATTGTGAATCTGATCAAGCTGCTCAATGATAATTTTAATTCAGTTTGCATTATGTTTACTCTTGGTCTATCATATTTGCTTCTGTTTCTGCCTTATCTTCATGTTCAGCCTGCTTTCACTGGAGTGAGCTTTCTGTGGTCAGAATTCAGTTAAACGACCTGTTCAGCTGCATGTATTCTCTCAGTGCCCTGGTGCCTGTGTTAGTTATTTGGTCATTGTTTAATACTTCATCAGCAGTCTCTCGATTCAAGGATGACATCTACTTCGGCTGGTGAGTTTCTGCCGTGGGTCTTCTTGTGACTGAACAGACTGATTCTTGACCTGCAGATCTTTGGACTCATGGGGCAGGACATCCATGAAGTATTGGGGTCTGGAGCGTAGAATTTGCTTCCATTTCGTTCCTTCTCTGCTGCTGCTCTGCCTCATCATTAACACGTTGTGACTCAAAGTGTGATGCAGCTTGATGGAAAAGTTGTCGCCATTCTGAACAATTGGGAGAAGGCTCCTCCAGGTCATTAAAGTCAATGTTGCTGCACTTCAAGGTGAACAGGCTGCATAAAATTGGTCTGTATTTCATTGAATATTAAAGTTTCAGGGGTGATATGATGCTGGTTTTTAAAATGATCACTGTGCTTGTGAGGGTAGATACAGGAAAAATATTTGCTCTGCTGGGGAATCCAGAACAAGGAGGCAGAATCAAGCCAATAGAATCTGGAGTGAAATCAGGAACAGCGTGTTCAGACAAATGTGGTGGAAATCAGGACCAATCTCCCCAAAAGGCTATGGATGCTGGGTCTCTCTCTATCTCTCTCTCTCTGCATTTCACCATCTCATCTCTCTCTCTCCCCCTCTCTCTCTGCATTTCACCATCTCATTCTCTCTGTCTCTCTCTCTCTCACACACACTATCTTTATCTTTATCTCTCTCACTATCTCTATCTTTATCTCTCCCTCTCTTTCTCTCTCCTCCCATAGAGACCAGAGTCTTATGTAGGCCCAGACTGGGTGGCAGGTTCCCTTCCCTGATGAACATTAATGTACCAGTTGATCTGTTAGGGCAATCCACCAACTTTCAATCTCATTTTCCCCCAGTGTCAGTCCTACAAATTCACAAATTTTCAGTTCAATTTCACAACCTGCCTTTGTGTTTTTTGTGAGCTCTATATCACTTCATTTTTTCTGTTTTAAATCAGTTTCATAGCATATTAGAAGGGGAGGATTTACAGTCAGGAAACTGAAACGAACGTCATACCAGGATCTGACAGAGTTGCCCAATTTATCATCGGAATTTGAACATGGAAGGAGAAAGCTAAAAGCTACTGCGGATGCTGGAAATCCAAAACAAAAACAGAATTACCTGGAAAAACTCAGCAGGTCTGGCAGCATCGGCGGAGAAGAAATCAGTTAACGTTTCGAGCCTTCATTTGTTATGGAAGGAGAAAGTACCGTTCACAGTGAGGAGAAAGCGTACACGTGTTCTGTGTGTGGATGAGGATTCAGGGGATCATTTGGTCTGTCCAAATAAAAGCGCAGTTACATGGAGAGAATGTGTGGAAATGTGGGGAATGTGAGGAAGGATTGAGCTACCCATCTGAGCTGGAAATTCACCAATGCAGTCAGACCGGGGAGAGGCCATTCACCTGCTCAAGGTGTGGGAAGGGATTCACTCGTACATCTACCCTGCTGAAACACCAGCAAGTTCACACTGGGGAGAGGCCATTCACCTGCTCCGAGTGTGGGAAGGGAATACATCACAGCGAGATAACTGTCTGAATGCAATGGCAGAGAAAGGAATTGACAACCAGAAGCCGAAGGGTCCAATACTTTCCCATCAATCATCAATAACATCATTCGCAGCTTCCATTTCTTTGCTGCACCTCCTTTCAAACATTGTGATCTATTTTCCTCCAGATGTATTCCTGAATTTAATATTTACCTGCTTCGTGACCTCATTTTGAAATCAGATTTGCTTCAATCTCCAACACAAATTGAGTTGCAAACCTATCGGACAAACAATGGAAAACAAGTCAGTCCGTAACACAAATCTCATGGTTCTCATTTTCAGATTCACAACAGTCAGTTTCTAAATAAAAAGATGGAATGTCACAGTGAGAATATTTAGAAAGTTGTCGTTGTTTTTATTTGTGGCTTACTCACTCGAGTATTCTGTGAATGCTGCTCGGAGGTTTAGTCACTAGGATATAATTGACTTGTGTTTTCCTGAGCCTGTGCTTGGTGTAATGGGAGGTTTAGCCCGGGTTGGAGTATCTTGTGTCCCAGGGATGGGCAATAACCCGCTGATTGAAGCTGCCGTCGCCGTTTTCTGCTGGCAGTGGGTGATTGGAGAGTGTGGGGCTGGAATATTGCTGCTTTTCTGCTTTTCCCTGTCCCACTCACTGTGGAGCTGATGAAGAGAGAATCACTGATGGGTTTGTTTGTATCTCATAACTTCATATCTTTCTAATGGGTTAGATATAGGTACATTGTGGGCCTATTCATTTTCTCTTTACATTTGAAATAAATATTCATAAGAAAGCAGCTGTTCCTGTGGGATCACTGAATAACAGCAATGCAAGCGCCGATTGTGGATTATTTTCCTGAAGCCAATATGCGCCTTTACAATCCAGAGCTGTGGGGTGATGAATGTGATGGGCTGAAAAACAGTGAAAGCTTCATCCCTGGGTGGCCTCGAACCACCAACTTTTACAATTAACAGCCCAATGCACTGACCAATTGCACCACAGAGACTAACACACAGAGTAGTTGCAAGATATTTACTTAAAGCTTCAGATTGCCGCTATCAGAATGTTCATTGTTCTTTACGAGTTTTACTTTTCCAAAATAAAGGGTGAGGCATTGATTTGGATACATGGAAACAGTCTGATCCCACCCACGGCAGACACATCCATGTCACCCGGAACCAGCGCTCCTACAGCCGGTGCCACCTCCCTTCGAGCCTTTTGGTGCCTTGTTTGTTACCAAGTGTTCTGATTGTCCCGAAACCAATATTCAGTTTAAATTGCTGATGTGCAGTAAAGAGAATCCTTTCAATGTCTCAGATCAGTTAATTTCACTGACAATGTCAGAGTCAATGTTCCAGTGCCTTATAGAAGGGAACGGTAGGTTGAAAAGTCAGCCGGACAGTTCACCCTCCATTCTCCTCTGACCCCTGTTCCCAAAGTGCTTTGAAAGATTCGCAAAGCTGGGGACTGGGTTTTCTGCTTTGGTTCCTTTTCCATCTTTCCAACTGCCAGCTGGCAACATTTCCCAAAATCTCATTGCAATTTTCCACCTTGCATCATGTCCAGAGATGAGGAAATTCAGATTTATGGAGACATTATAGAGGCCTCGATTGTTCTCTTTAGAGCAAAGGAGGTTAGACAGAGATTTCATGGAGCTGTTGAAAGTTATGGAATGGATGGGCGTGGTGGGGGCGGGCGGCTTGACAGAGCAGAGAGGGGGAAACTGTTTCCACTGACAAGGGTCCCGGAGGATTGGGATTTAAGATCATTAAAGAAAGACAGATTTGCATTCATATAGAGACTTTCCCGTCTCAAATCACTTTCCAGCCGATGAAGGACTTTGTGAAGTGTTGTCATTGTTGTGATGTAGGAAGCACGGCAGCCAATCATTGCTCAGCAAACCCCCACAAGCAGCAACTACATAATGAGCAGAGAATGTGTCTTTGTGACGTTGATTGAGGTATAAACATTGACCAGGAAGTGGGGATAACTTCACTGCTCTTCTTTCAAATAAGCTCATGGCATCTTTTACATTCTGGTGCCTACATCCCGTTCATGTCTCTTTTTTCCGTACTGAATATGAAAGGAGGGGTGTCACCAGACCTGCACGGAGCCGTGGCTTCCTCGGTTCCCTGGTAATTCTTCCTTTTCCTCTATTCTGAAGGCCGATATAAAGTGATTCAGTGGCATATCTGCAGCTGGAGGATCATCAACTCGGTGAAAGACGCGCTTTGGTCTGCCCGAAACTTGTTGGTCTTCCAGCACAAAGAGTTGTCCCCGACCGATTGTTGCGGACTGGCACAATCCAAAGTCCAGGACTACGTGCTGAGGGACGCACTAAAGCTTGGGGCAGCTGCCGCAAAGGCGCAATGGGGAAGGGTCGCTGTCTAAGACCTTTCTACCACAGCGCACCGAGAGACTGGGAACTGTTTAGAGCCCCTCGGGCTGTACAGATCAAGGTGAGGGGCTGTGGATGACTGTGATATTGTTTGTGCTGGTGCACCTGGTGATGCATTTTGTGGGAGTTTGGCCTGGATTGTACCCTTGTAATGTTGTTTTTGAAATGGTTTTGAATGTGATTGAAGATTTTTATGAATAAAGTATATTTTTACAAAAAAAAAAAATAAAGTGATTCAGTGGCATATCTGCAATTTCCTCAGTTTCGACTACAGTATCGCTTGTCTTACTAGTTTTTGGGAGCACTCATTGCTGTTAGACATCTTTGAGACGGGGACTAAGTATGTTAACCTGCATCTGTAAACAAACTGCTAAAAGGTCGGCTGAGTGACAGTTGAAAATGGTTCATAACCTTTACTGTTCCGTGTGTGATGAAATGTGCTTCTTTTTCGTTTGTGGGATGTTTTTCAGCGAATCTGGAAGAGCAATTGCCACGTCGCTGTAAGATGCTGTATTTAATATTTAACAACACAAGTGAATTATCGAACTTCTCTTCACATTTAAATGTACAGGTTTTGATAATGTTTCTGCCCAATTTCAAACCGGGGTCCTTTTGTATGTTCGGCGAATGTGATATCCACCACACGACAGAATCACTGCGCTGCCGAAACCCAATGGACCTGTCCACAATGTTTTCCGCGCGGTCATGCAGCAGCGCTTTGGGTCCTTGTTTGGAAGAAATGAAATTCAGCTGCTATAGTCCGTAATGCTGGAATCAGACTGATTTAGCAATGTCATCATAAAATGACACAGCACATTAGGAGACAATTCAGCCCATCGTGTCTATGTCAGCTTTTTACAAAGAGCCTTCCAATCATTCCTAACTTCCTTCTCTTTTTCCATAACCCCGATTTTTCTCCCTTTCAAGTCATTGCCCAGTTCCTTTTTGAAAACTCTGAGTGAAGGGAAACAATATTGAAAGAGGCGCAGGAGTTTCTGCAGTGCCCATGCGCACTGTGTGATCATTAGCAAAGTTTCCCTGACCCAATGACATCAGGAGTTGGACTTTAGATTCCGATATAGTTTTTGAACCATAAATGTATTTATGCAGCTGATTTCACACCGAACTTTCCAAACAGATTGATTCAGATCAAGCATGTCCTCGTTTTTCTCAGTCGCCCTATACAATCTAATTCCCCTTGCTGTACAACCTGTTACAGAGACTGTTATAGAAAAGAGGGAAAGGTTTGCTGCAGCTATACAAAGCCCTGGTTAGGTCACACCTGGAGGACCGTGGATAGTTCTGGGAAAAGCACCTTATAAAGGATCAATATTTGCCTTGGAAGTTTCAGAGGAGCCGCATTGATTCTGTTGGGGTTTGGAAATTGAAAGTTGTCCATCCGCAGCTTGTGGCACTATTTCCCCTCACTGTTCACTTCATGTTCATGTCGAACACACTCGATGCTGTTATTGGCTGAACAAGTCTTCTGTGTTTTAATTAAACACGCTGATATTCGGCGCTCCCTCTCCTGCCGCCCGGGTTTGGCCCTCATGAGGGAATGTTGTTTTCTTGTTGCTGTGTGAACTGTCACAACGAACTGATCCTGGAGTCTCTTTCCCCGGGATCTACAAAACCCGTCACCTCTTTTTTTTTCATTCTCACTCTTACATTCGCAGTTTGAGTCGGTTCTCCTTTCGGGCTCTTCAACAAATCCATTTGGACGGACAAGTGGCAGCTGAAATTTGACATAAGGAAGTGTGAAGTGATTAATTTTGGTCGGAGAGAAGAGGAAACAGAAAATAAAGCGTACAGATTTATGTTGCACAGTGAGTCGTTAGTGTCTGGAATGTATCAGTGAGGTTCAGTTCCACGAGCTGGTGAACGAATTTTTACCATCCCAAACTGCATTCACATTAGTTGTGCAGCTTCATATTAAAATTTTTCGGAGATAAAAGGCAAACACGCAAGAGGAGATTGTTTCTTTTTGTACGTTTTGTAACTGGAAATATCTGAGATGGAGAATACGAGTTCAAAAACGTAACGCGAAAGTGAAGAATTTGATGCCTGTCAATTGCTTTTAGTGATGAATATCTGCCGTGCGCTGCATTGTCAGTTTCACAGGAGCCGCAGTGATTAGGTTGGTGGGTTTTGGAAATTGAATTTGCATTTCACAGCTTTGGTGCTATTTCACCACACTGTCGATTTCATGTTCCAGCCAATAGCAACGATTGTTTTCATTGGCTGAAGAAATAATTTGTGTTCGACCTCAACATGACATTTTGTCGGAGAAACTTAGCCCTCATGAAAATGGTCCAGAATGAAGAAAATGGCAAAAGTAGCGTGGGTAACCCAAGATGCAAGTGCTGTAGGGAGTTTCCTTGATGGTGAGGCTTTGGCATTCTCACCACCGCGGCCCGGGTCCGATTCCCGGTCAGGGCATAGCCGTTTAATGCTCCTGTAAAACGACTTTATTATGTTACTGATTGAAAACAGAAAATACATTTTAGCTCTGCCAGAAACAGTGGAGTAGGAATTGAAGCTCCGCATCGGGAATGGAAATTTCACATGTGCAGCAGGTCGAGAACAAATATAGATGCAGGGCTGGGAAGTGAAGAGAAAGGCTGTGATCGGTTGCAAAGCACTGCCAAGAGCAATGTTGGTACAAGGCAGAATATGGATGGGAATGGGGCTGCTTTTACTGCAGCACTGTGTATCGTTCTGAGAATGACACCTGATAAAGGATCAGTATTGACCTTGGAAACAGGGCAGCGCTGATCCACCAGGATGTGAATTCTGGAATGTGAGTGGACATTCTACCCTCTGTGAACTTGAGGTCATTCAAAACTCTGCTGCCCGTTTCTGAACTCGCAGCAAGTCCCATTCCCCTATCACCCCTGTGCTTTCTGACCTACATTGGCTCCTGGACAAGTGTTATCTTTAGTTTAAAATTCTCCTGCTTGTTTTCAAATCCCTCCATCTTCCTACCCTTCCCTCTCTCTTCAATCTCCTAGAACACCAAAACCTTCTCAGGTATCCACACTCCTTGAGATGCGGTAGAAGAATGTGTAGGATTTTTTTTTTTCTACCGTTTACCGATAATTTGTTCTGGTTGAAATCAGTAATAATGAGGAAACGTAGTTAGTAGGATGCGAACCTACATGGGGAGACTCCAATGGATTTTGAATCCATCGCCTTAACCACTCGGCCACGACTACGATTGCGTTTTTATCATTCATATAAAATAATAGATGGCTACAGCAGAGCAGGAGGACATTCATCCCGTCGTGTTCGTGCCAGCTCTCTGCAGGAGCGAATCAGCTGGTTCCACACAGACTCCCTTTCCCCACAGAAATTCATATTTGTATTGTCTGCCCTGGTTGTTCCCATGGAAGCAAAATGCCGCATACTCTACTTAAACGGAAGCTTCCCCGCCTTTTGTGAAATGGCGCGAATACCAGCTCATTAAAACTGTGGAAATGATGTTAAGGCGAGTCTTGACACAGCGCCTTGGACCACTCGGCCACAATAGCCAATGGACACACGTTAACGCTAGCCTTATCTGGTATTTCCATTGAAGTATAGACCATAAGGAAAGGAGCAAGAATCGGCCTTCAGGCTCCTCGAACCTGCTCCGTCACTTAATAAGATCATGGCGGATCCCCAGCCTCAACACTAATTTCCCACCCGATACCGATATCCCTTCATTCCCCTAGAACCCAAAAACCTATTCATCCCAGCCTTCAATTTGCTCACCGACTGACGATCCACAGATCTCTGGGCTACTGTAGTCCAAAGATTCACAAGCCTTTGAGTGGAGAAATGTCTCCTCACCTCAGTCCTAAATGGCTGACACATTTTCCGGAGAATGGGAGCCCATCTCTAAGCGCTCCAGCCAGGGGAAAACAGCCTCTCAGCGTGTACACTGTCAAAGTGTCTCAGGATTTCACACTTTTCAATAAGATCACTTCTTAATATTCTAAACTCCAGAGAGAACAGACTCATCCCACTGAATCTCTCCTCCCAGGGCAACCGCCTCATCTCAGGAATCAATCCAGTGAAACTTGATTGCACACAGACAGCAAGAAAACAGAGAGAACAAAGAATGAAAGAAGGAAAAGAGATAGAGATACTGAGAGATTGTGTGAGCAAAAGAGACCAAGGCTGATATACAGAGACAAAGAGAGACAGATAGAGACAGAAAATGGGGTGACACTGAAAGGAGCAGATACACTTCACCGTTCCATATGATTGTTAACTTCGATTGGCAGGCAGAAAGAAGGAAGAGAAATGAAACCTTACATTTAAACACAACCTTTTACCAACTCAGGACCACGGAAGGTGATTTCCAGGCAATGGGCTATCTTTGAAGTGTAGTCACTGCTATAATCTAATACAGAGAGAGTGTGTTTGAAACATGCTTTTTCAGCAGATGGCAAAATACGATCTTAAGAAATACATCTCAATGTAGAACCTTGCTTTCTAAAATTCTAAACATTTCATTGTTTGCTTGATGCAGATTCAACGGATGTAAATCTGCAGCTGAGTGAATAAATTTCACCTCGAATCCCTGATGAAACAGGGACAAAGCATCCCATTTCTATCAGGTCATCTCTCAGGCATCTCATTTCTGGAGAAAAGAGCTTCAGACTGTTCAGCCTTTCCTGCTGATCAAAACCAATCTGTTCCTGTAACATTTGTGAATGAACTTTTATTTTCCTGTTCCTTGTGAGGTATGGCCGCAGGAGAAACAATTCCTAATGTCCGAGGGATTTAAGTTTGGACTGTTTGTATTTACAAATTCATTCCTTTGATGCCTTAACTACTGGACCACAAGGATTCGGTGTCTGTCTTTTTATATGTTGCTCAGTGAAAATTTCAACCATTTTTCACTTTGTAACACACGGGCACTTAGTCACTGAACAGTCTCCGCTCAAAAACAAATAGAACAGCAATTCTTCTCTTGCATGTTTTAAAACTGCTCTTTTTTATTTGTACGATTTATAACGAAGCTGCACAACTGATGTGAATATAGTTTTGATTGGTAAAAATGGAGAGCTGAAGCGCATTGACACATGCAGAGGAACACACACAGACACATAGACTGAGAGTGACAGAGGCCTGTAGAGACAAACACCCAGAAAGCAAGAATGTCACCAACTTGGCTCAGATTTAGTTCTATTTCCAATTACAAATTTCGTAAATGGTTTTAGGTGAACGGAAATAAGAAAATGCCAAAGTGTTTGGTTGGATGAAGGCAGTGCAGCAGAGATTGTGTGGAGGGACTTTCAGAATGCATTTAATAAAATTGGAGCTGATGGGATAAAGGCAGAAAAGGGGCAGCAGCAGCAAGGATACAAAATTGGAAAAGGGATAGTGGTGGCGAATGACTGCCCTTCATATTGGAGGGAGGTGTAAAGTGGTTATCCACAGGGTTCAGTGCTGTTGTCTTTTATATACATTAAGGCTTAGAATTGGGTGGGACAGGACACAATTTTGATGACACAGCTTGGAATTATAGATACAACAGTGAATAAAATAATAGATTTTAATAGGACACTGACAGGGTGGTGGAAGGGACAGACTCACGACAGATGAAATTCAGTGCAGCGAAGTGTGAGGTGATACATTTTGATAGAAAGAATGAGATTATACAATAAGTAGGACAATTTTAAGGTCCTGTTTTTGCAGAAAAATTTGAAGGTGGCAGGACAGGTTAAGAAAGTAGCTAATAACGCATACGGGATCCTGGGCTCTATAAATAGATGCATGGAAAACAAAAGCCAGGAAATTATACTAAACCTATATAATTGCCTAGTTCAGTCCCAGCTGGAGCATTGTGTCCAATACTGGGTGCCACACTTTAGGGGGGACGTGAAGGCTTTGGAGAGGGAATGGAAGAGATTTACTCGAGTGATTTCAAGGTTGATGGCTCACAGTTCTGCAGATAGGCTGGAGAAGGTGATGTTGTTCTCCTTGGAACAGAGATGTTGAAGGCGAGATTTGATAGATCTGTTTAAATTCATGAAGGGTTTACATAGAGTAAATGATAGGGGTTTGGATTTAAGGAGATCGGAAAGGGAATCAGAGGTGACATGGGGGGAAATCCTTTTCCATAATGAATGGTTAGGAATTGGAATGCACAGTTTGATGGGGTAATGGATATAGATTCAAGAGTGACCTTCAAAAGAGAATTGGATAAATGCTTGAAGGAGACAAATTGCAGGGATATGGGGAAAGAGCAGAGGAGTGGGACTAACTGGATTGCATTTCACAAGAAGTGCTTAGTTGTAGGAGACAGAGGGTGATGACAGAAGGATGCTTTAGTGACTGGGAGCCAGTGTCCAGTGGCTTACCACAGAGATCCGTGCTGAGTCCCCTATTATTCATCATTTATATGAGCGACATAGATGACTATGTGGGCGGTAGGATTAGTAAGTTTGCGGATGACACAAAGATTGGCCGGGTGGTTAACAGTGAGGTTGAGTGTCTTGGGCTACAGGAAGATATAGACGGGGTGGTCAGATAAGTGGCAGATGGAATTTAACCCTGAAAGGTGTGAGGTGATACACTTATGAAGGAGTAATTTGACAAGGAAGTATTCAATGAACAGCATGACACTATGAAGTTCTGAGGAACAAAGGGACCTCGGCTTGTGTGTCCATAGATCTCTGAAGGCGGAGGGGCATGTTAGTGAGGTGGTGAAAAAGGCATATGGGACACTTGCCTTTATCAATTGAAGCATAGATTACAAAAGTAGGGAGGTCATGTTGGAGTTGTGTAGAACCTTGGTGAGGCCACAGCTGGAGTACTGTGTACAGTTCTGGTCGCCACATTATAGAAAGGACGTGATTGCACTGAAGGGGGTGCAGAGGAGATTCACCAGGATGTTGCCTGGGATGAAACATTTAAGTTATGAAGAGAGATTGTATAGACTTGTGTTGTTTTCGTTGGAGCAGAGAAGACTGAGGGGCAACCTGATCGAGGTGTACAAGGGAATCAAAGGTTATGGGGAGAAGGTGGGAGAATGGGGTTGAAAAACTTATCGGCCATGATTGAATGGCGGAGCAGACTCGATGGGTTGAATGGCCTAATTTCTGCTCCTATGTCTTATGGTCTCATTATGAGGGACATGGATAGGGTGGATAGGGAGCAGCTGTTCCCCTTAGTTGAAGGGTCAGTCATGAGGGGACATAAGTTCAAGATGAGGGGTAGGAGGTTCAGGGGGGATGTGAGGAAAAACCTTTTTACCAAGAGGGTGGTGACAGTCTTGAATGCGCTGCCTGGGAGGGTGGTGGAGGCGGGTTGCATCTCATCCTTCAAAAAGTACCTGGATGAGCATTTGGCACATCATAACATTCAAGGCTTGGGCCAAGTGCTGGCAAACGAGATTAGGTAGGTAGGTAGATCAGGTGCTTCTCACATGTCAGTGCAGACTCGATGGGCCAAAGGGCCTCTTCTGCACTGTGTGATTCTGTGAAGAGCCAGCATTGACTCGATGAACCGAATGGCCTCCTTCTATTCTGTATTGCTTTGAGGTTTATTATACATAATAAACATCATATGATAGGATCATAGAGCACAGATGGTGACTGTTCATCCCATTGTGCCTGTATTGTCTCTGAAAATGTGACCAGTCTGTCCCACTGCTTCCACCAGCCATTCAAGCATTGTGTTCCAGATCATCAAAACTCATTGAATAAAATCATCTCTGCCCATCTCTATCCTGGATTTTTTGTTTTAGCAATTATTTAAAATCTGTGTTCTGTTGCTACCAACCATCCTGCCAATGAAAACAATTTCTCCCTATCTAGATGAAAACTCAAAAATTCCAACACCTCTATTAAATCACTCCTTAATCTTCTCTGCTCCAAGAAGAACAATCCCAGCTTCTCCAGACTGTACATAAAACTGTAACCTCATCACTGATACTATTCTAGTAAATCTTCCCTGTACCCTTTCTAACTCCTTGCCATCTTTCCTAAAGTGCACTTTTCAAAACTGAACACAATACTTCAGGTGCAGATTAACCTGTGATTTATGAAGATTCAGTATAACTTGCTTGCTTTTCCACTCCATAATAAAGCCAAGGACTCTATTTGCATTTTTTCAAACAGCTTGATTGGGTGGTTCTGTTGCATTCAAATGCTTGTGTGTACACACTCACAGGTATTTCTGTTGCTATACCCTCTTTAGAATTGTACCATTTGGCTTCTCTTCCCTCTCCCCATTCTTACTTCCAAAATACAAGATTGACTGTGAATCATTTTGAAATGTTGTGAGCCTGCAAAAGGTGCAAAACGAACACAGGCATTTCCTTTCTCATGACAGCTGATTTAAGGTTGTAAATTTTGCTCCAAAGGTTCAAATGGGATGGACAGTCAAAGTCTAACTACTTCATTGCGGGAACAACTTCAGTTGGGAGTCAGTGAATTAAGAGGAAATATCCCATTCAGCGGTTCTTCAAGGTACACTGCAGGCTGGACAGCTCAATCAGCTCCACCCTCAGCTCAAGAGATCTCAACAACTCCACATACTGTCCACAGGGGAGTTCTTCTGGTGCAGAGGGACCAAAGTTCGTGTTATTACTAACAAAAACAAAAAAAAAACTGGATTAATAGGATACTCATCACATTCTTTGTGAAATCTTGCTTTGTGCAAACTGCCTGTCAGTAAGAACTTGTGTTGAGATAACATGATTAATGTAATAAAACATCCCAATATGCTTCAGAAGAGTTTCATAAAGAAAAACTTGACACCAAGTCACAAAGGGTGATATTAGGGTAGAAGACCAAAAGCTTGATCAGTGAGGCAGGTTTTAACTAGCATTTTTAATCAGGAGAGAGATGGAAAGGTTTAGCAAGGCAATTTCAGTGTTTCATGACTAGGCACTGCCACCAATGGTGGAGTACTTAAAATCATGGATGCTGAAGAGGCCAGAATGAAATGAGTGCAGATATCTCAGAGGGTTGTGTGGCTGGAGATTAGAGAGAAAGGGAGGGATGAGGTCATGGGGGGATTTGAAAACAAGAATGTGAATTTTAAAATCAAGGCATTGCTTGACCAGGGGCCAATGTAGGTCAGCCAGCATAGGGATGAAGGGTGAGCAGGGCTTAACATGAGAAAGTACACAGGCAGCAAAGATGTCGATGATCTCATGTTCCGGGTGGAGGGAGGGGCAGACTGAATGTGAGAGGCTGGCCAGGAATTCATTGGAATAGCCAATGCTAAATGTAATACCGGTACGGATGAGGGTTTCAGCAGCAGATCAGCTGAGGCTGGATGGAGACAGGTGACCTGGAGGTGGAAATATCTGGTATTAGTAATGGTGTGTATATGTGATTGGAAGCTCATCATGGGGTCAAAAATGATACTAAATTTGTGAACAGTGTGGTTCAGCCTCAGATAGTTCCCAGGGAGAGGGATGGACTCGGTAGTTAGGGAACGGAATTTGTCGTGGTGACCAAGGACAATGGCTTTGGTCTTCCCAATTATTAATTGGAGGAAATTTCTGCTCATCCAGTACTGGATGTGGGATAAGCAGTTTGATAATTTAGTAACAGCGGAGGAATGGAGAGGGATCGTTGGGGAGAGTTGGGAGTAGTCAGTGTACATGTGAAAACTAACACGGTGCCTTTGGATGATGTCACCTCGTGGCAGCGTGTAGATGGGAGGGGCCAAGGATAGACCGTTGGGAGACACCAAGTTCAAGGACTTTGGAGAGGAAAGGGAGGTTACAGGTTGGGTGGGAGTTTGCAAAGACTGTGGGGGTCAGGGTTTTTTATTAGGATAGATAATGACTGTGGATTTGAAGGTGAGAGGGACAGTAGAGAACCAGTAACAATATCAGCTAACATGGGGAAGTTGGGTGGCCAACAGTTTTGTGAGAATAGAGTAAAAGTTGCAGAGGTGGGCCTCACGGATAAGATGAGCAGAGTAAAGGGAGCAGAGGTGGGCCTCAGATAAGATGAGCACTGAAAGAGAGATAAAGATTGGAGAGACTGGGGCAAAATGCAAGGTCCAGGGCTCAGGCGAGGAGGAACTTTAGAAACAGTTTGGCCCTGTGGGCTAGTGGAAGGGAGGGAAGCAGCAGAGGCAGCTGATCAGCTTGTCTCAATTTTAGTGACTAAGAAGCTCCATGAGCTCCTCACACTTGTTGTTCGGGTGTGGGTGGAGGAGGAAGGGGAGAAAGAGAGCTCTTCAAAAGGAATTGACATGTTGGAGATAATAAAAAGACACAACACATTGTGTGTTTAACACAAAGCTGATTTATTTGACTTTTATCCAGAATATTTTCCCCTATAACTGGGTTGGAGTTTATTAACATCAGCAGAAACAGATCCCAATGAACATGGTTCAGTCCTGGATGTGACTGACAGCAAAACCCAATCACCGTAGTTTCATGTGAACCCCCTGGTGACTCTGCAGTGTGGATAGCCGAGTGAATTTCTTCCCACACTCAGAGCAGGTGAACGGCCTTTCCCTGGTGTGAATGCGCTGGTGCGCAATCAGGTGAGATGATTGCCTGAACCCAGTCCCACAGTAAGAGCAACTGAATGGTCTCATGTCAGTGTGAACACGTTGATGGGACACCAGTTCCCAGGAACTTTTAAAGCACTTTCCACAGTGCAGACATTTAAAAGGTCTCTCCCCAGTATGAACACGTCGATGGTACATCAGTTCCCAGGAACTTTTAAAGCACTTTCTACAGTGCAGACATTTAAAAGGTCTTTCCCCAGTGTGAACCCTCTGGTGTTTCAGCAGACTGGATGACTGAGTAAATCCCTTCCCACACTCAGAACAGGTAAACGGCCTCTCCCCAGTGTGAATTCTCTGGTGTACAGTAAGATGAGATGATTGCCTGAATCCAGTGCCGCAGTGAGAGCACCTGAATGGTCTCTCATCAGAGTGAACACGTTGATGGGACATCAGTTCCCAGGAACTTTTATAGCAGTTCCCGCAGTCTGAGCATTTAAAAGGTCTCTCATCAGTGTGAACTCGCTGGTGTTTCAGCAGGTTGGATGACCGAGTGAATCCCTTCCCACACTTGAAGCAGGTGAATGGCCTCTCCCCAGTGTGAACCCGCTGGTGTGTCAGCAGATGGGATGAGAAAGTGAATCCCTTCCCACAATCAGAGCAGGTGAACAGACTCGCTCCAGTGTGAACTTGTCGGTGCTTCAGCAGGCTGGATAACTGGGTGAAACCCTTCCCACACTCAGAGCAGGAGAACTGCCTCACCCTGGTGTGAACTCGTTGGTGTTTCAGCAGGTTGGATGAACAAGTAAATCCCTCCCCACACTCAGAACAACTGAACGGCCTCTCCCCAGTGTGACTGCGACAATGAGTTTCCAGCTTGGATGGGGAAATGAATCCCTTGCCACAATCCCCACATTTCCATGGTTTCTCCTTATTGTGACTGCATCTATGTTCTGACAGGCCAGGTGATCGGCTGAACCCTTGTCCACAGACAGAACACGTGTACGGTTTCTCTCCACTGTGAACGGTGCTTTTTCCTTCCATGTTCAAAATCCGATAATATTCAGGTTACAATAAATTGGGCGACTCTGTCAGATCCTGATGTGATGTTGGGTTCGAGCTTCCCGACTGCAAATCCTCCCCTTCTAATCCCCTGTGCAACTGATTTAAAACAGAAAAAAAGGAGTGAGAGAGAACCCAGAAGAACACAAAGACAGGTTGTGAAATTGAGCTGAATGAATCTGGTAATTTGTGGGGCCGGCACGAGGAAAAAGTGACCATGAAAATTGCTGGATTGTCATAAAAACCCAACTGGTTCACTAATGTCCTTCAGAGAAGGGAACCTGCCACCCAGTCTGGACCTACACAAGGCTTGGCCTTCCATGGATGGAGGGGAAGAGATGGAAAGAGAAAGAGGAGAGAGAGAGAGAGAGAAGAGTTGGGAGAGGCAGGGCAAAGGGCAGACATTTTATAAATCCACAACTCGACCAGAACTTTGACAGAATCGCCCAAACCCGGAGCCTCCACCACCCAGAAGGACCAGGGTAACAGGTGCGTGTGAAAACCATCATCTCCAAGTCACACAACATCCTGACTTGTCTGGCATCCAGTACTGGATGAGCAGAAATTTCCTCCTATTAAACAGTGGGAAGGTTGAAGTCATTGTCTTCAGTCCGCATTCTTTGTGGAGGTAACGAGCAGGTTAGACAAAGACGAGCCAATGGATGTTATCTACTTGGACTTCCAGAAGGCCTTTGACAAGGTGCCGCACAGGAGGCTGCTCAGTAAGAGAAGAGCCCATGGTGTTAGAGGCAAGGTACTAGCATGGATAGAAGATTGGCTGTCTGGCAGAAGGCCGAGAGTGGGGATAAGGGGGCCCTTCTCAGGATGCGGCCAGTGACTGGTAGAGTTCTGCAAGGGTCAGTGTTGGGACCACAACTTTTCACTTTATACATTAATGATCTAGATGAAGGTACTGAGGGCATTCTGGCTAAGTTTGCAGATGATACAAAGATAGGTGGAGGGACAGGTAGTATTGAGGAGGCGGGGAGGCTGCAGAAGGATTTGGACAGGTTAGGAGAATGGTCAAAGAAGTGGCAGATGGAATAGAACGTGGGGAAGTGTGAGGTCATGCACTTTGGTAGGAAGAGAAGAGGCATAGACTATTTTCTAAATGGGGAGAGAATTCAGAAATCTGGAGTGCAAAGGGACTTGGGAGTCCTAGTCCAGGATTCTCTTAAGGTTAACTTGCAGGTTGATTCGGTAGTTAGGAAGGTAAATGCAATGTTGGCATTTATTTCGTGAGGACTAGAATATAAAAGCAGGGATGTGCTGCTAAGGCTTTATAAGGCTCTGGTCAGACTACATTTAGAATATTGTGAGCAATTTTGGGCCCCGTATCTCAGGAAGGATTTGCTGGCCCTGGAGAGGGTCCAGAGAAGGTTCACGAGAATGATCCCAGGAATGAAAGGCTTAACATATGAGGAACGTTTGAGGACTCTGGGTCTATACTCGATGGATTTTAGAAGGATTAAGGGGAATCTGATTGAAACTCACAGAATACTGAAAGGCCTGGACAGAGAGGACGTGGGGAAGATGTTTCAATTAGTAGGAGAGACTAGGACCCAAAGGCACAGCCTCAGAGTAAAGGGAAGATCTTTTAGAACAGAGATGAGGAGAAACTTCTTTAGCCAGAAAGTGGTAAATCTATGGAATTCATTGCCACAGAAGGCTGTGGAGGCCAGGTCATTGAATGTAATTAAGACTGAGATAGGTTCTTGATTGGTAAGAGGATCAAAGGTTACAGGGAGAAGACGGGAGAATGGGGTTGAGAAACTTATCAGCCATGATTGAATGGCGGAGCAGACTTGATGGGCCGAATGGCCTAATTTCTGCTCCTATGTCTTATGGTCTTATAGTACAAACTCCGCTTTCTAGCCACCGATTCCATCCCTGTCCCTGCCCACTGTCAATTTGGCCCCAAGTTGAGCTTCCAACCAGATATCTGCATCATCACCAACACTGGCCATTTCCACCTCAGTAACATCACCGACTCCACCCTACTCTCAGCTCATCTGTTGCTGAAACTCTCATCCATTCCTTTGTTACCTCTAGACTCAACATCCTAACACACTCCTGGCTGGCCTCCCACATTCAACCTCCCTGTAATCTTGAGGTCATCCAAATCTCTGCTGCTCGTGTGCTTGCTTGCACCAAATCTTGTTCACCCATCACCCCTGTGCTCGCTGAGTGACAAATGTTCCTGGTTAAGAAGCAACTAAAAGTTAAAATCCTCATCCTTATTTTCAAATTCCTCCATGGCCCCATCATGTCTCTAGAATCTCCTCCTGTCTCAGGACCCCGATTTTAACTGTTCCAGCTTTGGTGGTTGTGCCTTCAGTTCCAAGGCCATATGCTGTGGAATTTCCTCCCTAAACCTCTCTGCCTCTCTACCTCACTTTCGTCCTTTAAGACACTCCTTAAAACCCAGCTTTTTGACCACCTGTTCTAATATCTCCTTATGCAGCTTGGTGTTGAAATGCCTTGGAAAGTTTTATCATGTTAAACGTGCTAAATAAATACAAATTGTTGTTGTTGACTTGGAGATTTATCACTGTTCCTTCATCATCACTGGGTGAGTAACCTGTAACTCCTTATCTGACAGCATTGTGGGATCACAAGGACCACAGCGGTTCAATAAGGTCAAACATCATCTTCTCCTCAGGCAACTGGGTTTAGCAATATCTGCTGCTGTTCTTGTTAGTGATGCCTAAATCCTCAGAATAAATTTTAAAAGCATGTAAGATAGATTAAAGCATTATGCAGAAATACTTGTTCCTCTTTTACATTGTATGGACAGTGTCAGTGACAGGACAGGCGGTATCTATGGAGGGAGAAACAGAGTTAATGCATCAGGTTTGCAGAACGAATTACGGGGAATAAAAATGGTGCAGAATTTGATGGTCAATATAAGTTCAGAAATGGAAGAGAAATGCAGCAATTCCTGACTATGAAAGATACTGTGGGAAGATAAAACTGGAAAGCCAGCGGCACATGGTAAGGGGATGGGTAGCGGTGGGAATCTCATTTTGACATGTTCAGCAGAAGTGGCATTAAACTACTAAACATAACTAAACTACACCCATTATTCAAGGCAGAGAAAGTTAGACAATGACAGAGAGGTGATCAGAGAGGGAAGAGGTGAAACAGAACAATGGATGGACATGGATTCAGATCCACAGTAAAGGAGTCACACCAGCCCCAGAGACATAGAACCTCTCACAGATAACAGAGCTCTAAATGGTAGATGAATGGTCAAAAATAGACACCTCTGAAACTATTTCCCTGTTTTCAATTTTAAGATCTCCTGCTGGAGCCTGCAGCTAGAAAGATATCAGAAGCACTGGAGTCAGAGAAAAATCTCGCAGTTGAGGAAATACCCGGGGAGCGGGGTGATGTCACCGCGCAATTGTTGGTGCGTGATGACATCACAGACACGAACACTGAACATCTGGATCTGTGAAAACCAGTGATCACCACACATTATGAAGGATGTGAGGGTCCTTGAGAGTGTGCCGAGATTTGCCAGAATGGTTCCAGGGATGAGGGGCTTTAGTCGCAATGTTAGGTTAGAAAAACTGGGATTGTTCTCCTTGGAGCAAAGGAAGTTGAGGGGAGGTTTGATTGAGGTGTACAACTTCATGATAAGTTTAGATAAGGGAGGTAAAGTAAAGCTTTTCCAATTAGCTGATTGTAAAATTTTAGGCACAGATTTAAGATTTGGGGCAAAATCTACAGAGAGATGTGTGGAAGAATTTTTACACAGTGAGTGATAATGACCTGGAATTCAATGCTTCTTCACAAAGGTCAATAATATTTAGGTCCTGATGAATTGAGTGATTCTGTCAGATTTTGATGTGATGTTTCATTTGAGTTTCCTATCTACAAATCCTCTTCTAATACCCTGTATAAGAAGTTTACGAAAGCCATCACTGTCCGTCCAGGACATAAATTCTCCCTTCTAACTCACCCTGTAAAAGGAGTTTCCAAAATCCATACCTGTCTGTCCAGGATAGAAATTCACAACAATCTCTGCTCCTCCTTCCTGGCCCAGGATGACCGCGCATGCATTGCCCCTCACCGTCATCAGCAGTCCATCGATTCAAGGATGATCCAAAACAAAATAAAAACAGAATTACCTGGAAAAACTCAGCAAGTCTGGCAGCATCGGCGGAGAAGAAATCAGTCAACGTTTCGAGCCCTCATGGCCCTTCAGCAGAACTGAAGCATAGTTTCAACAAGGGAGAAATATAAATTGGTTTAAGGTGGGTGGGGGGGAAGAGACACATTGAGGGTGTGGTGTGAGCAGATAATCAAAAGATGTCAGAGACAAAAGGGTCAAAGAGGTGTTGAAGGTGGTGGTCTTTGTCTGAGAAAAGTGCTAATTAAGAATGCAAGACAGGATATTCAAAGTACAGCTCTAGTGGGGGTGGGGTGGAAAGACTAAAGGTTTTAGTTTTAGATTTAAAAATAATGGAAATAGGTGGGGAAAGAAGAATCTATATAGATTATTGAAAAAAAAGGCGGGTGGGGGGGGGAAAGAAACGGGGTGGGGATGGGGGGAGGGGGAGTTTAAGATCTAAAGTTGTTGAATTCAATATTCAGCCCAGAAGGCTGTAAAGTGCCTAGTCGGAAGATGAGGTGCTGTTCCTCCAGTTTGCGTTGGGCTTCACTGGAACAATGCAGCAAGCCAAGGACAGACATGTGGGCAAGAGAACAGGGTGGAGTGTTAAAATGGCAAGCGACAGGGAGGTTTGGGTCTTTCTTGCGGACAGACCGCAGGTGTTCTGCAAAACGGTCGCCCAGTTTGCGTTTGGTCTCTCCAATGTAGAGGAGAGACCAAACGCAAACTGGGCGACCGTTTTGCGGAACACCTGCGGTCTGTCCGCAAGAAAGACCCAAACCTCCCTGTCGCTTGCCATTTTAACACTCCACCCTGTTCTCTTGCCCACATGTCTGTCCTTGGCTTGCTGCATTGTTCCAGTGAAGCCCAACGCAAACTGGAGGAACAGCACCTCATCTTCCGACTAGGCACTTTACAGCCTTCTGGGCTGAATATTGAATTCAACAACTTTAGATCTTAAACTCCCCCTCCCCCCATCCCCACCCCGTTTCTTTCCCCCCCCCACCCGCCTTTTTTTTCAATAATCTATATAGATTCTTCTTTCCCCACCTATTTCCATTATTTTTAAATCTAAAACTAAAACCTTTAGTCTTTCCACCCCACCCCCACTAGAGCTGTACTTTGAATATCCTGTCTTGCATTCTTAATTAGCACTTTTCTCAGACAAAGACCACCACCTTCAACACCTCTTTGACCCTTTTGTCTCTGACATCTTTTGATTATCTGCTCACACCACACCCTCAATGTGTCTCTTCCCCCCCACCCACCTTAAACCAATTTATATTTCTCCCTTGTTGAAACTATGCTTCAGTTCTGCTGAAGGGCCATGAGGGCTCGAAACGTTGACTGATTTCTTCTCCGCCGATGCTGCCAGACTTGCTGAGTTTTTCCAGGTAATTCTGTTTTTATTTTGTTTTGGATTTCCAGCATCCGCAGTAGCTTTTAGCTTTTTGTTTTTAGATTCAAGGATGATGTTTACTCAGGGTCGCGAGTTTCTGCTGTGGGTCTTCATGCAACCGAACAGAGCTGCAGATCTTTGGGCGCATGGGGCAGGACGTCCATGAGGTAGTGGGATCAGGAGAGCATGACTTGCTTCCTTTCCTTCTCTGCCGCCGTTCCGCCTCATTAATAAGACATTGGGACTCAAAGGTTAATGCAACTTGATGGACAAGTTGTCACCATTCTGAACAATGGGGAACAAGCTCCTCCCAGTCATTCAAAACATTGCCCCATAAAAAGATGGTGGCGGCGCATGCGCTCTGCTGTACATTGCCCCCAATAAATGTGACGGCCATTAACCCGGACAGACATTGGGAGTTGAGGCCCCGCTCGGTGCAAACGCGGGGCCGAAAAGTTATTTTTCGGGGTTTGTGACTTACACAACATGCTTAAAAAGCCTGTGCGTCCACCCGCAAGATCCCTCGCCCACTCCTCCCCGCCTTATTCTTACCATTTGCGGATCCGAGAAAGAAGCTTCTCTCCACCGCCATTGCCCATTCCACGCACGCGCTATCCAGTGTCCGACATTGCGCATGCGCATTAACATCCCGTTACGTGATAAGGGACATTCTGCACCGTTCGGAACTCTGAATAAAAACCCCTCCATTGAAATTGTGTCAATTATTGTTTTTGTTGTTATTAATTATTGTTCAAATTTTCGACCCTGATTTGATTTTTTGTTACGGATTGGAGACTGGGCCCAGAGGTCAAATAATAGAATTACGACAAATACTGAAAACCATCTCATGGACGTTTCATTATCCAGCAGGAAGAAGGGGAGTGGGGACTGCTGGAAAATCCAGAGTCCCCAAAACAGCAACAATGACAGCAGAATCCGACACCCACCAGTAAGCTCACTGGTGTCCTTGCAGGTGGGAAGAACAAGTGCATCACAGAATATATGAACTTTTGAACATACGAAATAGGAGCAGAAATGGGTCATTTGGCCCCTCAAGCCTGCTCCACCATTCGATAAGATCATGGCTAATTTGTTTTTGTTTCGAATTCTACATTGATATCTACCGCCGATAACCTTTCATTCCCCTGCCAAACAAGAATCCATCTACCTCTTCCTTAAAAATATTCAATGACCCCGCCTCCAACATCTTCTGAGGCAGCGAGTTCCAAAGTCACATAACCCTCTGAGGGGAAAGAAAAAATTCTCCTCATCTCTGTCCTAAAAGGGCAACCACTAATTTTGAAACAGCGTCTCATGTCCTGGACTCAACCACAAGAGGAAGCACCCTTTCCAGGTCCACCTTGTCAATACCGTTCAGGATCTTAAACACTTCAACCAACTCACCCCTCGCTCTTCTAAACTCCGGTGCAAGCAAGCCCAGTCCGTCTAACCTTCCCTCATAAGACAACCCGTTCATTCAAGGTATAGATCCAGTAAACTTCCACTGAACCACCTCCAACGCATTTCCATTTTCCCCTCAAATAAGGAGACCAAACCTGCAAACAATACTCGAAATGTGTCCTCATCAATGCCCTGTATAATTGAAGTATAACATCCTTACTTTTATGTTCAATTCCTCTCATAATAAATGAGAGCATTCCATCAATCCACTTAATTGCTTGCTGTGCCTGCATACTACCTTTTTGTGACTCATGCACCAGATCTCTTTGCACCTCTCAATTCTTCAGTCTTTCTCCGTTTAAGTAATACTCTGGTTTTTAATCTTCTTGCCAAAGTGAACAACTTCACATTTTCCCACGTTTTACTCCATCTGCCAGATTTTTGCTCACTCACTCAACCCATCTATATCCAACTGCAAACTCCTTGTCTTCTTTGCAGCATACTTTCCTACCTATCATTGTGTCATATGCAAATTTAGCTACCATGTCTTCACTCCCCTCATCTAAGCCATTGATGTAAATTGTATAACGCTGAGGCCCCAGCACAGGCCCCTGCGGGACTCCGCTCGTCACATCCTGCCAATTAGAAAAATACTCATTTATGCATACTCTCTGTTTTCATCTAGCCAGTCAACCTTCTATCCGTGCTAACATGTTACACACTACACCATAAGCTTTTATTTTCCGCAGTAACCTTTGATGTGGTACCTTACCAAATGCCTTCTGGAAACCCAACTACAGCACGTCCACATGTTCCCCTTTATCCACAGCGCATGTTACTCCTTCGAGGAACTCCAATAAATTGGGTAAATATGATTTCCCTTTCACAAAACCATGCTGACTCTTTCCGCTTACTCGAGTTTCTCTGAGTGCCCAGATATAACCTCATTAATGATCGATTCAAACACATTCCCCATGACAGACGTCAAGCTAACTGGCCGATTGTTACCTGTTTTATGCCTCCCTCCCTTCTTGAATAGAGGGGATATATTTGCTGCTTTTCAGCCTGATGGAACCTTTCCAGAATCAAGGGAATTTTGGAAAATGAACGCCAATGCACCTGCTATCTTATTAGCCACCTCTTTTCAGACCCTAGGATGAAGGCCACCAGGGCCCAGAGACTTGCGAGCCCCCAGCTCCATCAATGTGCTCAATATTACTTTCCTAGTGATTGTAATTTCATCAAGTTCCCCACTCCTTTCCACTCTTTGATTTACAGCTATTACTGGAATGTTTTTGCATCCTCTACAGTGAAGACAGAAGCAAAATATTGTTAATTTCATTCACCATTTCCTTATTATATACTATTAACTCCCCATTTTCACTCTCCAGAGGATCAGCGCTCACTTTACTTACCCTTTTCCCTATTAAAGGCTTGTAGAATCTCTTGCTGTCCGATATGGATGTGCTAATCATGCATCAAATCTTTGAAATTTCGAGGTTGAGGTCAAACCCCTTGGTTCTGGGAATCATCTCGCCTCGAATTCCCAGCCACTGACCTACTCATGTAGCCACATCATTTTTATGACTGGCGTAGTTCAGTTTCTGGTCAATGTTAACACCCAGGTTGTTGATAGCGGGGCATTTAACGATGGCATGCAACTGAATGTCATGGGGGGATGGTTATCTTCTCTTTTGTGGGAGGTGATCTTTGCCTGGAACTTGTGTGGCACGAATGCTATTTGCTATTATCACTCCAATCCTGGATATTATCTAGGTCTTGCAGCAATTTGACACAGAGTGTTTCAGTATCTGAAGAGTCGCAAATGGTACTGAACATTGTGCAGTAATCAGCGAGTATCCCCAATTCCAACTTCACGATGGCGGGAAAGTAATTTATGTGAGAAAGAGAGCCCAGTTCTAGATGCTCCAGCCAGGGGGAAAACAATCTCTCAGCATGAACATTCTCAAACTATCTCAGAATTTCAGACTTTGCAAGGAGTAAAAGATCGAGACAAGGAACAGAGAGATTGTGTGGGTGAAAGAAATCGAGGCAGATATACAGAGAAAAAGAGGGACACAGAGTGGGATAGACACTGAAAGAATCAGATACACTTCACCATTCAATATGGTCAATAAACGAGGCTTTATAGATTGAGCTTAGAAATAAAAAAAAGGGGCAGTCACACTACTGGGAGTACACTACAGACCCCCAAATAGTGAAAGGGAGATAGAAGAACAAATATGTAGGCAAAGTTCTGCTTGTAAGAACAAGAGGGCAATAATAGTAGGATACTTCAACTATCCTAATATCAACTGGGATTTAAACAATATAAGGGGCACTGAGGGAGTAAAATGCATGCAGTGTGTCCAGGAAAATTTTTTCAACCAATTAGTGACAAACTCAACGAGAGGAGATGCAATTCTAGACCTAGTCTTGGGGAACGAAGAAGGGCAAGTGGGTGAAGTGACAGTTGGCGACCATATCGGGGACAGTGATCACAATTCAGTTAGATTTAACATTACAATGGAAAAGGACAGAGATAGGGCAGGAGTAAAAGCCTTGAACTGGGGGAAGGCAAATTTTGCAGAAATGAGAAGGGACTTGGCTGAAGTGGACTGGACAGCTCTGCTGGAGGATAAAACAGTGGGAAACCAGTGGGAAGCACTAAAAAGCGAGATCCTAATTGTACAAAGTAGACATGTCGCCTGCAAAAATAAGAGTGGTACTGCCAAATCTAGACACCCCTGGTTGTCTAGAGGAATACAGGGGAAGATCAAACAGAAAAAGAAAGCATACAATAGGCACAAAGAACTAAGCACTGCAGATAGCCTTGGCGAATATAGGAAGTGCAGGGACAAAGTAAAAAAGGAAATAAGGAAATCAAAGAGAGGGCAGGAAAAAAGATTAGCAAGTAAAGTTAAAGATAACCCAAAGATGTTTTACCAATACATTAATGCAAAAAGGTTAGTTAAGGAAAAAGTGGGACCTATCAGAGATGAAGATGGAAACTTGTGTGTAGATGCAGAGGCTGTGGGAAGGGTTTTGAATGAATATTTTGTCTCTGTGTTTACAAAGGAAAGGGAGGATGTAGATATAGTAGTCCTGGAGGAACACTGCGAGATATTGGACGGGATAGTCATAAAGAGAGAGGAAGTACTGGAAGGCTTGAAAGCTGAGAAGCCACCAGGGCCAGATGAATTGTTTCCGAGGCTGCTGAAGGAAGTCAGGGAGGAGATAACAGATGCTCTGAGGATGATTTTCCAATCTTCGCTAGATACAGGGGAGGTACCTGAGGACTGGAGAAATGCAAACGTAGTTCCATTGTTTAAAAAGGGATCAAAGGAAATGCCTAACAATTATAGGCCAGTTAGTCTTACATCGGTGGTGAGAAAATTAGTAGAATCAATCCTGAGAGATAAGATTAACTGTCATGTGGAAAGGCATGGATTAGTCAGGGATGGTCAGCATGGATTTGTTAAAGGAAGGCCTTGCCTCACAAATTTGATTGAATTCTTTGAGGAAGTGACAAGAAGGGTTGATGAAGGTAGTGCAGTGGATGTTGTGCACATGGATTTTAGCAAGGCATTTGACAAGGTCCCACATGGCAGATTGCTCAGGAAAGTAAAAGCCAATGGGATTCAGGGTAATGTGGCAAACTGGATAAAATGTTGGCTTTGTAACAGGAAATAAAGGGTAATGGTCGATGGATGCCCTTGCGAATGGAAAGTTGTCTCAAGTGGTGTTCCACAGGTCTCGGTGTTGGGACCCTTGCTGTTTGTGTTATATATTAACGATTTGGACGTGAACGTGGGGGGCAGGTTTGGGAAATTTGCAGATGACACAAAGATTGGTCGAGTAGTGGATAGTGTAGAGGATAGCCATAATCTCCAAAACGATATAGATGGGTTGGTGGAGTGGGCAGTAAAGGTGGCAGATGGATTTTAATGTAGCGAAATGTGAGGTCATACATTTAGGGAGGTCAAACAGTTACAAGGATTACACAATAAATGGGAATATACTAAGAGGGATAGATGAAGTGAGAGATCTTGGCATACAAGTACACAGGTCCCTGAAGGCAGCAGTTCATGTAGATAAGGTTGTAAAGAAGGCATATGGAATGCTCTCCTTCACTGGCAGAGGTATAGAATATAAAAGTAAGGATATAATGCTGGAATTGTATAAAACGCTGGTGATGCCACAACTAGAGTATTGTGTGCAGTTCTGGTCACCACATTTCAGGAAGGATGTCATAGCTCTGGAGAAAGTGCAGAGGAGGTTTACAAGAATGTTGCCAGGGTTAGAAAAGTGTAACTCTGAGGAGAAATTGGATAGTTTGGGGTTATTTTCCTTAGAACAAAGAAGGCTGAGAGGTGACTTGATTGAGGTGCACAAAATTATGAGGGGAATAGATAGAGTGGACAGGATAAAATTGTTTCCCTTGGTGCGCAATTCTAGAACCAGAGGACATAGATTCAAGATAAGTGGCAGAGGGTGTAGGGGGGACATGAGGAAGAACTTTTTTACGCAGAGGGTAGTGGGTGTCTGGAATTTGCTGCCCAAGTTGGTGGTAGAGGCAGAAACTCTAACCTCTTTTTAAAAGTACCTGGATCTGCACCTTAACTGCTGTAAGATGCAGGGCTATGGGCCGGGTGCAGGAAGGTGGGATTAGAAAGGGCAACTGGGTGTCCTTGAGCAGGCATGGACAAGATGGGCCGAATGGCCTCCTTCTGTGCTGTAACTTTTCTATGGTTCTGTGATGGTTAACTTAGATTGAAAGGCGGAAAAGAAGAGAAAGAAAAAACTTGCACTTAAACAGAACCTTTCACTGACTCAGGACAACAAAGGCACTGTAGAGCCGATGAAGTACTTTTGAATGGAGTTAGTTATGCAATTTAATGACACAGAGAGGCAGTTCGACAAAAATGCTGGTCCAGCAAATGCCAAATATGATCTTAAGAACTACACCTTAATGTAAACATTTCTTTCTATGTTTCTAAACGTTTAATTGTTTGTTTGATCAGGTTCAGCAGGTAGAATCCTTGACAATATAGGGACAAAACATTCCATTTCTAGAAGGTCAGCGCCCAGCCTTCCTTTTTCTACAGAAAAGAGCTTCAGACTGTTCAGCCTTTCCAGGTGATTATAACCTGTAACATTTATGATTGAGCTTTTATTTTCCTGTTCCTTGGTAGGTATGACCGCAGTAGAAACAGTTCCTAAGGTCTGAGGGATTTCAGTTTGGACTATTTGTATTTACAAATTCATTCTCTCGGTGTGTCCATTGCCTTAACTCCTCGACCACCATGATTAGGTTTTTGTCTGTTTTAATGTTGCTCAGTGTAAATGTCAGTCATCCCCCACTTTGTAACATACGGGTACTTGGGCTCAAAAACAATTAGAGCAGGAATTCCCCTCTTGCATGTTTTAAACCTGCTTGTTTTTGTTTGTACGTTTTTAATAAAGCTACACACCTAATGTGAATTAAGTTTTGATTGGTAAAAATAGGGAACTGAAACGAATCGACACACACAGAGGAACACACACAGACATATAGACCGAGAGTGACAGAGACCCAAGGACAGACAAACTCTCAGAAAACAAAGAAATCACCAAATTGGCTCAGCTTTTTCTCACAAACCCGGCGGCAAGTTTTTTTTTCACAAATCCGACAGCAAATTTCGTTAATGCTTGTAGATGAACGGGAATAAGAAAACACCAAAGTGTTTGATTGTGTTTTTTATTCAATTGAACAGATAATTAACTCTGTATTTATAGACACTTGGCCAAAATCAGGAATGAGGAGAAGTGTAGTCGGCAGGATGTGACCCTGGGTGGGGAGAATCCGCCTGCTGACCCTGCGCGCCCACCAATAGGATTCATATAAAATGGTTACAGAAGAGAAGGAGGTCATTCGGCCCGTCATGTTCATGTTGGCTCTTGGAAGGGCAAATCAACTAGTCTCACTATGCCAGCCTTTCCCCAGTCGCCCTCTAATTTATATTCACATTTCCTCTCCTCGGAGTTCCGACCAATCGGAAACACTGCTCACTTTCGTGCTATAAACTTTCACAGCCTCTCCTGCGCCGGAAGCCATTTGCATGAAGTCCCCAAAGCAATCATCTGGCTGTGGTGGGATCTGAATCCATGTCCTGTATAAAGACTAGCGTTTAAGCCCAGCTCCTTAGACCGCTCGGCCACACTACCGCCCAGGGAGCCTATCATCATCTTGACTGGTAGCGGCACTGAATGGGAACATAAGAAATCAGACCAGGAGTCTGCCAAAAGGCCCCTCGAGCCTGCTCAGCTCCTTCATAAGATTATGGCAGATCCTAGGCCTCAACACCAAATTCCCAGCCGATCCCGTTAGCCCTTGATTGCTTTGTTTTACCTCGCCTTTGTGGCATAAGTAGTTAGTGTGTCCCAATATTAACTGAAAAGTTGGTGGTTTGACATCACCCAACAACGACCAAAATCTCTTCCTCACCCTCCTCCCTTTCTACTTCCATTGCCAACACAGTTCCGGGTAGTGCACTTAGATCTGATGAAAATATCCTCAAACTTTGCCAGCCCTGCTGTTATCCAGTATGTTCCCACACAAACAGTCTTATAAATATTAGTTTCAAATAAAATGAGAATAAAAGCAATTCGACCGCGTACGTACATCCAATTCATGAGAAATGTAGGATTCAAAGCAGCGAATATGAATTACTTCTCTGAATGTATTTATATAACTGGAACACACCATTGTACTGAGTGAAGCTCCATTTAGTTTGTTGCTGTTACACAACTGGTATTAAGAAAAAGCATTAATGAACATGTTACACCGTTTGAATGATATTTTACCTGAATCAAATAGCTTAGTCTTTTAATATAAAAAGATTCGCGAAGGTACCCAAGTTGTCATAATCCCCGAGTATATCTGTCAACAAACAGACAAACACACACACACACACACACACATATAGCCTACAAACAAATAGGCAGGCCAACACACGCACACTCACACACAGAAACACACACACACATTCACAAACGCGCACACACACACAGACCCATATGCACAAACAGAGAGACCACACAAAAATACAAATGCTCAGACACACAGGTACACATGCACAGACAGGCACACACACAAAGGCACAGACACACACACACACATACATACACACACACACACAGACAGACACGTGCACAAACAAACAGATATGCACCCACAGGCAGACACACTGACACAGACACATACACACAGACACACACACACAATCTTTTGATCCAAAATACCGATTAACCATCCATTACAAAACATAAATCACCATATTGGTTCATGGATTTAACCAATTTTGATTGATGCCTTCATTTGATGATTAGGGAGATGGCAAGACTTCATTCTGATGAAATTAACAACTAAACATTACCAATTTTGGACTACTTAAAGTGAAGTCCATCTATTTTATGCAACTGGACATGTATTGTATTTGTGAGTTGGGAATGCAAGAAAACTGAGTCAAATAATCTCGGCATCAATATAACACAAACAGTGCAAAAGGACAACAGTTGCAATAATAATGAAATCAACACAATAAAAACATATTAATCTGCCATAAAGACAATCCAGCAATATTCGCGAATATTTTCATTTAGAATCTATATTTCAAAGACAGAATTCAATCTGGCATCGCTCAAGGGCTCCATCTTTGACCAAACTTACAGAGCAGACAGTTCAGCAGTGTCACAGGTCAGAGCTGTGTCATGAAACTAACAGATATTTTCATTATATTATTGTGATCTATTGTAAAGTAGGTTTATGGGTGTGAATGTAGATAGTTCTGTCTGTGTGATTTAATTGAATTAGAGTCAGATAGAATGCAAGCCTGAAATTATCAAAACAAATTAGGGGTAAAAGGTATTTTAAATGCTAATGAGTAAACATGGATGAGGCCTTAGCATGTAGGGCGTGAAGGAAATTCGCATTTTTAGATAAGTGGAGGAAGATAAGCACGGTCAAGCAGTGTGTTTATTTTCCCAAAGGCACTGACCATATTCGCAACATAAACATTTTTTTTATATCATGGGAAAAGTAAATTTCCAAAGACATAAAGAACAATGGAATTTACAGATTAAAGAGAATCACACTTGAAGAGGAATGGAAGGCTATGTTGGGGGGCCATGTAAGATCTAGGTGGACCGTGGAACCTTGGAAGCCTCCAGCCACGTCTGCTGGGTCCAGTAACCAAATGTGGAGGATAGCCTTTGGAATTCCGATGTCGAGTAGGTGCTGCGGTAAACTTTCTTGCTTGCTATTTAAATTAAAAATTTATTTTGGACTGCTGTCTTAAAGATGTTGTATAATTGGGAGCGAGGTTAATTATGCATTTTGGGATTTGTTATAGTATTAAGGAACTGTAATCTTATGAATGTGCTTGAAATCTTTTCTTTTGTTAATAAATGTTTTAATTTAGTTTTTAAAATCTCTAATGGTGCTCGTGGACTCATTACTTCTGAATTCAGTGCACAAATCTTCTCGTAACAAATACAAATTGCAAAACCGTTGTGATAGCGTGGCCACGTTTCCCTTGTGGATTTGGTCCGCCTGGCATACATCATCTGCTGGGATATGTCAGCTGGGGATTATAGAAAACTTTACTCTGTCATGACACTGTACCAGACACGATGCTGCATTTAGAATCAGCGTCATAAACTGACGCTGTTATAGAACAGAAGTTTAAGATAGTGGGCTCTCGGAATCATTGCATTTCATGGTCCAATGAGAGATCAGGTTGATTGATAGTTCTGATGAGAACTAACGTCAATTTTCTTTTCAATTAATGGCAGATATGAGCAGGGTGTGAAGTCACACAAGCATGGCTGACGCCAATTGGCCCTGCAGTGGATGACCCCACAATGCTTTCCGCACGTCACTGCACCGAGATTGGTTATTACCCGCATTGATTCAGGAGCGGGAGATCATGGGCTGTCTCCATTCTCTCCTGAGCGGTGAAATTTGTGCCGCCTTTGAGACTGACTCAGGACTGTGACACCGAGGGAGCGAGTCCTTGGCATCATAAAGGGGCCGTGCGCCCACTGAGACTGTCCGAGACTGAGGAACGGACCGAGAAACTGGGAAGCAGTGGTTAAAAGTAAATGCAGCTAAGAGGGGAGAGATGTCCTGAATAGTTGAGTGGTAGAGGGTGGGAGAGAGACTGGAACAGGGAAAGAGATTAAACACGAACTCCACCCATTATTAAATATCATTCCGAGCCCTTCAGACGGGTAAGCAATCCTTCCCTGGGAACTTGGGTTCAAATCCCAACATGGCAGCTTTTGGAATGTGAAATCAATTAATAAAGTTTTGAATTGAAAGCTTCACTCAGTAATGATGACTATGACAACTATCATTAATTGTCATTAAAAACCCATCTTCCCCTCTAATTTCCTTTGGGAAGGAAATCAGTCATCTTTACCCAGCCTGGCCTGTATGTTACTCCGGACTCACAGTAATGTGGTTGATTCTTAATTGCCTTCTGAAATGCCCTAGGAAGCCAAACAGCTGAAGGGCAATTAAGATAAGAAACAAATGCTGGCCTTGCCAGCGACACCCAATCCCGTGAAAGAATAACGAGAAAAAAAAGCTTTACTCTGTATCGAACACCTGCTGCACCGACCCTGGGAGTGTTTGATGGGACGGTGTAATGGAAAATTTCTTCCTCCATACACTGCCCTTTGATGAAGCGGAGCCCTGCTGTTTACAATTGCCTGCTATGTGACTGTGACAGACCAGAATATGACTGAAATCACCGAGGTTCTCCTCGCGGTGCAATCATTCTGCCTCTGGTGTTTGCCATTAAAAGGCAGAGATCAAGGTCCCTTTACACGGATTCGCCGCTGGGTGGCGCAGTGACTCTTTTACCGAAGGGCCTTGGGTTCAAACACATCCCAGGCAGGACTGATGAAAAATACCTGTTTGGGAAAAGGGGGAGAACCGTGTAACAGGAAAAGTGGAGCAGTGTCTATCGGCTTGGGAAAAGGAGTTCAGCAAAGGCATAGTTCGTTTCACATAACAATTTCAGGGAACATTTACAGATAAGTTTATTTTAAAGTTAACTGAAGTGAATATAATGACTGAGAGTCACACTGAGAACAGAACACGTTCGCTCTGAGCTGCCAGCTGCATGTACAACTGTAACAGACACCAGAAGGAGAAAACAGGAGCTCATCGTAAAGGGAAGGGGACAATTGTGAATGAGGAAACTGAGAAGTTACTTATTTACACAGGGAATTCAAACTATAGAGAAATTATAAGCTACCATTACAATACAGCCATAATTACATCGCACATTTCAAACAGGAAATCAGAAATACCCTCATGATTGTCTCAGTTACAGAATCGGAATCACAAACTGAATGTATTTCACATTTAGAGTCATCAAGAGGACATATTTTAAATTCGGAATACAGAGAACTTAATAAAGCGCTAAAAAAAACCTATGGTGTCCAAAATTCAAACGATCAATTGATTGTAAAAGAGGGTAAAATAATGAAGCAGATGTTTATGATCTGGGGTATTTATGTTAAAGTTTTAATCAATGAAACATTGAGAGATTTTTCAAACTGCTCCTGTCAGTTTGAGGTGTGAGAGGATTGAATCTTCTCACCTTCACCAGAGTGACTGCAGCGCTGTAGGATATGCTCAGGAAGAACAGGATTATGAATGTGGAAGCGGTTGTCCAGATGTTGCCGTTATCATCCTCAGAGTCTTCAATCCAGGTGCGGTCGGTTGAATCTATGGGGATATAACGCAGGAAATATAATTAGATTGTTTATTAATCCTGGATTTCTTACTGTTGTTTTATATCCTCTTTTCTTTTTCTTAAGCTATTAAGCTATTCTCTAGTTTAATGTTCAATGTATATCTATTGTTAAGTTCATGACGCTCAGCAACCTATCCCCATAACTATCGCCACAGCTGTTCTTCCTTAACATTCATCATGTAGTCCATGTCGAAAAGTATGACAATTTTTTTTCAGTATCAGTTCATTTTCGAACAATTTCATACGACCTATTATTGGAGAATATTATGATGGATATCGAGAGTGGTTCATGAGCTACTTTTTTGGAAACTGTGAACATTGCTGTTTAAAAGCTCGGATGTGAGTTGCCATTATGTTTATTTATTTGTAATGGAAATATTTGGCACGTCAGTAACTTAAATCAATTTCTCAGCAAGAACAGTGCTTCAGTGCGTTTGTCGGGTCATTGTGTAATAGGGACAACTTCGGTGGATATGTCCTTTAAAAAGTACGTATGAACAATGTTCTCATCAATAGGCTGACGTTTTTGTTATGCTTTAGCGTTTGTGTATCTGTGCATGAGTATCTCGTGCATTACATTACTCTTTGTTTTTTTTCCATATTTGTATACGAGTGTTAATGTGTGTGTTCATGTGCCAGTGTTGATTTGTGCATTTGTGTGACTGCGTATACTTTGTGTTTCTGTCAATGTGTATAATGAATGTGTTATTATGTGTGTTTATGTGTTGGAGTCTATATTTATTTATGAATGCCTGTGTTAGTGTGTGTTTATGCGTTCATGCCTGCTAATGTTTGTGTTAATGTGTCTATTTGTATTCCAAGTGTGTGTCAGTATCTTAATATTTGTGTCTCCTTGAGTGTCCGTGCGTGTGTGTGCGTGTGTGTGAAAAGTGCATTTATGTGTTTGTTGATTTCTGTAAGAATGTATTGATGTGCCTTTATGCCTCCATGTGTTCCCGTGTGTATGAGTATGCAATTTTTGTGTCGACATGTCTGTTCATCTATTTGTTTGTGTGCCATTGTGTAGTTTGTTAATGTATGTCAATGTATGTGTGTTAATGTGTGCCCTTACGTCTAAATTTCTGTCATTGTGAATGTGTGCTAATGCATATGTTAATGGTTACAATTGTGCTTCGTGTACTTTTGTGAGTCTGATTGCCTGATTTTATATGTTTGCCTTTGCGACTGTTTGATTATGTGTGCCTGTGTATATTTGCCTGTGTGCTTGCATGTGCGTGTACTTGTATGGATCTCTGTACTTGTGTGTGTGTTTGTATGTGTGTGTGTATCTCTGTATATGTGTACCTTTGTCTGTGTGTGTACTTGCATGTGTGTTTGTGTGTGTGTTTGCCTGTGCATGTGTGTGTGCATTTGTGTGTCTGTGTGTGTATTTGTCTGCGTGTGTATTCATATGTATGTGTAAGTGTGTGTGTTTGTGGATGTGTATTTGTGTGTGTGTATGTCTCTATGTGTATGTATGTATTTGGTTGTGTGTATTTGTGTGCGTATGTGTGTTTGTATGTTTGTGTATCTATGCATGTGTACGTGCATGTGTGTGTGTGTATGTGCGTATTTCTGTGTGTATGTCTGTGTGTGTGTGTGTGAGAGTGTGTCTGTGTATTTGTGTGTAAACGTGTGTATCTGTAAGTTTGTGTCTGTGTCAGTTGTGTGTAGTTTTATCAGTTGTATGTATTTTTAGAATTGGTCCAAGTTCCATAAAACTCAGTAAGAGAACATTGAAAACCCATAGAGGATTCAATCACCAGTTTAGATTTGGATTATGTGAATTCAATGCTAGCATAAGATTAACAGGAACAATGGTGCTAAAACTTTTTGGCCAGTAAGCTGACTTGTACTGTTGGCAACTGAGTCCTTGCAGTAGAGATCCGTTCCCTTCCCGATTCAATGCTCGGGGAATAGGAGTATAGTGAATTAATAGTCTCCCTCTCTCTTGTCGGTGAAGCAATTTACTTTTGGTTTTCTTTGCTAAGGAGTTGGAGGTAAACTGGGTTAACTAATAACCTTTCCCCCTTCTCTTACTGGGGAATTGGAGCGACAGTGGATAACTTATGCCCCGCCCCTTCTTTGCTGGGGAAGTCGAGGGACAGTGGGTTTACTTCACCCTCTGTTGGGCAAGTGGAGATACAGTGGGTTAACAATTTCACTTTCCCTTCTCTCTGTTGGGGAAGTTGGGGGTCAACAATTTCCCTTCTCCCTCTCCCCGATGAGGGATTGTTGATAAATGTTCCTGTGTGACCCTCACTTCAGTTCCCAGTGGGTGTGATGCAGCAGCTTAAAGCTGACATCCATTTTAAAGGGATGGACAATAAGAGAAGCAGGAACACCGAGATCTAAATGTGCCGTGATTGTCGGAAATGGGAAATTGTCAGATTTCTCCTCAGTGGGAGGAGAGTTAGTGAAGTTATTTTGCGGAATCCCGTAATGAATGAGCTTTACTCTGTTTCCAACCCAGGGTGTATCTGAGCTGGGAGCACTGGGTGTGCAAGACTTGGGTCTGGGCCCTGTAAATATCGGATTTTAACTAAACAGGTCTAACATTAGCAAAAGTGGGAAACAACATTAATTAAGCGATTGTGAATTTAAATCACGATTGCAGAAAAGGACTTTATTATTTTTTATTGAAGTTTGAAATATAAACGAGAGATTCTCATTGACATGAATTAACGGTGTCCATCAGTGCAAGGGAAATGTTCACAAAACTCGGTTTACCGCTGGATTTATCAACCGTTCTGTTGATGATCTTCAAGGGGATCGCTTCATGTCCCACTACACAGGAGTAAGAAGAGCCGCTGGCCCACTCCTCCGCTGCAATGGATAACAGGCTGTACATGAAGAAGGAGCTATTGCCGTTCTCTGCCACCACCTCGGTGTTCTTGTAGTTCCCAGGATTCACTGGCTTGTCATTGACGGTCCACTTGACGAAGATCTCTCGCGGGGAGAAACCTCTCACTAAGCAGCTGAGGGAGACGAATCTCTGAGCGGAGACATCTTCTGCTGAGGGCAGGAGGACAGATACGGACGGTTCTCGCGGATTATAACCTGCATAAAAATTACAATAACTGTTAATAAGCTGGACAATTTCAGAGCCAAAAAAAAAGCGCTGCTTAGAAGTGAGAGAAATGGGGTTTGTCTTGAATCTTAAGGGTTTCCATTTTCCACTTTGAGATCTGACTGGTTTTCCAGCTCGGAGCAGAGTTGGATGTCTAAGAAATTGGGGTCTTCAAAAACTGCTATTTTCTGGATAATAACGAACCTTTAAAGGATTTGCTAACTAGTATGGATTCTCTTTCTGTAAACAGGGTTTCTAAACACTTTGACCTTGAAACAATCTCAGTTCAGGCTGCGATGTTGACATTCCTGAGCTGGTAGGCTGGAGTCTTGTGCACCCCATCGTCTATGCAAATGTTTAGAAAGGACCAGGATGTGAGCATCAGCATGATATAAACTTAAAATCTGACCTCGAGCAGGGGGACGAACAGGAAGTTGGGGATGTGGTAACCACCCTGACACTTTGGGTACATGTCCTGTAACCATTGGTCAGAAAAGTTTGCATTGGTAATTGACACTGGGTAAGTTAACAGCCCTCAGATAAAGGTTATATTAACAAGTGCTCAAGCACAGGGCCTAGGTCCTGGTGGGGCCATATGCTGGTGAGTTGTCGTGGTGAGGTTGCAATGCCCGTCGGCAGCTGCCTTCCTCAAAACGGCCAAGGAGGAGGAGGAAGGTGAGATCAATTCACTTTGTGCCAACCATTTGTCCGCCGCCTGGGTCCAGTAAACTGCTGTCAGCTGTCACCCGTCGTATACGTTTCCGGTCTAATGAATTCCTGCATCATGCCTAAACTGTTGTTTCTTAATAAACTTTTTAAAAATCTTAAATTTCCTGATGACCAGCCGACTGTCCTTTTAGGCATTTTGGCCCCCGAATCCAACGACTTACAGATACAATCCTTTTATCTGAGAACAGAAGAAGTTGGATTAGAAAGTTGCTTAAACTTTACAGCACAGAAAAAGGCCATTCGGCCCACCTAGTCTGTGCTGGTGTTTAAGCTCCACACCAGGCTCCTCCCACCTTAATTCATCTAAACCCAATAGCACAGCCTTCAATTCATTGTTCATTCATTTACTTATCAATTTCCCCCTTAAAGTCTACAGGCCCAGAGCGTTTAATTAGTGAAATTGCCAATCAGAGTAGGCCATTAATACACTGGATACGAAATATTGACCCTAGCACTTACCCTGGAAATAGACACAATGAGTCACTTATTGCTTCAATCTCACCGCTCACCTCTCTTGTGGAAGGAACTTCTCAAAGGAGTCGGCAGATCCTGATGGCTCACCACGCAGTAGAACTCTGCCCCACTCAGCCAGGCTTGTGTCGAGATGTTTACGTTGCTGACCACGCTGCTGGGATCCTCTCCCGACTGGACGGCAATCTCTGATTTCAAAGGTTTCTTTTCTTGGGTCCAGGACACGAGAGCTCCATAAGGAGCATTAGAAACGATGCAGGTCAAGGTCACCGTCGCCTCCAGTAAGACCTGTTCTATTGACGGTGGCAGTAGAGTAATTGTGGGATCGTTGAGGCAGTGGGAATCATCTGTGAGACAGAAATGAAAATCAACCAAAGGTTCACCTTCAAAACCAGGACATCAGTATTCAGCCTTCACTCTCCAAAGGAGATAAATCACCTTGAACATATCAACCTCTAACTATCGTCTTTAATCTTTACACAATACAAAGCCAGCTTGGTCTGTGTAAATTGTTCTCATAATTTGAGTCGTTCAGCCCCGGAAACATTCTAATGAATCTGCGTTGCCCCAGTCCCAACACAAATATAGCATTCCCGAGCCCTGGAATGCAGTACTGAACGCCGCTTTATGAATAGGGTGGATGCACTTTCCAACACTATCCCAAAGCGGTAACAGTTACGGAAATGGGTTTGTATCTCTTACCAGGTCCGGTGGTGTTTCGACTTTGGGTGACACCTTGATGAGTGACCTGACAGGTATAGACCGCGTCGGTGAACCGTTCCCCAGCGGAGACTTTCAGCCGACTGGTCGCCGAGAAGTTCCCGTTCCCGTTCACTTCAAAGGCGGGAGAGGTGACAATTCCTGAATCCATGGGTTGTCCATTCTTCAGCCACTTCACGGTGATTGACTTTGGACGGAAACCGATGATTGAACAGACGACGGTTGCAAATTTGTTGATTCTGATTTCTTCCCGGGAACTCACGGTGAGGAGAACAGTTGGAGGGAAGATCTCAATTGGAGAACCTTCAAGAAACACAGGTTAGACATTTCTTGCAGAAGAAATTGATAACTGATACAATCAGTTACACTGTAACAGGCTCTTTGCGGTAAATTGACACTAACCTGGATTTCCCAGAGGTCAGAACTATGTAGAGCACAATAAATGCGTTATAACCAAGGCCCTATACAAGTTAATCACAACCTTTCTGTTTCTCACAGGTTCCCCAACACTTACATTGCATTCCAATGCTCTTGTCTGAGCCGATGTGTCGAACCTCGCAGTTGATTTTGCTGCATTCCCCCTCTGACTCGGTGATGGTTAACTGGCTGCTCAGGGTATAGGTTCCCTTGTGGTTTCTCACTGACGGGTAAGTCTTAAATCCAGTGGTGATCGGCTGCCCATCTTTCTTCCAGGTCAGGCTGGTGATTTCTGGGGAGTAGTCCATCGCCAAACAGCCGTAGGTGACGGAGCCGTCGGTGTTGTGTTGCTGACAGGGGGAGACCAGGCTGTAGAGAATGGGCGAAGATGGTGTCCCTGGGAAAGAATGGCCGATTGAACAAGTGAGACTCTGTGAGTTGTGGTCATTAAGCAACCAAACAACTAAAAATTTGACTATAACTATAAACATATCCTAACATACTCCAACTAAAACCTATATCGACATTTGAACTTCTATTATTTCCATCATTTGGTCATCCTCACCTGTCGATTCCCTCTTCAGAAACCCACACCTCTTTCTCCGCCTCTAACACATTAATAAAACAATTTGATACCATCCGAATAATGTACCTTTCATTGGATTAAAGTAGAAGAGCAGAGGATTTTCCCCATTATTTCGGCCACAGTTTATTTCTCAAACAGCAGCACTTTGTATCATTTAAATCATTGCAGTTTTGGAAATTGGCTCTGTTCAAATTGACTGATGCCCCCTCCCCTCTCCATGTCCCCGCTAAACAAAGAATAGCAACGACCCTTCGAAAGTACCTTTGTAGTGGTACCTATATAATGACCATAGAACTCTAAACTGAATACCAGTTACAGTAAGTACGACATTTTCCAATCGTATGTACATATGAACATGCGGATCAGGAGCAGGAGTAGGCCATTCGACCTTTCGAGCCTCCTCCATCATTCAATACGATCATAGCTGATCTGATTGTGACGTTAACTTCACATTCCCGCCTACTCTCCGCTCACCTTTGACTCCCTTGTCAATGAAGAATCTCTCTACCTCTGCCTTGAAATATTAATGACTCCATCTCTCTTCGGGGAAGAGAGTTCCAAAGTTTCACGACCCTTTGAGAGGGAAATAAAACCCCTTCATTTCCGTCTGAAATGGGAGACCTCTAACTTATAAATTGTGTTCCCTGTTTCTAGTCTCTCCCACAAGGGGAAACATCCTTTCAGCATCCACCTGTCAATTCCCCTCAGGATCTTATATGTTTCAATAAAATCAGCTCTCATTCTGCTAAACTCCAATGGATACAGGCCCAGCCTATCCAAACTTTCCTCATAAGATAACCGACAACACCTCTCAGCATCAGTTGAATGAACATTCTCTGAACAGCTACTAATGCTTTTATATCCTATCTTAAAGGAGGCCGAAACTGCACACAGTAATTCAGACGAGGTCTCACCAACGCCTTGTTAAACTTTAGCAAAACATCCTTGCTTTTATATTCTATTCCCTTGTAATAAATGACAACATTCCCTTTGCCTTCCTCATCACTTGCTATTCCTGTATTGTAACTTTTTGTGATTCATGCACCAAGGGATCCAGATCCCTCTGTACTTCAGGGTTCTGCAATCCCTCTCCCTTTCAATAATATGCTGTTTGTGTATTCTTCCTGCCAAAGTGGATAAGTTTATATTTTCCCACATTGTACTGTATTTGCCATATTTTTGCCCGCTCACTTAACCTATCGAAATCCCTTTGCTGACCCTTTATCTCCTCTTCACAAGTTACTTTCCTACCTACCTTTCACAGAATCACAATATCACACAGTGCAGAAGAGGCCCACCGACACGTGAGAAACACTTGACCTACCTACCTAATCCCATTTACCAGCACTTGGCCCATAGCCTTGAATGTTTTGACGTGCCAAATGCTCATCCAGGTACTTTTTGAAGGATGTGATGCAACCCGACTCCACCACCCTCCCAGGCAGCGCATTCCAGACCGTCACCACCTTTTGGGTAAAAAAGTTTTTCCTCACATCCCCCCTAAACCTCCTGCCCCTCACCTTGAACTTATGCCTCCTCGTGACTGACCTTTCAACTAAGGGAACAGCTGTTCCCTTTCCACCCTGTCCATGCCCCTCAAAATCGTGTACCCAAGATCAGGCCGCCCCTCAGTCTTCTCTGCTCCAACGATAACAACCCAAGTCTATCCAAACACTTTTCAAAACTTAAATGTTTCATTCCAGGCAACATCCTCGTGAATCTCCTTTGCACCCCCTCCAGTGCAATCACATCCTTCCTATAATGTGGCGACCAGAACTGCACACAGTACTCCAGCTGTGGCCTCACCAAGGTTCTATACAACTCCAACATGACCTCCCTACTTTTGTAATCTATGCCTCGATTGATAAAGGCAAGTGTCCCATATGCCATTTTCACCACCCCACTAACATGCCCCACCGCCTTCAGAGATCTATGGGCACACACGCCAAGGTCCCTTTGTTCCTCAGAATTTCCTAATGTCATGCCGTTCATTGAATACTTCCTTGTCAAATTACTCCTTCCAAAGTGTATCACCTCACACTTTTCAGGGTTAAATTCCATCTGCCACTTATCGGCCCATTTGACCATCCCGTCTATATCTTCCTGTAGCCCAAGACACGCAACCTCACTGTTAACCACCCGGCCAATCTTTGTGTCATCCGAAAACGTACTTATCCTATATCCTTAACTATGTCGTTTATATAAATGACAAATAATTGGGGATCCAGCACAGATCCCTGTGGTACATCACTGGACACTTGCTTTCAGTCACTAAAGCATCCTTCTGTCATCACCCTCTGTCTCCTACAACTAAGCCAATTTTGAATCCACCTTATCAAATTACTCTGTATCCCATGTGCATTTGCCTTCTTTATAAGTCTCCCATGTGGGACCTTGTCAAAGGCTTTGCTGAAATCCATATAAACTACATAAACAGCACTACCTTCATCTACATACCTGGTCACCTTCTCAAGAAATTCAATCAAATTTGTAAGGCATGACCTCCCTCTGACAAAGCCATGCTGACTATCCCTGATAAAACTTTGCCTCTCCAAGTGTAGATAGATTCTCTCCTTCAGAATTTTCTCCAATAGTTTCCTTACCACTGACGGGAGACTCATTGGTCTGTAGTTCCCTGGCTTATCTCTACAACCCTTCTTAAATAGCTGAACCACATTAGCTGCTCTCCAGTCGTCTGGCACCTCCCCCGTGGCCAGAGAGGAATTAAAAATTTGGGTCGGAGCCCCTGAGATCTCCTCCCTTGCCTCCCTCAGCAGTCTGAGACACAAATCATCCGGACCTGGAGATTTGTCCACTTTTAAGCCTGCCAACACCACCGATACCTTGTCACTCCCTATATTAATTTGCTTAAGAACCTCGCAGTCTCTCTCCCCGAGTTCCATACCTTCATCCTCATTCTCCTGGGTGAAGACGGATGTGAAATATTCGTTCAACACTCCACCGATGTCCTCTGGCTCCACCCATAGATTCCCCCCGTGGTCCCTAATGGGCATTACTCTTTCCCTGCTTATCCTCTTCCCATTGATATGCTTATAGAATATCTTGGGATTTCCCTACCTTTACCAGCCACAGCTTTCTCATATCCCCTCTTTGCTCTCCTAATTGCTTTCTTAAGCTCCACCCTGCACTTTCTGTATTCTACCTCCGCTGATTTGCTTCCCTTGTACCTGCCAAAAGCCTCTCTTTTCCTTCTCATCATAACCTGAATATCCCTGGTCATCCATGGTTCTCTGGGCTTGTTACTCCTTCCTATCACCCTAGAGGGAACATGTTGAGCCTGTACCTTCCCCATTTCCTTTTTAAACGCCCCCTACTGCTCCTCTGTAGACTTACCCACAAGTAGCTGCTCCCAGTCTACCTTGGCCAGATCCTGCCTTATTTTACTAAAATTTGCTCTCCCCCAATCCAAAACATTTTTTTGCAACTTGTCTCTTTCTTTGTCAATAACAAGCTTAAATTGTACCATGTTGTGGTCGCTTTCACTAAAATGCTCCCTCCCCCTCCCACCACCACCTCAGCCAGCTGTCCACCTTCATTCCCTAGAATTCGGTCCGGCACTGCGCCGTCCCTTGTTGGACTCTCTACACATTGATCTAAAAAGTTCTCCTGTACATATTTCAAGAAGTCCACTCCATCCAAGCCCTTAACACTATGTCCATCCCAATTAATGCTGGGAAAGTTGAAATCACCTAATATAATTACCCGATTGCTATTGTTTTTACACACCTCCGCAAATTGCGCACATATTTGCTCCTCTATTTCCCGTTTACTATCTTATTATTTATTATAATAAACACCTGAGAATGTGGCTGCCCCTTTTCTATTCCTAAGCTCTACCCACAAAGCTTCATTCGATGCCCCCTACAAGATATCGTCTCTCCTTACTGCAGTAACTGTCTCCTTATCTAATAATGCAATGCTTCCTCCTCTTTTACCCCTCCCCTGTCTTGGCTGAAGATTCTATATCCCGGAATGTTGAGCTGCCAATCCCACCCCTCGCTCAATCATGTCTCCATGATGGCTATGATATCACAATTCCACTTGTCAATCCTCATCCTTAACTCATCCATTCACCTTGTAACACTCCTGGCATTAAAGTAGAGGCCATTCAGCCTTTCCTTACTCCCTTGAAACTTAATGCAGCTGTACTCCCTCTCACTTGATTGTTTTACTGTATTATTATGTGTCCCTTTTCTGCTAATATTCTGTGTCCCGGGCACTGGAAATGTCCCCGGCTTCCCACATGGAGCACGAGGAGCACACCACGGCTTTGAGATCTCCTGCCATGACTTATCCCTATAAATTAAATCTTTGTGTCATCAGAAAATTTATCAAGCATTCATTTGGTCCCTTCATTGAAGTAATTTATATAAATTGTAAATAGTTGAGGTCCCAGCACTGATCCTTGTGGCACTCCACTTGTTGCATCTTGCCAATCTAAAATAACCAATTTATCCCTATTCTCTGTTTCCTGTTAATTAACCAAACTTCTGCTGATATGAATAACATGCTGATATGTTACCCCTGATACCATGAGTTCTTATTTTGAATAGTAACTTTCTCAAATGCCTTCTGGAAACCCAAGTACAGCACATCCCCAGGTTCTCCTTTATTCACATTCCTTGTTACTTCCTCAAAGGCCTCAAATAAATCAGCCAAACATGATTTCCCTTTCAAAAAACCATATTGATTCTACATAATTGCATTTGGATTTTCTAAATTACCCGTGATAAATTCCTTAGTGCTAGATTCCAGCATTTTCCCTTGGCAGATGTTAAGATAACTGGCCTGTTGTTTCTTGATTCTCTTTCCCCCCTTTATTTGATATATGAGCCTCATTCACTATTTTACAATCTGACGGGATCTTTCTTGAATCGAGGGAAGTTTGGGAAATTAAAAGCAATGCCTCTGCTATTTTAGCAGCCACTTCTTTAAAGCCAAAATATTTGTCCAACTTCTCTGCCCATTTCCTTATTTTCGATTGTTACAGCCTTGTCCAATCTGTGGCACGTGGTTGGGTTGTGGCCTCAGGAGCCATTATTCAAAATGTCTGTAAAGCGGTTGAGTGGAGTTAAAGATAGATGTAAGGAGTTCCTCGAATCACAGTTCCTCGAACTCCTCGAATCACAGGCTGGTCCTCTATCCCATTAGTTGCGGATAGGCTCACTAGCGAGCCTATCAGCAGGAAACGTGAGAGAGAAACAGATTGTGATTGGAGAGGCAGTGAATATCGGCAGGGGAGAAGGGCAGAGAGCCGCGAGGCAGCGCACAAATACATTGTCTCCCTTCCATCCCAGCCACAGAGCGCCTTTCCCCAGGAATGGAAAGGATTTCAGGGGGACGAGAGACAATAAGGGAGAGAGAGAGAGAAAGTGGGGCACAGGGGGCCTGGGGCCTCGATTCGCAATTGCTTTCCCCAGGCTCTCCCTGCTATCGCCTGGCTCTCTGACCTTTCCCCCGGCACTCTGCCCTTTCCCTCGGGTATTTGCTCTTTCCCCCGGCTCCCTGAGCTTCCCCCCACACTCCCATCCCGGCTCTCTGCCTCTTCCCCCGGCTTTCTTCCCTTTCCCCCAGCTCTCTTCCCTTTCCCCCGGCGTCTCAGCCCTTTCCCACGGCTCTCTGCGCTTTCCCACGGCCTCTCAGCACTTTCCCACGGCTCTTTGCACTTTCCCCCGGCTCTCTTCCCTTTCCCCCGGCCGCTCTGCCCTTTCCCACGGCTCTCTGTGCTTTCCCACGGCGCTCTACACTTTCCCCCGGTTCTCCGCCCTTTGCCCCTCCTGTCTGCCCATTTTCCCCAGCCCCTCTGCGCTTTCCCCCGGCACTCTGCTCTTTCCCCCGGCTCTCTTCTCTTTCCCACGGCCTCTCGGCCCTTTCCCACGGCTCTCTGCGCTTTCCCACGGCTCCCTGCGCTTTCCCAAGGCTCTCTACACTTTCCCCCGGTTCTCCGCCCTTTGCCCCTCCTCTCTGCCCATTTGCCCCGCTTTTTCTGCACTTTCCCCCTTCTCTCTGCCCTTTCCCCCTTCTCTCTACTCTTTCCACCCCTTTTCCCCCGGCTCTCTTCCCTTTCCCCTGGCTCTCTTCCCTTTCCCCTGGCTCTCTGCGCTTTCAGCCGGCTCCCGGCGCATTCCCCCCGGCCTCTCTGCGCTTTCCCACTTCTCTCAGCCCTTTCCCCCTTCTCTCAGCCCTCGGCCCTCGGTCCTTCCCCCCGGCCTTCGGTCCTTCCCCCCCGGCACTCGGCCCTTTCCCCCCGGCCCTCGGCCCTTTCCCCCCGGCCCTCGGCCCTTTCCCCCCGGCCCTCGGCCCTTTCCCCCCGGCCCTCGGCCCTTTCCCCCCGGCCCTCGGCCCTTTCCCCCCGGCCCTCGGCCCTTTCCCCCCGGCCCTCGGCCCTTTCCCCCCGGCCCTCGGCCCTCGGCCCTTTCCCCCCGGCCCTCGGCCCTTTCCCCCCGGCCCTCGGCCCTTTCCCCCCGGCCCTCGGCCCTTTCCCCCCGGCCCTCGGCCCTTTCCCCCCGGCCCTTGGCCCTTTCCCCCCGGCCCTCGGCCCTTTCCCGCGGGCTCTCGGTCCTTTCCCCAGGCCCTCTGCCCTTTACCCCGGCCCTCTGCCCTCTCCTCTTCTTCCCTGAGTTCCCTCCCACCCCACCCCGCCTGGGCACTCTGTCCTTTCCCCTGGCTCTCAGCCCCTTCCCCCGGCTATTTGAGATTCCCCCCCACCCACCGCCCCGGCTGTCTGCCCTTTTCCGCCGGCTCACTGTCCTTTCCCCCCGGCGCTCCACGCTTTCCACCGACACTCGTCATTCCTTTTCAGCCCTGCTCCACTTTCAGGCATTTCAAGGCCTCAGGCCTCGCTTCCAGGTCTCCCTTCCCCGCAGCTCCCGCCCTCCCATCCTCCCACCCACCGATTTAGGAAAAGTGATTGAGTGTGTAAGCGTGTGCCTGGGTGACCGTGTGAGTGTGGCCGAGTGACAGAGTGAGGGTGGGTGGGTGAGTGAGGGTGCATGAGTAAGGGTGAGTAAGTGAAGGGGTGAGTAAGGGTGGGTGGTGAGTAAGCGTGGGTGCGTATCTGAATGTGAGTGAGTGAGTGAGAGTGGATGAGAGAGTGAGGGTGGATGATTGAATGAGGGTAGATGAGTGGGTGAGTGAGGGTTGGTGGGTGTATGAGGGTGGGTGAGTGGGTGAGTGCGGGTGGGTGGGTGGGCAAGAGTGGATGAGTGATTGAGTGCGAGTGAAGGTAGGTGAGTGAGGGTGGGTGAGTGATTGAGGGTGAGTGATTGAATGTGAGTGAGGATGAGTAAGTGATGGTGAGTGAATGAGGGTGAGTGAATGAGGGTGAGTGGGTGAGTGAAGGTGGGTGAGTGAGGGTGAGGGTGGGTGGATGACTGAGGGTGAGTGAGTAAGAATGAGTGAGTGAGGGTAGGTGAGTGTGGCTGAATGAGTGAGTGAGGGTGAGTGAGTGTGAGTGAGGGTGAGTGAGTGAGAATGAGTGAGTAATTGATGCTGAGTGAATGAGGGTGAGTGAATGAGTGAAGGTGGGTGAGTGAGAGTAAGTGAGTGAGGGTGAGTGAGGGTGAGTGAGGCTGGGTGGGTGACTAAGGGTGAGTGAGGGTCAGTGAGTTAGGGTAGGTGAGTGTGGTTGAGTGAGTGAGGGTGAGTAAGTGAGGGTGGGTGAGTGCGAGTGAGTGTGTGAGAGTGAGTGAGTGAGTGTGGTTGAGTGAGTGAGGCTGGGTGGGTGAGGGTGGGTGAGTGAGTGAGGGTGAGTGAGTGAGGGTGGGTGAGTGAGAGTGAGTGAGTGACAGTGAGTGAGTGAGGGTGAATGAGTGAGGGTGGGTGAGTGAGGGTGATTGAGTGTGAGGGTGAGTGAGTAACGGTGAGTGAGTGAGGGTGAGTGAGTGAGGGTGGGTAGTGAGGGTGAGTGAGTGAGGGTGAGTGATTGTGGGTAGTGAGGGTGCCCAGGTGCTGCAGGCTCATCAAGGCAATGTTTCTCCAGATGATTTTCCGCTCCGGCTCAGCTTTCCGTTGCCTGTTGTCCACAGCCGATCTGGGGGTTCCTCCATTTGGCTCCACCACCTCCACCTCCTCCTCTTCCTCTCCATCGATCTTGTTCCGATTCTCCATATTGATCAGCTTCCAGTAACACCGGCTGTGTAAAGTCAGGCAGCAGTGTAGATCCCTGGCCAGCTGCTTTAATGCCGATGCCTTTCTTTGAGAAACCCGTGTCAGTGTGCGAATAGGCAGACGGAGGGGGCTGGAGGGGAAGGTTACAGCAAAACCAGGATGGGCCGTGCAGGCATCTTGCACCAAGTGTGCACCAGTAATGGGGACCCAGGCAGCTATGGTCTCCGCCATATCCCTCCCCTTTCCTTGTTTCTTTGTGTCTGGTTCAGCACATGGAAATTCTCTCCATACATGGTGATGTCATCTGTTTAATTTCATTTTACACCAAAAGACATCAGAAATGGAACAATGAACACGCATGCAGCTTCACGGATTTTCAATCTACAATTGGTATTTTCAGCCCACTTCTGTGTGTGAGAATGTGTGTGTGTGTGCGTGAGAGAGGGAGAGAGAGAGTGTGTGTGTGTATGTGAGAGTGTGTGTTTGAGAGAGGGAGAGTGTGTGTGTGATAGGGCATATAAGTGTGGGAGACAGAGTGTGTGAGATAGAGAATGTGTGTGTAAGTGGGAGAGAAAGTGTGTGTGTGAGAGAGAGAGGGAGAGAGAGAGTGTCTGTATGTGTGTGTGTGATAGGGAGCATACGTGTGTGAGAGGGAGAACATGTGTGTGTGTAGAAGAGAAAGAGTGTGTTAGGGAGAGAGTGGGTATGTGTGTGTGAGTGTGTGTGTGTGCGCGTGCCAGACAGAGAGGGAGTATCTGCGTGAGAGAGAGAAAGAGAGAATGAGAGAGAGTGTGTGTGCGTCAGAGAGAAAAAAGTGTGTGCATGAGAGAGAATGCGTGTGTGTTTGTGTGTGTACATGATAGAGAGAGAGAGAGAGAATGAGGGTGTGTGTGTCAGAGAGAGTGTGAGAGAGTGTGTGTGTGTGGGAGAGAGGGTGCATGTGTGTGTGAGAGAGTGCCTGTGCATAAGAGAGAGGGTGTGTGTGTGTGAGAGAGAATGAGTGTGTGAGTGCATGTGTGTGTGTGAGAGAGTACATGTGTGAGAAAGAAAGGGTGCCTCTGTATGTGAGAGATAGTGTGCACGTGTGTGTGAGAGCGTGCGTATGTGAGTGAGAGTGTATGTATGTGAGAGTATATGTGTATGAGAGAATGCTAGTGTCTGTGTGTGAGAGTGTGTGTGAAAGAGAGAGGCAATGGGTGAGGGACAGAGTGAGTGTGTGTTAAGAAGAATTTGCGTGTGAGAGAGAGAGACTGCGAGTGTGTGAGAGGGTGTGAGTGTGTATGTGTGAGGGAGAGAGCGAGTGTGTGAGAGACAGAGTGTTTGAGAGAGAGAGTGTGAGTGAGGGTGTGTATGAGAGAAGTGTGTGTCAAAGAATGAGCGAGTGAGGGTGTGTGGGAAAGAGACTGAGTGTGTCGAGGTTGATCAGCCATGATTTTATTGGATGGAAGACAGGCTCGAAGGGCCGAATGTCCTCCCTGTGCTCCCATTTCTGCCATTCATTCCTCCCCCTGCAGGCAGCAATCCAATGACTCAGTTTTTGATGGAGGCTCCTTTTCCTCAAATCCCCCGCGGCTGGTTATTTGGAGCGGGAGCCTGGTCATTGTCCATTTCAGTCGTTTAAATAACTCGCAGCCTCTGATCAGATCAGAACAGGCGCTGCTCTCTGGAGCCTCACTGTCACTCCCTGATTCTGTTTGTTCTGAAATTGTGCTCAAGTCTGGTCACTCGTATTCAATGATTTTCTGATACTTAACATGCTGAAACATAATTAATTTATTAACATTTATACATGTTCTCCCCAGGAATATTGTTAAAAACAATGAACATGCGACATTTCAACCGAAATGACGCAAGTTCGTGCATTCCACCTCAGAAACCGTGAAGCCAAACGCCAGCTTAAAGTAATCTGGTGTGGCCAACACTGACGCATTGCGAGCACCCTATCTACTTAGGAGTCACCCTTGACAGATGCCTCACCTTCAAGAACCACATTGAAAAGACAAAGGCAAAAGTGAGCGCACGAAACAACATCCTGAATAAGCTCACTAACACAAAATGGGGAGCAAGCTCGAAAACATTGCGAACCAGTGCACTTGCTCTTTGCTATTCCACTACCAAATACACCTGCCCTGCATGGGAAAGATCTACTCATGCTAAGGAGATGGATGCCGTTCTGAATGCAGGCTGCCGACTTATCACAGGTTGTTTAAAACTAACAAACACCAACAGCCTATATATCCTGGCGGGTATCGCTCCCCCGATATGAAAAGAATGGTAGCCAGCAAGAAAGAGCGACTCCATCAAACATCAGATGAGAGGCACCCTCCACATGGTCATACACCTACACCCAGCCGCCTAAAGTCAAGGAAGAGCTTCATGAACAGTGTTGTTCCATTACAATCAACCCCATCTGAAGCCCACATCGCCTTGTGGAAAGACCGGCTCGCCAGTCTCGAACAACGCCCAGTGATGGAAATTCTACCGGATGAAAGCCTTCCCCCAGGAGCTAATTGCAACTGGGCAACCTGGAAGTGCCAGACTTGCGACTGGTGTAGGTCGTTCAAAGGTGTCACTAAGCAAATGGGGATATACAACCAGCCCTACAACTTGTGAATGGTGAACTGAGCCACAGACCTTGCAACATCTTCTGCAATGCCTATCGCTAGAGGAACCCTGCACAGTTGCAGATCTTGCCGAATTCAACAACAAGGCACAAAAATGTGTCCAGTTCTGGCTGGGCCATGTATAGACTGTCCGTGGACACGATAAGAAGAATTTCAACCGAGCAATGGAACAATTTATTTTCACAGATCTGGCTCGAGAACTCACAGCCAGTTAGTTCGATGCTGATTCAGTTTGATTGACCTCTGCGGGGAGAAGACTCTCAGGTCAGGAACAGGACAAGTTAAGATATGGATTAAAGCTCCCACTCTTCCCCCGGTACACTCCTGTCATCAGCTGCAAGGGTGGGATTCAACAGGAAGCCGTCTCTCCACTGAGCTGTCAAACACTACGGGTCAGGTACAGCACCAGTTTGATATAAAATAAAGCTCCCTCTACATTGTTCCATCAGATATGCCCAGGGGATGGTTCAGCCCGGTTTTGATATAAATGCTGTGGCTGCAAGAGCCGGTCAGAGGCTGGGAATTCTGTGGCGAGTCATTCAACTCCTATCGTCCAAAGGCAACTCACCGTCTACAAGGAATATGTCAGGACTGGGATTGAATAGTTTCCACTTATCTCAATGAGTGAAACTTCAAAAAACCCCAAGGAATTCGATACCATCCAGGGCAACATAGCCCGCAAAATTGGCACCCCATCCACCACCTTAAACATTCACTCCCTCCCGCATCGACGCACAGTGGTAGCAGTGTGTGCCACATATAAGACGCGCTGTAGCAACTCGCCAAGACTCCTTCGACAGCATCTTCAAAACCCACGACCTCTCCTAACTAGAAAGACAAGGCCAGCAGGTGCTTGGGAACACTGCCACCTGTATGTTCCCCTCCAAGACACCCACCATCCAGACTTGGAACTATATCACTGTCCCTTCAACTGTCACGTCCTGGAACTTGCTTCCTAAAAGCACTGAGTGTACCTGCAGCTATTCAAGGAGGTGGCATATCAAGACTTCCTCAAGGAACAATTAGGTATGGGCAAAAAATGCCAGCCTTGCCAGTGACCCCAACATCCAATGATAGGATTAAAAATAAGGTACAGATTAATTTCTTCCTTCACCCTGTCCCATTAAATAGGCCAAGGACTACTACAGCATGGATTAAAATAGAATAAAACACTCTCTGCATTGCCTAACTGAACACTCTCACGACAGATACATCGCTGGTTTAAAATCGACATAATCTCATTCGACAGTCTGTCTGTCGTTTCTCAATTGTTTTTTCAGACTGTCACAATCTGCGTTAGGTACATCATTTCTGAGGCGCTGAGCCAAACATGAAATCAAGCCTTCACATTTCTCACAGATACAAGTTTTTTGAAAAAATAAATCAAATTGCACTTACTGAAATATAGGAGAGCGAACCAGAAGGTTAACAACCAGCCAGGAAGATTCCTGGTCCCAGCACAGTGACCACGTGCACAGAAACAGAACAGACACAAATGGTGCAACAAGCGAGTTCCCAGCAGATCGATCTGTTCAATCTGTCCATTTCATTCAAGCTGTTTGATTCTAATTGATCAATGGTCAATTTACTACAATTATTCTATAAATTCTCTGAAATTAATCTGATTTTCATTTCAAAACTCCCTTTGAAGTCCATCTAATTCTCCCTGTCTGCCTCAAATCTCCAAACAATGTAAGATTTAAGTTCCCCTGAAAATGAGTGCAGCAAATATTACATATTCAGGATAATTTGGTATCCGCAACAGAGACTCAATGACAGGGTAAGAATTAAACAAATCAGGAAACACTCGCATTGAAAACCGATTACCCACTGATTTGATTTGATTTTAGATATAAATGTAACAAATAAAATCATCGAGGCGAAACACCTTATCGAGCTGAGCACAGCTGAGTGAGAAAAGTATTCTTTTCTAAATTCATTTTGGATACAATTAAATATTCTCCCCATACTTTGAGATTTCGCATTCACTATGACTATTTGATTGTTGGAGTTCATTTATGTTGAATTAATTATCACTAATATTATATTGTAAGTTAATTATCTTGTTATTGTCAATTCATTTTCTTGTTAGCTGATTTCTACTCTATAATATTAAAAAACGATTTTCAATAATTGAAAGTTCGTTTCTCCCTGTTACTTTGTGAAATAATTGGGGTTTATTTAAATCTACCTTACACTGAAACAATGTTCAATAATAAACTTCAAATTACTAGTTGGAAACATTCAGGCAAGTATGTCACTTTTAGTTAAACCTAATCACTGTTTACTTTTTAACGCTTACTTCTGCTGCTCTGTTTTAACCAACAAAATTCTAAACTATGCGTGTTTCTGAACGCATTGAGAAATCATAAATTCCATCTATTCTCATCGAGTAATTCATACGACGAGCTTATGAGTGGAATATTTGAAATATTTTCAAATCTGCCGGGGTCACATCGCATTAACTGTCGATGAGCTGTAACATAATCTGTTTGCTAAAACGAGTCTCTCGAGTTTATAAATTGTCTTAACTCGAAATTATTTTAAAAAAGATTGTTCCTGGCAGTTACTTTTTATCAATACAAGTGCTTCCTAGATTTAATAGCTCAGGCATTTAAAAAATATTTTACTCCCGCAATTCACCCAATCTCTACAATTTAATTATTAAATATGTTGTTCGTTGAAAGAAGATCCAAATTGATCAGTATAAAACTTGATGAGAACAATTCATTCAGATCACCTTCGACAATGAAATATAATAAGCAAAGTGATAGGAGATTTTGTTGTTAAATTTAATATTTAATAAGGATTAAGCATGAAGCTTAGTTATAATCTGTTCTTCGCCTATACTTTCATCCTGTGTACAGCACATCTATGGAAGACAGGATGTTTTTATTAAATTCAAAACTAACATTAATGTTTGAAATTAAATTAATCTGTTCGAATTTCAAGCTTTTACTTGTCAATCTCTATTCATATGCAGTCTGCACCTTCCTGCAGTTTAAAAAAATATAAGATCAATTCCTTTACTACCAGAGACCTTTAGAAAACTGTTTAAGAAGAGATTAGTGACAAGTATCTGACTATCCAAATCCCAATGACATTGAAGGAATAATATGGTTACGGCTGCACAGAAAGAATGTAATAACTGGATAGACATATTGCCAAACTGCAACGTCAAACTCTTCTTTAAGTCAATGCAAATGTTATCAGGGATATAAAAAATAATTCAAAATATCTTGTGAAACTGAACAATTCTGTAGAGTCAGTATATTCTTATTGAATTTTCTTCATGCATAATCACAAAATTCTCCCAGCCTAAAAACTTTCCCGATCATGTTAATTGTGCGCAGTGCACAGCAGAATTGTGAAAGGCGATTAATGATCAATTATGTTCATATGAAAGCTGTTCAGTCAATATGGAGAAATGTTACCACATTATAATTGTTTGAATTATATTAATCTTATTCTACCATTTGAAAACGTGTTAATTATGTAGTTTCTGACTGCAGTAACGAATTATGTTCTGAATGAACGCCATAATCCGTGGTTTAGTTTAATCTGCAATTATCAATTAAAATCAAAACAAAATGTTCTAACACATCTTTAAACGCTTGTTCCCCATTTCTGAAGTCTGTCTGTTCTCTGCCTACAATCGCGCTTCAAGCAGATACAAACGCCTAGACTGTTTCCAATCAACCTCAAAACGTGTAACCGCTCAATGTCACCGAGTTTAAACAATGCAGGAACAATGCAGAACCGCCAAACCGTTTCACAAATTCTACTAATTCAAAGTCACCCAGGCACACACTCTCCTCAGGAGAAAAATACCAAATCACATCACTGAGGGGCTGAAACCCGTTCCATGGAGAAGCAGCTCAATTCTACAAACACTTCCAACAGTATCCAATGTAACATTGCAAGAAAATCTCAATATCGAATCCAGACAAACCAGAACGTCATCAAATGAATGAATAATTAAACTAGACAGAAATATGGAATAATGGCAACAGCATTGTGAGTGTTCGGAACATGTTCAATAAATTAATGTTGAAACTTAAGCATATTTTGTTAATATTGGGTTTGATTTCAAACATATTTAAACACTTGTGCAGGAGATGGCAAAACCCGCAGCCATTAGATGTCACCGAGATTAATCATTGCAGAAACGTCAAACTGTTTTAACAGACGTTGGATATTTCAAGTAACCCGGGCACACATTACCCTCAGCAGATAAACACCAAATCACAACAACCAAGGACCGAATCCCTCAGCAGCACTTTTTGGCAAGACACAGCGGAATTATGTAACTCAATTTCAGCAGAATCGCATGAAACATTGTAAAAAAATCTGCACACAGAATCCACCAAACCCACGTTTCAGTGAACGAATAAATTATTAAAATAGACAAAAATATAAAACAAAGGCTCAAATAAAACAATTATCAAATCAGTGCATGGCTCTTACCTGCAGTCACCGTCACCATTGTCCCTTGTCCCCAGTAGCTCATAGCGTCACAGTGTTAAATTCCCTGGGCTGTACCATACGAAAACTGTCCCTACGCAAAAAAGACAGTTATTTTAAATATTCATAAGTCAGGGGCAAAGTAAGGTCACGATGAATCTTTACGAAATTATACTTGTGTTTGTAAATATATTTAGCTATTCATCAATGACCCTCATGTTTTATATTTCACAGAGTAACAAATTAACATGTTATTGAAATCACCAACTGATGAATGCATAATTATCACAGCTTTTCTATCTTAAACCATGTTTTTTGGGCAGTACTGGACATAAATAATACTTCACTGTAAATATAACAGGATTGTAAAAGAGAGCACTGACCCAGGCAGACTCAATTAGTGCTGAGGGGTTCTTGTATTGACAGTAACTGCTGTGCCATCCCGTATATCACAGTGAGATATACCATGTCAAATACTGCGGCAGACTGTTAATTGTAAATACAGAGATTTAATCGCACTGCGCTCTCAAAAACCTGATTCCGACTCGCCTAAGAGTGAATCAGTGAGATATTTCAGCTTGTACTGGGCATTATATTCATAAATGTGATTGGAATTCTTTTAAAACCTCTTTGCGGATTTAGCATGCCCATCAACACGAACAAAGTGGAAGAATTTTATATCTTTTTGCAAACCAATATTACCTCTGCTCATTATTTTACTTAAATTCCATTTTTTTGACGTTCCTGCTGTGTTAGAGATCACCAATTTAAACAAACTCCTTCTCTGAGTTTTTGTATGAGGATGTCGCTGTGCACAGCACTGTGACCCACTGTAGTACCACAGTGAAATACACCCGCACAGAAACTGCACCCACTCTGTTCAGTGCTGTCTCTCAATATTCACTTCAAATTGACGTTTACTTCCGATCTAGTTTAGAATTCAAGCAGCAATTTACAAAACTCAACGATCAGAGACCTCCGCCAAGTATCAAACATATCAAATTGAACGTTATATCCAGGTCTGTAATTGCGGAAACTGTTAACAGTAAATATAAACACAGCCAAAAGCTCAGCCCATTATTGGTTTGTTAGGTTTTTCTGTTAAATTTGCTGTTTTACTTTTGTCAGAAGCGGTTTGTTGTCTGGTTCTGATCATTACAGTTAATATTACATTTAAAGCAAGTGCTGACCGTCAGGTTATGATGGAAGTTGTTGAGTCCCTCTCGATCTGTTCTTGTTCGGCTCCTGCCCTGGTTCCTCTCGTTGTGGCCTCTTGCACAGTAATAGATGGCGGTGTCTTCAATCTTCAGGTTTGTCATGTCCAAGGAGAAGATGTTCCTTGAAGTGTCTTTGGATGCAGTAAATCGATTCTTAATTGCTGGGGCGTAGCTGTTGCTGGATGAACTATAGTAATAAACCAACCACTCCAGCCCCTGTCCGGGAACCTGTCGGACCCAGTGCATGTAAGCACTACCAAGATCGAAGCCGCTGGTTTAACATGTCAGTCTCAGGGAGCCTCCGGGACGCCCGGTCTCTGCCTGTGGCTGATACCATGGAATATCCGACTGGACACCTGTAAAAATATATCAAAAACCCCGAGGGTTAATCGTGGTGAAATGATTCCCGGCTCTGTAACATTCCAGAGAGAGATTAACACTGAAACAATAACAGTGAGAGGCTTGGACAATAAAAACTACTCACGGGATAAGAAAGTCAGCAACAAACTGAGAGAAATCGCCGACCTCATCCTTCTGGTCATTTGGGGAAAATGGTGCTGTCCAGAACTCAGTGAACAAACCAGCTCCCGGACTGTTGGATTGCGGCCCCAGTGAGCGGCATTTAAATACCCGGCAGAAGGGGGCGGGTTTCCAGGCGCCGCCTGTTGATTCCCTGGTGGAGGCGGCGACTGGATCCACGCCCCTCCTTCCACACCCCCAACAGAATGGACTCAGATATTTACAATAGGTTATTGTTAAAAGTGGACATTTTATCTGTATCGGGATATTTGGCTGAATGGCTTCATTGTAATGTCTCCTTTGGTTCTAATTGTGAAATTACAGTTGAGCATCTGTTAATAAAAACCTAATTCCATTGTAAATTAGTCCATTTATTTCTGCACTATCTCACAAGGGGTTGAATCTAAAAAAATAAATTACATTATCAGGGAATTAAGAGACTCTCAATCTGTGTTGCAGCAACTCCAGGTCTCTATCTCGTTACAGCAATTAAGTATCATCAGTCATCGGAATTATTATAGACTTATGCAACTAAATATGGGGGATGAACAAAGTGATTCTATTTACAGTGTGGATGGCTATCGCTGTACAGTTTGGGTGCCGAGGTAAGAAGAAACTCCTCACATTATATAATGTCTCTCCTTGCATTTCTCGAACTGCCCCTAACTCTAAGACAGCTCTGTGAAAATTAGCGGTGAAAGCCCGCCTGCCTCATAATTAAGCAGTAAGTTTACAGAGAAACAAAAACTTTACAACTTTTGACAGAGAAGTTAATGAATCAGAACGGACACGGAGATCAGCAAAATTATCCTTCAGCATCCAAATCATTGCAGCCAATTTGATTGGCCACCGGCTGTCCACTATTCACTGGTAATGGGAACACAGGGTATCAGGACTTTGCGGCATATTACACAATATGACAAGAATAAATGCTTTATCTTCCACTGAAGCGGGTCATGAACTGGTCATTTCTCCATTCATTGGCAGCTATGAGAGGGACAGTTAAATAATCGAAATCAGCACAAATTAAACTGCACAGTTCACGGTGCTAATCAGGTATAAGAGACACCTCAGGTTAAATGATGTGTACAACTCGGAGAATATTCAAGAAATTCCTGCGGGTTCAAGACAAATCTATGATTTTCTTTTAATTTAATTTATTTTAATTTTTTGCCATTCTACTCATCTCATTAGACTGGGGAATTGGGACCATCAACATCGCTCTCTCGCACTTCATGAAGTTCTTAATAAACCGGCTTTAATAACTGGAATGCCCTTTACTTAGAAATAATATAAATTAAATAATATATGATCAATTTAATATTTCCAGATCGTGTTTAATCTCAGTGAATACGGCATTCATTAAAATATTTTCTTAGATGAAAACCATCTATAATATTTCTTTCGTGTGCGACTGAAAGCAATATTGTTTGAATGGCTCAATCCCATTTTGTTCATTCATATCCAGGCTAATCTGCCCCACACAGTATTTGGCAGCAAGCCAGCCGGCTGCAGTCAGGGAGGCTCGAATGTCCAATGTTGTTTACAGGAAGCATCTGGGGCTTTGTGCAGTTAATCAAAAATCTGTTTCCTCAGTACTGACCGCTTGGCTTCAAGCCAACTTCAAACCCTTAACATTGTCAACAAGGCCTATTTATAACAAATCTACCCAGCAACAACACTGGAGTCCATTTTATCCTTTAAATTGTGAACCTATGTGAACTGCTCCAATCTCTCAGGAAAGAAAAGTTATCCAGCTTCTCTGACACCCTGTTAGCATCAATAACTCATTGGAGGATCTCTCCAACACATCATAATATTGTGATGGATGGATGGATGGATAGAAAGAATTACAGACTATCAGAGAAGACTCAGAGAGAGGATACATTTTGAAATAGAAAAACATGTGTGTTTGTGTGATTGTTTTGCCCCTTTACCCTTTCACAGGATGTGAGAGTCACTGGCAAGGCCATCATTTGTTGCCTTTCCCTAATTGCTCTTAAGCTGAATGTCTTGCGAGGCCATTTCAAAGGGCAGAAAGCGTCCACTATGTTGCTGTGGATCTGGAGTAGCATGTAGGCCAGACTAGGTACAGTGGCAGATTTCCTTTCCTAAAGGGCATTAGTGAATCAGATGACTTTTTTCCACAATCGATGATAGTTTCATGGTTCCCTTCACTGGGACCAGTTTTCAATCCCAGATTTCTAATTGAATTTAAATTCCATCAGCTGCCATGGTGGGATTTGAATTCGTGTCCCCAGGTGAATAGCTTGGGTCTCTGGGTTACTAGCCCAGTGACATTAATACAACACCACCGTCTCCCAAAGAAAGGAGGGATGACTGCAGTGATGCAGGAATGAATGACAGTTGGATGCCTGAATATTTTGATTAAGTATCAGTGAATGCATTGATCGATGCACCTGAAAGATGTTGTTCTCCATTCTCATCTTTGTGCTTGACCACTTCATATCTTGAAGCTGGCCCTGTATTTCATTTGTGTCAGTCTAATATCTTCAGTCCTTCCAGATTTTCTGGATGAATTCCAGCCCCTGGCTATTGGGAACTAACGTGCTGAACGTCACCAAGAGAAGGCTGAAAATGTCCCTGCGCTACTGGTGATTCTCCCCTGCTGATATTGAATCATCATCTTTAAGACAGAAAGCGGGTACATAATTCGGATTAGGGTGGAAGATTGTAATACTTGGAACACGTGGTCCTTACATGTACAACAAAACATTCAACATATCCTCACCCAAATAAATGAATGTTACAGACTAAACATTATTACTGTGGAAACAGAAATAATGTGAAACTCAATGGAGGGCCGCAAATGTTTCATTACCTTCCAGACGAGGGAAATAACAAATCTGGATTTAAATATTTATCAACTAACGTCAAGTCCAGGTAGCTTTATTCATACCATCACTTTACAAATCCTCACTCACTCCAGTTATATAACAGGAGTTTCTGTGTGATGATGAGGTGATTACTTGTCAATAAAGCGCAGAGGCTGCTGGGTAGCTGCTCATTACCCTCGGTCTGATTTAATTCCATTTCCCACTGAATTCTGGGACAGATGTGATTCCTTGCTAACAGAATGGTCAGTGTGATCTCAATTAATGTTAATGATATTACATGAACCGCAATTACATTTTACACGAAATAAAATACTGAAAATAATTGGTTAATGAAATTATTTATCTTTGTGAATGGATGAAAATTGATGGATATAATTATTTATGTTTGTGAGTTGAAGATAATTGGTGAATACAATTATTTATCTTTGTGAATTGATGATAATTGGTGAATATAATTATTTACCTTTGTGAATGAATGGTAATTGGTGAATATAATTATTTATCTTCGTGAATTGATGCCAATTGGTGAATATAATTATTTATCTTTGTGAATTGATGATAATTCGTGAATATAATTATTTACCTTCGTGAATTGATAATAATTGGTACATATAATTATGTATCTTTCTCAGCCTTTACTGCCTTATCCTCCTCTGCTGAAAGATAAGATCCGTTCTGCAGGAGATGAATAACATAATAATCTTCGCACTATCTGAAAACAAAGCCGACAGGTGAGACTGCAACTACTACAGGAATATCTCACTCATAGAGTCACGGGGAAGGCCTTTGCTCGGGTCATACTTTAAAGACTTCGTCGACTTGCAGGCCGAAGCACAGTGTGGTGTTTGTATCGGAAGGTATACCCTAGACATGATCTGCTCCATACGCTCGACACCGTCAGCAAAACAGGACTCTGCAAGATTTTGGGGAAAATTGGCTGCCCACCAAAGCTCCTCAGTCCGATTCACTCCTTGCATGACAACATGTCCTGCACTGTACAGATTGATGATTCCACTTCCGGCAGATTCGGAGTGAAGAATGGAGTGAAACAGGCCATGTCTCCTAGTCCCACTCTGTTTGACATCTTCTTCCCCATGCTGCTGATCTTTGCCTTCCCAGTAGATATGGAAGGAGTCTACTGACACACTCGGTCAGACCGCAAGCCCCACAATCTAGAAGACTGAAAGTGAAGAGAAAAACACATTGAGTCCTGATCGAAGAATTGTTCGAAGCTGATAACTTTGTCATCAAACCGGAACCTCGTCCACAAAGACTAATGAACTGACTCTCCCAGCCTGTAACTTGTTCTCCCTGACTATAAACATGAAGGAAACCCTGGTCGAAAGACAAGGTGTTGCATTTCCGCCATTGATCACACTAAATAACACCCGGATGGAAGTAAATTCCGCTCCCTGGGTTCCACGGTGACAGGCAGCCCGTTCCTTGCTTCAGAACTTGATACCCGCATGGGGAAAGCAGCTGCCGCCTTTGGATGACTCATGAAACGCCCCTGGAATAACATCAAACTGACCCTTAGGGCCAAGCTGATGGTTTTTAAGGCCTGTGTTCTCAGCACCTTGCTGTATGGTTGTGAAATATGGACAACTTACAGTTATCAAGAAAAGAAGCTCCACAATTTCCATGTTCACTGCCTGATGCGCAATATGAGTATGTACTGGCAGGATAAAGTCACGAATGTAGTGGTACTCTCAAAGGCAGCTCTCCCAAGACTAGTGGGCCCATGAAACAGAGGTGGTGCTGGTGGCTTAGGAACGTCCGCAGGATGGAAGATGGTCACATGCACAAGGACTTTCTGTATAGAGAGGTAGCCGGAGGCAGACAACCAGTGGGACGCCCAAAGCTCCGCCTCAAGGATGCTTAAAGTGAAGGCCCCAAATATCGATTATCACAAGTGACGACTGAGGAAAATGGCAACACCTCCTGTGGGTTGGCGTGAACCACCACGATGACCAGCGGCTACAGCGGTTTGGCAATAGAGGCCATCGCCGGAAAAAAACAACCCACAACGACATTTTGTACCTTCATGTGCAGCACTTCCAGCAGAACCTGTCTCACAACAATTGCCCCTCTCAGCCATCAGCACTTCTGAAATGGATTTGTTTCCATTGTGTGTCCGTGACCTTTCATAGACGGAAGGTTGTCCAGAGTCTTCGTGAAATTCAGTTGCAAACAATATGATGTGCTTCTCCCTCCCTCTCTCTCTCTCTCCCTCACACACACACACAGACCAAAATGGCAACTGGTGCTTCAACTTAAGATCCCACCTTGACTTCCTGGGAGGCTCCGTAGCTCTGAACTATTGAAGAAAATGACCCTAACTGTCTTTCAGGTGGTATCATGAACCAATAAACTCTCCCCAACACTATGTTTGGTGAGGTGGACATTAAAATTCCCGCCGTCTCTATACAGCGCCCTGGTTAACATCCCTCCCTTTAATCAAGATGAACAAAGATGCATCACCAGGAATTGGGCCGCTTTACTCTAGTGCTGATTTTAACGTGCGCTAATCAACCACGTTCATCTGCAATTAGTTGAATTTTGTTAAATTTTGACACCTCCCGCAGAAGACGATGTGGTATTACATCTGGAGAAGTGGATTCTAGATACAATAATGTCAAAGATCTAACCTGACAGCGACATTTTCACAGGAGCTGCAATTGCAAAGTTTGGCCAGCAGATGGATTTGAAATCTTGAAGGATCCATTCTATGAAGCAGGCATTATCTCAATTAACTGCACTGGACCCTGTCTCTGTCTTTTTAACTTGGACTCCATCTATTTTTATGTTAGACCAAACACTGTCTCTGTTTATATTTCACTGCACCCTGTTTCAATTAATATTGCACCAGTCAATACCAATATTCATATCACATAGTCTCGGAGATCCCACATCCAACGGATCGGATTTACCTCTGCAGTCCTGTCACATCCAGTCGTTAATGGTAGTGGGCAATTAAACAAATAACCGGAGAATGGGGGTCCACAAAATTGTGGGTCTGGAGTTATATGTATGGGAAGAGATGGTGTAGTTGTATTCTCACTGGGCCAGTAATGTGCTTGGGATCTGTGTTTGAATCCCACCATGGCAGATGATGAAATTTGAATTAAAATATCTGATGATGACCATGAAAACATTGTCATAAAAACCGAACTGGTTCATACTTATGCCACCTGGTCTGGACTGCATGTGACTCCAGACCCACAGCAATGTAGTTGAGTCTTAAATAGCCTAACAAGCCACACTGTTCACAAGGGCAATTAGGGATGGGCAATAAATGCTGGTGCCGCCCACATTCCCATGAGCGAAGAAAATAAATATAGTCCAGACTGGGTAAGGACAGCAGATTGTCTTTCCTAAAGGGCACCGGTGAACCATGTGGATGTTTAATAAAATCGAATATACTTTCATGGTCACCATTATTGAGACGAGCTTTCAATTCCAGATTTATTTATTTAATTTGCATTCCACATGCTGCCATAATGGAATTCAAACCACTATCCCCAGGGAAAAGGCCTGGATCTCTGTGTTACTAATCCAGTGACGTTCCTACTGCACGATCTCCCCTCCCATGTTATACAGGATCCTGGTTCTGTTATTAATTTCCTGGGAATTACTTTATTTCTATTGTGCTGGATCATTGTGCCTCTAAACTGCCCTATCAATTACTCCCAGGCCAGGTATAGCACAGTTTAGATACAGAGTAAATCTCCCTCTACACAGTCGTATCGAACACTCCTAGGACAGGTACAGTGCAGGTTAGGTGCAAAGTAAAGCCCCCTCCTCACTGCCCCATCAGACACTCCAAAGACAGGGACAGCATGTGTTAGATACAGGGAAAGATCCTTCGGCACGGCCACATCATATCCTCGCTACTGGCTACAACACAGGTTAGGTGCAGAGTAAATTTTCATTTGCAGTTTCCTATCAAGCAATCCCAGGTCATTGAATGCTCAAAACAGATTTAGAGTAAAGTTCCCTCCATGGATTCCAATCCATTTCATTAGGTCCATTTAGTTTGAAGTGTATGAATTGGGCTGAGAGAATACATTGGCGAGACATTGACTTCATGTTGTGGAGTGAAGACAATGACCCATGTTGGAGAGACAAGACAAAGAGCCAGAGAGGAGAAAGAGACAGAGAGAGGGAGGATACAGGACATCTCTACGAACACATTTGTTGTGTCATTATATATCATGATAATTGGGAATCTTACTTATTTCTGAACTTAGTTATCATCGTGACATAATTCTCATATAACTGATTTTAAAAATGCCCAAAAACAATTGCTACTGAAATCTGTTGATGTATTTGCATGCTTGACTCTATTTTTGTGCTGTGTTGATGGGGAAATATTTGCTGTGTTTTTGTGTCTCCAGAATCTAATCTGGGACTTCTATTTCTGTATTTATTTACATAAATGCCTCATTGATTTCAATGAAGTGTTCATGGCAGCAAAACCAGGTAAACACAGACCCTTCTTGATTGGTTTCAACTCAAAACAAGGGTTTATTTTAAGAATATTGACAGTTGGTGCAAAATTAATAGAAACGTCTTCGACATTCATTAGAACAGATGTTATTTATTTCAAACAATTAAAAATACATTTGAATTAATAATTCAGTTCTGAAAGTTCAACTATCTCAATCAATGAAGAATATTTGAACAGGCTGGGATTCCACTGAATGTTAATTTGTTGGAAGATTTAGCCCATTTAAACCGGACAATTTAAAACAGCAGCCAGAGGAGCGACATGTAATCATATTAATCTCAGAGTTTTCAACATATCACAACTAGCATTTTAAAATGTTAACATGTAGAAAGAATTTGCATTTATAGAACGTTGTTCACGACCCCATGAAATCCTAAAATCCTTAAAACTCGTTGATGTAGTTTTATTGAAGTTTAGACACTGCTGTGATGGTGGAAATCCATCCAGTGAGTTGTGCACAACAAGCTCCCACGAATGAAGCTGTGAAAGATGACTAGATAATATGTGATTTTAGTTGAAGAATGAATATTAGTGCAGGATACTGGGAAAAACAGTCCTGCTCTATAGAATGGTACCAAGGAAGATTTTGCACCTGTCATCGACCTGAAAGTTTGATCTGTTTCTCTCTCTACTGATGCCCACTGGCCTGCTGAGTGGTTATTTTTTGCCCTGCTTTAGATTTCCAGAATCCACAGTATCTTTCAGTGTTTTAATTTGTTCTTGGGATATGGGCGTCAATGATGAAGTAATTCTTGCACTTGGCCCTCTCTCAGTTTATATTAGTCCAGATCATATATCAGAAATCACTGCACTACACACTGTCTCAGTTTATATTAATCTAGACCCTTTATCATTAATCTCTGCACTAGACCCTGTCTCAGTTTATATTAATCTAGACCCTCTATCAGTAATCGCTGCACTAGGACATATCTCAGTTCATATTGATCGATACCCTGTATCAGCAATCACTGCAATATGCCCTGCCTGAGACAGGGCATTTAGACCCTATATCAGTAATCACTGGACTTGGCCCTCTCCCTGTTTATATTAATCTGTTTATATTAATCCTGATCCTGTATCAGTTATCACTGTATTAGACCCTGCCTCAGTTTATATTAATTTAGGCTCTATGTCAGTAATCACTGCACTGGACATTGTCTGAGTTAATATTGATTGAGACCATGTATCAGTAAACACTGCACTCGGCCCTGTCTCAGTTTATATTCAACTAGACCCATATCAGTAATCACTGCATTAGACCATGTCTCAATTTAGATTAATCTCGACCCTGTATCAGTAATCTCTGCACTATGCCCTGCCTCAGTTTATATCAATCTAGAATCCTGTATCATTAATCGCTGCACTCGGCCCTGTCTCATTTAATATTAACCAAGAGGCTGTTTCTTTAATCACTGAACTCTGCCCTGCTTTCATTTATATTAATCTAGACCCTGTATGTGTAATCACTGCACTAGACCCTGTCTCAGTTTATATTAATCTACATCCTGTATCAATCATCACTGCATTAGACGCTGCATGGGTTTATATTGATCTAGACTTTGCGTCAATTATTTCTACACTAGAGCCTGTCTCAGTTTATATTTATCTAGACATAGTATCAGTAATCACTGACTATGCCCTGCCTCAGTTTATATCAACCTAGGCCCTGTATCTGCATTCACTGCACTTCACAGTGTCTCAGTTTTTAATAATCAGGGCCGTGAATCAGTAATCACTGCAACGAACACTGTCTCCATATATATTGATCTAGACCCTGTATCACTGCAATATGCCCTGCCTCAGTTTATATCAAATAGACCCTGTATCAGTAATCACTGCACGAGACCCTGTCACAGTTTATATTAACATAGAGCCTGTATCAGTCATCACTGCACAATGCCCTGCCTCAGTTTATATCAATCAAGACCCTGTATCAGTAATCTCTGCATTAGGCCCTATCTCAGTTGATATTGATCTAGATCTTGTATCAGCAATCACTGCAAAGGGCACTGCCTCAGTTTATATTGATCCTGATCCTGTATCATTAATCACTGCACTAGCCTTTGTCCTGGTTTATATTTATTTCAGCCCTGCCTCAGTTTCTATTATTCTAGACCCTTTATCAGTAATCACTGCATGAGACCCTGCCTCAGTTTATATTGATCTAGATATTGTATCAATAATCACTGCAAAGGACACTGCCTCAGTTTATATTCATCCTGATCCTGTATCATTAATCACTGCACTAGCCTTTGTCCTAGTTTATATTTATCTAGGCCCTGTTTCAGTTTATATCAATCTAGACCCTGTATCAGTAATCACTGCACTAGGCCCTGTCTCACTTTATATTAATTTAGCCCTTGCAGCAGTAATCACTGCCCAAGCCCCTGTCCCAGTTATATTTATCTAGGCCCTGTGTCAGTGCACACTTCACCAGGCCCTGTCTCAGGTTATGTTAGTTCAGGCCGTGTATAAGCAATTACTGTACAATAGCCTGAGTCAGCTTAGATTAAACAAGCCCCTGTTTCAGTAATCACTGCACTCGCCCCTGCTCTGGTTTTAATAATCTGCACCCTGAATCGATAATCACTGCACTTGGCCCTCAGTTTCTATTAACCGAAACCCTGTATCAGTAATCACTGCAATTTAGCCTGTCTTAGTTTATATCAATCTAGACCTGAAATCAGTAATCGCTGCACTAGGCCATGCCTCAGTTCATATTCATCTAGATGATGTATCAGTAATCACTGCACTAGACACTATCTCAGTTTTATATTTAGCAATACCTTGGATCAGTAATCACTGCACCAGGTACTGTCTCGCGTTATATTAATCCAGACCCTGTATCATTAATCACTGCACTTGATCCTATCTCAGTTTATATTGATGTACACCCTGTAACTTTAATCACTTCAATGGACACTGTCTCAGTTTATATTGATCCTGATCCTGTATCATTAATCACTGCACTAGCCCCTGTCCTAGTTTATATTAATCTAGTCCCTGTATCAGTAATCTTGCACTAGGCCCTGCCTCACTTCATATCAACCTAGGCCGTCTATCAGTAATCACTGCACTAGGCCCAGTTTATATTAATCTAGACCCTAAATCAGTAATCACTGCACTAGGCCCTGCCTCAGTTCATATTAATTCAGGCCATGTGTCAGTAATCACTTCAGTGGACACTGCCTCAGTTTATATTGATCCTGATCCTGTATCATTAATCACTGCACTAGCTTCTGTCCTACTTTCTATTTACCCAGGCCCTGTATCAGTAATCACTGCACTAGGCTCTGTCTCCGTTTACACTAATCTAGACCCTGCATCAGTAATCTCTGCACTATGCCCTGCCTCAGTTTTTATCATCTAGACCCTGTATCAGGAATCACTGCACTGGACACTGTCTCAGTTTATGTTGATCCAGACCCTGTATCAGTAATCATTGCATTAGAGCCTGTCTCATTTTATATAAATCCACCCCTGTATAATAATCAGCGCAATGGACAACCTCACTTTATATTGATCTAGACCCCATATCATTAATCACTGCACTAGCTTCTGTCCTACTTTATATTTACCTTGGTCCTCTATCAGTGATCACTGTACTCGGCTCTGTCTCAGTTTACATTAATCTAGACCCTGCATCAGTAATCTCTGCACTATGCCCTACCTCAGTTTTTATCATCTAGACCCTGTATCAGGAATCACTGCACTGGACACTGTCTCAGTTTATGTTGATCCAGACCCTGTATCAGTAATCATTGCATTAGAGCCTGTCTCATTTTATATAAATCCAACCCCGTATAATAATCAGTGCAATGGACACCCTCACTTTATAGTGATCTAGACCCCATATCAGTCATCAATGCACTAGCTGCTATCTTTGTTTTTATTTATCTAGGCCCTGCATCTGTAATCACTGCACTATGCCATGCCTCAGTTTATATCAATCCAGATCCTGTATCAGGAATCACTTCGCTAAACCCTGTCTCAGTTTATATTAATCCACAGCCTGTATCAATCATGACAGAGCTAGAGAATGCCTCGGTTTATATGAGTCAAGACCCTGTATCAGTAATCACTGCGCTGATCCCCATCCCAGTCTATATTTATATAGACCCTGTATCAGTAATCATTGCACTAGCCCCTGTCTCTGTTTATATTGATCTAGACCCTGTGTCAGTAATCACTGCACTAGACCCAGCATCAGTTTATATCAATCTAAACCCTATGGCAGTAATCACTGCATTTCATCCTGTCGTATGTTCTATTAATCTAGACCCTGTATCATAATCAGCGCAATGGACACTGTCTCACTTTATAATAATTTCGGCCCTGTATCAGTAATCACTGCATGCTACCATGCCACAGTTTATATGAATCCATATCCTGTATCAGTAATCACTGCACTAGACCTTATCTCAGTTTATATTAGTCCAGAACCTGTATTAGTAATGACAGAACTAGAGAATGCTTCAGTTTATTTTAGTCCAGACACTGTAACAGTAATCACAGCACTATACACTGTCTTGGTTCATATTAATCAAGACCCTGTATCACTCTACTGGACACTGCCTCAGTTTATATTGATCTAGACCATGTATCAGTAATCGCTGCACTAGACCCTGTATCGGTTTATATTAGTCAAGAGCCTCTATCAGTTATCACTGCACTATGCCATGCCTCAGCTTATATCCATCTAGACCCTGTATCAGTAATCACTGCACTTCGCCCTGCCTCAGTTCATATCAATCGAGATCCTTTATGAGTAATCAATGCATTAGCCCCTGCATCAGTTTATATCAACCAAAACTCGATATCAGTAATCACTGCACTTGGCCCCGTCTCAAGTTTTATTAATCCAGACCCTGTATCAGTAATCACTGCACTGGATATTGTCTGAATTTATATTGATCAAGGCCCTGTAACAGTAAACACAGCACTAGACCCTGTCTCAGTTTATCTTAATCTAGATCCTGTGTCTGTAATCACCGCAATCGAGCATGTCTCAGTTCATATTAATCTAGATCCTGTATCAATCATCACTGCACTAGACCCTGTCTCAGTTTATGATAATCTAGACCCTCCATCAGTAAGCACTGCACTCGGCACTGTCTCAGTTTATATCAATCCGGATAAAAGCAAAACACTGCGGCTGCTGGAAATCTGAAAGAAAAGCATAAAATGCTGGGACATCACTGCATGTCTGACAGCACCTGTAGTGAGAGAAGCAGAGCTAACTTTCTGATACCCCATGACCCTTCCTCAGAGCTGAAGAGAACTCAAAATGTGATGAAATTTGCTGTTTGAGCGGGGTAGAGAGGTCAGGCTGGATAGAAGGCAAGCAATAGATGGGGGTAAGGTGACACTGACAAACATATCATAGGCAAAAAGAAAAAGGGAGTGTTAATGGTAGTGGTAAGGCTAAAGTAGGTGCTAATAGAGTCATAAAGATAAGAAAGAAGAATGTGTTAACAGCAGAGCCAGAATCAGCACACTGTGAATGAACAACATGGGACAAGTAACTGATGGCCCTTTTGGGGGTGTGGTAGGGGGAGGGGGCGGTGGTTGGGGAAAAACGGTATAAAATGAATAAAAAGGGGATAAAACGAGGATAAAACAATGAATAAATGAATAAGGCTGTAAAGTGCATAATCAGAAGATGAGGTTCTGTTCCTCCTGTTTGCATTGGGCTTCAATGCGACAATGCAGCAGGTCAAAGAGGGACATGTGGGTATGAGAGCAGGTTGGTGTGTTGAAATTGCAAGGGACAGGAAGGTCTAGGTCAAGGTTGCAGGCAGAACGAAGGTGTTCCACAAAGCGGTCTGCCAGTCTGTGTTTGGTGTCCCCAATCTGGAGGAGACTGCATTGGGAGCATTGAATGCAGTAGACCAAATTGAAGCAGGTGCAATGAAGCGGTGCTTCACCTGAAAGGAGTGTTTGGGCCCTTGGGCAGTGAGAAGGAAGGAGGTAAAGGGACAGGTGTTGCAACTTCTCTGATTGCTTGGGAAGGTGCCATGGGAAGGGGATGAGGGGTTGCTGGTGATGGAGGAGTGGACCAGGATGTCCCGGAGGGAACGGTCCCTACAGAATGCTAACAGGGATGGGGGGTGCGGTTGGAGTGGTGAGGGGAAGGTGTATTTGGTGGTGGCATCATGTTGGATTTAGCGGAAATAGTGGAGGATGATCCTTTGAATGCGGGGATGGTGGGGTGAAATGTGAGGAAAGGGGGGACCCTGTCATGATTCTGGGAGAGAGAGGAATGTGTGAAAGCAGAGGCACGGGAGATGGGTCGGACACGGTTGAGGGCCCTGTCAACCACAGTGGGTGGAAAACCTTGGTTAAGGAAGCAGGAAGGCATGCCAGATGCATCATTTTAGATAGTGGCATCATCGGAACAGATGTGAAGGAGGTGAACGAACTGAGAGAATGGGATGGCATTTTTCCAGCATTTTCTGTTTTTATATCAACCGAGACCCTGTATCAGTAATTATTACATTGGACCCTGCCTCTGTTGACATTAAGCTCGACCCTGTAAAAGTAATCACTTCACTAGGCCCTGTCTCAGTTTATATCAATCTAAACCCTGTATCAGTAATTACTGCACTAGGCCCTGTCTCAGTTGGTAATAAATCAGGCCCTGCATCACTAATCACTTCACTAGACCCTGTCTCAGTTTACATCAATCAAAACCCTGTATCATTAATCACTGCACTAGGCCCTGTCTCAGCCTATAATAATCCAGGCCCTGCATCAGTAATCACTGCACTAGACCCTGCCTCAGTTTATGTCAATCAAGGCCCTGTTTTAATAATTCCCATACATTCCCTGTTCAACTTATTTCATGCCCTCATTTGTAACTGTAAACGCTAGATTACACTTTGCTTTAGTTATTGTTGTACAGGTGAACATCACTGTTAACAGTACAATGGGTACTATCTTGTTTATTGCTGCAGCCGTCCAAATCTCTACTTCATAGAATCACAGAATCACAGTGCAGAAGATGCCCTTCGGCCCATCGAGTCTGCACCGACACGTGAGAAACACTTGACCTACCTACCTAATACCACTTACCAGCATTTGGCCCATAGCCTTGAATGTTATGACGTGCCAAGTGCTCATCCAGGTACTTTTTAAAGGGTGTGAGGCAACCCGCCTCCACCACCCTCCCAGGCAGCACATTCCAGACCGTCACCACCCTCTGGGTAAAAAGGTTTTTCCTCACATCCCCCCTAAACCTCCTGCCTCTCACCTTGAACTTACACCCCCTTGTGACTGACCCTTCAACTAAGGGGAACAGCTGCTCCCTTTCCACCCTGTCCATGCCTCTCATAATCTTGTACACCTCGATCTGGTCGCCCCTCAGTCTTCTCTGCTCCAACGAAAACAACCCAAGTCTATCCAACCTTTCTTCATTACTTAAATATTTCATCCCATCAACATCTTGGTGAATCTCCTCTGCACCCCCTCCAGTGCAATCACATCCTTCACGTAATGTGGCGACCAGAACTGCAAACAGTACTCCAGCTGTGGCCTCACCAAGGTTCTATACAACTCCAACATGACCCCCCTACTTTTGTAATCTATGCCTCGATTGATAAAGGCAAGTGTCCCATATGCCTTTTTCACCACCCCAATAACATGCCCCTCCGCCTTCAGAGATCTATGGACATACACGCCAAGGTCCCTTTGTTCCTCAGAGCTTCCTATTGCCATGCCGTTCATTGAATACTTCCTTGTCAAATTACTCCTTCCTCACACTTATCAGGGTTAAATTCCATGTGCCACTTATCTGCCTGTTTGACCATCCCATCTATATCTTCCTCTAGCCCAAGACACTCAACCTCACTGTTAACCACCCAGCCAATCTTTGTGTCATCCGCAAACTTACTAATTCTGCCCCCCACATAGTCATCTATGTCGTTTATATAAATTATAAATAATAGGGGGCCGAGCACAGATCCCTGTGGTACGCCACTGGACACTGGCTTCCAGTCACTAAAACATCCTTCTGTCATCACCCTCTGCCTCCTACAACTAAGTCAATTTTGAATCCACCTTATCAAATTACCCTGTATTCCATGTGCCTTTGCCTGCTTTATAAGTCTCCCATGTGGGACCTTGTCAAAGGCTTTGCTGAAATCCATATAAACTACATCAACTGCACTACCCTCATCTACACACCTAATCACCTCCTCAAAATATTCAATCAAATTTGTTAGGCATGACCTCCCTCTGTCAAAGCCATGCTGACTATCCCTGATCAAACCTTGCCTCTCCAAGTGGAGATAGATACTCTCCTTCAGAAATTTCTCCAATAGTTTCCCTACCACTGACGTGAAACTCACTGGTCTGTAGTTCCCTAGCTTATCTCTACAACCTTGTGTTGCAATTGGTCCTTTCCCAGTTATCACTGCACCTGACCCTGCTGCTCTTTATATTATTAGGTCTTGCGCCAGTTATTACGACATTAGGCCATGCTTCTGTGGACACTCCAATTAACCCTTTTCCAGTTCGCACTGTAGTACAAACATGATTTAATTTATATTTCACTGCACCTTGTGTTTCGTTATTTTACACTGAACCATGCTTCAGTAATCACTGTCCTTGGCCCGATGACCTTGTCTCAGTTATGCCTGTGCTGGACCAATCGAACATGAGCATACGAACAAGGAGCAGGAGTAGGCCATTCAGGCCCTCGAGCCTGCTCTGCCATTTAATAAGATGATGGCTGATTTGATAGTAACATGAAATTTGCATCCTGCCTACCCGCGACAACCTATCACCCCCTTCCTTTCAAAGAATCTAACCACCTCTGCCTTAAAAATATTCAAAGGGTCTGCTTTCACTGCCTTTTTAGAAAGAGATTCCCAAAGACTCACGACCCTGAGAGTGAAAAAAATTCGCCTCTTCTCCATTTTACATGGGCGACCCCTTATTTTTAAACAGTGACCCCTAGTTCTAGATTCTCCCACAAGAGGAAACATCCTCTCCACATCCACCCTGTTAAGACCCCTCATGATCTTATATGTTTCAGTAAAGTCGCCTCTTACTCTTCTAAACTCCAGAAACTATAAGCCTAGCCTGTCCAACCATTCCTCAGGAGACAACCCACCCATTCCAAGTATTAGTCTAATAAACCTTCTCTGAATCTCTTACAACACATTTACATCCTTCTTTAAATTAGGTGACTAATACAGTACACAGTACACCAAACATGATCTCATTGGTGTCCTGCTTAGCTGAACCATAACTTCCATACATTTGTAATCAATTCCCCTCGCAATAAATGATAACATTCTATTAGCTTTCCCAATTACTTACTATTTCCCTTTTATCTTTCTCTCAGCACTTTATCTGTGTATATAACGCTATCTGCAGTTTAACTTATTAATGCACTGGACCATGTCTCTATATACACTACAATTGACCTTTTCTCAGTTATTACTGCACTAGACTTTGTCTCTGTCTCTATTACATTATATGATGCTTTATTTATTAATGCACATAGCCGTGCTCTATATATACCGCAAATGACAATTTCTGAGCTGCTGTTGCATTGCACAAAGTCTCCGTTTGTATTCTATTGGGATTTACCTGACAACCAACTTGTGAGAAAAGTTATTGCACATGGAATAAAAGGGAAAGAAGCAATGTGGATACAAAATTAGCTGAAAAAAAGGAAGCAGGGAGTAATGGTCAATGGATGTTTTTCGGGCTGGATGAAGGCTAGTCATGCAGTTCCCCAGGGGTTGGTATTGGGACCCTTGCTTTTCCTGATATATATTAACGATTTAGGCCTTGGTGTGCAGGGGACAATTTGAAAGTTTGCGGATGATACGAAGCTTGGGAGTGTTGTAAACTGCCAGGAGAACGTTGTGGAACTTCAAGAGGACACAGACAAGTTGGTGAAGTGTGCAGATAGGTGGCAGATGAAGTTCAATGCGGAGACATGTGAGGTGATGCATTTTGGTAGGAGGAACATGGACAGACAGTATAAAATAAGGGGTGGAGTTTTGAAAGGAGTGCAGGAGCAGAAAGACTTGGGTGTATATGGGCATAGATCATTGAAAGTGGCAGGAAGGTGGAGAGAACAGTTAATAAAGCATATAGTATCCTGGGCTCTATTAACAGGGGCATAGAGTACAAGAGCAGGGATGTTATGCTGAATCTATATAAGGTCCTCGTTAGACCTCGGCTGGAATATTGTGTACCGTCCTTGGTACGATATTAAAGGAAGGATGTGAAGATATTGAAGAGAGTGCTGAAGAGGTTTACAAGAATATTCCCAGGGCTGAGAAACTTCAGTTCCGAGGGGAGATTGGAGGAGTTGGAATTGTGTTCCATGGAGAGGAGAAGGCTGAGAGGAGATTTGATTGAAGTTTTCAAAATCATGAGTGGGCTGGACAGAGTAGAGAGGAAGAAGCTGTTCCCATTCGCAAAAAGGATAAAGAACGAGAGGGCACAGGTTTAAAGTGATTTGCAAAAGAAGCAAATGTGACGTGAGAAAAAAAAACTTTTTCACACAACGAGTGGCTCGGGTCTGGAATACACTGCCTGGAAGTGTGAGGTAGGCAGGTTCAATTGAAGCATTCAAGAGGGCATTAAATGATTACTTGAATAGAAACAAAGTGAAAGGGTGTGGGGAAAAGCCAGGGCAATGGCAATAGGTCAGAATACTCATTTGGAGAGCCGATGCAGACAAGATGGGCAGAATGGCCTCCTTCTGTGCCGTTAAAGTTCTGTGATTCTATGATCCTTTGATATTACTGTATTAGGCGGCTTCATTCATTACTGTACTCTCCTCTGTCTCACCTTATATTACAAAGTTCCTATTCCATTTATTAATATACTCGACCAAGTCTCAGTTATTACTGCACTATAAAAAGCCTCTGATAATTGGATAGAGCTGGAGAGAGAGCCAGGTGGATAGGTGGGTATTAATTTTTAAAATGTTATAATATCCTGTAGATAAAAAGGTTTTGGAAGAATACATTTAGTCTCGTTAATAACTATTAGACGTTGTGTGCAATTTCTAATTGCTCTGCTGTAATGTGTGTAATGTTTGTGTTGAAAGGTCGGGGTCAATCTTGTAACATTCTCTTCATCAATGAGATTGAGGAATAGAAATAAAGGTGAACCACATTACACTGCACATTGCACAACTTAGTCACACACTGCATTGTGTTGGAGATGACTAATTCATACTTGAGTTGATCAAGTGCTCACAGTTTCCTTTAATTTCCAGATATTTTTCACTTTTCCAATAGGAATTTCTGTTTGCTTTTGGCGTGGCTACTGATTGTGAGAGACAGGGTCTGAAGCCGCATCCGCAGGCGAATGGGCGGCCGCAGGCCCCGAATAACCAATGTTCTTGGGTGTGAAAGGTGTGTGTGTGTGTGTGTGTGTGTGTGCATATGTGTGTGACACTGTATGTGTGTCTGTGTGTGTGTGTGTGTGTGTGTCACTGTGTGTGTGTGTGTGTGTGTGTGCCTGCGTGGCTGTGTTTGTGGCTGTGTGTGTGAATGTGTGCGGCAGTATGTGTGGTTGTGAATGCGGGTATGTGGAGAACATATCATGCTTCATTGCTTGCAAAAGACATTATAATTATTTTTCAGCACGTATTGATAGTTTATTGAGAATATATCTATATGCTGCCTATGCTGCCGTTAATATTTATCAATAATGCATTGTCTTGAGTGCTCTGGAAAGTAATGCCAAGCTGGCCATTCCGTTGTCGAGGAACATACATCTTTCAAATGACTCACTGAACTTCTTCCTCTCTTCCTCTGTCTCAGACTACACGAAAATCAGTTAACCTCTCTTCCCTCTCTCAGACTTCACTTAACTCACTTACACAGACTCACAAGGGCCGGATCTGGCAGCTACGAGGAATCAATGTTTAAATCTTTTGCTTAAAGCACATCACTGAAAATATTAAGCGCAAAAACCTCATCAGAGGAAATTTAAGTGCCATAAGAACACCAGCTCACTCACTTAACCTCTCTCCTCTCTTTCTCTCCGGCAGCACCAAACTCTCTTAAAACTTTCCAATTTAGAATAACCCCCTGTGAGCGGTATTATTGTTTTAATTTCCCCTTTTCTCCCAGTGATAACCTTCAGTCCATCTCGCCTTCAGTTAATATGTTAGAACCAAAACAATCTCATTTATTTCACTCTTTAAAATGAGAATGGAGGTGAATGTAATGCTGAGGCCGGCAGCAATCTGTGTGGTTGTTCTTGATGCTGTCAGAGTGAGTTCACCCTCATAGGCAGGAATACTGTTCACGGTGATAACATGAAACTGACGCCTGCTGTTTCATTCTCAGGTAAC